>NC_135839.1:14945000-15632500 GCF_029677425.1 Wolffia australiana | reverse complement strand
GTTAATTTGCACCCTATCCCTAAAATGCATCAATTTATGTGATTATGTGCTTATTCTACGAGACTAACCCCACTTGACACCCTTGAGGTTAAGTGTTGCCATCTCACGCTTTCATGAGTATTGGAATGCTAGGGGACAGGAAATGACACGTGGACGAATGCAAGGATAAAGGGCACCATCAAATCAGGTTTGCGAGTAGTTACGGATCATCCCTTCATATCTAGGTGATCCATGACTTTAGGTAGTCATACTGGTCAGGTTTCGTTCGTTAAAGGTAGTGGAAACAATAAGTAAGTCTCAAGGATAGGGTTGGACAAAATATAAGAAAGACCTAAATTTATCAAGGATTTCAAAGTTGTCTTTTATGATTTAAACAGATAAAAGATTAAAATATTGATCCAATGAAAAAAAATTGAGGTCAAACGGAGTTAAAATGAGAAAGTTACAGTGAGTTTAGTGAACAGGGGGTTTTGTGTAAATTTCCATATAAAGAGGGCGAAAATTAATGCCGCGGAAACCTACCATTTGACCCCTCAATTCTTGTGATATACATATCCTTTTGAACTGAAATTTTAAATGCAACTTCCTAATGATCATATCTAGAAATTGGTATAAGTTTGGCATGAGTTTGAGTTCCATATAATTTATAAATATGAAATTGACCAAACTACCCTTTAAACCCTAAAACCCCTACAAATACTATTTTCTTTCTCTCTCTTTGTGATTTTTGTTCTCCTCTTAGCACCAGGCTACCAGAAGGAACCAGGGCGAGGTCAAGGCCCACTCCTAGCATTGTTTGATGCTCAAGAGTGTTGTGGGAGTGCATTCGAGTGGAGGAGCACCGTCGTAGCAGGCCTTGCATCACCTGGTCGAGGACAGACATCAACAACGGGTTTGTGTGTGTTGGTTTGGACGTTTTCCCTACTTGTAAGCCTTCCATGGATATTCAGAAGTGTTAAACCTATTTTGTAGTGGAATTAGTAGTGTCTTTTCATAGAAAAATCTTAATCGCTCCACTCCTTTCTTTTCCACATTCTTTCCTTATAGTGTTTGTTTTAATTCCTCAAATCACCCAAAACCATCTTCGTTGATCATTACTATAGCTATATCTATATTAATAGTCTGCTCCAGAATCTACTTCACTCTCATTTCAGTCATTTCCTCTCAGTTTTCTTCCTAAATCACCTCTCTAACACTATACGTATCTCCACCCTTTCCCATCTTGCAAACAATCTAACCTCATACCCAAGCTCCCTGAGGTTCGACCCTTGCTTAATTCCTATGCTAAGTGAGAAAAAATTAAACTTATTCTATGAAACTTGGTTCTCGCCAACGATCGTTACCACCTTAAATCGAGTTCATCAATTGGCGCCGTTGCCGGGGAGCAAGCGATATCGAGGTTAGTAGTTCATTTTCGTCCAAATATTTAATCTTGAGTCTCTGATATATTTGAAATATGTCAAATAATTAATTGGTTTAATTTTATTAAGCATTAAATCACTTAGTAGCCTCTCCTATAGTTTATGAACGGACGTAGATCTAGAAAACCTGATTTAGTGGAATAAGAATATGTGGGAAGGGCTTACCAAATTGTCGAAGGGGAGGAGATCTTTTTAGAAACGGATCAAAAACATGAATCAGAGGAATAGAGAAGAAGATCAGAATCGTAATCAAGAGAATCCTAGAATGAGAATGGGTGAGCATTATACCCCGATTAAAAGCAGGTCATATACTGAAATAGGTCCTATAGGAGACACCGTGAACTTTAAAATTGACACAGCTTTCATCAATTCCTTGCCTAATATCCATGGATTACCTTCTGAGAATCCTTACACGTATATTGAGGAATTGATAAGTAAATGTCAGTTATATCACATACCAGGTGTTCCGAATGAAATCTTAAGATGAAGATGTTCCCCCAAACTTTGAAAGATAGAGCCAAAGAGTGGTTCAGGAATTTGGGTATGAGATTTGAAAATTGGGATGCTAGAGAAGAGTGCTTTCTGAGGAAGTTTTATTCATCTGGAAAAACTAAAATATTTAGGCAAGCTATTCAAAGTTTTAAGCAAGGGGATGAATCATTTTGCGAAGCATGGGAAAGATTTAGGGATTTGATCAGATAGTGCCCTAATCATGGATTTGATAATTGGCAATTGATGCATATATTCTATGAAGGGCTGACTGAGAATTCGAGGAATAGAGTCGATGTTGTGTGTGGTGGAACCATGATGGATAAATTTGACGATGAACTAGAAGAATTATTTGAAAAATTAGCCGAAAATTACAGTCATAGGTTGAGTTTGAACCATCATGGGAGAAATGCAGAACCAAAGAGAGGGGGAATCCTAGATGTAAAAGGCATGGAGGCAGCCTTTGAACGAGATGTGACCAGTAAAAGGTTAGGAGGTGTAGAGGCGAGCCTAGAAAAAATAGCTGAAATGATGAAAAAAATGGTGACTAATGCTAATGTTGCCAAAGTGCAAGAGATACCATGTTCTTTATGTTTCAGCAAGAGTCATGCCGACGGCGAATGCGTGGGGAAGGAGGAAGAGGTGAATGCGTTGAATCAGGCACCTCCTTACAACGCTTGGAATGGAAGAGGGAACCCAAATTTCAGCAAGGATTCGGGACCTCCTTATCCACAAAAATCCTTTTACCAACCTTATAATCAACAACCTCGACTTCCAAATGACATGGGAAACTCTTCTTTGCAGGTGATGCAGGGGATGATGGAGCAGTTGACACGGAACATGCAGAGCATGAACGAACAGATGAACATGATGGCGAAGAAGGTGGAGAAGCTAGAACTAGACAAGATGAACCAGCCCAACTCCTCTAATGACAACATGAAAGGTAATGGAAATAAGATGGCCACCACTAAAGGTCGGTACCCAACTCAACCTGAAATAAATCCTCGTAATATAGCTTTTCTTAACTCAAACGATGAATCATTATTAGAAAGGAAAAATGAGGAAATTCATGCCATAGCAAGGTTGATGAATGGGAAACAATTAGTTGACCCTTATGTGAAGGAAAGTGAACTAGAACATTCGGACAAAAAATAGAGGAGTTAGAGGAAAATGGCATACCAATGGAACGAGACACCGAGGGTAGAGAACCAAAGTTGGAGGACTACCAGCCACCTATACCATTTCCTGATGCCTTGAAATCCTCAAAACTAAAACCTTAAAACAACAAATTGATCGACGCACTCAAGGAGACCACAATAAACATTCCCTTAGAAGAAGCCATTAGATACATCCCTTCCTTCTCTAAGTATGTGAAAGAATTATGTACCCCACATAGGAAGGCAACCCGAATCAAGTTATCAGAGAGTGTTAGCTGAATTCTTTTAAATGAGATTCCAGAAAAGAAAAAAGATCCAGGAGCACCCTTGATTACATGCGATATTGGTGGGATGAAATTTTCAAGATCTTTGCTAGACTCGGGTGCAAGTGTGAATCTCTTACCTAAAGCACTCTATGATAAATTTCAATTTGGGGAATTAGAACCAATATTCCTAGAACTCCAGTTAGCAGATGGATCCATCAAGCGATCTGTGGGAATACTAGAAGATGTCATGGTTAAGGTAGAGCAGTGCATTTTTCTAGTCGACTTCATTGTAGCAGAAATGAGAGTACCAGATAGTATAAATAGAGCCCCTATCATTATAGGGAGACCATTTCTAGCCACAGCTCGAGCTGTGACTGACTGGGAGGAGGGTTTAGTGGTTCTTAGAGTAGGAGATGAGAGTGTGAAGCTTAACATCTCCAGGTTAATGAAATACCCGAGTTCTAGCCATGAAGATGTAGGAACATTGGATCTTGGGGAGGAGAATCTTGATATAAGAGGAAACTTTTTTGAAATTTGCGGAGTTGACCAAACGGAACGATTAGAAGAGCCCGCTGATCCACTTCTACTTCCAGATATAGAATTGAAAACCCTACCCTCTTCATTAAAATACGTCTTCTTGGGACCTAAGGAGACCCTACCTATTATTATCTCATCAAGTCTGACCCCTAAGCAAGAGAAAGTTTTAATCGGTGTGTTACAATAACACAAGGCAGCAATAGGATGGAGCTTTGATGACATTAAAGGAGTTCCCTCTAAGGTATGTGAGCATAGGATATTCACGGAAGAGGGATCTAAACCATCTAGGGAAAGCCAAAGACGCCTTAATCCACATATGCTAGAAGTGTTAAAAAATGAGATCCTCAAATGGCTCAAGGGAGATATCATCTATGCCATCTCTGATAGCACTTGGGTGAGTCCAGTCCATATGGTTCCAAAGAAGACAGGAATAACAGTGGAAAAGAACAATGAGGGAGTAGAGGTACAAACTAGGTTAGCAACGAGTTGGAGAGTATGCATAGATTATCGAAAGCTAAACCTAGTCACTAAGAAAGATCACTATCCCTTGCCATTCATTGATCAGATTTTAGAAAAATTGGCTGGTAAAAGATATTTTTGCTTTCTTGATGGTTATTCAGGGTATAATCAAATTAACATTCATCATGATGATCAAGAAAAAACCACCTTTACCTGCCTTGTTGGCACGTTTGCATTTCGAAGGATGCCTTTCGGACTTTGTAATGCTCCAGCTACTTTCCAAAGATGCATGAACACACTATTTGCTGACTTATTGGGAGATGGATTAGAGATCTTCATGGACGACTTTTCAATTTTCAGTTCTACTTTTGAAGATTGTCTTGAAAAATTGATAAAAATTTTGAAAATCTGTATTGCAAATAATCTCGTGCTACGTTGGGATAAATCACATTTTATGGTGCAGGAAGGAATAGTATTGGGGCATCGGGTGAGTCAACATGGGCTGGAGGTAGACAAGGCAAAAATCGAAGTGATCAAGCATCTACCTCTACCCACCAATTTAAAGACACTTAGAGGATTTCTCGGCCACATAGGCTTCTATAGAAGATTCATCAAAGACTTTGCAAAGATTTCTAAACCACTAACGAATCGCCTATCTAAAGATGTTGATTTTGTTTTTAATGAGGACGCTAAAAGAGCTTTCAATCTTATTAAGGATGCTCTCTTACAAGCTCCAATTTTGCAGGCACCAAACTGGAGTGAACCTTTCAAGTTGATGTGCGATGCATCTGATTTTGCTGTGGGAGCGGTATTAGGACAAAGAATCGACAAGAAGCCGGTGGTCATCTATTATGCTAGTAAGACGTTAATGGATGCTCAGGTACACTACTCAACCACTGAAAAGGAATTACTAGCTATAGTTTTTTCTCTGGAAAAGTTTAGGTCTTACTTATTAGGAAGTAAAATAGTTATTTATTCTGATCATGCAGCATTAAAATATCTCTTGAAAAAGAAGGAGGCTAAGCCTCGGTTAATTAGGTGGATTCTACTGTTGCAGGAATTTGATATTGAGATTAAGGATAAGAGAGGGAGTGAGAACGTAGTTGCTGACCATCTATCGAGGTTAAATGTAGAAAATCTAGTCTCCATACCCATTAGAGACTCCTTTGCAGATGAACACATACTAGAAGTCGAAGTCAGACCTACACCTTGGTACGCACACATAGTTAACTACCTCGTCACGGGAAAAACACCGACTGATTGGGACTATATTGAAAGGAAAAGATTCTTCAAAACCCTACCACACTACTATTGGGAAGAACCGGAATTATTCTACCTAGGAGTTGATCAAGTTTTGAGGAGATGTGTTCTAGAGGATGAGCAGATTAGAATCTTACAACGATGTCATTCATCATCTTATGGAGATCATTACTCTTCAAGGATCACTACATCTAAAATCCTTCAGTCTGGATTCTATTGGCCAAGTGTATTTAGAGATTCACATGATTTTTACTTTAAATGCTTAACTTGTCAAGCAGCCATAAATCTAGATAAGAAATATAACATGCCCCTAAAACCAATTTTAGAAGTCGAAATTTTTTATCTTTGGGACATAGATTTCATGGGACCATTTCCAAACTCAAATGGGTATGAGTACATAGTGATGGCAGTTGATTACGTATCACGTTGGGTTGAGGTGATACCCACGAGAACTAGTGAGGGAAAGGTAGTCCTAAAATTCATTGAACAAAACGTATTCTCAAGGTATGGATGTCCTAGAGCCATAATTAGTGATGGAGGATCTCACTTTAATAACTCCCATTTTAGGAGTTTATTGAAAAGATATGGAGTTCAACATAGAGTGACAACCCTGTATCATCCACAAGCAAATGGACAAGTTGAAAATTGCAATAGGGAAATCAAGAAAGTACTTCAGAAAATTTGTAAGCTTGATGGAAAGGACTGGTCCAGGAAGATATATGATGCTCTTTGGGCTTATAGGACAGCATACAAAACCCCACTCGGAATGTCACCTTATAGAGTGGTATTTGGGAAAGCATGTCATCTTCCTGTAGAATTAGAACATCGGGCATATTGGGCCATTAGGAAGTTGAATATGTCACTCACCCAAGCCGCGGACAAAAGAATTCTTGATTTGCATGAGCTACAGGAAATAAGGAATGAGGCCTATGAGAATTCTAAAATCTATAAATAAAAAATGAAAGCATTTCATGATCAAAATTTACGGCGAAGAGAATTCTATGTAACTCAAAAAGTGTGGCTTTACAATTCGCGGCTTAAACTTTTGCCCGGTAAATTTAAATCTAGGTGGGATGGGCCATTTACTATTGATGAAAATTTTGATTGTGGTGCTGTCATAATATCTAATACCAAGACAGGACAAAAAATGAAAGTAAATGGCCAAATGCTCAAGCCCTTTGTGGAGGGCGAAACACTCTCACCAGCGATCTCGTTGAATCTCAAAGAAATGGGTCATAAAGATGTGGTTACCACCGACCGGGCTACCTAATCCAAAGGTTTGATGGTGACGACATTCCCTTTTTCCTTTTATGATTTTTGCTACTGTTTTGTGCAATTTCTGTGCTTTTCATTTCTTGAGTGATGCTTTAGGAACTCGACCTTGCGCTCTTTCGATAAAGAAGATGAAGTTAAGGAGGATGCCCCTAAAAGGAGGTTACTGGAAAAATCACCCCAATGTCACATCCATTTTGATGACAATCGCTCAAGGTATGTTTTTAAGTTCTCATGCATAGAGGACCATGCATCATCTTGAGGTGGGGGGTAGGCATTATTCAAACATGTGTATGTCCTTATAGCGCATCAAACGTGGGGGGTATATGATCTGAAATGAACACCAAATTTACCAACCAACCTTAGATATTTCTGTCACCATCAAACCTTGGAGTGAGGATGTAGAAATCATTAATTGCAGAAATTGAGGGCACCCCGAGTGAAGAAAACAATGATCTTAAAGGGTTGCGGAGTTCAATCTCTTGGGACGGTATCTCAGATACGAGTGAGGGGGGATCGAGTAACTACTGGTTTGAAGGGGAGAGATTCCACCAATGAAGTAGTGTAGGAATGCTGTTTACTTGGCGCGGAGGGATTCCCTTGCCCGAACTCTCCCTTAGAAGAGTGTAATATCCATGACATAGAATTTCACTTTCTTTGGTCCATTAACGCCCATCCGCACACCCAACGCTCCTCCAAAGCTTCCAAAAAAAAAAAAAGAGAGAGAGAAAGAAAAGAATGGAGGATCTATCACCCCTTCTTCACACCCATGGCTCTTTCTTCACATCCGAAAAGAAAAAGAGCACACCACCACCATCCTATCTACTCTTCTATTTAGGAAAGGCACCTCAATGTGTTGTCCTGAAACACATCTCTTACACTTACACTTACATGCCCACCTTCATGGGTAGCACATCGCACAATACGTCTTCCTCGTAAGATTGAACCTTCAAAGGAAGACGGCATTGGTTCTTTACGGGAATCGAGGTAGCATAAATCCAGGAGACATAATACGGATTAGGATGTTCGATTAGAGGTAATCCCAAACATGACGTCATGACATCAGATACGGCGTTTATACAACTGACGCTGTCTACAATCATTTTACACATCTTGTCACGAATCTTGAAATATGTATAGAATATGGACGTCCTCAAAGCGAAATTATTGGTCGAAGGCTGAGTAAGGGTACATCGGACAACTCCCCTAACAGATGTAGATAGATCCCGACGAGGAAGGTTTGGTGGGCAATCGATGATACCAATGAAGCCCACTAACTCTTGCTCCTGCACGAATTCATCTTCGACATAGCTATCTATTCTATATTCTTCCTCGCCGATAGGCTGATCATCTATGATAGGGGTGTTATCGGAGGACTCTTGACCTATATGTAGGGCTCGTGATGGACATTGGGAAGCTCTATGACCACGACCCTAGCATTTAAAACAGGTCAAGCCGGAGGGATCGATATGTGCAGGATTGGGTTGAGGAGGGGCTCTAGCGGTGGACTCGAGGGAAGGTGATGTATGATATTTGGCATAGTAGAGGATGGAGTCGGAGCTGAAGGGCGGTGCTCGGTGGTAGTGCGAGTGGGAGTGAGAATGGGCGGTGCCGGAAGAGCTAACGGAGGAGTGCATTGGATTGTACGGTTGGGATGAGAGGGATTGGATAAGTGCGACCGATCGGTAAGAGCAGGGCGATTGTACATGGGAGTATGGTATAAGTTCTGACAAAGTTCTAGGTCCTCTACAATCTGATAGACCTGCTCGAGAGTCGTGGCCTTACGGACAAGCAATTCCGTCTCCAAATAAGGGTTAAGACCAGTCCTAAAATGAGAAATAACGACTCGAGGGTTTTCTTCAACTCAATACCTCATATAGAATTCCTCAAATTGAGTGATATACTCGGAGACGGGCGTCTACCCTGTTGTAATTTGTGCCATTGGTCAAGAAGGTTATCTAAATAAGCAAGTGGGACATATTTCTCACGCAGTTTGTGTCCTTCATTTGGGGCCAAGTATCTATGGGTGCCTCACGACGGTTATAAATAAAAAATTCAAGATTCTCCCAAAAGATTTTCGCTTGTCCCCCTAATCTCATCTCGGCGTATTGGACTTTCTGCCACCCTAGCATATTGTACCACTGAAAATAACTATTCAACTTGTATTCCCAATCAAGATACTCTTTAGGATCCCTAGATCCCTCGTAGTATGGAACATCGACTTTGACGCTACGCTGAATTTTCTGCCACTGGTTGTCATGATCTGCACGGCGGTGATCGCGAGGGGAACCACATCATCGGGTGGAAAAGGATCGTTCGTGTCCAGACGATTCCCGTTCCATCCACGATGTCTATCATCAGGCGGATAAGGATCATTCCGTGGGGGATGATTCCTATCGCGCTCTAGGATCCTCCCCTCCGGTGGATGGTAATCGTCTCGTGGTAGATGATTTCCATCAAGCACCGGGGCTCTATCCATAGGTGGATAGGGATTGTTCCGTGGGGGACGATTCCTATCCTGACCTGGGGTCCTAGGCTCATGCGGATAGTAATCGTCTCGACGATTCCTATAACGTACCGGAGTGCAAATCTCTAGAGGAATCAGATCGTCTCGTTTGGGACGACTCTGATTTCAGCTTCCGGATCTATCCTTGGGTTGTATAGGATCATCAAGGTCACGATGATTCCTATCACGATATTGAGATCTAGGATCAGGTGGATAATGATCTTCGCGATCACAGCGATGTCGGTCAAGGCCTCTGTTCTCGAGTTGGTACGTCTGTTCACTAACTGCATCGATTGAACTGGTTAGACAGTTGTCCATGTTGGTAATTCATGTATTCATGTCACGAAAACCATTCTAAATAGTGTCTAACACACGATCGATGTCGCCTCAAGAGGAGATCGGTGGGACGGACGAAGACAACTCATGGACAGGGACGGACACATCACGACCATCTTGGGATTGGTCTGTCATTGGAGCGAAGACGCATTTGCCTGAACGCAAATGCATGCAATGGGACTAATGCAATAACAACTCCTATGATGGCGGAAACGACAGGGCGGACACAGGTTAGGCTCTGATACCAATTTGATGTAGGACGACTAGGAAATGGACGACTGGAGAAACGGAGAAAATGATAAGGATGGATGGAAGACAAAGGATGGATTGGGTGAGGGAGGGATGAAACAGAGCACAGAAATCCACACGATCGAATTCGGAGTTTAAAATTGATGAAATACTGGTGGTGCAGCTCTGATCTTCATCGAGGGCGAGAGTACTGTCTTCACCCACCGCGACAATGCCGAAGCACCAAAATCAATACCCGAATTCACGTCACGATAGAAACTCTTGAAAGGAAATTGTAGGAAAAACAAAATCAAAACAAATCTGATGGAGGTGGAGACTTCTCGAGGAATACTGGACGGAGAACACTTCGACACCAAAGAGTTCAGGCATACCTCAGAACCGTAGTGCGTGAAGGGAAAGTAGGTTTCTTGTCTTTTCTGTTCTCTATTTTTTTGAATTTTTTAGTTGATGTCCATAGGATCCATCCAGGCTGTCGTGGTTGACAACCTGAATGGATCCTTGAGCTAGCGTGGACGTTGTCTGTTTGCCTGAGGTGTGCGACACATCGGGAAAGCAGGCGTTGGATACATCCATGTCAAGACGAATGTTGCTTAGGGACGCCGATGTGTTCGACATGTCAGGTGCCTGTTTGGAAAGTAGAGCTGATTCAATGGCCAACATGGATTGTGGGCTGCGGAATTTTGACGGAAATGTAGATCTTAGGATATGAAATTTAAAGAGATAAAATTGAAATGAGAGGGGGAAACTAATAAAATCGATTAAGCTCCTCCAGATGAACAATCCAAGCCCCGATATGACTGATAGGCCTTCGGAATCGAATAATTTTGCGAATTAAATTTTGATTCGGAAAAACTCATCTTCAAACTTTAAATCCCTCAATTTTGAACTATACTGCTCAGTTTTATTCGATTTTGGACTCGATTCCTATAGATTCAAGCCTTCTGAATCCAATAAAACTAAAATGGGCTCGATCGTAGGCCATTTTTTAAGGAGAGAGAAGCTCTGCCCTTTTCAATATTTTTAAGATCTTCTATAATTTTTTTTGTTTTCATGAATATAATTCAGGTTATTAGAAAACACCAAATCAACAAGGTGATATTAATACACTATTTAATTATTCAACATAATTTAGATAGTTTCAATATGATTCATATATAAAAGGATATTATTTATTTTTTTTGGATCAATGTGTGTGATAGGATTACAACTAGGAGATGACATGTTATTATTATTGAACAATTTTTCTAAATTCTGTTATTAATATGATGAATTTTCAACATACATTATTCAATAAATTGAATCCTTAACACTAATACATGCAGGTAACATATGGATTTTCTAAACACTTATATGTGGATTTATTAAATGGTAACTTCCCATCTCACCTTGACTATCTTTAGTACCTTTGTCACTGCTCATTAAATACAAGCCAATTATTAAATGCACCTCGAAAGGCCAGTCCATATGAAAATGACCTCGTTCCCATTATAAATTGAAGCAGGTTTTTAAATTTTATCAAACTTATGTTGTTTTAGGTAAATTAAAATTGCAATTTGATAAATCCAAAATGATTGTAATAAATATGTGCATTTCTAGCTAATTTATCTACTTCTTTATCTTTATCTGCATATACTATCAAAAATTTATGTTAAGTTGTGAAAAATCATGAATAAAATCACCTTTTCTAATTTTGAATTAACTATTGTCAATTGTGGGACTAACCCTACTTAATTCAATGAGTTAAGTGGAATGAATGCCACTCTCTTCTTAGTTTATGTGGAAGATGCAGGAATTTGGTGAAACTTTCATAACTAAATGGGATAATTAAATGAAGTAGAAGCTAGTTGGCCCAAAGGAGGAGGCCCAGCCACAACCCGGGGCCAAGAAAGGAGGCCCAAATCAAGACAGCTGGCTCTAGTCTAAAGGCCCACTAAGGAAGCTCCATTGAGCCCACTATGAGAGGCATCTTGGGCCAAAGAAAGGAGGGCAAGGGGAACGTCCAGTCATGCCTATTTATGAACATTTAAGGTGCATGTATGCTGATTGGAGGAGACCCTTGGAAGTGGATCCAAGCCAGAGAAGAAGATCCAGCCCTTCTGATGGCGAGGACGCCAATGCATCAGCCCGGGACACGTCACCGCAGGCAGTCGGGGTCAACACAGACGTTACGGATCCAAAGATGAAGTCAACAGAAGTCAACCCACCTCGGTCAACAGGAGTCAACGAAGAAGTCAACACGCCACAACCGTCGTCCGCCACGTCACCACCCGCGCACGTCTCCACGCGCGTCATGACACGACGCCAAAGGCAGATCCACAACTGCCCTTTAGCGTGACGTGATGCACGTTTTCCCTTGCGTGTCTTATTTTCTAGTTATTTTCTCTTTCCTCCAAGGCCTATATAAGGTCATTTGTTTCAAGAACTCATTAGGCAATCATAATTCAAGAATTGAGTTTTCTTTCTAACTCTTCTTGGAGGATTGCCCTACCCCTCATCTTGCCCTAACCTTCCCCGTCGTCGCCGTCGTCGTCGTCATCACCGTCGTCGCCGCCGCCGCCACCGCCGCCGCTGCCGCCGCCGTCGTCATCACCGCCGCGCGCAGCCGCGCGGTCACACGCCGCGACCGCACGCCACCGCGTGCCATCCGCTGCGCCGCGTGCGCTCAAGACGCCGCGGTCGCGCGGCGCTGCGCGCCGTCAGCGGCGCCTCAAGCGCCCAGGCTGGTGGGCTCCGCCGCACTCCGCGCACTCCGCGCGCGTGCAGACGCTCCGCGCGCTCCGCACTCCGGCGCTGCGCGCCTCCGCGCTCCGCGCGCTCCGCGCCCGCGCGCGCTGCTCCGTGCTGCTCCGTGCGCTCCGCGCACCCTTCGCGCGCTTCGCGCGCGCGGGAGTTCGTCGCGCCCGACCCGGCGTCCCCGCTTCATAACGTCAACCAGGGCCGGACAACGCCCGGAGCGCCCGTTCCAGTATCACGCCGCCTTCGTCGCCACGAGCAGAATTACCTGCAGCCTCTACACGCACTACGGTGCTGAGGTATACCTGAACCCTGTGGTGTCGACGTGTTCTCCGCTCAATATTTTCTCGGGAAGTTTCCACCGCCGTCAGAATTAGACTTGGATTTCCTCTTCTTCTCTCCTTTTCTCGAGTGTTTCTTCGCGACGTGAATTCGAGGTATTGATTTCGGTGCTTAGGCATCGTCGCGGTGGGGGAAGACAGTACTCCCGCCCTCGATAAGGGTCGGAGCTGCACCACCAGATTTCATCGGTTTTAAGTCCGAGAATCGACCGTGATTTCTGTGGATTGTTTTATCCCTTACCCATTCCTACCCATAGCCTCGTCATCCGCCCTGAATCGTCCATCCCATAGTCGTCCTACGTCACCTTCAATCCATAAATCATCCAAGGGTGGAGACTCAAACATACCACTTTTAATGCTAATTAAGGAAAGCATTCTTGAACATCCCTGGGGTATTTTAAAGGTCTCAATGCTGATTGGAGGACCATAATGGACGTTGATCATGACCCAGAAAAGAAGATCTGGCCATTTAATGTATTAAAAACCTTCACCCTATTGTAATATTCATATTGTGATCCAATACAAAGTAATGTTTGGTGGCCTAAGTTCAATTGAGTCATAGATCCATTCACCTTAGTGAGGACTTGATATAATACGGTGTCTATCGGGATCGTTCGGCGCATATTACACCACAAATGACAATGATGAAGGCACGAGATATGTAGAAGATATGATGCAAATTTGAGAAGTAATGACAAGTATGACGAATTAACTTACAAAGTATGAAGATCAATAAGTTGGTAAAGTTCGATTGGACACAATCAAGTTCCCAACATCCCTTCAGACCAAATCCGATGCGTAAGGAGAGGAGTAGTCGTACTACCCGACGTCGTCCAATTTCCCAGTAGACGATTAATGTTTACCACAAAAAGAATTCCTATCTCTCACTAATGGTGTTAAGACCGGTCAATGGGGTTCATAACTCTTAAGGCACGGAAATAATTCGACAATTACTGAAAGGAAAGTAACGAAATGCAACGAAGGAAAGAACAATTGAACCTAGTAATGTAATTTTCTATCATTGACAACTAGTCCTGGAGTAGTTCCTTCAAGGCAGATACTCCAGTAAGAGGGATGCAAGAACACGAAGCAGTTTAGCGGGGTGCTCGGCTAGCGGTCCATGGAATCAGCTGTGATGAGGGCACGTAATGGTTAGTCGAAGGCAGATTTCACCACTGGAATAAACTAGAGCAATAGAGCAGTTTCACGGCTGCACAGGTGTTGTTGACGGTGGTGCAGGCGTGCACACAGGTGGACAATGTCACTGGTGACAGGCATGCTGGAAGAGCAATGACACCGACGGTGCATACCTGCGATGCGTGCAACCGTGTGCGATGACGAAGCTGGATGGGCAACCGCACGAGGCAGGGACATTGTTGGGAGAGTCTGGTGGAAACAATCACTAAATCAGAGAAGTTCCACGTCAGGGCAACTTCTTGACGATTCTTGGTGAAAGAAGAATCAAGAAATGGAAGGATTGAGCCAAGAAACAAATTCTTGATTGTCCAGATGTAGGGAACCAAGAGTGGTGACTCGCCAGACGTCAGGAAGACGTCTGGAGTCACTGGTCGATGGCGAGCATCCTGGTGTCATTCCGCTGATGTCAGAGTAAACCTCGAAGATGAATGTTGAAGGATTCCCAAAAGGCTCCAAGTCGATCTTGCTAGAACAGAGTCTTGAGCAACAATGTGATCACAGTGAAGATTCTTGGAAGAACAATTATGAACAACAACTACGGGTGTGGGCGACGCCCACGGAATTTGGCGTCGTGGAAGGAGACCATGTTCCCAAATTCTGGCTATCAAACTACTGGCGGCAATCTAAGGCTAGAGAACTAAGAACAAAGTAAAAAAACAATAGCACTTTGATTTCCAAATTTCAGTCTAGTTGGTCCTCTTGGGCATGCCGTCCTTATATAGGGCCGAGGGCATGCCCAATTGGGGTAACTAGAGGGAACCGTCTTGAGATGAGCGGTTCTCTCAAAATGACGTGAATAAATGTTCAAAGTGGACGAGGCCAAAACACAACAGGCCCAGTACAGAATTCGGCGAAGAAATTACAACAATAGTAAAAAGAAATAAATGAAAATAGATGCGGCTTTATCTTCGCACGGAGTACTTGAACGACGCATCAGGGGCGTTGGCTCGTGGGGCTGGGTGAGGTTACTGGCGTCAAACCGTCTTGATGGTGAGATGGTCCCCCATCATCCTCGCGGGGTGGGAGGAACTCGGCTCTAACGAGTTGATGCCGACAAGGTTGTTGATTGGTTGCACTAGCTCCGGCCGAATCCTCTACAGCTCAGCTTCTGTGAACCAAGTATCGTCTGATGTTGGTTGACCCTGCCAACGAACAAGGAACTTGCGGTTTGACTGCTCCCCTGCACTATCGATTACTTCCTGTAGTATTGTCTGAATATTATCCTGCCTCATGGGTTTTGAATGGAAGGAAGGGGACAAGTGTGTAATTTTCTTACTTCTAGCTAGGTTTGGAGGTTTGTAAGGATCATCGTCGGGTGAAGAAGGTTGGTAGCGCACTAAGTCCCTTATGTTGAAAGTTGGACAAGTTCCCCATTCAGGAGGAATGCTCACCTCATAGACATTTTCATTGATCACTTGGGCAATCGAGAAAGGTCCGCCACTACAAGGGTGTAACTTCGTAGCGACCTTAGGAGAGTGTCTCTCACACTGGAATCGAATCATGACTTGATCTCCCTCCAAAAACTTAACTGACCGTTGTCCTTTATCAGCTAGTTCCTTATACATGTTCTTAATATGCAATACAAAGTCTAGGCCTTCCTCTGAAGTTCTAGTATGCTCATCTCGTGGCATGAGGTCTAGGGGTCGGCGGGGTAGTTGACCATAGATAATTTCAAATGGGGTCTTGCCGGTGGTACGTTCTACCAAAGAATTATATGTGAACTCTGCTTGGGGCAACACAAGATCCCATGAGCTAGTGTTTGTTATCTCCAACTATTGACCGTAATAAGTTGCCACGGCTGCGATTGCCAACTTCAGTCTGGCCATCCTTCTGGGGATGGTAAGCTGTAGAAAATTTCAATTGGGTCCCCATGAGGACCCAAAGTGTTTTCCAGAAATAGCTCATGAATCGCATGTTGCGATCCAAGACTATGGTTTTTGGTACCCATGCAATTTGACAATATTGTCAAAAAAGAGTCTTGCGATGTGAGATGCGTCCGAGGTCTTAGAGCACGGCATGAAGTGTGCCATTTTGGAAAACCTATCTACGAGGACCATGACTGAATCATGTCGACGTGCAGTCTTGGGGAGTCCGAAGATGAAATCTATGCTAATATCATCCCAAGGTCTTGTAGGCATTGGGAGTGGCGTGTACGTGCCAGAATTTTGTTTTGTCATTTTGGCACGTGAGCATGTAAGGCAATGTACTATGACTTTGCTGACATCTTGTTTAAGAGAGGGCCAATAGAATTGGTATTCTACGGCCTGTATGGTCTTGTTGATGCCAAAATAACTGCTAAGGCCTCCAACGTGAGTCTTCCAAATGAGATAATCTCTCAGTGATGTCTGTGAGATCTGCAACCTTCTTCCAAAGAAGAGGTAACCATCAGCTAAGTAATAATTGCGTAATTCAGTGTTGGTTTTATCCTTTAGAGCACGCAGAATTGGCCCAAAATCTAGACATTGTAGTCTTTCTTTATCTGTTCAAAACCCACTATTTGGGTTTGCATCATGTTTAGTACTAGTGGCCGCCTACTTAGGGCATCGGCTACGGTGTTATCCTTACCCTTTTGGTGCCGGATGACGAAGGTGTAGTCTTAGAGGTACGCAATCCAATGGGCATGTCGGTCCCTGACCTTCCGCTGATCATGTAAGTGTCGAAGGGTACTATGGTCCGAATATAGGATGAATTCTCTGGGCAGAAGATTGTGTCTCCAGTGTCTAAGTGCTTGGACCAGCACATAGAATTCACAGTTGTAATTGTCATATTTTCGGCATGTGTCGTTAAGTTTTTTACTAAAATATTATATTGGGTGTCCTTCCTGAGAAAGGACTCCTCCTATGCCTACTCCTAAGGCATCACATGCGACTTCAAATACCTTGCTGAAGTGGGAAGTTTTAAGACCGGTGCTTCGGTCATAACCCTTTTAACATGTTCAAAGGCCTTGTCAGCTCCTGAAGTCCATTCAAAATTTTCTTCACGCAGTATGTCTGTAATAGGGGCTGTAACCCCATTAAATCCTGGCACAAATCTACGATATAATGTGGCTAGTCCCATAAAGCTACGGATGTCGTGCACGCCCTTTAATTTTGGCCATGTAGTGATGGCCTCTATCTCAGCCGGATCGGCTAATACTCCGCTTGCGGAGTGAATAAAACCTAAAAATGCTTCCGCTGAGGTGAAGAAGGTACATTTCTTCGGGTGAGCATAAAGTTTTTCAAGTTTAAGTGCTGAGCAAACATCTCGTAGATGCTGCATTTGTTCATCCCGGTTAGTGCTATAGATTAAAATGTCATCAAAATAGACGACAACGAACTTCCTAATGATTGGGTGAAGTGCCTCATTCATCAACCTCTGAAAGGTACTAGGGCCATTAGATAGCCCGAAAGGCATGCCATTCCATTCAAATAGACCTTTTATCTTAAAAGCTGTCTTCCATTCATCGCCAGGACGGATCCTTACTTGATGATACCCACTTTTCAGGTCAATCTTTGAGAAAATTGTTGCTCCTACCATCTTGTCGAAGGGGTCTTGAACTCGAGGGATCAGAAACCGATATTTCATGGTGATCTTATTGATTGCTCTCGAGTCACAACACATTCACCAGGTTCCATCTTTCTTTGGCACGAGAAGTGCTGGTGCGGCACAAGGGCTAAGACTTTCTCGGATTAGACCTTTAGAGAGAAGCTCTTTGACTTGTCGGTGAAGCTCTTTGTTCTTCACGGGATCCATCCGATAGTGTGGTAAATTTGGGAGGGATCCTCCCGATACTAAGTCAACTGCATGATGTATGTCGCGCAATTGAGGTAATTCATTGGGTAGTTCCTCGGGGAATACATCCCTTGATTCGTCCATTAGCTGAGCAACGTACATTGCATATCACTTTTTCATCGTAAGTGCGCATTTTCAGTGGGACATAACACTGATTTATGACCAATAAGGTCGATGCGTTTATCCAAGAGACGTTGTAGGGACTGGGATGTGTAATGAGAGTTAACCCTAGTTTAGTGACAGTTTCCTCAAAGACTTCGTTAATGCAGCTGCCACTATCAACTATCAATTTAAATGTATGTCCTCCAATTTTGACGTACAAGTAAAAGATAGATGTACGTTGAGCTGAGTCAATGTGTGATGATCCTATCGGGTTTGTCGGGGGCGGCAAGATGAACACAAGGGTAGGAATCGATTGACCTTGATTTGCCCTAGTAGGGTTGGTCAATGGTCTCGTCTGACTAGACCCGGTCCGAGGGGTCGTCAATGCTAATGTGTGGCTGGGGGCTGGGGCTAGTCTAGGAGCAGGCCGGGTGGAGCTTGTGCAGCCGGCTTCCGCGCCGCTATGTTAAATCCACAGGTTAACGACCAATGGCTCTGATGCAGAAGTAACTGGGGTAATCTGAATATAGCCTAGGGGTTCTTCGTACTCCTCTTCTTCGGGAAGTTCTCCCTGGAATTCACCTACTTCTAGGTCATCCTCTGTTATGGGCTCCACCAGGTTTCCATGGATGTCCATGTGTAGGAGTGATGGGCATTCGGTCCTATGGTGTCTGAAGCCCTTGCATTTGAAGCATTGCATGGGCTCTCAAACGACGGCTAGGACTCCGGCCGTGGATACAACTGATGATGCAGTTTGGGCTATAGTCGCCATTGTAGCCAGCGGTGGAGTAACTCTAGGGTTGGTCGTGGACCCACTAGTCCATCTAGAGTTACTCGTCGTTTTGGCAGCTGTGGCTACGCTGTTGTTGTTTGCGGTTGTCGCCCGTGTGGCAAGTGCGGGTGAAGGAGTAACGTCCTCGATCGAGTACTCGTTACTCTCGACCAAGGTATGGTCGACCGTAGCTAGATTTTGCTCCACCACTCTAACACATAGATCATTTCGTAAACACTGAATTAAAAATGCGATTTGGACTTGTGGACTTTCCACAAATTTAGATCGCATTCGGATTCCTCGAATTCCTCTATATACTCACTGACTTTACACTTACCTTATTTAAGATCCATCCATCTTAAGAGTAAGCAAGTCATATATAGCTTGGGAACGCACATATCTTTGAGTTTCCTGGACATTTGTTCCCATGTCAGAGAAGGCTCTCCTTGGCGTCGTGTCGCTTCCTTCTCATTTTTCTAAAAGTTCTTGGCTTGTCCACAGAGTATTAGTTACGTGTATGACACGCATAGGTCATCGTCCATGTCATACCATTGGAAGTAACTTTCTAGGTCGGACTCCCAGTCCGTGTAATCCTTAGGGTTCCTTGACCCTTCGTGAAGTGGAACTTCCATCCGAACACTCTTTGTATCATAGCCCCGTGGACGTCTGTGCGACGGTCTCGTTTGTCGTCCTCGTATTGACGTTAGTGCTGTGGCGGACATCCTGTATCTTGCAGCCCGTGGTAGTCTGCGGGGTCATGTGTAGGGGCAGCATAAGGAGCTGTCAGTGGGGCATACTCACCATATCCGTTTTGTGCCGTTTGCACGTAATTAAGTGGAACCGCTTGGTTGGCTACCAGGGCAGCCAGCCCGTAGGTGGGTGGTGGCACGTAGGTAGCCCAAGGTGGAGATCTGATAGTGGACTCCGTGTGATATGCCATTTGCGGCCCTTGTTGTTATCCCAATGTGTGATACACGTCATGCGACGCATATGTGGGCATTGGTGCATATGGAGGAGCATGGGGTGGGTTTACCAGCGGCGCCCCATATGGTTGTGGCACCAGGGTGAGGTAGGACCCTTGACTTGGGGCTAAATTCCACGTCGGACCATATGGCCCGGGCACGGCGGTCATTCCATTCTGATATATAGGTCCACTCGGACCTGCTGCATGGCTTTGCGGTGTGGGCGCAGCATATGGGTTGGCCCTGACTATCAGCGGCGGGGCGGCATCGTAAGGATACAAAGGAACATTGTTCCTTGGACATTCCGACTGTACTGGACCGCCTTGTGGTGGTGGATCATTACGCTCGGCAAAAATTTCCGCTGGGCAGAAATTTCCGTCTCCTGGGTAGCTCTGGTCATCATGGTATCGAGGGGGTTGAGGTGACCCACTAGGAGGGGTAGGGATCCGAGCTACAATATCCCTAACTACTCGTGGAGGTAGTTCACCCTCCATGTCCACAGGACTTACGTCCTGGTGATGCTCAGAGCGTGGACCTTCAAGTGGAAGGTCCATAACGTCGGGATCGTATGTCGGATCCATCCCGACGTATTCTTCATCTACTATACTACAGGCTTGAGCCCTAGTCTGAACCATCATATGGTCAAGACTCCCGCACTAAGTTTCACTACGGGTTCTAAATGAAATGCAATGACGTAATGATGTATGAATTTTGAGAAACGAATGTTGGTTAAACTAAGAATTTAAAGGAAATTTATCCGATCGACCGTGTTAAGCAAGAGCTAACACAACCGGCTCTGATACCAATATGATGTAATACGCTATCAGCTGGGATCCTTTGGCGCGTATGACACCACAAATGATAATGATGAAGGCAAGAGATATCTAGATGATATGATGCGAATTTGAAAAGTAACGACATGTATGACGAATTTATTAACAAAGTATGAAGATCAATAAGTTGGCGAAGTTCGATTGAATAATTGACTTTTACTCTAAATAATACTTTTCTCCCTAACTCACCCCTTGAGAAAGTAGCTATTTTCTCTCTTTGTTCTAGCAGAGATCATGAGGATGGAGCATGGCAACTTGGAGAGGAGGAGGTGCATGTGTTGAACCACAAGCAGCAGCCTTGGGGAGGACCAAAGAGGCCCATCTACTCCCAAGGGACCAAGGCACCTTTCTAGTGATGAGTCCAATTCCAGACCCCACCACAGCAGCTTTATCAAGCAGCTCCACAAAACTAGGTATAAGATTTGTCTACTCTAACACCTGTGATCTCTCACATGATAGACGAACAAAATAAAAGGCTAAGGGAAAAAATGGAGATGCGCATGCAAGCCATGATGGAAACACAGACAAAGATGATGACGGACACTCAAGAGTAGACATGACAGCTTTTGGAGAACTTGAAGCAAAGGACAGCTGACCATGGAGGTAAGGGAGTTGAATCCAACTCCCACTCAGGTCAATTTCCAATTCAACCTTCCATCAAACCCAAGAATTTGTCATTCACAAGAGTAAAGCCTATATCATGACAATGAGGAAGATCTTGAAGAAATTCAAGAAATTTCAAAACTGAGAAATGGCAAGGAACTTCAAGATCCTTACCTAGGCAAGGAAAAAACAAAATCGGAGGAAAATAACCTAAGAGAAGGAGAGGCTCCATCACCTAGTGTGGAACCCCTACCTTCGACCTACACCCCACCCCTCCCATTCCTTATCCTTCAGCTTAAAACCCCCTAAGTCTTCTTCTGATGATGAGTATAGACTCCTTGGGAATTTTAAGAAAGCTACTACGTTAGTAGCCAAAGAGGACATGATTAAATGTGCATCTTATTTAAGGAAATATGTAAATGATTCATGCACATCTAGGAAAACCAAGGAGGTAGTTAAACCTTGTAAAAATGCCTGTAGTATCTGAAACTCTGTTCCCATTAAAAAGAGAGATCTAGGAGCTCCTTTTATCACATGTGAAATCACTGGAAAGACTTTTACTAGAGTATACTAGATACAGGAGCTAGTATTAGTATTATTCCAAAAGTTTTATATGAGGAATACAGTTTCGGGGAATTAGAGGAATCTGCGTGGATCTATTGCTAGCTGATGGAACAATTAGACAGCTAGAGGCTAGATTATCTGATGTGATGATAAACATTGAAAATTGTGAGATCCTTGTCGATTTGAGGTCAAGGTGAAAGGGGATCTAAGATTTTTTGATGAAGAGGAGGATGATGTTGAGGCTATTCGAGGGTTTCTATTGAGAGTAGATGATACAAACCAGGAAAAAGCAGAACCTGATCCTCCTACACTCTCCCTAGATTTGAGCTTAGAGCTTAAACCTCTCCCATCATCTTTGAAATATGCTTTCTTAGATTGTAGAAATTCCCTACCTGTGATTATTTTGTCGTCCCTTACTTCTTCTCAAGAAAATGATCTGCTTAAGGTACTCAGAGAGCACAAACAAGCATTAGGAGTGGACATTCGAGGATTTTAGAGGAATCCGTTCATTAATTTGTGAACACATAATATGTTTGGAAGAGGATTCTAAACCTTCTAGGAAGCACAAACGTAGGCTAAACCCACATATGAGAGAAATATTAGAGAAGGAAATATTGAAATGGCTAGATGCAGGTATTATTTATGCCATTTCTGATAGTCAATGGGTCAGCCCTGTTCACATGGTGCCAAAGAAATCTGGAATAACAGTAGAGATCAATGAAAAGGGAGAATAAATCCAGAAAAGGATGATAACCGGATGGAGGGTATGTATTAACCATAGAAAAATAAATAAGGCTACACAGAAAGACCATTATCCCCTTCCTTTCATTGATCAAATTTTAGAAAAACAATCAGGAGAGAATTTGTTTTGTTTTCTTGATGGTTATTATGGATATAACCAAGTTAACATTCATCCTGATGATCAAGAGAAAGCAACTTTCACTAGCCCCGTAGGTACATATGCCTTTAGGCGCATGCCTTTTGGCCTAATGTAATGCTCCAACCACCTTCCAAAGATGCATGAACTGTAGGTGATTGTTTAGAAACATTCATGGATGATTTTTATCTATTTGGAGGTTCCTGGGAAAATATCCTTCTAAATATCATTAAAGTTCTTCAAAGAGGCATTGAAAGTAACCTTGTGCTAAGATTGGAAAAATCTCATTTTATGGTACAGGAGGGGGTGGTATTGGGGCACATGGTCAACAATCGTGGACTGGAAGTGGACAAGGCAGAAATAGAAGTCATCCTAGGCCTTCCACTTTCCACAAATCTAAAAACCCTTAGAGGGTTCCTTGACCATGCAGGTCTCTATAGGAGGTTCATTCTAAACTTTGCTAAAATTTCAAAACCTCTTACTAATTTCCTCTCTAGTAAAACGAATGAAATTATTTTGGATAAAAATGCTATTTCTTCTTTTGAATAGCTGAAGAAGGCCCTCACACACGCACCTATTTTGCAAACTCCAGATTGGAGCTTGCCATTTGAAATCGGGTGTGATGCCTCAGGTTTTTCTGTAGGGGCAGCCTTAGGACAGAGGAAAGAGAATAAACCTGTGGCCATATATTATGCTAGCAGGACTTTGATTGATGCGCAACTCAATTACTCTACCATAGAAAAAGAACTGCTAGCTGTAATTTGTGCTTTTTGAAAAATTTTGATCTTATTTGCTTTGTACTAAAATTATTGTCTATACTGATTGATAACACCCTAAATTCTGTCTTTATTACATGTTATTAGCACAAGTTTATGCATTTAAAGAGCTTAAAATGGGGTTGTCATCGTATATTTACATGAAAATAGTGTTTTCAAGTGATTTCTGATTTTTCCCTAATTTTCTGTTCATTCTATGAATTTTAAAGGATTTATGGAAGCTCGAAATAACTATTTTTGAATGAAAATGGCAAGTTTAATATTTAATTTTGACATTTATCAGCATGGGGATGAATCAGTGAATTTTCTAGAATTTTCTAGAATTTTCTAGAATTTTTTACGAATTTTTAGGATTTTTCTGAGATTTATTTGAAAAGGAAATGTATTTATTCTAAGGAAAAAAGGTATATTTATAAAAAAAAGTATTTATATCATTTTCGAACTTTGAAGGGCCTTTTTGCAAAGTTTAGTTGCAAAAAGACCCTGAAAATAGCTCTCGGTCGCCACTGCAGGCGAAAAGATGTAATTTAAAATCTTCTAGGGTTTTATTGCAATTATTTAATATATATTTTAATATTTTTAGGAGAAACCAGAGGAGAGAGAGTGCGGCAGGGGCATATACACAATTACTTTTGGGCGGCGTCCAACATCAATTCCAGACGTTTTAAGGACTTTTCTGCAAAAAGAAGGATTCAAAATGCGCCAGCCGATGAGACAGTGACACGTCATGGCGTGTTTAAAAACGAAATGAATAAATAAATCAATTTTAAATCCAATAGATTAAATTGGTTTAAAATTGATTTATTAATAACTTTTGATCCTGAAGTCCGATTGAGGTGATTTTTTTATGGATCTGTTCATCTTGATCCCCTCTTTCTATCTGTATGGTTGGATCATTCAGATTTAGAATATTGATAGATAAATATTAATTACTAAACGGGGGTAAAATGGTAATTTTTACCATATAACCTAAGTATAAAAGCTAAATTTCAAGAGGGGGAGCTCATTCTTGATGGTTCTCTGTCACAACTACAAGACAGAGAGGAGCCCCAGCCTGGATCAACCTATCTGGTACATTTCCCTTTCATTGTATTTGGATTTTTGTGCATTTTGAATGAAATTAGTTCAATTTCTTGTTTCTTCTTCTTAATTCTGATCTGAACTTCTAAATCGCTTGGCTTGAGCGGCATGTACAAGCCCTGATTAGGATTGAGAGGAGAATTTGAGGGATTTAACTAGGCATTCAACTGCATTCCCAAAGAAAAACTCTAAAAAAAAAGATTTAATTTTTAGGAGATTAAATTACCGCCATTTCATTTCTGAATTATCAAACTTACAAAACCAACCAAACTCAAATTTAAATTTCCCTCTCAACCTCTCTATTTGACCTCTTTGATCCTTTTATTTGGATCAAAGAAGCCAATTTAGAGCTCCCAATCTCTTCTATTCATCTCATCTCTTCTACCCCCCCTTCTAAACTTCTCTTCTAATTAGGGTGAGTTGGTCCTCATTGAAGATCAAATTCACTCTAATTAGGGTTAAACTACCAAGAAGATCATCAAATTGAATTCCTTACTAGCTTCCCTTGGACGACACTCGTACTTATCACTACACATCTTAAGTAGAGTTTTTATAAATTTTATTGCATAAGCCAAAATTCACAACGACAGGGGCTAAAACTGCATAATTTCTACCCCTATTTTTGGCTTATCACTGATCATGCAACATTAAAATATCTTTTGCCTAAAAAAGAAGCTAAACCTAGGCTCATTAGGTGGATTTTATTATACAAGAATTTGAAATAGAAATTAAAGATAAAAAGGGTTTTCTGAAAATTATGTTGGTGATCATCTTTCTAGGGTCAAAGTAAATGATCCCTCACTTATCCATGAAGCATTTCTAGATGAGCAAATTCTGGCCATCCAGACAGGAAATGTTCCACGGTTTGCAAACATTGTCATTTTTTTTCTGACAAGAAGGGTCCCTTCAAGATGGAGCTACAATGAGAGAAAGAAGTTCTTCAAGGACACACGAGATTACTTATGGGAAGAACCCGAGCTATTCCATCAAGGAGCTAATCAAATTTTTAGAAGATGCGTACCTGAAGGAGAACAGAACAGCATTCTGAAATTCTGCCATTCCGACCCGGGAGGAGGTCACTATTCAGCTAAAGTAACAGCCCATAAGGTGATGGAAAGTGGGTTTTATTGGCCAACCCTATTTAAAGATGCACATGATTTTTATTTGAAATGTTTATAGCAAGTCAAGCATCCACAAATATTGATAGATCACATGCCTCTAAAACCTATTTTAGAAGTAGAAATATTTGATTTATGGGGCATTGATTTCATGGGACCATTTCCTAATTCTAATGGATATGCATATATTTTGATGGTTGTAGACTATGACTCAAAGTGGGTAGAAGCCATAGCCTTTAGGACCAACACCAGTAAAGTTGTCGCTGATTTTGTGGAGACTTAGATCTTTTGCAGATATGAATGCCCTATGGCTATAATTAGTAATGGGGGGTCACATTTTGTAAATTTTAAATTTTAATTTTAGATATCTTTTGAAAAAATATTGTGTAAAACATAGAGTAACCACCAGGCTAACGAGCAGGTTGAATTATGTAACAGGGAAATTATGAAAAATCCTTCAAAAAATTGTAAAGTCCAATGGGAAAGATTGGCCATACAAAGTAAATGCAGCGTTATGGGCCTATAGAACAGCCTACAAAACACCCTTAGGAATGTCCCCCTTTAGGTTGATATCTGGAAAACCGTGCCATTTACCATTGGAGTTGGAACATAATGGATAGGATAAAAGGTGAGACATGCATAAGTATTTTTCTCTTTGTACATTGTGGTGTTATCTATGTATCATTGTTTCGTTAGAAGCCTTCAAGACTAAGTAAATCTTCTACCATCAATAAAAAAGTTTATATGTTACTTCTTAAAACCTATTTCCTTGTTAGTTAGTGACTAGATCTGTATGATAAATGCACGATGATGGAATAGTGTAAAATGGATTATATATGAAGTAATGAAAGAGATTGGAAATAATGGGATAAAATGGTGAGATAGCACCAATTAATGATGACGACAATGAGATGATGTGAAGCAAGTTACTTACCATAGGTCCTTACGTTCTGCCAAGAGCATGCCGACTTTCATATGCAGGCAAGCGTGTCTTCTCTGTTGCATATGTTGAAAAACCCAATATACCAAGGAATTAATTTCCCCAAATTCCAGTAATCAACTTCAAACAAAATTTTATAATCACTATGGAGCCAAGAGCATAGGCATAGAAAGGGAGAAATATGAAGCTGCTGTAAAAAAATCACATCCATCTTCTTGTCCAGATTTAAATTGGGATAATAATGACATTCAGTTGGTTAAGATTTTATTTCTATTTGTCAATGACACTACCAGATAATTTATTAGGTTTGAACTTCTCGAATTTGATTCGCTACAATTGGTCACATTATTTTCAGTCTATGCTTAAAAAACGAATTATTTTTCCGCACCAAGTATAAAAAATGAGAACAAAAAATATGTGTGACTTGAAAATGCATCACAAATATCCATACCAACACATCTCTGCTTTCCACAAATGTCACGAGGCCCCTTGTCATCTGGGTTGTAGAAAGAAATCATTGTAACCACTAGGAAGTTGAAGTCATGCCACATCCATGGGGTTTACACATCCGGAGGATACGAGGTCCTCTTTTTCCTCAAAGGATGATAGGCCATGTATGCACATCAGATTTTTTTTAACATTCAGAGAATATAACATGAGACAAATAAGTCGCTTCCTCAAAATTTCCTTATTGTGTTTCAAATTGCACTGCCATATGGTATATTTTTAAAATCATGTATATAAAGAAAGTTCCAATTCTGCGAGACAATTTAAAGGATATTCGCTCAATGAATCATTAAATTATCAACTTCATCTTTCCCTTTAGATTATCCCAAATATTTGAATAATTTATTCATAATTTTTAATGCAGTATTTTAAATGTTACATGGAAGAGGAGGAAGCATCCAGCATTACTCCAGCGTAGTTTCAAACAAAGAATTGTTATTTTACACAACTTTAACTATTGGGGAATCGAAAAGCATCCAGAAATACTCAAGCATAGCTTCAACTGAAGCATTCTTATTTATCACAGCTTGAACTAGTGGCTAATTGGAGGAAGAATCCAGAAGTACTCCAACAAAGTTTCAAACAAAGAATTGCTATTTCATACATCTTTAACTAATTGTGAATTGGATGGTGAGAAAGATAAAATCCACATCAAAATAAAATAGAAGATGGAGATAATTAGATAAGAGTTAGGGGATAAGTAAAGGAAATATATATTGGATCATTTTTTTATACATGAGTTGATATTGAATTTTTGTTCCATTGGAACATTCAATCATTATTTATTATTGAATTTGCTTGAAAATATATCAGACAAAAACTTATCTACATAATGTGATTATTGGGATTAAATAAATATTAAGGGAACTGAATTAAAGTTTTGGGGTCAAATAGATGAACGCTTTTTAGGGCAAATTAAAAACAGGTCACGCATTACTGCTCAGTTGAAGATTTTGGGGGTCGAGGAAGTCATATCTTCATAAAAAATATTTTAGTGGTACCATTGTTATACCTTATTTTCAAGTATTTACTTGGAAGGACGAACAAAAACTTTATTAAGGCTCATCAACACCTAGAGCTGGATACTCCAAATAGAATTTAGGATTACTCTTAGCTGTCTACCCTATCCATGATGTCATTCCCTACATAGGTGAACCATAATTAACTTCACACAGTTGCCTAGTTTTGAGTGATTAAACTTTCAAGAACATTTTTCCTTGACTGTCGTAGATTACACCTTACGAACAAAAACTCTTAATTATACACATATATAATAATTTAAATTTAACTAAGCAAATAAAGGATTACCATTAGATCTAAGTTCTTATCGTAAGATATAAGGAGGATTTAAAAATCATGACTTCAGTCAATCCGAATTAAAATCAGGTATAAAAACCACCTAGGGGTTTGTATAGCATAAACTCTTTTACAAAAGAACACCTACTGTCCTAATTGTAGCAGCTAAATTACTTTGAACTTGTTTTTTTTGTCCTATTGCATTTATTGTATTTTCCATACCATTTAGTCATGAACAGGATATGTATTTCAGCTTATAATCCAAATTAAGTAAAGTTGATGAATTTAACAGCCATATGTTATGGTTCCCGATAATTAAAATTATATTAGTTACGGAACCTAATAAAATTTAAAGTGTTACCATGCTATTCAATGACTGATATTACATTATCCTAAAAATACTTACAATTTCGTAAAGTGGATTTTTCTAATTCATGAAAGTAAACTAGTTTAGTTTAAAGAATCATTATCCATCATCAAAACATTAATAAGGTTTTTACAAGTGATCAACATGTTATGAATTATCTGAACTAAATTATAAACCGATTTGAATATGTTGAAATAAATGTTAAATTGAAATGCATAATTTTTAACTCTAGAATTTTGATACAAGGGAGATGGTTGGTAAAATAACACTAACATTCCATTGCAAAGTCTGCTATCACCATAAATGTAAAAAATCAAATAGAGGGTACAAAATAAATTTTTCAGAGATGCAATTTTTTCAAATTTACTTTATCATTCCTAATTTATCAAATTTATTGGCTTAAGAGACTAAGTCACTCAATGCTTGAATCAAGTGAGTTAACCTAAAAGATTTTGTGAGCTTTTCCGAATTGCAAAAATTGGGTAGATAAAATATCATGTTCTGGATTGAAATATGAGATACAAGACACTGAAGTTATTAAATAGATTGTAACGGGAGGCCCAGTATTCAAGGAGAAGGATAAAGATCCAACTTATCCTTTGATACACACCAATTCAAAATGAGGTTTATTTTTGTAACTAACAACATAATTTTATTTTAGAAGGTAATTTCATATCAGATAATGAGTGTGAATATAGTTCAGGGATGCGGACGGAATGATTTTTTCATCCCTAGATGAAAAAATCATCCCATCCGAGGATAAGGACAACTTTTGGGATGAAAATTTGTTTGGGGACCATTGGATGGGACGGTTTTTATCCCGTGGGACGAAAAAATTGTCCCTCTACAGGTCTCCGGATGATGGACGGACGAATCGGGACAGAAAATGGCCGGATTCACATCCGACGGTTGAGATGTTGCCATGTGGTCTTGCTAGTACAATTCATAATATATTATAACCTATTATAATATATTAAAAATATAAAATGTGTTTTTACATCCTGGGACAAATTTTGGAACGAAAATTCATCCCGGGAGGACTGGACGGGACGGATTTTTTGTCAGTGGATGAAAAACAGTCCTGTCCTTCGTCCCTGAGCTAATGTCGGACATAGGATGGGACAAAATTCATCCTGTCCTGTCCTTCGTCCATGTCCGGGACGATCCAGATCTATAAGTGTGAAACAAGGATAGATTCAAGAGTTTAAAGCTCCCCCCTTCTCTATAATTAGATACAAGCACTAAGGACAGTAGGAGTCCTTTATTGTAACTTTTCTTCCACGCCTTCTACCTTGTACTTGAATTTTATCCCAGACCTTGTTTTAGCTGCTATTGTGCAACTGTTTATATGGTTAAACTATTTCTCAAGGGTGTTATGTAGAGAGAGGAAGGATTCTAATTCCCTAATATGGAGAAGAAAAGGTGAACACCATCTTTGGCCCTAACTGGTCTAACAAAAAGGCTCTACGGGTAATTTTTAGCTATTCATCTGTTCATCTAAACTCTATTTCCAGCCTGTACTCTTAAAAGATAGCTTAAATCCAGAACTTGTCTTACCCAGATACAAGATAGTTAATAACCAGACAATTCACATATAAAATGAAGCATCTTACATAAGTATTTGAATTTGAAAAATCAAAACTTAGTGCTATTAATGTAACACGATGAGCGCCGAGATTGTTGTTTCAACACAGGGCAGTCGGTAATTGAACGGGTGAATGTATTAACGCAGTGAGCTTGAGAAAATACAATGAGAGATAAGCTTCATATTGGCGATTTAGAATATCTTTCGACGAAAGTTCCGGGAGTGGGCCATCACGACCAAACTCCCAATGACCCAAAGGGATCAGGTAGACGTCTGTGGGTGGGGGACAACGAAGTGCCCAGGGGGATCCTCAACCTCTTCTGCTAATATACCCAGTTTCTATCTCAAGAAAAATGCTACCCCTCAGCGAAGGTGTCTATTTCTATAATTCGTCACTAAAACCTGGCAGAGGAGCAAAATAGAGGGAGAAGTCACATAAAAAAACAATAATATTACTAGAGATGAGGAGAGTTGATAAAACCTAGTGGGGTTGTCGACCCAGAAGTCCGTCAAGAGGACGATCAATACGTTTTAGAAGACAGAGATGGATGTTGCCGGAGTTCCATCGCGGGTGGGCTGGATGCATAAAGGAGTGATACACAGGAGATGCAAGCAATCTTGGCTATCAGGACTGATGAGTGTTGGGCGTGGCTATGCTAGGTGTGCTGGGAAATGGACTGGCTGTGCTGGAGCGTGAATGCAAAGGGCCACACTAGGAACGAGCATTGTGTGAGAAGGCACGAGCTATGATCGAGCAACCCGGAGCTTGGGCAAACTGGCGCGTAAGCTCTGGTGCACGTGCATGCACGAGAGGGGCACGGGCAGGACTAATGGTGCTTTGACGTGCATGGGCTTGCAGGTGCGGGCGGGGTTGCCGGCCCGCACGAGCTTGCGGGAGTGGTGACACACGGATGCAGAGGCACGTGAGAGTAGTAGCGTGCCGGTACGCGATACAAGCACGTGGGTGAACGGGGCCGCAGAAGAGCGTGGAGCTGCGCAGCCGCAAGGGGCACAGAGGTGCGTGGGTGATGCGAACGGGACGGTGCGTGAGCGCGGGGCACAAGAACTGACAGACTGCAGGCGTGCAAGGAATAGCGCTTGAGTGAGGGCTCGGCCAGGAAGACTCTGAGGGAGGGTTTTCTTGGCGGCTGAAAGGTTTTTGGCTGGTGAGGGGGCCAAGTGATCGTCTGGGATGGAACCATGGCAATGGCAAGCAGTGAGGTGGTCAGGGCGTGCTTCTTGAAGGTTGTGCATTCATAGAGAGGGCGTCTTCTTCAATCTGCTCCAAGAAGCTCTAAGAAATGGTTAAGTCGATCAAGAAGTGATAATGGCGGCAATGTCGTTCTTCCACAGACTCATGCTTCAACACGGTGAATCTGGCATTGTGGCGACGTGCGGCTTCCTGGAATTTTATTCTAAAAAATGATCAAGGAAACTCCCAAAGGGAGGAGGCAGGAGCCCAAATGAGGAAGACTTTCAAATTTTCAAAATGAACTCCAAGGCTTCTTTGGGCTTGCTCCCTTTATAAAGAGTAGGGAGGATGCCCAATTGGGCTGTACAAGGGGAAGCTGTCTCGTGATGAGAGATTTCCCCATAATCTACATCAAAGAAAATAAACCAAAAGTGATAATGGGCAAGGCCCAAACATGAAGGCCTATCCAACAATTCAGAAAATCAAAATACATGGAAATAAAAATAATTCATCACGGCCTGTCGCTATGGTGTGTGCTTGAAGTTGGGGTCATAGACGTCAGCTTGAACTGCGCGGTGAAATTGTTGGCATCCCGTGGCCTCGCTGGTGCGATGGTCCCCCATCAGCTATTTAATAAACTGCCTAGGTACGTGCTTTGAATGTTAAAATTGAATATTGGAAATTTAACCTTCATCTAAAGGGTTTAAATTACGTCATAATTTATTATGTATATCAAGAATTATGCATATGAAGATAACCAACTTTCCAGGGTTCAAATCTTGCAACTCACACGTGCATTGGCTGAATACCTTTTTGGATATACATACATTTGATTATTTAACCATGCGGTCAACAGGAAATCCATCGAGTTATGCCTCCCAATTTCAATGACAGATTCCTAAACCAGTGTTTATGTCACTGGTCAAGTAGTTTTCTGAATTCGTCACCATTTGGCCATTGAAACATGATGGCAAACATTGACATCTCCATTTAGCTTAGATAATTATACCTGAAATAATATTGTATGTCATAATTAATTTGTTTTGAAACACATGATTTCAGATATCTATAATAACTTTTATTAAGTTTATTGGTGTCAATTTTGTATTTTCCCAAAAACAAAATCATTGAGGAAATGCAATTATTATATTTACCATTAATGGGTTATGAAGACAATGATAAAGTTGTTACACAATAATTATAGACTTTGCCGTTTGATATAGGATTGAAGAAGTTACAAGGAGAAACATATTGCCACCTAGAATCCATGCCATCAACCACCTTGGCCTGAAGATTATCATTTGGGTATCTTTTTTGAAACTTTTTAAAACTTCAAGGTTAAAGTTAAAATGCATAAAATCCATGGAAGCCTGAATCCTGCGTTTGAGATAGGATTGAAGAAGTTATAAGGGGAAGAATACTGTAACTCAATAATTTATGGTGTCGACGACCTTGATTCCCAATTGACAATTTTCTTGTTATTTCTTTTGAATTTTGATTCAACTTTAAGGTTATAGTTGATAATCTCAAATTATGTGGTTTTTACTGATTAGTCAACAATTAAAATTAACCTCACAGGCTAAGGGCGAGTAAGGTGTCGATCCACAAGGAGCAGGTAAAGTAATAGTAATTCTTTTAGATTTAGTTCATGATATCCAATCCTGATAAGTTATTCCAACTAGAGATGCAAAGATCCTCAGTAAAATTCTGTGGAATGACCTTCAGTAAATACTTTATAGATTAATCTCAATGAAATTTATAGAGTTCCTTCAGAAGATTGGGTGCAGAAAAATTAATCTTCAGCAGAATTGGTTTGAATTTGACTTCGTAATCAATTACAGGCTTATGCCTGTCACTCCTCAATTACAGGTTTGTACCTGTAACCTTGGAATGAGGACAGAGCAAACGTGCAGCTGCTCAGCTTGTACAGCTTAGCTGCACGCTGCTCGGCTGCGCGCGGCTTAGCTGCGCGCTGAGCGTCGCGCGACTTAGCTGCGCGCGGCTGTGCTGCGCGCTGAGCGTCGCGCGGCTTAGCTGCGCGCCGCTCAGCTGCGCAAGGTAAAACTGCACGCTGCTTGGCTGCGCGCGGCTGGGCTGCGCACTGAGCCTCGCGCAGCTTGGTTGGGCTAGGCTTGGCACGCGCAGAGCTGCGCACTGTGCCTGTGGGTGCGATTTGCTTGAAATTCTGGTGAAGAAGATAAAAATGGAGTAGAAAGAACTGTGGAACAATTGTGAAACTTGAATGGGATGAACCGAGGAAACGCAAGAACAATGTGAATAAGAAACTTCAGTTTAACTAAAACAAACAGCAACTTCAGCTGGAAAATGCTGGAAATGCACTGATTGATGCTTTCCAACCAAACCTAGATTGTCTTAGAGAGAGAAGAGGACAATCTCTGAAACCAAATCAATCACACCAACCTTGAGTCACGGTCCTTACGGCGAGGTGGTGATCGTCTTGCTCTGGTTATGCTTCAGCTTGCTTCTTCTCCCCAACTCCAATGCTCATCAGCTCTTGGAGGGTCTGCAGAACTCTCCTCCTTCAAGCCCTAACCTGTTTAGGCAGATATTCCAGACAGCCCCCAAATGACTCCTTGAAGGGCTGTTTATAGGTTCCTCTCTTGGACTTCTTGGGCCTTTTGGGCTTCTTGGGCTTCTTTGGCCTTTTGGGCTTCTTGAGCTTCTTGGGCTTCTTGGGCTTTTTCTTGTAAATTTTGTAAGTCTTGCTTAATCAGGTGCCTTCTTCGTTGGATTTTATCCACATCTGTACTCATTGAGATCAAAGGTAAGATCTAATCCACTTGATTCTCTGAACCAAGTGGGTTTAGTAAATATGGAAATAATGCATGCAAATAATGGTACATATGGAAATAATGTGCAAATAATGCTTTAATTACTGGCAAATCCCTGATTATTTTATGACATAATTAAATTCATCAATAGCTAACATCTATAAAAATTCACGACGACTAGAATCCCAATATTTGATGCAGAGCTAAATAAGGTTTAGGAAGGACAATCAATTATGTAGAGTATTTTTGATAACATTGAGATGAAACGCATTATCTAAAATCGTGCCATTTTATGCAGTATTGAAGAAGTTACTGGAAAAATAGGAAACCATGAAATAGACATAGAAAAATAGGAGTACAGAACTGGCAGGACAATTTATGAAAGAATCACATAGAAAATCATAAAATAGATTTCTGCTCATTATTTATTCTCTCCTGGATCTGTGGATAGTTTATTGACAATTTTTGATACAGTATTTGTTGAAGTTCTATGCAAGGGGATTAGGGAACCCTAAGAAGCAATTCAACGAGGTCTAAAAAAAGGAGTCTCAATTTGTCATAAGTCTGCATCTGTTGGTGAACTAGATCCTTAAAAAGTTTAAATCTCCATCAACATACTAGAAGAGATACAGATCACAGTAATGGAGACAGTTACCTAGAAGAGAAGTAAAAAAAATGTATTCCTTTCTATTGTCGTGTTATACATGACCAAACATTAAAATGGCACCTTTTTTCGGTTAACGTTATTGATTATTTCTAGCAGAATATTGAATGTAAAGTTATTGATTATTTAAGATAACCTTTTTTCCAAATATCCTTACTGATTATTTGAAATTCTTTTCGTATGCGTGATTATTTAATATTTAATGTATACAATTTTGTTGTATCATATTAGACTGTAGTGTTCGAGTAGTTAAAGGATTTGATGAGCTGAAGAAGATAACACTTAAAGGCCTAATATGTAAGAGGTTATCATCATTAATTCATTAAAGACTTTCAGGTTAAGGATTACAGAGCTCAACCAGGATTTACTTTATAACTATTATATTTATGCCATTTAATTAAGTGTTTTACTTGTGAGGCATTCACACGATCTTGATTTGGGCTCATCATCAACTTGATCTTGATACCCCTAGATAGAGTTAAGGAGTTGTCTAAGCTGTATCAAAAAACTAAGTCATTGATATCCTCTATCTCATTCTTTGATATAAAAAAATTATTTCATATATCTAACTAGACTAGAGTAAATAAATTTGAATGACCTAATTGACCCTTCATAATTAACTCACCAGTCAATTAAAACAAGACTATGTTATTTATAGTTTTGTGGATACCTTCATGTTCGTGGATCCAGCCTTTTTTTTCTGTATACCTTTTTATATTTTAATGAAAGAAAAATTAAAAATCTGTTTGTATAAACCTAAACACACCCGAATGAATTTTTTTGAATTCACCTTAAATCACAACTTATTTCTGTCCTAGGTTATCATATATGTTACTATGTTCCAGTCCTAGGTTATCATATATGTGCGACGACCTCTACTCTCTGTAGGCTCGTCAGCCACCGTGCTAGCCAATCGCCCTACCTCCAACACGGTTGTCCCACTCAACAGACCGCTGCACTGCCGTGCCCTTGTGCCGCCGGCCGCGCTTGTTGCTTGTGCACCAGCGTTACCCAATCGCCATTGGCTGCACATCATGCCGCGTGCAGGCCACTGCTCGAGACGCAGCATCATGCGTGACCGCATCCATGCTGCTAGCCACCGTGGAGGTCCCGCATTGCAATGCACTGTTATGGATGCCGGCACATCAGCGCTGCCACCTCCTGCCAGCTCACGCCAGCGCTGTTGTGTCCCTCACTCTATTCAGCCATGTAGCTACCCCACTTTGCGCTCCACGCCTTGTGGTGACAAGTCCACGCTGTCTAGGTACGCTTGCGCGACAAACCCATGCCATCCAGGTGTATGCTTTCTCAACTGCGCGCCTCGTGCCCTAGCCGCCTGACTGTGCTGCCCATCAGCGTGACACTAACGCTGCCTACGGGCCACTCGTGCTGCTCATGCTCTGCACAAATGACAACACCTCCCATGCTGCGCCCGCGCTGATCCACTGTTAAGGTCGTGTCCATTGAGCAATGACCATTCCTTTGTGCTGCCTCGCCACTGCACCTCTCTGTTCCTTTCTTTTGCTCTCCAGCATCGTCTCGTGCGCTGCACCCCACCGCCAGTCAAGCGACACCTCACCATCTCTGGCGTGCCTCCACTGCACCTGCTCGCACCAGCCGTTGCACCGACGAGTACATTGACGAAAGACAACACCACTGAAGAGGTACGTCGTTCCCCTTGCTCCCTAGTTAACTTATCTACTTCAATATACTTATTGGCTATGAAGATTAAGCTTTAAAGGTATTTTTAACACAATGTTATAATGTGTGTTTTGGTGAATGTTCAAAGTGATGCATGCCTCAATATGGATTGTGATCAAGCACAATAGGCCCTCCGTCAAGTGGTTGACTGATTGTATGTGAAGATAAAATAAGAGCCTTAGATATATTAAAAAGGTTACTTAGTTTAACCATATACTGAACAAGTCAAACCGTGTAATTAGGACTTGTAATTTTATGAAATGAAGATAAACATAGTCTTTACCACTGTTCAGATATTTGTGTGAATTTATCTTCTTTTGATTTGTTGAATAATTTGTTCAAAATCTTAATTACTACCTTCGAGTATTTAAAGCTGAATTCATAGATAATTTAATGGAAATTAATTACATCAACATACTATTATCCAATGGTTATATCTTTATTTAAATATAATTTTCAACGTATATAAAAGTTTAATATTATTTTAAATCTCAAGTTCTTGGCATTACGGTTAAATTTGATCTTAACTCTTGAAAGGTATTTTGAATTGGTGCAAAATTGTAAATATCACAAATCAAAATGAAAATGATTATTATTTTATATTGCTTAATCATGATCAATGAATATGACTGTTGGACTTAGGATAGATTACCATTATGCGCCTTTTGGATTTCCAAGTCCATATATGCAGTTTTGAGCCCTAATTTCAAACCCCCTTCTCCTGGCCCTTTGAAAATTTCAGTCCAAAATCTAGAGAAATCTTTGAAGTCCTGGAGCAATTTTCAAGCCGTTTTGGAGCATTCTTTGAAGAGATCATTTGTTGCTAACATCAATCCAAGTCCATAGAACTTGAAATCATGATTTTGGGTGCAGGGTATTTCAAGTTTCAAAGAAAAGAAGGCTGGGATCTGAGCTTCGCACATCCTCGACCCTGTTATAAGTTTATAAGTATTAGCATATTTGTTATACTTATTTGGAGCTTTGGACATATGAATTGTTGCTAACATCCATAAGAAACCAAATAAATTTTGATCGCATCATTTGGTCGAGTTTGGAAAAAGTTACAGGGGTTTGAAGCTTGACATGGAGGAATCGAGCGGTAAACAAAGGACGTGGCAAGATTAATCTCTAGAGATTTCTCTGATTCGTTTGTTAATACTTTGTGTGAGATAATATTTGTGCAAACTTGTGTTACAGAACTGTTACAAATAAAATCATTGCATTTGGTGCAGGATTGAAAAAGATGATGGAGTTTTAAGCATTAAAGGTCAAACACCAATTGAGAATTTTAACCAACGAAAAACAGGGAGGAGAAAAGGACTGAAGAAAGGATGACCACAAACAAGGAGGTATTATTGAAGGGAAGTCATAGTTAGATTTATGAATCTTTAACTATGAATTAATAAAATCTTGAAATAAAAGTTTTCTTGTTGAAATACTTAAAATTGATCATTGTATTGATACTATTTTGAGTAGCCATCAATACTAAGTGCTGTTGAGGACAATACATTATTCAGAAATTTACTGTTTTTGCTAGATCTTTGTGATCACTCAGGTCAAGGCTTTTGGGGCCATAAGAAGAAGGCTTCCGGGGCTAAGTTGAAGTAGATTTAGCAACGTCGTTCCACGGAAGCCTTTGGGGGTTGAGGACGATAAAGCTTCATAGACTTTTTATTTTTCTTGGTATCCTTGTTCAGCCCTATTTTCAAGTGATTGGTTTGGGGGGCATTCACAAAAACTTGGTTAGGGCACATCATCACCTTGGGATGGATACCTCTGAACAGCATTAAAGATTAGCCTAAGCTGTCTAAAAAAGATAACTGTGTCTTCCATTTGCTCTACCTCATTTCTTAAGTAGAAAAATCCTAGGCTAATTAATATATATATATATAAATAGAGAACCTAATTCACCCTCCCCTTCCCCCTTAGATTGTTCCTTGGCCACCTAAACTAACAGGTTGCACTCCACCGCGCTCAGGATAGAATAGGTGAGGGACACTTGTATTCTAAAAATTACGACTTGAGTGAATTTCTAGGTACGCGCCGAGCCTGTCCGTTACGTGTGAGTACCAATCGAACTGGTGGTGATGACGTCCATGCATCGACACCAGACGCGTCACCACCATCGTCTGGAGTCAACACGATCGCCGAAGACATGCCGCCATCATCGCCGGATCTAGTCAACGAGCCTGCGTCACGCACGTCTCCACGCACGCACGCCCTTCACGCATCATGACACGTCGCCAAAGACAGATCAACAACTTGATGTAGAGATCCTAGGTGGATGTATGTGCAGGCCCTAACTCATTGGATTTTGTCGAGCTCCAAGCTCTAGGGCGGGCAACCAATGACAGCGGCGGTGACCTTCTGACCCTTGTCCTGATGCAGGACAGCTGGGAAAAGGATGACTATGGGGACGGGTAGGGTGATAACGGGTGGAGGATACTGGACGGGATAGGATGGATGGATAAAACAGACCATAGAATCCACGTGATCAAATTTGGAACTTAAAACCGATGAAATACTGGTGGTGCAGTCCCGTTCCTCATCGAGGGCGGGAGTACTGTCTTCAACCACCGCGACGATGCCAAATCCAATACACGAATTCACGTCGCGAAGGAAACTCACGATAGAGAGAGAATTTTAGGGAATCCAAATCAACTCAAATCTGTCGGCAGTGGAGAATTCTCGGGGAACACTGAACGAAGAACACATCGACACCAAAGAGTTCAAGCGTACCTCGGCACCTTAGTGCGTGAAGAGGATGCGGGGAATTCTGTTCGTGACGAGACTGGGCAATTTACGGGCGTTGAATGGCCCACTGGACGAGAAGCTCTGGGCGTTCTGGGCGTTGTATGGCCCTGGCACAAAGCGAGATGCATGAGCAGACACGGACAGGGTAGGCGTGCGCGGGCATCGGTGCGGATGGCGTGCCTTGGGCAGCACAAGGATGGCGGTTGTCTTGGATGGCCCTGGGCGGTAGCCTTGGGCGGCCTAGGGCTGGTTGTCCTAGGCGGCCTAGGGTGGTGGCCTTGGGCGGCCCTGGGCAGTCGCCTTGGGTGGCCTAGGGCTGGTTGTCCTGGGCGGCCTCGGGTGGCTGCCTTGGGCGGCCTAGGGCGGGCTACCCTGGGCGGCCTGGGTGGTTGCCTTGGGTGGCCTAGGGTGGGCGGCCCTGGGCGGCCTGGGGTGGCGGCCTTGGGCGGCCCAGGGCGGGCTGCCTTGGGCGGCCTGGGTGGCTGCCTTGGGCAGCCTTGTGCGGGCGGGCCTGGGCCGCTAGGGGCGGCGGCCGTGGGCGGCCTGGGGTGGCTGCCTTGGGCGGCCTTGGGTGGACTACCCTAGGCGGCCTTGGGCAACCTGGGGCGCCGGCCTTGGGCTGTCTGGGGTAGGAGCCCTGGGTGGCCTAGGGTGTCTGCTTTGGGCACCCTGGGACGGCTGCCTTGGGTGGCTAAGGGAAAGGGAAGAGAGAGGGGAAGAGAGAAGGGAGATAAGAGGGAAGGAGAGAGAGAGAGGGATGGAGAGGGGGAGAGAGGACGGGGAGGAAGGGAACCGGCGACGGCGGCAGTAGGGTTGGAGAAGGGATAGGGGAGGCTGGGCAGTCCTCCAAGAACAGATAAAAACAAACTCAATACCTGAATAATGACTGCCTAACTGTTTCTTGAAACAATGGCCAATACATATAGGCGTTGGAGGAAAGAGAAGATACAAGTTACTAAAATTAAAGATGAGGAACATTGCCCGTGTCACGTCAAGGGGCAGTTTCATTATTGTACGGAATTACCCGTTGGAGGATATCACCGACGACGTCCATCATCAATATACTTGGACCATAAGGGATTTTTATGAAAATATTAAATATCATTATAAGCAGAACGGGACATTTTTGGGCCCCACGCAAGCCATATTTGGGCAGCCCCTTTCTTCTCCCTTTTCAAAACATAACTCCTAGTTAGGTGACTAGGTGATGCAGGACAATTATGCAGGACAACAGGAGTTGACCTAGTATGATACAGCAAAAAAAATTTGAAAAGAAAAATAGAAAGGACAATACATTAAGATCAACTTCAAAATTCTTCTAACTTGTCATTATTCCATGACACTAAGAACATTTGTCAAGAGTTTGGCATAAATTTGTCACATACGAACGCTTACATAAATTGAAAGAAGGGGTTTTACACTGAAGAGGTTGCAGAGAATTCATGGGACAATAAAGAAATTTTAAATTAGAACCGAATATAATTTTGGTGTCCACGCGTTTACCTTTACAAGATTGAGTCGTGTTGTAAGTAAGTAATTCATGGTGCTGTATTCATTTATATTCACACAGATGAGTTTATTTTACATGTACCCTTAATTTGGATAAACATGAGGGTCACGCGACGTTTGGATAAACATGCGTGATACGCGATTGGTTGCTTAGGTCAAAAAAATGGGTTGACGTAATCAGCCCATTTTGTTTGACTGCTCACTCGACTCGCGTCCACTCTTCATGAAGGTGGGAAAGAAGAAAACATGGTAACAGACGGAAACTTTCAATCACGGCGATCAAATCGAAAGTTCTGCGTTGATCCCGTTGAATACAAAGTCTCACGGAGAGTTGACCAGATAGATATTCTGAGTAACATACACAACACAATGATATCCAAATTACCGCGTTCAAGTCACGTTGATCAACGCTGGTTTGAGACCCAAACGAAAACTCGGTTCATTGACCCCGCGTTGCCCCAGAATTCAACGCGTAGCTCCTGATCAAGAGTTGTTAAATCAGAAGGACGTTAAATCAACGATGACTTAGCCCCAGGATATCCTCATCGCTACGCCTCGTTCACGATTCCAATAGAGCAGCTCATCTTTCTGTGCGTGTTTTCCTCTCTTTTGCGGCTTATTCGTGGCTCCAAACTTCATGGGGGGAAAGGATAAGACGCAAACCCGGGCAACTTCCGCCACCATCGTCCCAATAAACGCCTTCGATGAAGAAGAAGGCAGCGGTTGGCGAGCAGCTGATTATCTTCCGAAGCGCCGAGGGATCATCTTCTGCTGCGGTTGCATCATTGTCTCAATCGTAATTCTAGGCTTCATTGCGCTCATCCTCGCTCTTACTGCCTTCCGAGTGAAGGATCCGAAGCTCTCCATCCTTGGAATACATGTTACAGGATTGAAAGCCGCAATCGGCTCTAATTCGTCATCTGTTAACGCAACGATGACTGCCGACGTCTGGGTTAAAAACCCAAACAAAGCTTCTTTCAGAATGTCGAACAGCACCACCAAGTTCATGTACAGAGAGGAGGTCGTGGGCGTCGCTTCAGTTCCGGGAGGGTTCGTCTCCGCTGAGGAATCGCGTAGAATGAACGTCACCGTGCCAATTACGACGCAGAACGTAACGGTTGACGGTCCGGAGGGATTTGTGAATATTACCAGCTTCACGGAGATTACTGGGCGTGTGAATCTCTTTGGTATGTTCAGGAGGAAGCTGAACGTTTTTATCAACTGCCGTATGACCCTGGACCTGTCGCTGAACACGCAGGACGTTGGTAACCTGGTCTGCGGTGCGAGCACCAGATAGAAAAAACATAATTTTTTTTTTAGATTTTTAGGTTTGGAGAGAGATCACCATGATCGGAATGTTGGCGGCAGGTTACTAGAGTTTTAAGATCTGTTTAGCCTCTGCACGTAAGATCAAAGGGGATTTGACGTCTCCCTGTAAAGATGTGTATCATTGTTTCCTACATCTTGTTTAATGTTATTTGTGTTCTCCGGAACACTCTGGCCATATCCCTTTCGCTTAGTTGGTCCATGAAGTACTGGGTTTGAGATCTCAAGGAGAGCTTGCGCTTATTCTTAATGTAAGAAAGTAGTACATATTAACATAACATATCGACCCGTCCATCGTGTTTTTAAAAAGAAATAAAGTGCTCTATAGGGTTGACTTGTTGGATCACATCACTATAACTGAGACAGGATTAACCTCTAGACATTTGGTTTTAAGCAGCATACATATTCAACTCCCTTAATCCTATTCTTACAATAATAGACGCACTCAAATTTGATACTTAAAAAAGGCATCGTATATATGTGAACATATATTATCATATTAATAAGTAAATCTTATAGACGAATCAATGGGATTTCCAACGGTTATGACCCACAAAAAATCTAGGAAACTTTTTACCAAAATAGACTATAAAGTTTCATTCTACTGCACGACGTTCCAAACGTGTGTTCTAACTACCCAACAACTTCAAACAATAGTAAAATAATAAAATAATATTTTTGTATCAAATTCATATGTATTTATGACACAATCCAACATCCTCATGTTCAGTGCTCCGACAACTGAAGGAAATAAGTCAAGTTTCAATTACAAATACAAATACACAACCTAAGATTCAAGTAAAGATTAAATATTTTCAATTTAATTACCGGAGTTTGTTGAAATATCCAAAATATTGAATGCTTACCTTAAAATGGACTAGTTAACAATTTGGTTCTTCAAATTCAAAAATGACTATAGTTTTAACATATTAAAACAGAAACATATGAATTTAAAACTCTATCTGGATGTGAATACTTCCAGCACAAACTTTTATGTACCAGATAATATAATCAGCCATTTATTTATGTAAAAAGTAACATAAAACACTAGAATTTTCAAATTATAATTTTTATTCCAATGAATGGAACTATTTTGGCTTCATTTGTTCCAAAAAATAATATTTTCAAAATGTTTCACACTTTAATACTACATCTAGACCTTATAGAGCCAAACCTTTCAATATGAGAATATTTACGACACCAAATGATGTTGTCTAATTTTAAATTACATTCCGGAGAGTAATCATAAAATATACAAATAAATTGGTTCCAAAATTATTTAGAAGTCTGATTGTGATGTTTTGTCTTACTATCTTTTTGAATTTTTTTATTAGTGAACTTCAAACAGGAAGTTAGGGGCTGAGAGAGAATGAGTTAAAATACATAAAGAACCAGTCATTCAAAAAAAGATCAGTCATATCGGCTGAGCCTCATAAAAGTCTACTTAGACTTTGTGCACGATATGTGTAATTCAGTGAGATCAGCATGTCCAAATTAATGCTCCAAGACAAAGATATTCTGTTCCAGCCCTTTATGATTCAATGACTAGCCTTATTTGTACCAAATTTATCTAATCATCAATTCTTTATTCCTGTGCAACACACTCAGCTTTGTGCCATTATTGGGAAATCTGTTTATGTTTCTTATATATTGAGATTTGGATTTAATTTGAATGCAACATTAGTGCATTCATAATACAAAAATTGACAAGATTGAGCTTAATTATACAAACTGAAGATTTGTGAAGAAATTGAGATATACCATAAATCTTCAGCTTTCCTACTTGGATCTACCTTCATTTCTCAATCTCACTAACTAAAGACCCACATGGAATATCAATAATGAATAGAAACCACTTAGATTGTAACACTATATATATTTTATATATTTTTATTTTTTAAAATATTTCAAGCTTTTTACGAACAAAAAGAGCTATATTGGTAGTCATTCTTATACGCTTTATTTTCCTTCCATTTCCTGAAGCATTCTCTCATCCCAAAAAAGCTCCTGTCAATGGCAGCACACAGGCGGGGCGCGGCAGCAGTGGCAAAGTTTGAGAGATGGAGGAGATGTGCCAGTTCGTGCGATGTGCGATGCAAATTTCCACACAAATTCACACCGCACATTGCACGTAGCCTTTTGTGTGATTGAAAATTTGCATGGGCGGTGCGAAAATTTGCACCGCACCGCATGACCTTCCCTAACACCAGATTATAAGGTGTGGAAAGATAAAATTTATTACTAAGGATATTTCTAAAAATTATTATGAAGTATAAATAGAGAGGACACCCAGTTTTCTAAAATATAAACTCTTATGAAGTATAATAACATAATCCAGGATTCTGTTAGTGTTGATGCATAATTGTGATAACTAGAGAACTCCTCAAGTAGCCTCACTAACCCGGCAAAAAACTCAGCTACATCAACTTCATTAAATCAATCTCTTCCTAATTTAAGGGCAGACAATCCCCTCTTGACATCTCAATCAGCTTTGTGTAATTTTTACTATATCTGAGCTAAGACTTACTTGAATCCCAATGTTAGAGACTTGAAAACTGTACTCTGAATGTAATCGTCCATCCATGAGACGTCCTTGGTGTGGCAGGCCAATAGATCACTTATACAAACGTGCCATGAATCAATAAATTAAGATTTAGGTATAATATCATCAAGGATTCATAAGAGTTAATTCGGTCAACTATTTATCTAGAGAGCAGCCACCATTGGTCTTTAATTTTTCCAGACTTACAGCCATAGGACCAACCAAATGTATCATGTAATTAGGATCAATAGTGCTATTGTATCTAGATAATTCAATATCTATCTCAACTATATATTGAACAGTGATATTTCAAATATGTGTGTACTGGCTAATTGATAAGATTATTATGATCTCATCATAATTTAATAGGTAATATGGCTTGACACACCAAGGACTTCATTGTACACGTTACAAGTGAGTACTAATGAATGAATGTTTCTTTCCATGAAATTAAATAAAACACGATTGAGTGATTGGCTGGAGGGCCACATAATATTCACAATCTAATATGGGAAATCATAATTCAGACTGAAATATTTTGGAATCGAACATGAAATAATTGAAGATCCAATACACTAAGGGTTACTTATGGAATATGGTACTGCGTATTTTATTTAATGTGAATTGTGTAACCATAAAAAGGTTACCAAAATTCTTATCCCATTTTCTATTTTTGGATATATGATTCAAATTTAATTGAGGATAGGCAGGGTGAAGCCATCAGGAATTGAGGACAACCATAACTATGTTTTCATTATAAAATGCTCCTGCCAAGGATGAAATCCGGAGAAATGCTGAATGGACCCCTAACTAAAAGCATTTTAACAGTTACAACTATTAGATTGGATTTTAAAGATCCTCTTTATTATTTCAGAAATTCCAAAGAATGCATAAAATTGATGAAGAATTAAGGTGTCTATTAATATGTATTCTTTTTTTGTAATTTTGGGTATACGTATGTAAATAGGGTCAATATAATTTATGTATGATAGCTTTCCTTGAAAGATGTGGAAGATGAGGAATCTGGATAGTATTTTTTGACGGGTATTGGAAGACCCTTCTCTTCTTCGGTGTCTCAAATCCACTCAAGATAAATGTCACATAAAACTAAGGCTTGAACAAAGTCAATCGGATTTACCCACCCCCTGATATCCAGTAATGTTGACCTGATGATCGATGTACCAAGTGCATATCTTCATGTTTTCATTTACGAAACATTTATTTCCAATCCACATTACCTTACATGCAATCCTCAGCCTTTATGGCCTGGTTTTCTGGATTATGACTTGGTTCTTATCTCTCACATTCCACCTATTCTACTTTTAGTAGTTACAGATTTCTAGATTTCTTAAATTCTCTTCAATTTTGTCTCTTTATGTAAATAGTTAACTCTGAATTCAAATGTAATTCAATAATAAATATGAATTGATGGGGGACCATCGCACCAGCCACGCCACAGAATGCCAACAACTTCGCCGCACAGCTCGAGCCAACGTCTGCGACCCCGGCTTCAAGTACTCAACATAGCAAACGACTGTGAGCTATGAATTTATTTTCTTGTATTTTGATTTTCATGAAAAATTCTGACTGGGCCACCGTGTTTAGGTCTCGTCCGTTATTGGTTTCTTTATATTGTTTAATGTAAATTCAAGGGGAAGCCTCATCATGGGATGGTTTTCCCCTATTTCGGCCCACTTGGGCATCCTCCCTCCCCTATATAAAGGGATGGCATGCCCAAGAAAACCTTGGAGTTTAATTTAAAATGTCTTCTTCGACTGGGCTCCCGCCTTTTTCCTTTGGGAGTTTATCTTTGTCATTTTCTATATAGAGATCGTGGGAGCTTTGTCCACACGTTGCCAGATTCACCACGTGGAGATCACTCCTTAGAAGAATCGCTTGGCGCCGACTTCTTCTCCCCTTCTCGTCGTTTTTGTTGTCTTCTTTGAGCATTTTCAAGAAAGTCCCCTCACCCGACTGCCAGCCTGCAAGAAGCACACTCTTTACTTCCATCCCTGCACGCCCGCGCCATGCTGCCATCCCGGAAAGTTGTTATCTCTCTCGTTTCCTCAAGAATCCTTTTCTTGTGTGGACAACCTTCCAAGAACGCCGTTCTTGGACATTTCTTGGAGCTTATTGGAGTTTTATTGGAGCCTCTTGGAGCAGATTCAAAAAAGGTCCTCTCTTGGAGCTTTATTGGAGATTCTTGGAGCAGATTCAAGAAAAGGCCCTCTCTTGACATTTTCTTGGAGCTTCTTGGAGAAAATTCAAGAAAAGACACTCTTGAAGCTTTCTTTGAAATTCTTGAAACATATTCAAGAAAAGGCCCTATCTTGGAGTTTTCTTGGAGCCTCTTCGATTAGATTTAAGAAAAGGCCCTCTCTTGGAGCATTCTTGGAGCTTCTTGAAGCTTATTGGAGCATATTCAAGAAAACACCCTCTCTTGGAGTTTCTTGGAGCTTTTGTTGAGCTTCTTTGAGAAGATTCAAGAAAATGCCCTCTCCAAGAACGCACGACCTACAAGAAGCACGCTGGTCTCCTGCTCGCCATCGTCCTAGCTCCGTTCCAAGCAATCACCTCTCCACCTCGTCACCAAGAATACTTTGGATCAGCGACCTGTCAGGTTCTACCATTTCTCCACTTTAAATTTGCAGTATTATTACTTCTTTTAGTGACATCTTCTGCTACGTGCTGCTCTGCGTAGTATTAACATTTAAATATAGGACTAGCCACCTAATTGTCAAGAGGTAGGGATTTCTTGAGGTAGCAATTAAGTTCACTATCAACGGAGGTTGTGGACGCCATTAGACATCTCGTGTCCCTCACCACTTAGTACGTCTAGTTGGTCAGACTGGGTCATTAGGAGTCTGACCCGGAATAGTCCACTCCTGATCCTTTAATTGATCTTCATCTTAGTCAACAGTTGTTGCACATTTCTCATTAAATTTCATCGTACTATGCATTCATCTTGCTAGTTACATATTATCTCAGTGTCTCACTTTGTAACACGAGCTGACTGATCCCGGCGTTCTCCGTGTTACATCGTGAATTATTTTATCAATCAATAACCAAATTATTTTTTATACTTCAAAATAGTTAATTTACATATATAAGTTCATTTTTTGGGTTCAAATCAAATGGTTTTATTGATAAGCTCATACGTTCACCATAAACACTAAGCGATAGTTAGAGACTAAAGGGGTGGATATAGGGCTAAAAATTTGAATTTATTTGTATTAAAAATTAGGGATGAAGTTTGGCTTAAGTTTGAGATGAAAAAATGATATGAGTAAATGAAAATTGATTTTGTAAAAGTACACAGAATTTCTGATACAATCGAATGGTGTACTACAGTTCATTGCGAATCATGCATATTATTGCACATGAATATCACGTAGAGGAATGAGAGTGGGCTCGTGCCACCTCACATATAGAAGTACATTTGTGGGCCATAAGCGAGCTACACATGCCATCACAAGCACAAAATCCTATGATTGTGGGGTAGAACCAAGTTCCCAGAGTAATCATAAACATGCTTAAGTTCCCATTCCAATTACATGTCTTTTTTCCCCACTTAACATTATGCATGGCTTACTTTTGCTGCTATCATCGATTCATAATTCATCATATTAAGGGGTTGACTAAGTTATATTCATGCCTGCTACAGTACATATTTGTAAAAAAATTGTTTCATTTGATGGGCTCGCTATGTTATTTCAACAACTTTTAACTATGAATTTAAGGTTATTCAACAATAATTATCTTATAAGATAATATCATGAAGGCATAACTATTTTGATATTATGAATTTAATTTCTAGAATATATTGTGGGAAAATTCCCATTCTCTAGAGGTAAATATATTTCAGGGATAAATTTTAAATCAATAAAGGGTACTTGAAGGAGGCCAGAAGAAGTAGCAAGCCATGGTGAGGTGGCAAGGAGTGTCCATAACAATCCCTGCAAGCCCAACACTCAAACTAGTCGTGGCCAGCACTTCAGAAACTATGTACCTAAAAATCATGCCTTAAAACAGATGCTACACTTCATGGGCCATCCCACTAAACCCAATTGGCCCGTAGAGAGTCCAAAGCATAAGAAAATAGATTTTCACGTGCACCATACATTTTTTCATATGAGATCAAATACTATTGGGTTTGCAATTTTATATTTGCATCCATCAACATTTATTTTTCCAATATGGGATTACTGACATGATTTTCAACACAATTTGGGTCAGGTGATCCATAGGATAAGATGGGGTCTCAACCCATAAGCCCACCATCTTAATGAACTTAGAGACCACCCTTTGAACTAACCTCTCCTAAAGCATAGATCATAAAAAGTTTGTCAAAACAAAATTATAATCTCATCCGTATGATCTTCTCAAATAATATTGGAAAGGGAGACCAAATACCCTTTAATGCATCTCTCTTCCTTCATTATTGTCATATCAGGACTACTCAATAGGGGCTCACAAGGAAGGCGGAACCTAAATGTGCAATATATGTGGTGGTATATGCCATCAACTACATCCTGGGGATCTACCACTAGCCTTAAAGATATTAGGAGGGAGGGGTTGAAAATCAGTACCCCTCAATCATCCTCACAAAAATCAAGATGATTAGGTCATCCTCTAAACTTCATTTCGATGAAATTTAGTCTGTAATCCTATTTTAGTACATATATTTTCATTAAACAGAATTGTAACTGAGTTCTGATTTAAATTTCTCAGAATATTCTCATGTTGGTGTCTCATCAAACACCTTATGTTCCTGTGAAATATTGTTATTTCTTGCTTATTTTACCCTCAACTTTACATTTTAAAAATACCATAACTGGCTATTAATATATATATATATCTAATTATACTATGATAATCTACCTTTTCCGGCTCAATTGACATAACTATTATTCCCCTTGGTGTACTTTTTTCATCCACGTATCTCTCATCCTCTGTGTTTACTTTATCTTATATTATATTAAAATAAAACGCCCAATTTTCAGTACCTCAGTAAAGTTTAATTCTCTAATAAAATATTATAACTGTTGCCAATCTGACATCTAAAAACTATATACCAATTGATGATTTGTTATCTCCTAAAACTAGTAGCTCTATTTTAGTTATTTTCATATAAAACTATAAAAATATTTTTTCAAGCATCTATCAAATCCCATAATCAGTTTTTCTCATAAGACTTGATATTGCCTTCAAATCAGAAAAATAATGCATTTAATTTGTATAAAAGTGGTAACACAACTATTTTCTCTCCTGTCGTTATCCACTTACTATCTCAAATAACTGATTCCACTTCTCCTATTTCTTGGCCAAACTAATATTCATATGATATGTCTAGTAATTCTATCACTGCTATCATAATAATATAACTTATCATCTTTTTTTATTATTGAGACCATCTCTTTTTCTTCTTTGTTAACATCTCATAATTAGATCCATCTCTAAACAACTGTCAATGTGGAGATGTTCTTACTCATCACTGCACATACAAAGTGACTTAAATCTATCTTGATTTGATCAAATGAAATTAGGTAACAGTGACATCAACATTATAAATCTAATTAGCTTTTGTGAGTGGGATGTGCCACATGAATCAGGTTAGATTCAACTACTGGCACATGCAAGAGTATGTATTTGCACTGTCACACTCATACCTTTCTGTGGTATGCGATAAACCTAAATACATCATATAAATTATGCATTTTATAAGGTTATTTTTGGAACAATTTTATGTATATTATCCTTATCGTTATATTTATTTTCATCACATGCATGAAATGTAGTATTTGGTTACAACAATAAATTTTAATTTAACTTTTGTATATGTTAACAGTATAATTTATATCATGGAAAATGAGTTTTAGCATCATTAGTGGGTTAAATTCTTTCTAATACTTATTATATATTTTTCTAGGGAAAAGAATAAAATGAAAGAAGTAAAATTTGGGTTGAGAGAAGCATCAGTAGCAGCATCACTCAAGCTGACCACAGGAAGGCAAGTGCATAAGCAGTCCACGCCGTGTACACAAGACGAGCATTACCGCTCCTAGGGAGCTGCATCATGGCCCCTCATAGACCCACAAGCAAGCACAAAAGGAGCCTAAGGAGCCCACAAACCCCATAAGTGGACGTGGATGCATGCATGAGAGATGAGGCATCTAATTTATTCAAATGGGATATCTAGTCAGCCTTTATATACTTGTTTTACTTTTAAATATTCTTGAATGGGATAACATGTGACACACTACATTCAGCTCTGTGTTGAGCTGGGCCAAGGATATAAGAAACAAATCACGGACCAACCAACAGAGATCTGAATAAAACTTGGAAGAGATGATGATTGGGCTTCAAAGCCTGTGTCATGTCGGCCCACTTTAAGTGAGCAGATATGATCTCAACTATCGGATCTTATTAAGAAAGATTGGACGAAGAGATCCATTTTATATTATTTACCTATCTTTATTTTTCTTTCATGATCTTGATTGGCCTTGACCGCTTACTAATATGGCAGGACCAAGCAATGGACAACTTGGGAGCAAAAAATGATGATGGGGTGTCTGATGGGGTGATTGATGTGACAAGGATGGGCACACCAATAATGAATGGGTCCATGACTACAATTTAATCACAGCCATTGATCCATTCTTTTGGGATCGAATGGTAGGGAGAAAAGATGTCCTTTGTCACCCATGTCCGTCGCCTCCGTCAGCCGACTAGTGGAGGCCAGCAATGAGAGGGGCCATCTGGGGATCTAATGACATGGAGAAGCGGTTGGATCGGGAGCTAGTGAACAACGGGTTGTGAGAGCCTCTCTCTCGAATCTATAAACTTAAGTTTTAATGATTATTTAACCATCTTGCGTTGAAACAATCCAAGAATGGCGGGAGACCCTTTCGGCAGCAGATGAACCAGATGAGGAGTGTGACACTTCTCCAATAGCTTTAACTGCTAAGGACAGAACCACCACCCCCACCCATGCCCACCTGAATCAGGGCACCATCATGGAGGAAGACGAGCAAGGATATACACCGATGTTAGGGGATGGAGACCAACATCCCCATCCTTGCTTACTTGAATCAGGGCAGATCTAGTACCTTCCCTTACTCAATCTGGGTGATAATCACAAGTAGAAGAAGATAGACCACATTCGGTTCAATTAAATTACGTATTAAGATCAATTTCAAAAATATTCAATACTCACCCATCATTGAGTATTTTTCTCTATTTTTCTACATTTTTCCTCACGATTTCACTTTATAGAAAATAGTTATTAAATATAGACGCCTGCATAAGTAGTTCATACTATACCAACCAGTTATTTTGACGCTATATTAAAAATATATATATCATCAAGACATAATCCTCAAGCATCTCATTAGTCTTCATATCTTCTCTCTCCCTTGATTAAAACTTCTAAACTCTTCTAAAACTAAATAAATATTATTCTTTCCTTATCTTCTTAATTCTTACATCTCTCTATATTTAATTAAATGGTTCTTTCCTCCCCCTATCTATAATAATTGTTATCTGTTTCTTATTCATTTTTCTACTTCTTACGTCTTATTAAAAGATATACTTCTACTCATTAACTTCTTCCCTTTTACTAAAATATATCTTATTCACTATCTAACTAAATGTTAATATGTATCAATATTATATATATCTCCTATCTTATTTAAATCTTACTAGTAATTAAATAATAACATTCATATGTCCTATTATGAATAGTATATTAGTACTATCTATATCTTACTAATCTTATATACCTCTTTACGACTTATGTTAGCAACATCCTTTATTCTAAAACTATAAATCTACTTCATCATATTACTTGCTTACTATCTTGAATATCAATAAAAAGTATTAATCATAAGAGGTTATATAGTGATCTTATCATCACTATCTCAAATCTCCCTTTCACTACTTCTTTCTATCACTGCTTACTAGTCGGTATTATTACATATAATCCTAATCCCCTTAACAATATCTCAACCATTAAAATAAAGTCTAATGGCCAGTCCTTGTAGAGACAATCCTGTTCATACTATACATTGGAGTGAGTTTTCTATAATTATGAATGTTAATTTTATTTGGGCAAATCATTATACAACAACACTACCGTTAACATTCTCATTCACATTTATCAATATGTAGGCTTGCACTTGAGCTAAGGGTATGACAAGCCCAACAACAGGTTGACTTCATGTGAAGTAAAGTTTTCAGTTATATTCGGACATCCAATTATAGGTTATCTTTTTACCTTTATCAATTTCTACAAAAACATAAGACAATAATATATGTTATAAAATCATTATTACTCCCCAAACATATGATGAAAATAAATATGATAAAATAACTTAATTTGAAAAAAATGGTTTTCGTTAATCGATATTTGATTTTCAGAAATTTATTGGATTTGTCTAGTAGTTCATTCTTCTTCACAAAGTTCATAATTGAATTTTACATCTTATCCCACATTTGTATTTAACATTTGATACCTCTTAATGCTAACCTGGTTGGCGGCAACGTTTGTCACCCTAGGTAAAAAGAGGACGTGAACCTAATTGGTTGATACACAGAAACATATCAGCACCCTGGAAATTATTTTGTGAAAGTTAAAGATAGACCTCTGAGTCGTGTGATCTAAGGGGATTAAATTTTTTGAAATGTGAGAAATAGAATGCAAAAAATAAATGAAAACATGAAAAAAAATCTTATGAACTTTTAAGGATTGATAGCAGAGATATTCAACTGAATTGTTGAGATTTCAAATAGGGAAATCACTCTATAGAGAATAGGCACAAAAATTATGGTGAAAAACATTCCAAAGCCAAATTTCAAATGGATATATGACTCAATGTTAGTCCCCAAAATAGGCGGCATTCCTGCACAGAGGCTTGGGAACTAAGTATGCAGACATACCCGTGTACTTGGACTCATAATTGGGATTGTATCCTTAAGCATGAGCACCACATGCGCCATGGGTGGTGACACCTGACCCTGATCTCTAAAGCTAGTGCCCATTAGGTGCTCGTGCTAGTCAATGCGCAAGTTTGGTAGACCAGGGCAGGTCGTGTGTAGGTCATTGATGTTGCATGTGCAGGCCATTGAGATCGTGTGTGTGCAGGTGTTGTGTGCTGTGCACGCACGTGACCCGAGCAGGCTGGGTGGTAGAGGTGCAAACACTACGCATAGGAGCTGGGGGCCACATTGCGTGTGCAGGGCGCCGGCGGGAGACACCCCACCAGAAAACTAAGGCATTGGCATAGAGACAGTTGAGACAGCTATAGGGTGCGTGGCACCTCTGTGGATAGTGTTGCAGTGCATGACACCAAGGCAGGGGCACAGAGCATAGCAACACCAATGCAGACCGAGCATGGGAGTGTTAGCCTTAAGTGCTGGTGGCACGTGGAGCATCAAGGTTGGGACCGAGCATAAGGAGTGCAGTGGATGGGCCAAAGGTCATGACCCACGGGCACGTGACACCTGGCTGGGGGCATGCTTGTAACGGCGTTGCTTCTAGGCACGTACACGGGGTTGTAGGCCTAAAGGCACCAGAGCACCACTACCTAGGTGCGGGTGTGCCTCGTCTCGTTACTTCCTTGTCGTCCTTGGTATTCTGTCATGTAATGGCTGTGGCCTATGATGTAACCGTGCTCCTTATAATACAATGACCCAGTTCATGTGTGTGGCCTAGCCCTACCTTCTCACCTTAAACTCCAAGCAAATTGTTGCAAGAAACTTCCGCTACACAAGCAAAGGCTGCTAAGTGTTTTTGCCCAAACGTTGAGGCTGGCACGCGTTCAATTTCGAGCATTGTTCCCATTTCAGGATTTGACTGCATGACACTCAGTATAGTTATGTTGACAGAAAATGTGCCCGAGTTTTGGAAAAACCTATGAAGATGTAGTTTAAAACTCAAAATGGGGGGAAGAGTAGGTGAACAGGACCAGAATGGTTGCAATGCCCACATATTTGCATTTTAAAACATTGAAACTGATTATCCATCGGTATTATCAATCCTTAAATAATTACATAATCCATATTTGTTATAAATCCTTGAATGATTACATTTCCTTTAGGAATGATATGAAAAACATTGTAAATTTTCAGAGTCCAAAGGGTTTTTATAATACCGAAGTCTAAAACAAAATAATTTCTTGTGTCAGAATCTGAGTTTTTCTTGATTGTTGATTAAGAATTAATGAATATATTATTTTCATAATTTATTAATTACACCTTTCTATTTTTTTAACTGATATTTGATATAGCATTGATTTATTAAGTGATTTTTAACTCCTTGAAGAAGGTCAATAGAGAAGACAAGATTCTTGCCTACATCAGCAAATCTCCTTGATCCTAGTGCGGAAATATGGTAAGTTACTATCACCTTGATCCTTGTGTGGATGTGTGGTAAGTTATTATCACCTTGATCCTAGTGGCAAATCAAGTAAGGACATATGGTAAGTTCACTTGCCCTATATAAAATTCATCTCCATCACATTTAATAGGTTATATCCATTTCATTTTATTTTCATGTTCTATTTCACTAGCACACCACTGGTCATTCCATCATCTCCATCTCAGATTGCCCTCTCACCTCTCTTCAATACACAAACACTAATTCGTTGATATTCTTCTTTCTTATCTTATTCATCTTCTCCTCAGATCATTACTTCTCTTATCCATCTTCTCGTAGTAATATTTGTATAATTCTTATGTAGTATAATCACCTTTTTCTTTTAAGCTTTTTGTATAAACACAATGATATCTGCATTTTAGGCCCTTAAGTTAAATTCATGCTATGAGATGGTGTACCCTACTGATAAAATATAAATCAAGTGTAAATAATACTTGCCGGGTTCTAATATATTAAAAACATTTTCTATGATTTTACTTAATGATTAAAGTAGTCGAATATCTCTCTATTTTAGTAGCGAAGTATTATTCCACAAATAATCTTTTACTTAATATTTTACATTTTCTGTGAGTTTCTAGGAAAATGTTTGCCCAAGTACAAGGAAACTAATTTTTAAATAATTTAAATAAAGAAATATATCTACTGGTTTGATCGGATTTTCAATAAGTTTTTACAAAACATTTAAATCAGTAAATTATTTGTAAATACCTAACTTGATAATTCTACTGTTTCTCTTATTACACTGTTAGCTTGTCACCAGGAATATAAGATAGATTGATATAATCGAAATACAATTATTTCATAGAAGTTAGGGCCCAAGGCAATGATTTTCTTCCTTTTCAAATAGTTCAAGAGAGCTGGCTCATCGTTTACTCAATTCAATAGTCTCCAGACAAATAGTATTCAATTGTATTCAGATACTAACACCTAAAAAATGGAATGATCTAGAATTAAGGAATGGGATATAAGGAGAAATGGAAAGGGGTTAAACAGTAGTTTCCCATTTCTTCTATCCTTCTCAATTTATTACAAGTACATGACTTTGGTAACCCAGATTAAAAGAGAACCATTGAAAACAAAATTCTTGTGAATACCATTATTCATGCCTTTATTTGATCCAGAACTGAGCTGTCAAACCCTGCTAACAGGAGCTTGAATCTCCCGTTAAATTGATTATGGAATATCATCTGGGGGGCCGGAATGCTTCTCAGTGCTCTTTGAATCTGTTCTTCAAATCCCAACTAATGGGATCGATGCCGGCCATTTCTGCAGCAATCAGGTTCGTTCTTCACCTCCATTACCATTATTTCCGCTTGGATCAAATTGCTCAAGAACGCATCAAGAAGAATTGTAGATGATTTAACTCGATCAAAAAGGTTCAGACTAGATCATTCCGCCACTCTCATTCAATCCTCTATTCCGCAATGAGCGAATGTCCGATTGGATGAAATGCCAGTGATGAATAAGAAATCTCGGTGAATCAGTTTCTGGTAAGATCATCCTGTCTCTCGGCTAATTGGGTCCTCCATTTGTATTTCACCTCCGATCTCATCCCCTATTTGTTCAAATCGCTCAAGACGACCGTATTTCAGTCTCGGTTTTTCCCATGGAAAAATCGCCTGTGGGACAAGAAAATTTGAGCGCACTTGCTGATCTACCTCCATCTCGTCGTCATGTTTCAGCATATTCATCGATTTCATCATCATCATCATCACTAAACCGCCATTTTCAGGAATCTGCAATGTTCTGCGAGCAGTTCTGGAACTTGCCAGGCGTGATCAACAATACCCTCCTCGACAATAACCAGGAGGTGGAGATCAAATCCATTCCAGGCCATCGCCACACGCCCTTCAAAATCAACCAAGAAGAGATCATCCATTCCAAAGTGCTCTGATCGAATCTTTCAAAGCTGCATCATCTCTCAAAAACCCCCAAGGAATCAACAAATCAGGGTTTCCCGCGATGGCGATCTTCTGCAGAGCACCTTCCAAAACTGGGGTTTCGAGCTCTAAGCGAACAGTAATGGCGATGTTCTTCATCCGGGGATCTGCAAATGCAGTAGAACACACCGTCGCTGGAATTGTGAATGTGCTCGTTGGCGATGGAGAGCAGTCGCGAGAGGAGGAGCTCCGCCGTCTGCTGGCGGCCCCGCCGCCACCCACGTCATCCGTCCTCCTCAACGTCATCCGCTCTCTCCCTTGCCCTGATCTCGCCCTCTGGTTCTACCGCTGGTGCAATGGCCAGAACAAAGCTCTACCCATCCACGGCCCTTCTGCCTACCACGCCATGTTTGAGATCGTCGCTTGCAGTTCAAGATCATGCCAGAGATTGAAAGAACTCCTCGAACAATCTCTGAAAGAAGGCCATGCCTTAACTCTTGACTCTGCCACTGTTCTGGTGAATGTTTTCACCGGGGCTGACATGGTTTCAGAGGCTCTTAGAGTTCTCCTGTTGCTCAGGCCCTCCCTCAGAAGAACTGGCCTCTGCAACACCGTTCTTCGCCGTATACAGAATTCCGGAGAAGCCGTTGATCTAGTGAAGATGATGATCGGCAACAAGGTCCACCCAAGGTGCGGCCCCGACCCCGCCACCGCCTCCATTGTCTACTCTGCCTTGGTGACCAGGAACCCGACTGTGGACGACGAGAGCGCTGCCGGTGCCGTGGATCTGGCCCGGGGAGGTCTGTTCCCTCCTGGGGAAGCTGAATTCTGTAGAATTATTGCTAAGTTCTGCCGAAGCCGCCGTGCGGGCGCCGCCTGGGACTTCCTCTATGCGGTCAAGCGCGCCGGTGGCACTGTCACTGCACCAGTGTTCAATTCCCTCTTGAGTGGCCTTGCCAGGGATGGGGATTTCCCCAGAATGGATGAGCTCTTCTCAGAGATGGAGCAAATGGGTATCCACCAGAACCCCATCACTGTTGGAATCCTGGTCAACAATCTCTGCAAATCTGGGCGACTCAACCAAGCCTTGGACTTGCTCGAAGCAATGGCTATCAACAACTCTTCTTCTTCCTCTTGTGTGGACGTAGTCGTCTTCAACACTGTGATTGACGGGCTCTGCAAGGCAGGGAGAACACTCGAAGGTGTAGCCATGGCAAGGAAGATGAAGGAAGAGCTTGGCTTGGCGCCCACCACAATCACTTACAACTGCCTCATCCATGGCTTCTGCATGGGGGGGGAGATAGAGCAGGCTATGGAGCTAATGGAGGAGATGAAGTCTGAGGGGGTGCCGCCAAGTGTGGTCACTCTGAACATGCTCATAGACGGGCTGTGCCGCGGGGGAAGAGCAAGCTCGGCACTGGACCTCCTCCGGCGGGTCCAGTGCCATGATAATGCCCAAGTCAAGGAGAATGCAGCCACATACAGTGTCTTGATTGGGGCGTTTCTGCATGGGGGGAACATCACCAAGGCAGAGAAGCTGCTCCAGGAGATGCTGGCAAAAGATGTGAGGCCAGATGCAAAGACTTACTACACCTTGGTGTCTGGGCTGGTGCAGGCTGGGAAACCGGAGGAGGCGAGTTCAGTGGTGGCTGCCATGGTGGAAGATGGCTTCAAGCTCGACGCAAAGGGTTACAACATGTTGATTGCTGGTTACTGCGAGAGGAGGAAGCTGGACAAGGCTGAAGATCTGGTACAAGAGATGACATGCAAGGGGGTGCAACCCGACGTGGTCACGTTTAACACGTTGATTGCTGGCCTGAGCCGGGCGGCAGACTTTGCCGGGGCCAGGCGGCTGATGGAGAAGATGGCAGAGAGCAGGCTCAAGCCATCGGCGGTCACGTATGGGGGGCTGATCCACGGGCTGTGCCGGGCTGGGGATATCCAAGCAGCCTTGGGAGTTGTTCAGGAAATGGAGGCGGCTGGGGTGGTACCTAATGCAGTTGTGTTCAACATGTTGATCGACTTTTGGTCAAAGCGGAGGGAGCCAGAGAAGGCTGTGGAGCTGATGGCAGAGATGCAGCACCGGGGGCTGAAGCCAATGATCGTGGTGTATAATGCGGTGTTACGAAGCTTCAAGGAGAAGAATATGCTGAAGGAAGCTTTGGATCTGATGCAGAGAATGGACGAGCAGAAGCTTGTGCCGGACTACGTGACAATTGAGATTCTCAGTGGGTGGCTCCCTGCTGTGGGAGAGGCTGCTAGGCTAAGGAGCTTCCTTGCCCGGGTAGACTCACTCTCATAATCAATAATATTTTGTGACTAGGACTGAGAACAAAGAGAGATAGATCTGATCTAACCAGTTTTGATCAATTTTTTTGATCTGATCTGATATAACAAATTTTGACCAATTTTTTTAATCAATTTATCAGAGTGGTAGGATTGTAATAGATACGATGAGCAGGGGCAATGGACAATTCAACAGATCAATCAGATTGGCTAAGCAAATGGAATGAGCCAATTGGTCCAATAAAAATGTATAAGGGAGCCACGATAATATTCTCATATGATAGTTTCTGAAATGTGGACAGCTGACAATAGATGGCACTCAAATACTGCAAAATCAGAGAGATAATCTGACACCAAAATGTATGATTTCCACTGAGAGCTGATTTTTAAAAGCGTTGGCTTTTGACGACTAGGATCCCTACTCTCCATGTCTGATCTATTTATGATGAGAACTGTTTCCCACCGACTTCCCAAAAGTTCAAAGCCTAACTCTTTAGTTAATTCAACAAATAATTGATGTTCCCTATGATAATGATATTCCAACAAGTAGTAAGCATGTTTATGTATCTAATATGCTAGTAGTCTTCGTCTTTTGAGCTTTATCTATAGTTCTCTTTTGTACATTACCTAAAAAACCTTTAGAGAGGGACTAAAATATAATTAGAGAGAGGAGATTGGGAGATATTGAGAAAGATAGCCAGAACTTTTGCATCAGATTTTGAGAGGGATATTGTACAAGATTGTCAAAGTAAAATAAAGATAAAGATTGGGAAGTAATCAGACATATTCAGAAGGATAACAAGTGAAAGTGCCAATCAGAGAGCGGTAGATTAAGAGATTTATTCTGACTTTATGGAAGAGATTTTGAGAGAAAGATTAAAAGGATTGCGAGAGTTATTTAGAGAGAGATTGTAACAATGAGAGAGAGTGAAGAGAGGCTGGGCTCCCGGGGCAGCCTAGTAAGGGATAGATTGTGTCATCAAAGCCGACATGGGGGTATTTGATCCAATTGATCAAATGTTTGATGTGATCAAGCATTATATCAACTGAATCTGAAAGTTGAACATTCAGGCCACAAAATCAGATTTGATTGAATTGTTTGTATTAATTAAAAATAAATATGCATAATGAAATGAAAGGCCTTCAGCGGCTTCGGTCTTATCCGACCCTGGCACTCATGGTGGAAACCATATATGGCTGTCATGGCCTCCATGATGTGGTCGATGAATGACAAAATTTTGCTAATTATCCAAGACTGTAACACAACACATGCAGCTTGGATTGTAAACTCACCTCTGAAGAGGAGTCAGCAACTCACCAAAAGACAGTATAGATCTGATGTGGACTAATATGATTATTAATAAAGAGTAGTAGGTAAAACATGAACACATACTCCTTATACGCGTTATGATAGTAGCAGTCAGGATTAAATATAGGATTAAATATAGGATTAAATATAGGATTAAACATAGATAGGAATACACATAGATAGGAGCCAATGGTTGTTATTTGTCTTGTTATAGCCATTACAATCTGTCAAAATGGCTACAATCTTAACATAACTATCTTTATATTACAACTACAACTATAGACAATATAAATACCAACTGATGTAATCATCTATATATGGGAATAAACAACGATCTTGATTGTGCATTCCTCTATCCTTCTCTTCTTTCTTCTCCTCTCATCTATTATTGTTCTAGAGTAAGATCACATTCCTTTCATCCTCCATCTCAAAATCGAGAGTAATAGAGCCGACCAACATATTCCACAATCTTTGTAAAGGTAGGCATAGAGTTGAATAGTTTGTTCCAGATTTTGCAATGTTGCCGCATTTTTAGGTTCAGTTGGGTGGCCATAAATGAGCATACTTTGAAGTTTTTTCTTATGTTTGGGATTAGAAATCTGTGTTGTTGTTGGGTTGTTCCCAACCCAACAAAAACACCAATTCTTGTTATATTTTTATTGTTATGAACACTGTCGTCAACACCAATCTATCATCACAGTGTTGTGATCTGAATAAAATATAACGATGTTTGGACAAGTGATGGAGTGCGCCAGCCCACTCCATAGGAGATGTCTTCGGAGCCTTCATCATCGTCATCCACAGCCCCACTGGTTTGAGTCCAACCCGACCGACGCGCCAAGATGAAGGTGAAACACTCGGACTCATCCGATCGTTTTGATTTTCATCGTCACACGCTTCTTGTGTTCATTGTTTTATCCTGTTCGTGAGTTCGTGTTCGTTGTGCTCGCGTCTGTTGTCATCGCGGACGTCGTCTGTTCGGTACCGAGATGATGTCGGACGTCATCGGGGACATTTTCCATTCCATGCCGAGATGATGCTTTGATACCGAGATGATGCTGGACATCGTTAGTGATGTCATCCGACGAGTAAATCCCGAAGGGAAATGTACTACGTTGTGCATTGATCCTAGGCAAATGTACGTGCAGGCTCTGACTCATGGGGTTTTGCTGAGCTTCGAGCTCTGGGCGGGTTACAAGTGATGGTGATGGTGACCTTGTAACCCTCGTCAGAACAACCACGACGACTAAAGCATCAAGCGGAATAATTCTGTTGGCATTCAAACGTAACGCACGGTCTCAATCCGTACCTAAGAATTCACTCATGCCATAGTTTTCAAAATATAAACTCTCACCTAATCTAACCTGAGCGCGGTGGAATGCAGTCAACAATACATTGAAGATGGTAATATAATTGACGAGGAATGGGAACGAAGTACATCATCGGTGATGTTGTTCGTCGTCAATATAATCGTCAGTGTAGAGTCCATTGCAGGCAGGTAGGGCAAAGGTGTATCAGAGGCAAACACGACGTCACTCAACATGCAGTTGAGATGTGGCGCGGAAAACACGAGAGGTAGTCGAGGAAGCTAGTTGCGAGGACAACGACCGATGGCGTCAGTTGAACCATTCGGGGTGCCCAAGTGATGTCAAACATCGTCAATGACTTCGTCCAATGGGCAATTCACTAAAGTGACGGTAACTACGTGGATGCAAATGTCCTAAGTGGAGTGTACATGCAGGGCCGACGAGTAGAAAATTCACAGAATTTCGAGCTCCAGGGCGGGTGGCCATTGAGGATGTCAGTGACCTTCTAACCCTTGTCAGAACGATGACGACGACTATGACGCCGAGCGGAATACTTCGGTAGGAGTAGACGGGCTCGGCCCGTACCTAGGAAGACGTTCAAGTTGTAGTTTCTCGATAACTTTCTCTCACCTAATCTAACCCGAGCGTGGTGGAGTGCAGTAAAAAATATATTAAAAGATGTAATGTAACTGATGAGCAAGGGGAACAGCGTACCTCATCGGTTGTGGCGTTCGTCATTGAAGTCTTCGTTGGTGTGAGGGACCAATGCATGCAGTTAGGCAGAGACGTGCCAGAGGCAGGCCCGACTTTGCTCGACGGGCGGCGAAGACGTGGCGGGCTAAACTCGGCTAACTCAATCGTAAGATGGGCCGGTGCAAGCCGGGATAGAAGGTCGTCACGGCAGCAAGCGGCAAGACGCAGACCAGCGACGAGCACTATGTGGTGGTGCATTGGTTTCTAGCAACGCGACATGAATGCTGGCAGTGCGGTGGTGACAGAGGCACAATGGTGAAGTAGGAAACCCAATTGGGGCTTCGATGGCAGCAAAGACGACATAGATGAGGCGTGGTGGATGACGATGCACCGACGAACGGCACGACCTTAGTAATGCTCAGCAGCGTCGTGGGGTGGCATGGGAGCTCAATGGGTGGCTGTCACAAATCGCACAGCAAGTGGCGCGGGTGCGACTCACGCAGTCGCACACAAGGGAGTGCAGTGACCTAGCTGGAGACCACAGCCACCGGCGATGTGGCACAAGGAGGCTTGGCAATGTTCAGCAACCCATGCGAGCGTGGTGTAGAGAATAGTTTCCACATTGATAGTCCGGAGGCGCACGCAGTCGACAATTTTTGGCGGGCACTTTCGGCAGGATGCAGCGAGCAGTTCACTGGTAATTCCACGGTGTAGGTCAGCCACGTCAGAGTTGTTCGGGTGATGCTGAGCAATCTCTGTTGTCTTGACGGGTGGGACTAGGCGGTCAGGGTGGAGTGGCACATGGCTCAGACTACTTGAGCGGCTGTCGATTTGAGCCACAAGGGCAGATCCCGAATGGTCCGACGGCAGAATTTTTTACCCCGTGAATTCCCCAGGTGACATACCTCGTAGGTGGAACTCGCCGTGCGAGTATTGCACTACAAGTGGAATGACAAGCGGCGTTGACCATGGGCAGATGCTCCGTTCTAGAGCGGGATCAACCAAGTATTGGGGAAACGAGGCGGAGCCACAACCGTTGAATGAGTGGCTGAGGGCGGTGGGACGAATCCCTGGTGGCACACTAACCGGGATCAAAGTTGCAGGATGACCTAACACCAATCGAGCGGTCGTAGATTTGACTACGAAGATGACGTCACGACAAACGTGGAAGGTTGGGGTTGAAGAGGATCCAGCTCGCGACGGTTCGTTGAGCCATCGACTTGGTAGTGCACTTGTGAATGTGGCGAGTGAGGACAGCGCTTCCCCTGACTCCTCTTCTTCCCTTCTCCCTTCTTCTAACGTGAGATCGGAACACATATAGTAACTGCCACAAGAGAAAATCCAGATCTGTTCTGAACGTGGTCCCATCATGGCCTAATGTAAGGCCATGATGGGCCCCTTACAAGGAGTCCAACAAAGGGGAAGTCCAATAAGAGACCTCCCTTCCATTTTACAACATAAAAAAAAAAATTACAAAATCAAAAGATGTGAAAATAAAATGATACAGACGAGAATGAAAGAACGACGACACGGATGCATCACGACGAGTAGGGTGCACTCGTTGTGATGAACACAACACAGAATTTAAAATGACTGAAAACAGATAAAGAAAACGCGAAGATATAGACCCGGACGTGCTCTACCCGGGGTATTTAAACCCTAGTGTCTTCACGGATGCTTTGGCATGCCGATCGGGCTGGACACGTAAGGGCGGTGATGCTGATGTTGATGAAGATGACTCCGCTGATGATTCATTGGCGTCGTCTAGATGTGTTCCATCACCGGGTCGACGGGGGGATGGACGAGGACGCAGGATATCGATGATGATGAACGCGAAGGATCGACACGTATGGATGAGTCGAGGCAACCGGCGAGACGTGGTCACGATAGTCAATCATCAAGTGCGGTCGGCAAATTGTTCGTGGCCCGTGGGATAAGTAGCCAAGTTGAAGAGGGTGTTCAGCCATCCACAGTTGATGGAGGGACCCAGAGGGCATCTCAGATTAGAAGGCGGCTAAGTGCGTACGGTGCACCAGTGGTGGGGACGAGTCACCACGCGGGCTGCACATTTGTGGCACCGTGCTATGACCGAAGGCATGCTACTAATTGGTCAATGACGACGCATGCGGCTAGGGTGTAGCGTGGGCGCACCAAAGAACAACGCGGTCACAACCTGATAAGTGTAGGTACTGTCCAAGGGAAGCTGGTAAGGTAGTTCAATTAGTAATCTACTTGAATAACTTGACCCCAATTAGAGTTAATTTAATCTTCAATGAAGATCAAATCACCCTAGTTACATGTAGAGTTTAGAAAGGAGGGTAAAAGAGATGGAAAGAATAGAAGAATCAGGGATCTCTAAATTGACTTCTTGGATCCAATAAAAAGGATCAAAGGAGTCACGCAGATATTAAGAAGATATTTTCATTTTGGTTGTTTTAGGGTAATGAGGTATCCAAATTCAATAACTGCTATCTCATAAACACAATCTAATGTTTCCTAGGAATTAAACTTGTATAATTTTTTATTAATTTACATAATCTCTCGTTAGGGCTTGTACATATCGCCCAAGCAGAGCAACTTAGAAATTCATACTAAGATCAATGAGAACAATGAAGAAATTCACTTGGTTACCTTCTCCAAGGAGGAGGTAACATGTATGGCAGCGCCGTTTGCCTACACGCTAATAGGGCGGTTCGCGACGAAGCGGCCGCTCATCGATGACATCACGAGAGTATACGCAGCACCCGGCAACTTCCTTGGATCGGTGGTCATTGGAGCATGGAATCACCGGAGTGTACTCATTCGCTTCGAGCTGGAGGATGACTTTTGACGGGCCTGGAGCCGTACGACATGGACAATCAAGGACTCCACGATGCATACCTTTCGCTGGGTGGCCGAGCAGTCAGGGAACTCACGTGATGTTTCTCCCCATTCTGTCCCGGTGTGGATAGGCTTTCCTGGTCTGCGGCATTAGAATCTCTAGCTACTACGGTCGGCACTTTCATACGAACGGACAAAGATGTCCAACTTTTTAGCCGTCCTGGCTATGCACGAGTATGTGTAGAGATAGACCTACTCGCCCCTCTCCACCGCATGATACTCATCCGGAATGGAGATGAGCTGATCCGTCAGACTGTGGTGTACGAAAACCTCCCGAGGTTTTGCACACACTGCACTGTCCTAGGACATACCCTCCATACATGTCGCCAAAAGGCGATGCAGACTACCCCCACGGAGGAGGAATATCTCCCGCCCTTGGCTTACGATGATTACATTGCAGCCAATATCTCCGACACCCAAGGGCGACGCGCGAAACCGCCCCTCGGTTCCTGACCTGTGGTTACATCGGTGCAGCCCACCATTGCACCACCTCCGCCCCCACAACCCAGCGGGCCTACCAAGCCCCCAGTGGCTAAGCCTACCCCTACTTCTTCCCAGTGGGTGAGGAAGGGTGCTGAGAAGCGCCCCAAATCCCCACCACGCACTAGAGTTCCCTCCTCCCGCAAGGGTAAGGAGGTCAGCGAGGACATGCGTACCTCGAACTCTTTCGCCCTACTGATGGTCCCCGATGCCCCCGAGGCTAGCATCACCTCTTCCCCCACCCGATCTACCGCCCCTCCTCGATCACCTGCCCCGCTCCCCACGCCTTCTTCTGCCACACCTATCTCCTCGCTATCCTCCCCGTCACCACGTCCTTCCTACACTCCCACACACAACCCCTCTTCTTCTTCCCACCTTGCTCGCGCATCCATCCCCACCCCCCTACATCACCCCCCGCACCCATCCCCACCACCCCTCCCGCACTCGCTCCCGCCCCCTCCCCTCCCGCACCCGCTCCCGCCCCCCCCACCACCGCCCCCGCACCCGCTCCCTCCCCTTCCCTCACCCCTCCACACCCTTCACGTCCTTCCCCCGCCCTCCACCCATTGCATATTCCTTCTGAACAAGTGGAACGCTTGACAAACTGTCAAGCCCCTTTCACTAGCTCGGAGGACAGTGCTAGCAGTACTAGCGGTCAGGATTCCACCGGCGTGGAGGATGATATCTCCCTCTCTGAGGACTCGGATGTGGATACCCCTCCTGGCTCGAGACGCCGTTCACATGCATCACCCCCACCTTCACGCCGCACGTACTACACCCGATCTCGGGGCGTCACGCGAGCCGATAGACTTATGATTCCAAGTCTTATTTGGAACTGTAGAGGGATAGGTAACCCTCTCACCCAAACCCATCTACTTACCCTTATTACTAGGCATAGATTAGGCATCGTGGGGCTACTCGAGCCGATGCTTACATCGGATCAGTCCCCAACCATCGCGAGGAAACTTGGGATGGATCATGCTTACTGTCATCCATCAAATAAACTCTGGCTTCTTTGGAAGCGAGATTATTCGATCGCACTCTTGGCCGAAGGAACACAATACGTCACCTTTGACGTGTTGTGCTCCCCAAAGCCTTATCTACTTACCATTGTGTATGCTCCGCATAGACAAGCTGAGCAGGAGGCCCTCTGGGAAGAACTCGCCCACCATATTCACTCTCACTCTCAGCTAGTTGAACTCCCTTGGTTTATAGCCGGAGATTTCAACTGCATACGGGACATTAGCGAGCGCAAAGGGGGCTGCCCACCTCGGCTACGCTCTATGCAAGCCTTCAATGATTTTATTCACATCACTTCGTTAGTGGAACCACCTACCACCGGGGAGAAGTGGACTTGGTGCAATGAACGCCAAGCGAATGCGCGTATGTACGAACGGCTTGACCGTTGTTTCACGAATAGCTCCGCATTGATGCAGTGCACTCTCACGGTAGAGCTCCTTCCGAGACTTTACTCGGACCACACACCGATTCTCCTCCTCCCGGATTCGAGTCATCGGATCTGCCGCCCCCCATTCCGCTTCCAAACCATGTGGTTGGAGCATAGTGATTTCCATTGATATGTGCGTATATACGTAGTCATTGGCACGGTTCCATTTCTACGTCACCTATGGAAAACTTTAGTTACCATCTGCGCAACCTCAAGTTCCACCTCAAATGGTGGAACCGCCATGTCTTTGGAGACGTCCATTCCCCGGTAGAGGAGCTTAAACGGAAATTGGTTGATGTCGACTGTCACCTACAGGAGTGTTAGACAGATGACATGGGGGAGCGACAGCTACAACTTAGAGAGCAGCCGGAGGATGCTATGCGACGACAGGAGATTTTTTATCTCCAAAAATTGCGTATCCAATGGCTGAGAGAGGGTGATAGGAACACACGTTTCTTTCACACCTCGATCCGTCACAGAGCCCACCCGAACTATACGACCCTCCTCGAGACGGATGGACAGGACCCTATCCAGCTAGCAGGTGCAGGCGTGGAGTACTATCACTCCCTCCTCTCCTCGCAGCCCACTGTTATGAGCGAGGATATCCTCACCTCCATCCCCCCTTAGTGACCAACCAGGAAAATGCACTTTTGCTAGCTACCCCGACGCGCGCGAAGATCAGAAAGGTAGTGTTCTCCTTGGGCCGTAACAAAGCCCCAGGACCCGATGGCTTCACTGCTGAATTCTATACGGCGTGCTGGGATGTGGTAGGCACCGACTTGGTCCTAGCTATCAAGGAAGCGTTCCAACGTAAAGTCTTCGTAAAGAGTTGGAAATCCACTTTTTTGGCACTTATTCCGAAAGTGAACACCCCCACTTCCTTCTGTGACTTTCGTCTGATCAGTCTTTGTAATGTATGCTATAAAGTTGCATCAAAGATCATTACAAACTGACTTGGACGCTTCCATGATAGACTTATCTCGCCAGAACAGTGTGGCTTTGTCAAGGGTCGACAAATCCATGACAGCATCACACTAGTACACGAGCTAGCCCAGTCGATAGACACTCATATTCTGGGCTCTAACGTCATCATCAAGCTTGATATGGAGAAAGCCTTTGATCGAGTTGAGTGAAACTTCCTCCTTAAAGTGTTGCGCCGCTTCGGATTCACAGATGCGTTCATCGCACTGGTCGATGCTTGCATCAGGGAGAATCACTTCTCCCTCTTGATGGATAGAAATTCCACCGGCTTTTTCACAGCTACGCGGGGACTCAGGCAGGGTGACCCTATCTCACCCACCCTCTTTATATTGATAAAGGAGGTCTTTAGCCGATCGCTCACACGGCGCGATCAACCAAGGCCTCATCCAACCGTACTTTACGAAGAGGGGTTGCCCGATCATCTCTCACTCCTTATTTGCTGATGATGCCATCATGTTCCTTAATGGATCTAAAAAATCCATCAAGGAATTTATGAGTGTCCTTATAGCGTACGAGCAAGCCTCCGGCCAACTCGTCAACGCTTCGAAGAGCAGCTTTATTGTGGGCCCGTCCACCACTCTGAGGCGCTCTGAGATCATTCAGCACTCCACACGATACTCACGAGGACAGCTTCCATTCGACTACCTTGGATGCCCTATCTTCCTTGGCCCTGCTCGACATCATTATTTTGATGCCGTGCTAGGCAAGCTAAGGAAGAAATTGGAGGGATGGAAACTACGTTTCCTCTCCCCTGGAGGTCGCATCCAACTAATCCGACATGTCCTCATGAGTATCTCGCTACACACTTTGGCAGTCCACTCACTATCACTTACGGTTCTCCGCTCTATCGAACGCCTATGTGCACGCTTCCTATGGTCTGGTCATTTTGAGGGGGAACGACGTCACCATTGGGTTTCTTGGGAGAAAGTATGTCGGCTGACGCTCGAAGGGGGTCTAGGGATCAGACGCCTCTCGGATGTCCAAAACATGCTTCAAAAGAAATTGGTATGCCGTATGCGTACCACCCACTCCCCATTGGGGAGTTTCATCTTAGCTAAATACAAAGAATGGGCCCGACGCGAGCTTGATATTTGGGGCACCAAGCGATGGCAGACATGGCAGCGCCACTGGCTTGAGATGAGTCACGTGACCCGTTGGCACATCGGCCGAGGCGACATTAGCACTTGGTACGACACCTGGCATGCTGATGCGGCGCTCGCTTCTCATCCTCAGTTCGTACCACACCGTGTGCGCCTCACAGTGGCCCAGTTGCTTAGAAGCAACACACCACACCTATAGGAGCAGCACGGCCTTCCCTTGGCCACTTTATCCGAGGTCCAGACTACCCCTCTTGACCTTAGTCCTGATTGTGCCATCTGGACACTCACACCCCATGGAGCATACACGTGTCGTTCCTCGTGGGAGCATTTCCGTGTGAAATCTCCCCTACAGCACTAGGGTCAGCGCATTTGGCATCCGGCGATCCATACACGTGTCTCCTTTTTCCTTTGGAGGCTCCTCCACCGAGGCCTCCCGACTGACGACCGAGTGGCTCGGATAGGTTGTTCTCTTAGTTCGCGCTGCCACTACTGCCCCACTCTCCCGCACACAGAGATGATAGATCATCTTTTCTTCCATAGCGAGACGGCAGTGGATTGCTGGCGTCTCATCACCGACTGTCTTCGTCCTTTGACACCGTCTGAGTGTTTCGGCAAGTTTATCCTCACGCCGACTCGCTCTGCACGGAGCCCCATCCTCCCCATCACCATAGCTTATCTTCTATGGGAGATTTGGAAAGGGCGAAATTCGTCTCGTTTTGCAGGTACACCTATGCGAGCTGTGGACATCAGACGTCGAGTTCAGCTGTGGCTTCGACGCATTCAGCCTCTCCTCACACCGCGAGACAGCCGATCACCACTTGCATGCGACCTCCTCCGCTCTATTGGCATCCCGATGACCCCCCTCGCCACCCGCATCCAGTATCGAGTAGTTTATTGGCTCCCACCGCCAGTAGGCTTTCTCAAATTGAATGTGGATGGTGCGGCGAAAGGGAACCCAAGGCCAGCAGGGGGCGGAGGCATCCTACGCGATCACACAGGGAGCCTCCTTCTTGCCTTCTCTTCTTTTTATGGAGTACAAACTAATATAGTAGCCGAGGCTATGGCGATACGTGATGGTCTCTTCCTCTGTGAGGAACGGAACCTTCATAATATCGTCGTTGAATCGGACTCACAGATATTAGTTGATATGTTTCGTACAGGCACATGCTCCCAGCGGCGACTACGTCGAGCGTGGAACGACATCACGCGGTGCCTCTCGCGTATCGCGTGCTTTCGTCATCAGCTGAGAGAGGGAAACCAGACAGCTGATGCCCTCGCCAACCATGCAGTACACACTCGCACCCACTCCACTCTTTTCTATTCTTAGGAGGAGCTTCGGCCCATGGCCCGAGGATGTCATCGGCTCGATCGTCTTGGCTTGCCCTCCCTCCGCACACGCCGCCTCCTCGCCCGCCTCGACTAGAGCGTCACTCCGCCCGCTCCGAGCACACATGACGACGACGAAGAACCACCCCGACTAGAGCGCCACCAAGCGCTACAATGACCTCGTGGAATCGCTCTAGAGAAACGACGACGAACACACTTCGTCAAGCGTCCGCGAGGTATCACTCATGTATCTTTTCTTTTCCCTAACTATGGGCGTGGACGAATGGGATCCGAGTGTGATTGGGATATATATACTCGATCCACGCCCACAAACATTGAAAAACACTACACTTTATAAATAAAAACCCCCTGGGTGGCATCCAGGGCACGGCTGGATCGGACTACGGGCACAACCCTAGGGTTGGACGTACCTGGCACCGTGGAAAAAAAAAAAGGAAAATCACTAATTAATCATCCAAATTACACTAAAAATTCAAATACAATGAAACAGAGTACCAAATACACTAGTATCAACACACTAGTGTACCGGATCCCATTAGAACTCCAAACTTAAGTGTGCTTGGGCAAGAGCAGTACCAGGATGGGAGACCACCTGGGAAATCCTCGTTGGTGACCACAACATGTGCATGTGATCAGAGTTCAAAATTTCAAAAAAACAAGTACCAAATATGATGTAGGACAGCTAATGAGAAGAGCGACTAAGGGGTTGGATACGACAACAACGGGTAAGGGGTGCCAGACGGTTATGTAGGGAGGGATGAAACAGACCATAGAAATCCACACTGTCAAATTCAGAGTTTAAAACTGATGAAATACTGGTGGTGCAGCTCCGATCCTCGTCGAGGGCAAGAGAACTATCTTCACCCACCGCGACAATGCCAAGGCACCAAAATCAATACCCGAATTCACGTCACGAAAGAAACTCTCAATGAGAATTGTAAGAAAATCCAAATCAAATCAAATCTGACGGCGATGGAGACTTCTCGTGGAATACTGGACGGAGAACACTTCGACACCAAAGAGTTCAGGCGTACCTTAGCACCGTAGTGCGTGAAGAGGTTGTGGGGAATTCTGACTGTGACAAGACTGGGCAAATCCGGGCGTTGAGCGGCCCACTAGACGAAGGAATCTGGGTGTTCCGGGTGTTGTACGGCCCTGGCAGAGAGTGAGACCGACGAGAGTGGACACGGGCAAGACGGGCACGCACAGACAGGCTGGGGGACGGGCCGTCCTAGAGCAGCCTTGGGGTTCCCCTTTGGGCGGCTCTAGGCAGGCAGCCTGGGGCGGCCTGGGGGTGGCCTTGGGCAGCAAAGAGTTCAGGCGTACCTCAGCACCGTAGTGCATGAAGAGGTTGCGGGGAGTTTTGACTGTGACATGACTGGGCAAATCCGGGCATTGAGCGGCCCATTGGACAAAGGAATTTGGGTGTTCCGGGCATTGTACGGCCCTAGCAGAGAGCGAGATCGACGAGTGCAAACACGGGCAAGACAGGCGCGCACAGACAGGCTAGGGGACGGGCCGTCCTGGAGCAGCCTTGGGGTTCCCCCTTGGGCGGCTCTAAGCAGGCAGACTGGGGCGGCCTGGGGGTGGCCTTGGACAGCCCTAGTTGGGCGGCCTAGGTGACCTTTGGGCAGCCCTAGGCGGGCAGCCTGGGACGGTCTTTGGGCGGCCCTGGGCAGGCGGCCTAGGGCGGCCTTTGGGTCGCCTTGGGCAGCCCTAGTTGGGACGGCATGGGCGGCCTTTGGGCGACCCTAGGCGAGCAGCCTGGGCGGCCCTAGGCGGGCAGCCTGGGGCGGCCTTTGGGCAGCCCTTGGTGGGCAGCCTGGGGCGGCCTGGGGGCGGCCTTGGACGGCCCTAAATGGGCGGCCTGGGGCGACCCTAGGCTGGCGACCTGGGTGGCCCCTATCTTGGCGATCAGGGGGCCCCCTAGGGCAACCCTGGGAGGGCGAGAGAGAGAGATAGAGAGAGAGAGAGAGGGAGAGAGAATGGAAGGGAAGACGGGGGAGGAGGAAGGACGGGGAGGTGGAAGACCGGCGACGCAAGGCGACGGCGGCGGCTACGGCGGTGGTAGTTTTGAAGGAGGGATAGGGAGGCTGGGCAGTCCTCCAAGAAGAGTTAACAATAAACTCAATTCTTGAATAATGACTGCCTAACTATTTCTTGAAACAATGGCCTATACATATAGGCCTTGGAGGAAAGAGAAAACACAACTTAACGACAAGAAATTAAAGACGAGGGACGTGCTTCGTGTCACGCCAAGGGGCAGTTGTTAATCTGCCGTTGGCGATGTGTCATGATGTGTGAAGGAGCGTGCGTGCGTGGAGAGGTGCGTAACGCCGGTATGTTGAATTCGTCTGACGACGGTTGCGGCGTGTCCGTGGCGGAGGCGTTGACTTTGGTTGAATGTGGCGGTGTGTCCGTAGCGGAGACGTTGACTTCGGTTGACGGTGGTGACGCGTCCAGTATCGATGCGTTGGCATCCACGCCACCAAAATAGGGCTGATCTAGGCTGGTTCTCGTCTTTGTCTTACAGTTGTGATAGGAGTCCCTTCTAATGACCTCCTCAACTCGAATTTCTGCATTTATACTTAGGTGAAATGGTAGAAATTACCATTTCAACCCAAATAATTAATTACTTTTTTATCCGTCAATGTAGGCTTGGTCTGGAACGGTAAAGGTAGAAAGAGGAAGTCGAGAAGAGAAAATCCATAACAAATTCAAATACAATGAAATACAGAGTACCAAATAGGATTAATCTAGGGTGGTTTTCCTCTCTGCCTTGCAGCTGGGATTGAGCCCCTTGTAGAATTATCTCCTCAACTCGAATCTCTTCATGTATGCTTAGGTTAAATGGTAGCAATTACCATTTTACCCCCCAAAATTAAATAGTTTTTATCCGTCTCTCTAGGCTTGGTCGAGAACTGTACAAATAGAAAGAGGAGGTAGAGACAAGCAAATCCATAAAAAATGAGCTCAATCTGACTTCAAGATCAAAAGTTATGAATAAATGAATATTAACCAATCATAGCTGTTGGATTAGTATTCATTTATTTAAAAGTTATTTTGGCACGTCATCTCTAGGCGTGCCACGTACTCCATCCTGAAATTAACAAAAAATAAAAAATATAATATGTGACGATTTACACTTACCTGTACGTTTATAGTTCCATCATCCAGTTAAAATTCACCATGTCAACTCCCTTGCATGTGCTTTGTATGCGCAGCATGGGGGGCGCACTTCCCGCCCTCAAGAATGACTTCCACTAACGCATTAAAGCTGTTGGATTCCTTTCTGACGGACAAGATTGCACCATGTGCAATTGGTAACTCGATTGCCCAACATTTGCAGAAAAGTCCTTAGTTCAATTGTCACTCACAAACTGACACCGCCCAAAAATATTTATGCATATGCCACTATGCTTTCTCTCTCCTCCATATTTCTGTAAAAAACCAAAGAATAATTGTAGAATATTCCAACTAATTCAGTAAAACCCTATAAATAATATCATTAGATTTTTACACCTGAAACGTGTGACTGAGAGCCATTTTAAGGTCATATTTGCAACCAAAACTTTAGAAAAGTCCCTCTGCCTTTACAAATTTACTTAAACTATTATTTTCTTCATAATTTCATATTTTTTCTATTTAAAAATTCATTTATTCTTTAAATAATTTCACAAAAAATTAGCCAATCCTAGAAAAATAGAGAAAATTCAGTAATAATTTTTTTTTGAAACCTTAGTCGCCATCATTGCTCTGACGAGGGTCAGAAAGTCACGATCACTATCACCATCACGGGGCACCCACCCTGGAGCTCTGAGCTCAACGAGTCCCCACGTGTTGAGGCTTGCACGTACATCTGGCTAGCATCTTTGCATTCACTTAGTTACATTCCCCTTAGGGAATTATTCGTCGCACAACATCACAGACAACGTCTAACATCATCATCTAGGTATCAGAGCAGTGTCGCGATACTAGTCCGGACGACGTCACTGACGATGTCTGCCATCAAAATTGATGTTGGATCATAAGCTACAAGTGCAAATTAGGTGTGAGTGGCAATAAGCCAAAAATAGGGTAAATTATCCAATTAAAATTTATTGTCATTGTTAATTTTAGCATATACAATAAAATTTATAAAACCCTAACTTTAGATGTATGGTGATAAGTATAGGTATCGTCCAATGGATGCCAGTAAGAAATTCAATTAGTAATCTACTTGAATAATTTGGCCCTAATTAAAGTTAATTTAATCTTAAATGAAGATCAAATCACCCTTATTAGATGAAGAATTTAGAAAGTAAGTTAAAGGAGATGGGAAGAATAGAAGGAAGGAGCTCTAGATTGACTTCTTTGATCCAATAAAAAGGATCAAAGGAGTCAAGGAGAAGGGTTCAGAAGGAGATTTGGTTTTAGTTTATTTTTGAGGAAATTGGTTATTCAAATTTACAAATTACTATCTCATAAACACAATCTAATATCCCGAGGAATTAATTTTTTTATAATTTATTTGTTCTTAATTTACAATCAGAATAGTTAAATCAATTGAATGCTCACACCTCTTAATCCAAGTAAGGACTTGTACATTCCGCTCAAGCATAGCAATTTAGAAGTTCAGATAAGGATCAAGAAGAATAAAAAAAATTCACTAACACTTCATCCAAATTACACTAAATTTGAAACGCAGTGAGGTGAAAAATTCCAAATACAGTTGATCCAGGCTGGTTCTCCTCTCTGTCTTGCAGCTGTGAAAGAGCCCCTTCTAGAATGACCTCCTCAACTCAAATTTCTGGTTTTGCACTAAGGTTAAATGGTAAGAATTACCATTTTACCCTTAATAAGTAATTAATTTTTATCTATAGATGTAGGCTTGATGTGAAAAAATACACTTATTAGAAGTCAATAGATAAGGAAAATTGATGAGAAGAGATTTTAAGTGTGTTATCAGCCCATGTACATCCATCATATCATAGGAAGGCGTGAGCGGTTCTGTAAGAACAAAACAACCCTTATAACCAGGATTTTAGACATTGTGATAATGACAGTCTAAAATCAGCACTAAATTACACTAAATTTTAAATGGAGTGAAGTGCAAAATACCAAATGACAGTTATATTAAAAAAGTTTAAATTATAAATGAGAGAGCAAGGATTGGCCGTGCGGCTTCGCCGATTGAGAAATCCTAAGCTCAGTACTTGGAGGCTTCGTCGATTGAGAACACCTCAGCTCAGTCCAAGGAGGCATCGCCAATTGAGAACACCTTAGAGGCTTTGCCGATTGAGAACACCTAGAGGCATCGCCGATTGAGATCACCTCAGGCTTTAGAGGCTTTGCCGATTGAGAACACTTTGTGTACTCGTGGTTAAGCGAAACACTTAGTTTGGGCAAGTTTCAGAAATAGAAAGAGGAGATCAAGGCGAGCAAATCCATAAAAATTTGAGCTCAATTCGACTTCAGGATTAAAAGTTATTAATAAATTAATATTGACCAATCTGATTCGTTGGATCAATATTCATTTATTTAATTGAAATTTCTATGGCTGGCAATTGGTTGGAGAGATTTAAGCTTGTTTTGGCACATCCTCTCTCAGCGTTCGACTTACCCCCGTCTTGATATTAAAAGAAAGAGATCAATAAAAGGAATACATATTAAACACACTCACATGTGCATTTTTAAAAGTTCCCCCCCTCACAAGTTGCCACGTCACCTCCCATGCGTACGATTTGTATGCGCAGCACGGATGTTGTACTTACCGCCCAACAGAAGGATTTCCACTAATACATTCAACCCATTGGATTCTTTTCGACGAAGAGGATCATGCCACATGTCCCTGCAAAATCAAGTTCTTGACATTTTGTTGAAAAGTCCCTGCTTAAATTGGTGCACACAAATCAGATACCGGCCAAAAATAATTGGAGATATGCCCCTCTGCTTTCTCTCTCCTCTATCTTTCTCTAAAAACGACATAAAAGTTCTGACTAATTCAATAAAATCTTGTAAATATTTTTCTTGGATTTTTACGCCTCCAATGCTGACTGAGACTTGTTTTAAGGGCATATTTGTAGCCACAAGTTAAAAATACTCCTTCCGAATTTAGAAATTACTTTAAACTCCTGTTATTATAATAATTATATATTTTTTCTATTTAAAAATTCATTTCTTCATCGAATAAATTACCAAAAAAGCCAAACGAATTCCACAAAATTCTATAAAATTCAATAATGTATCCCTTCATTAATGAGCATTAAAATTATTTTTTAAACCTGCCATTTCCTTTTAAGTAGAGTTAAAACAAGCTTTAAAAATTCTATAAAAGTCAAGAATTAACGGAAAATTAAGAAACAAATAATAATTCACATTAAATCATAATTAACATATAAATCTATAATAAAAACCCTATTTTAAAAAATTTAGGATGTTATCAAGTGGTTTAGAGTTTGAATCGAAGGGAAAATTTGATGCTAGGATATTTTTTAGTTTAGAGTTATAGTGATCAGTTACTACGAAAGTATTTTTCATGGTTGTTGAGGTATAGCAACTTAGGAGTTTCAGTTTTAGAAGAAAGGAAAAATATGTTGACATAAAATAAAGTCGTGAAATGTAATTATCTAATTGGAGAGAAAGGCACCTTATAGTGTCGGAATGTGAATGGATGATTTTTTCAGCCAAGGATGAAAATATTGTCCCGTCCATGAGGTTCGACAAAAATTGGGACAAAAATTCATCCGGAGAGCTCTAGACAGGACGGGTTTCATCCACACGGCTGAAAAACTTCCCGTCAGAAGGTCTCAGAACAAAAGACTGTCCCATTCGCGTCCCTTCACTGATTTTGGAAGTCAGACGAAGTCATCTTTGTCTGTCCTGTTCATCGTCCACATCTCGAACAATCCAAAACTATATATTGGAGGGACACAGAGGGGACTGGTTTTTCATCTCAGGACGAAAAAATTGTCTGGTCCGCGAGGTTGGCAAAAATCAGGATGGAAATTCATCCTGAGACCTCCGGAGGGGACGGTTTTTCTGTCCGAGTCTGGATGCTAGATGAGACGATCTTCATCCCGTCCCATCCACCATCCATGTCCCAGACGATCCGGAACAGTACCCAATGTGCATGCACCCATAAACACTCATTTTTCAAATCTAACATTTAGCATATCATGTGCATAATGCCTCATATGGGATAACACCCAAATATCATTAAAGAGTTAAATTTGGGTGGTGTATTCAAATTTAGTACGGAACATTAAGCCTAAATGCATTTTTGTAAAATTCCTAAGTATGTGTTTTCCTGGAAATTCAAACTGGATTATGCTACGTTTGCCCTCATTCAGTGTATTCAGCTAAGATGACATGTGCTGATTCATATTTGGAATTATACATATGAAGATTACAGACTTCTTAGAGTTCAAGCTATTGAACTCACATATGCATTATATAACTAGCTTAATAGGAATAAAGACATGTGATGTTTAATGTTGAGTTATAATTCACTCTTATTTGCAGGTTGATAATTGGCTCCTATGTCATTGCTCAAATATTGATGGAGGACCATGCTGTCGAACGTGGCCCGACTCATCGTCAACCTCATCGCGAAGCCCGAGCCGATGTGAAGAACCCGAGCTTTCACTACCAGGTCTAAAAACCAAGTCTGTGTTGTTGTGTTTTCTCGTGTTCGTGCTGTTTTACTATCTTACAAAGACCCCTCACGGTTTTATGGGATACATCTCACATCGTTGATTTGTACTCCGTCATCCTAGACTGCAGGGAAGGCCACACCTGCATGTGTACAGCATTCCCCCATGGAGCTTGTGTTTTCCTTTTATCTTGTTTTGTTACGTCATTGAGGGAGGGAGAAGCCAAGCAGGACTTCTTCCACCTTGAAGGTCCCTTTAGGGGGGGGAGGAGCCCTAAGTCCTCTCCCCTAAGGGAGCCCATTAGGGCCCTTCTGACACCCCCCCTCTTCCCTCTTTCACTATAAAGGGAAGGGGGAGGGCTTCATTTTTTATCGGACCTGTTTTATCGTGAAAAAAAGAACAAGATGTTTTGCTTGAGTTCTAGGGTTCACTGTTGAAGCTCTCCTTCTTCCCATCCCCCTTCTCCCTCTCCTTTCCTTCCTTCGCCCATCGTCCCCCTATTCCACGTCCGTCTACTTCTAGAAAGAAGAAGAAAACCCTCTGGAGTCTGCGACTTGCACCAGTTTCAACCTTCACCGTCCCCCACCCTCTCTCTCGCTTCCTTCTTCCTTCTTCCTTCTTCCTTCTTCCTTCTTCCTTCTTCCTTCTTCCTTCTTCCTTCTTCCTTCTTCCTTCTTCCTTCTTCCTTCTTCCTTCTTCCTTCTTCCTTCTTCCTTCTTCCTTCTTCCTTCTTCCTGAACTTGTGTTCAGACTTTTCCACTTCCAGAACTGAGTCCCGAAGCATAGATCACCGCAGCATTTCGCCCAGGAGAGGAGCCACTCCTTCACTGTTGTTCAGGACTCGAACTGGAGATTTCTCAGCCATCGTGGTTCCTCAGCGCACCAGGAACGAGCCCTTTCTTTCTTCATCTACGGCGGTTGTACTGTCCTACCATCGACGGCGGGCCTGATACAAGATTTGTCAGTCGCTGGACTCGGACGTCGCCGGTTGCACGAACGGAGTTTCTCCTAGACACTGGGACCTTCGCCTGCGTCCGCGATGTAAACAATCGGCCGTCACCGGTTGCGATAGACGGATGCACTCCGTTGACCATCCCAAAGCGCAGTCAGCGCGGTGTGAATGCGTGACAATAGCGACTTGCACTCCCCATACACTTCTCTGTCCACTAACACCTACCCATGGAGGGAATTGTTCACTCTATCGCCACTCACTCTTGTTCAGATCCATCCTTTGAGGCCCCTGAAAAGCCGGAGTCCAAGCCCGGCACTCTGCTCCTACGGACGCCCTGACGTCTATTGGGTTTACAGCCTCGACACTCCAGACCCATCACGTGAGGCGCTGGGAGCCGGAGTCCTAGCCCTGCCCTTGCTCTCGCGGACGTCCTGTCATCTCTCGGGTCTTGACTGCTCCTCTACCTTGAGAGATCCTTTGACTAATACATAGGAATAGTCACCATCCGTCGGCGACGGTACGGACGCCACTGGACGGTGACACCGTCTCTCACTCTATCGGTCTTCGAGCTGGTCCCTTGGGTCATTGGGAGCCTGGGCAAGGCTCGACATCCCCCGTATCGTCTCCTGCCTCTCGTCCTGTGTCAATGGTCGCTGCGTTTTCTCGTTCAATTTCCCCTTTAAAATTGCTTGCACTTCCATTACTTAGCATTCCGCTCATCGTATCTGCTGGAGATTGCACGATGAACGACACCACGTTTGTGGCCGTTAGAGTAGCAACAGTTCCCACTCTCGGCCCCCCCCCATGCTTCCCACTTTCTTCTTCCCCTCTATGGATCTATGAGATCCCAAAACTTTCATTGTTTTTGACGGTGAATTTGATTTGAAGAAACGTTTCCTTCGAGAAATTTCGCCCATTGGTTTCTCCTCATTCGTTGCCGTTGTCGCCGACGGAAGTGCCGTTGCCACCGCCGCTGAGGGGACACCCTCCTGCTACTGCTCCCTTCAGTCAACCAGCCATGGATCGTTTGATAATTCTCTTTTTCCCTTTCTCTTTCTCTTCCTACGCCATTCCCTCTCTCAATCTTCTCCCCTTATTGTTCGCATTTTCCCTATCACGTTCTCCCTCTCTTTTCTCTCTCGAGTTCTAAGTCTCTTGCTACTGGGATCGCTCCGTCTCTCTCTCTATTGGATGCGTTCTTCCCATCTTGGTCCCGCTATTTCTCATTCGTCTTCTCTCTTCGTGTTCTCTCTCGATTGTCTATCTTTTGAGTTCTCTCCCAATCGCCCTCTCTTTCCCCATTATCTGTCTCATTCTTCTCTCTTTCTAGATCTCCCTCTCGTTCGCCCTCTCTTTCCAATTCTCTCTCTCAATCGTCTCTCCTTCTAGTTATTTCTCAATCGCTCTCTCTTTCCCCGTTATCTCTCTCAATTGTCTCTCTTTTTAGATCTCCCTCTCATTCAAACTCTTATTTCCGTCTCTCTTAAAATCGTCTCTCTTTCCAGTTATTTCTCAATCACTCTCTCTTTCCTCATTATGTGTCTCATTCTTCTCTCTTTCTAGATCTCTGTCTCGTTCGCCCTTTCGTTCCCCGATATCTCTCTCAATCGTCTCCCTTTTTAGATCTCTGTCTCATTCGCCCTCTCTCTTCCTGTTCTCTCTCAATCATCTCTCTTTCACGTTCTTTATTTCAAATCGCTCTCTCTTTCTCTCATACTACCCCTCTCTCCATTACACTCTATTTGGCGTTCTCCCTCTTTTCTATTGCTGTTTCTCTCGTGCTATCTCGCTCTTAGTAACTTGTCCATCTCTCTCTCTCTCTCTCTCTCTCTCTCTCTCTCTCTCTCTCTCTCTCTCTCTCTCTCTCTCTCTCTCTCTCTCTCTCTCTCTCTCTCTCTCTCTCTCTCTCTCTCTCTCTCTCTCTGAGAGCTCCCTCTCTGACGTTATCTCTCTATTGTGCACCCTCTCTCTCTCTCTGCCGCCTGCTCCCTCTCCTTTCGTCGCCTAATTCTTTTCTCATTCACATGCTCTATCATTCACGCTCTCCCGTCTATTTTCTCCTCATTCTATTTCTCTATTTTCTCTCATTTGTATCTTCTCTATTTTCTCTTGTTATCTCCCACATCCATGCTCGTAATAACCCGATCTCTCTCTCTTTCCTGTTATTTCTCCCTCTCTCATTAACGCCTTCTTTCTTCCTCTCAGAGTAGCGCTACTTCTCTCTCTCTGCCACCTCCCTCTCTTTCTCTCCCTTTTAAACCTCTCTCTTTCTCTCTCTAGGCCACGTTCGTGAGCCATCCTGCATCAGTAGCTACCCTAGTGGTGCAACGTGACGACCCGAGCATGTCGTGTTACATCATATTGGTATCAGAGCCGATCGTGCTTACCTCCGTGCTTAGCACTACTGGTCCGGAAAAATACTAAAAAAAATTATTTTCTTTTATTTTATTTCCCTTATTTTCGTACGCATTCATATTTCAAAATTCATCTCACTTACATACATACATCTCATCATCGCATCAACTTAGATAGGAAACCTAGACTATGATTTTCCTGGCCATAGAATGGTTCAGACATAGGGCCAATTACTGTCCACCGTGGATGGTGCATCTCAAGAAGAGGGTCCCAAATACGACCCCATGATAACTTACAAATTAACATGTTTAATTGATGAATATTACATTATATTTATTTGTTTTAATGACCATATTTGCATGTTATCATATATAAATGAGATAAATGATATACATTTTAATTTTATTGTTATTTCTAAATTGATAATATTTTTTTCATGGTATTTAACCTCATTTAATTGAAGAAATAATTTTTACAGAGCACTAATACTTGGCCAGAGGTTGGTAATGGTTTTTCTATTTTCTAGAATTTTTCCCATATTTTTATATATTTTTCTGAGCATTCTATAGCCAAGAAATGATTTTTTCGTATTTAAATAATACATATTTATTTATTTGGCATTTTAGAAAACATTTTTTTAATATATTTATATATATATCGAGTGGCATCCACGTCATTCGCCCAAAATTTTGGCGAATAAGTGGATGCATATTACTTAAATAGTAACGATAGAGAGATGGAGAGCGTTATTAGCTCATTATGGCATCGCAAATCGCGATGCCATAATGAGCAAATCATTAAATCTTATGGAACTACGTGGTGCATTTATTAAGCAGGAATATTCCTCGTATGCCTAGTTGGTTAGCCGCCTGCATTTAATGCACGCGCTAACAGACACACGTGCATTTATTTAAAAATATCCCTTGTACCACAGTCGGTAAGCCGCGTGCATTAAATGCACGAGGCACTCGACTCATGTGCATTTAATTTAATGAGAGAATGATTACACGCAAAAATCAATTTTCTGTGCGCATTAAATACATGCAGAAATGGATCTTGCGTGTAATAACCATTTAAAAATATCTCTTTTCTCTTTTCTTTTTTTTAAGACAGGGTGACGTCACGCTTCGTGAGCCACTCAAATGATGTGTCATTCTCCAATGATTGCGCGCTGCGGACACGCACAATTAAGCATCAGAACGCGATCCGAGAGGGCAGAAAACGAGAAAATGGGGAAACCAATCAGAAAATGCCATTTCCTAGCTTCTTGGAGGAGAGAAAAATTAATCTAACAGCTAGGTATCATCCTCAGTAAAATGACAATATCTTGAGAACTAGCCGTTTGATTGGGCTGAAATTTTGAGGGCATGTTTTTCTTTTCCCCCTCTACAATTCCTATGGTGGATTTTTAAATAGAGGTCTGGAAAAAGGCAAAATTCACTTTTTAAAGCTCTCGCCAAGGATTTGGCCAGGAAGGACACCGGAGTTGCTTTGGAAGTTGACAAATCTTGATTCTGCATTCAATTTTGTAAGTTTCTGATATGTATTTTGAACTTCTTCTTGAGAGATTCTAAAATGCCTTGGCATGGGTAAAATGTACATGCCCTATAAGTGGTTTTAAATGAAATTAGCATTGCAATTTGAGTGAGATTCAAGATCTGATTTTTAACTTTAAGTTTTAAATAGATTTGGGACAATTCTGAAATTTTGGAATCTTAAATTAAGATCGGATGTCACCTTTTCCCCAAATTCTTCACTTTCTCTCTCTTGGTTAATTCGTCTTGTTTCTCTCTCTAGATTTCAAAATTGATTGTTTGGAAATTTAATTCAATTTATGAAAACCCTAAATATAAAATTTTATCCAAAAATTCGTCCATCTTGAAGTCCACTTTATAATCCCTTTCTTGATTATTAAATACCCAATTTTAATTCATAAAAATTGTCTTAAAATTTATAATAATTGGGACATTAATAATCCAAATCAATCTGATCTTATAAGTAAAATTATACTATTTTGAGCTTTTTGATCGAAAATATTTAAAATCAAAATTAAGTTTTTTTCTTAATTTTGATTGATTAAAAACCTCATTAAGTATAATCAAGGTTTATTAATTTCAAAATTAATTCATCCTTGAATTAATTCATTAAACATTGGATAAAAATTCTTGCTTGCTGCCTCCCTGTGGTTCCACCTCTTGCTTACTCTATACTCTGTATTTAGTGATTAAGGATATTTATAAATTTTATTGTATAAGTCTAAACGCCAAATCAACGACGTATTTATACATCATTTTTAGGCTGATCACCCCGACATTCCCAATCTTCCACCCGAAGATCCCGTGTTAGCCCTCCCTTATGAACCCTCGCCCAACCAAGGCGAGTCTGAAGCATCGACTCAAGCTAGCAAAGAGCCCTCTCAGAGGACCCCTACTCCCCCTAGTGGGACGCCTATGAGCGCGCCTCCGCCCCAGACTGATGACCGGGGGCAGAATGTAGTGCTACCGGCACCTACACCGGCAGTAGGCTCCCACCCCATTCCAGAACCTGCTGAGGATTTCATTCAATGCCCCGGGAAGGCGCCAGCATGAGATTGCTCGGAGTGCTCGCCACTCCTCGACGTGCAACCTTGTCAGGTTGAGCTGCCGATGTGCCCCTATCAACCACGTCAGACGCCATGGGGACAACCGCCATGATGGCTGCCACTGACCAACCAGTACTGATGGCCACAACATAATGAAGACCGATATTACTACCAGGATTGGCCGCTACACTACTCGGAGTTGAGGTTCCCACCACGCAAAGAGACCTCCGCCCTAGTCACGTATCGGTTAGGAGGACCTCGTCACGACTATCACGGCCAGCCTTACGGGCCAGCCCCAGCCACGTACCTGAGCCGTGATTCTTATATCCCGCCGTACCCGTGGGGCCAACCAGCGACATACGAGGAGCCATACTACCCACCGGCTCCTCAGGTGACTCCGGCACCGTTTGAGTCAGCACCAACTCATGCACCACCTTATTGTCAATCTGACTACTACAGGGTGCCTCGCACCGGCCCGACACCACCTCAGCCGATTTACGCGCCGACACCAACATACGCACCGGCGCCGATTTACGTGACACCGCCCACCTATGCATTCGCGCCGACCTATGTGCCACGTAACCCATACGCTGCCTCGACATCCGTCGTCGCCCTACCGGCCACGGCCGCTGTCAGGGCGTCCTATGCACCCTCGACCCAATACGAGCCATATCACCAGTCGCGCCACCCGTGCCACGAGCCGTAGACACGCCACCCGGGCCATCAGCCCACCAGAATATTCCCAACTCCTCGGGCCCCAGCTCTAGCACCGACACTGGAACCCCGTTATCCCCATGAACCCCAGGACGTCCGGCGACATGAGCTACTTCGTTGTCATTACGATGATGATGATAGGGATCATCGTCGGGAAGTGCACCAATCCATGATTTAGAAGAGCGTCCGACTGAAGGTTCCCGTTTACGAGGGCACACAAAACACAAAAGACTACACGTACTAGGAGTCTGACCTAGAGAGTTACTTCCAATGGTACAGTATGGACGACCACCTATGTGTCTCATACGCCGAGGCCCGACTTGGAGGTCAGGCAAAGGTATTTTGGAAGAACGAAGAGGATGCTGCGAGGCAACGAGGGGATCCACCAATCACCTAGGAAGAGATGTCTAGAAAGCTTAAGGATAAGTATATCCCTAAGCTCTATATGACACGACTCCTCCTAAAATGGATTGATCTCAAGTAGGGCAGGCGCAAGGTAGGCGATTACATTAAGGATTTCGAGGAATATTGTATGCGTTGCCGCTTCATTGATAGCCCATAGATCCAAATCACCCTATTCGTGCACGGTCTCCATCCCGAATTAAGCGCCAGAGTATTCCTTTGAGGACCCGACGACGGTAGATCAGGCCTACATCATAATAGAGAGTAACAAATATTCCTTTGAGGACACGAGTGCGGCGACGGGTCCGACGACCCGTACCATGTCCACCGCCGCTAACACCACTGCTAGACCGTTCTCGACTATGAGTGGGATGAAAAGGGTATCCACTACACCTAGGAATCCCACCCCTCCACCAATGACGACCACTGCGTTCCCCACAGCCTCTTATGTCGTCTAGACGGCTCACGCCCCGAACATGATCCATGAGCAGCTTCAGTGTTTCAAGTGCAAAGGGTACGGACATAGACGGTCCAGCTGCCGATCACTCCTCTACATGGACTACAGCGGAAACTCGATTGACCCGCCTACAGAAGATGATGTCGAGGTGGACGTTCACCCGGGGGAGTGCCCGGAAGATGAGATCTATGAGGAGCCTTTAGGATACATACAGATTATGTCGGATGTTCCGCCACCCGTCTCGCCTATAGTGAACTTCGGCATCCAACAAGGCGCCACCCACCCTGACGCCTCGAGAGTCCAGTGGTCCCACCCACCCACGGTGCCGGACAGGACCCCGACGACCCCTACATCACCATCTCCAGCCTCACTGGCTCACCTGCCATGATAGTACCAGGGGTTTCTTCGTCACGACAACCCACCCCGGTGGTCATTCTACTGCCCCCGAGGGCACAACAGCCACCTACTCCGCCCGATCTCGTGCAACACACTTCAATCTTTTACATCTATGTGAATATCGGTGGACGTATGTGCAAACTTATCATAGATCGTGGGAGCTGCATCAATGCAGTCTCTGAAGACAAAGCGGCCAAACTGGGCCTTGCTCTTATGCCACATCCTGCTCCTTACAGCGTCTCGTGGATTGATGCCTCAATCCTACCTTTAAAATTGCTTGCACTTCTATTACTTAGCATTCCGCTCATCGTAGCTACCCCAGTAGTGCAACGCGACGACCCGAGCACGTCATGTTACATCAAATATATATGTTGATCATAGATCATCTGGAAATCGAAATGTGAGCTCTAACATTGATTTATCTATCAATTTAAGATATCTTTGTCTGAACTAATGAATAAATTTTTAGACTTTAAATATATATGAATAAATTAAATATTTATAATATTTTGATGAAGATAATTTCACATATCTAAAATCTTTTTTTATGAAGTTAAATTCAGGGAGGAAATGCAATTTTTGCTTTTATCCTTTTATGGCTTATGAAATGGATGGCCCAATGGTAATTATGTTGGTTCAAAATTTCAGCAGTTTTTGTCTTAGTTTTCTCTCATATTAAATACATATGACTTTCAGCTTTTTAAAATTACATTCTTTCCCCTTTCATTTCCAAAGCTCATATAGACAGATCTAGCCCTACTTTCAAATCAGTACTTCTCTTTCCATCTTGATAAAAGCTGGCTTTTCACAGAAGTTTGTTTATGAAATGGATGGCCCAAGGCTCATTTCCAAGGCTCATATAGACAGATCTAGCACTACAAATCAAACCCATCAGATTTGGCTTTTCACAGAAACCTACAGGCTTTAGTTTCAACATAAATTTGTTTTTTAGATCATCAGATATCCGTAGTACCTAAATTCATTTTTTTGCTTGTTTGATAAAATTATTTAGGAGAACAGATTGATGTCACTTAGAATTGGAACCATCGCAGACCGTCTAAAAATCATAAATTGGAGATTTCTAGTAATGAATTTTGAATTTACATTGAATATAAATGTTACTTCTAAATTCCATTGAAATCCCTAGGCTATATAATTTTATCATTTAATGAAATACTAACAAAGTTAGAGGGATAATAGTGTCCCTCAAGATTCTGACTTTTGTTGACTATCATTAACAACATACTGGATTAAAATTGTCTGCATAACTTTTTTTTTATTGAATAAATATAAAAATTTTAAGTGGATTCCAGTAGACTTTGAGGGTCAACTAGGTTAAGGCTCTGGGGGCTGAAAAAAAGATTTTTGGGGCAAGTTGAAGGGCATCAGAATTTAGCTCCATGGAGGACTTTTGGGTTCATGGATGACACAGCTTCATCAACATTTTATTTTCTTGGTATCCTCGTGATGAATTATTTTCCAGTTTTTTTCTTAGGGTGCATTCACACAAACTTGGTCAGAGCTCATCATCACATTGGGTTGGATACCCACAAATAACATCATGGACTAGCCTAAGCTATACTAAACAAAATAAAATAGCCTATCATATCATATGTATCACTCCCCACAAATGTAGACCTTATTTCACATAGTTAAATATGTTAGATTAAATAAAGTTTTATGGATCTAATTCGTCCCCCTCTTAAATCATACCATGGCCACTTACAGTAACAAATTCAGATGTTTACTAATTTTTTAATGTAGGGGTAATCATTCTATAACTAAAAATGCAGGATTTTATATAGATTCATCACAAAATCTATTGGGCATATGAGCTTGATTCAACAAAGTGCGAGGTGTTCCATCAAATTTCTATATTTCCTTTCTTAGTTCAGTTTTTCTCTGGTGTGTGTGTGAGAGAGAAACTGTGTCCATAATTCTTTGTGATTTATTGAGAGTATATCATGATATTCTCCACCCCAACCAGATTGAAATTGTTTTCAATCATTTTAATACCCACTTTCAAAAAATATGAAAATTTTACATAAAACTAGAGTGTAAAAAAAGGGGTGCTTGTTCCCACACATAAGAATGAATTAGTTCAAGGGTCATTTTGAGTTAGGTGAGAAAGGAAGTTTGTGCGATTAGGAAATATGATGGCTACCACGACAATGCACCGGTACAGGACGTGCCTCCACTTTCACATTAGATGTCTGATGTCATGAACCATCTGTTGGCGTGATGCATGGACACATCGCCAATGTTATTCAATATTACAATTTTTTGATTAACTGTTATCTTATTTTCTCTTTCCTCCAAGGCCTATACCTAGGCCAATGTTGTAAGGAAAACTACATGAATTTCTTTTGGAATTAAAGTTTCTTCTTCTAAAAGGAAGTTTGCCAGAGCCATCTCCCATCTGCGCCGTCACCGCTGCCTCTTGCCGCCGCTGCCGCCGTCGAGAAAACCTGTCCTCACGCATCTGCACACAGTGCCGACTGCCTGCACCTACCGTGCGCACATCCACCCGCACCAGCCACACACACACCCGCCAGCCTGCACCATCCGTACGCACAGCCGCCAGCCCGCATGGCCACCCGCCCAAGCGACCAGTCACCCACATAGCCACCCTGCCCAAGCAGACGCTCGCCCACGCGGCCGCCACGTGCAGCCGCACGCCCACGCGACCCTTGTAATCAGCATCTAGGGCTTTAGATCCCACATCTTGCAATAGAGCGTCTTGTTTATCATTTAGGTTTCGGGGCACTGCCCTGAACCCCGCAAGGGGGCAACTCCCTCCTCGACCCCCCGCCAACTGACCACGCAGCTGGATCCGCGACACCCTATCGAAGCGCACGTCACTTGCCCCCGCCAACAACGCATGGAGAATTACCCGCATCGCTACATCCCACTACTCTAGTGCCGAGGTAAGTTCTATCCTCTTTGGTGTGGTGTTCTTCATCCAGTGTTCCTAGATTGTTTTTCCACCGCCGTCGGATTATCTGATTTGGCTTTTAAATCTTCTCGCGATTAGTTGATTAGGCCTTAAAATCTTTTAACGGTCGACCGTTAGATTTATTGAACTTGTTGCTTTGTTTTACCACAGTGGTTGTAAGACAATACTCCCGCCCTCGAACGAGGAAAGGGGCTACACCATCAGTATTTAAACCGGATTTAAATCTTCAAATTTGAGGTGTGAATTGTGCTCTGATTTATCATATCCCACAGTAGATAGTCTTTCCTCCTCTCCATCTCCTAGTCATTTTGGAACTCTCAATTGTGGATATATGAGTCAACTGAGCTAGGTTTCAAACGATGCTCTCTCTTTAATCTAAGCTGTTGGTATGTGTGTTCAAAACTCCAGAATGTATAATCCTAGATGACCCTAGTAGCATAATTTTGTTGATTTTGTTTTCCATTAAAAGGAAATAGTAAGAATCAAATTTTACATAAACACTATTCTATAGAGTTAGTTTGCAAATATAGAGAATGATTGTTTCACATTTTCTAAAACATAAAATACATCTTTAAAGAAGATATTTCGATCTTCATTAGCAATTTGGAAGGTGCCAATGGATACAGTTTTCAAATCTCCTGACTACGAAGATGTAAATGATTATTTCCTTGATAAAAGGTCTGCAGATTTATCATCCCTTGATCTGCTGCAATCTGATGTGTCTACATACAAATCGAGATACCAAGACCCATTAAAAGATGCACTTGTTGAATTCGCTAGATAGGCTTGTGAAGGGAGTTTGTGATGTTCTATGAAAGGAGTTCTACTTCGTCTTCTTCTAACATGACATTTTCTAGCCTATCTAATAAATTAGAAATCGAGCTAACGTATGTTATTTTAAGGCTGTCATATACGCTAACATATTTACAAACATTTGCTCAGTACAGAGAAATATTTGAATCCAGAAGAAGCTGTTAAGGACAGAGTAAATTATAATGAAAATATATTTCAGAATACTTTCATGATTTTTATGTTTGTTGGGATTTTAAGCTTCTATGAAGAAAACAATCACCAAATATTCCCTTTTGGTAATAAAATTCAAATACCCTTGGACGATTCTCTAGCAGCAAAACCGGTGGTTGGTTCCATTAGCTGGACCATGTAATGTTTAAAAAATTCTGTTGTTGGAAAGTATGTTGCATATATTTTTTATTTATGATTGTGGTATTTGGGTATATGTACTGCGTTTTTTATTCTACTTGAAAAATGAGAAAGAAAACTAGGTCAATTATTTTTCAAACATTCAATGGCCATTGATTTTATTTTCCATATATCATTCTAATTTTATATGATTTAAGGAAATTTCTGGGATTTCTTAAAGCTTAAAATCAATGTAACAAAATTCAAATACCCTTGTGCGATTCTCTAGCAGCAAACCTGCAGTTGGTTCCATTAGCTGGACCATGTAATGTTTAAAAAATTCTGTTGTTGCAAAGTATGTTGCATATATTTTTTGTTTACGGCTGTGGTATTTGGGTATATGTACTGCATTTTTTATTCTACTTGAATAATGAGAAAGTTTTATGAGTTTATCATTAAGACGAAAGAATCTAGAAGAAGATATAAAGAGATATGCTTAAGGTAATCGCAATATCTTTCAGGGTAATGAAACCATTACATTTTATAATTTTTAAATGGTTGTTCAGTAAGTGAGAAGTTATTGGGCCTTTCTGACCTGAATGGTTCAATCAGATTAAATAGTTTTCATGTTTTTTTTGAATCTTTGTGTCCTTTTTCTGGTTGTTATTAAAGAAGAACCACCTACCGTGAGGAGTTGATCTTTTATACGTTTCACAATAGAAGAGAGAGCGACAACTCGTGGAAGGTTCTTTGGTTTTTGAGGTTTTTCTGATATGTATAAGAGCGACTAATAGTGGGAGGTTCATTTGCTGGTCTTGGATGTTTTCACAATATACGGATGAGCAACGGTGATTTCGGTTCTTGGGTAGTGATTGATTTGCGTTTGTGATTTGTTTCACAATATATATATTTATATATATATAACAACCGTTGGCATTTTCTGATTCTGGGTGGAGATTGATCTAGACAAATTGGTGTTGGTATTCTGGTTCTGGTTTGTGCTTGGCAAATTGGAACTCAGACATTCAGAGAAAAGAAATTGATGCAATCTTTCACATTGGGTGCAAAAAGGAAAGAAGACTCTCAGAGAATTCTTCCTAAAGATAGCAAAAGGATTGCTCCTGCAAGCTTTTACCAAAAGGGAAATGTATATCTCAAGATTCAAGAAACTGTTTTGAAGTGATTTGCTTCGTTTTTTATTCCAGTTATCCGTGAGTTAATCTTTGTAATCAGATTTTATTTCCCATTCGCTTGCGATCATTGCACGAGTAATCAAGATCATTTTGCATTCAATTCTAAGAAGATTAATTCATATTTTAGAATTCTAACTTTCGACTGTTTAATTTTATAAAAATTCAAAATCAAAACTCTGAAATCATGTTACAATCTTTTCTGTAACATCAAAGATAAATTCGTTTTTCTGAAGAACTGTACGCAATAAACTGTAAAACCACTTTACAACGTTTCTGCACTATCACACTACAATTCGTTCTTCTGAAGAACACAAAGCAGTCAACTGTCAGATTATCCTAAAATGTTTGTGCAAACATCACAGTTTTATTCCTTCTTTTATGAAAAACTTTCAGCAGTAAACTATATAATCATGTTACAATCGTTTCTGCAACATCGCAGTAATTTTTTTTTTCTGAATAAAATGTCAGCAGTTAACTGTGAAATCGTGAGTAGTATGTTTCTCCAATATTTACGTTAGTTTTTCCTGGACTGCCAGCAGTAAATTCTAAAATCATCTTAGAAACTGTCAGGAGTCAAATTTAAAATCATCTTACAACCGTTTCTGCAATATCACAGTTGCACTGATTTTTTTTAAGAACTGTCAGTAGTGAACTGTAAAAATATCACAAAACTGTTTCTGCAATATCGCAATTAATTTTCTCGGTCTAATCAGCAGTAAACTGTAAAATCATCTTTCAAATGTTTCTACAATAGAACAGTTATATTCATTTTTCTCAAGAATTGTTAGCAGTAAACTGTAAAGTCATCTTACATACTTCTCTGAAATATCCCAGTTAAATTCGTTTTTCTGAAGAACTGTCAGCAGTAAACTATAAAATCATCTTACAAACCTTTCTCCAATATCAATGTAATGTTCATTTTTCTGAAAAACTGTCAGCAGTAGGCTGTAACATCATCTTACATCTGTTTGTCCAATATCAATATTAAATTCATTTATATGATGAACTGTCCGAAGTTAACTGTAACACCATCATACATAGGTTTCTGTTATATCGTAGTTAAATTCATTATTCTCAAGAACTATAATCAGTAAACTGTAAAACCATATTCCAAACCTTTACGCAATATCACACTTAAATTGATTTTTCTAAAGAACTGTCCGTAGTAAACTATAAAATAATATTTGAAATGTTTCTGCAATATCACAGTTAAATTGGTTTTTTTGAAGAAAAGATATTAAATGTACAATCATCTTAGAAACGTTTCTGCAATATCAAACTAACATTCATTTTTTTGAAGATATGTCAGCGGTAAAATGTAGTACCGAAGTTATTTTCTTAAATTTCTTTTTTCAGTATCCCAGTCAAATTTTCTTTTTTTGCAAAATTTTAACAGTAAACTGCAATATTGCATTACTTGTTTCTGCAGTGCCACAGTTGAAGTTTGTTTTTAAAAATGTTTTTTACTTAAAACTCTGAATATTGTTATTTTCTGCAATATTAAAGTGGAAATTGATATCTACATATTTTTACATTATCAGTCCCCACTAGTTAAAATTCTTTATTCTATTTTTTATCTCTTCATATGTAATTAGTTTTTTATGAACACTAAACGCTTGAAGATATCTGACTGCAAAAAATATAATATCTTTTAACTTTAATATTATTAGAACTAAAACGGATTGTGATATTAATGTCTAAGAAAAAAATTTAAAAATACTTCAATATCTTCATTCTTCTAATATTGAATTTTAAAAACTAATTACTATAATTACATTCATAGTGGGATTACATATTGTAACAACTTCTTTTTTAAAATCTTAATTGTATCATGAACGCAAACTTCAGCAAGGGGATACAGTATTAACATTACAGGTTGAAGCAACGAGATTGAGAAGAACTGTCTTAGGAAGTCTAATGGCATAGTTGGAGACATAAATTGTTCAAGGGCATCTATCATCGTAAGGAAGAAACAGTTGAAGACACTCATGGAAAAGACTCAGGAGAAGAGTTCAGGACGCCCCCATTCTAAATAAAACTCAGACATTGTTGTAAGAAAAGACTTCAAGGTGTACATATTATGCCTATAGTTGATAATCTCAAATTTAGCAGTTTTAGTTTGTTGTTGGTAATTCAGATTATTCAATAAAAATATATTTACCGTACTTAGGAATATTTAGCTAGTGATGAGTACAAATCGTCTCCACAGGGAATGATGATTAAGAAATTAATTTCTAATAATAGTGATGATCAACGCAAGAAGGGACGAAGACGAGAATAGAATATGTGAGATAGTGATATCGAGTAAAAGGATGCAGTAGTTATATTTGAACTTAAACTAGTAAATAAAAGAGAAAGTGAACGTCGAATTGTGCCAAGCGTTATGGGGGTGAGATAGAGAACGTGAAGGACACGATGATGATCGAGTGCGTAAATGATGATATGGTAGAGATGAGATATGGGGATGTAAGGAAGCAAAACGATAGTGAAAAGACAATTATATACCGTAATAAAGCTAACTATGATGTCAGGAAAATAAATAACATAAGGTGAAGATGCTTACTTTAGATCCTTACGTTCCGCCAGATCATGGCGATTTGAGAGTGCCAGGAAGCTCCCCCTCTTCTCCAATGCTTCTCCCCACACACCAATGATACCAAGAACTCACTTGATGGATCTCAATACTAACTATCTTTCAATCAGCCCACACAAATAGGAAGAAAGTTCATGATGATTTTCACTGTGATCCAGACCGTTGTAAATGGTCAAATATCGTCATTTGAAGTTGGAGGGATCCTAGCCCTTGATTTTTCTCTTTCCTCATCACCATTTCTAACGCTTCCTCTGTTTCTGTTTCCGCTAATCAGTCAAATCATTGAAATCTTGTGGCTTATCATCTTTATCGCGTGCGCCTTTTGGACTCACTAGGTGTACCTACTGGAGGACAAAAACAAAAAAAAGAATCACTCTATTTATATTACTTTAAAAAGGTTTATTTTATTATTATTGCCGCTGACGTGCATCACGTTGCTCGGGCGCCACGTGTACGTCGTGCCACGTTACTCGGGCGTGATTTTTGACTTTCAAAGGAAGAGAGAAAAAGTGTCGTTTTGTCTTTTTGCACCCTGGTCCACGTGAACATTCAGTGTAAAAAATTTGTCCCTTTTTTTTGGTCCACATTGCCCTTTACCTGAAAAATTTGAAAATTGATACATTAATCATAAATGCAATCATGGCTTTGCCAACCGTGATGCCATACTTCTTGGCCAAATGATTGGCTGAAGCCAATCATTAACTGAGTTAATGATCTGCTGTCACCAATCATCAGCGCTACGTCACCGGTCGACGAATCGAACGGCGACAAGTGGCAGCGTGAGACAAAAGAATTATAAAAATCTTTTAATAGTCATATTAAATTAAATAAAAGCCCAATAAATAAATAAATATATATACTTCGACTAAGTAAAATCATATCTTCCCAAATTTAATTTCAAAAAAGCCTAGAAAAATCATATTGCATCTCAAAAAAGTATATTTTCTTAGAATTTGTTGTCAGAAAAATTCCCAAAAATGCACAAAACATCATTCTAAAAATACATTTTGTCATTTTAAGCTCAATAACATGCATAAATAATTTCATTCATATAAACATGTGAATATGATCATATAAGGTACTAAAAAGTGCATGTTATCAATTTCCTCAAAAAGTATATCTTTGTGGGTAAACATCATTCAAGAGTCTTTAAAAGTCTTTTGGCTGGATTACAGAAACATGTAGATTAGTTTCTGGACAAGGGTAAGAAACTATTGTCCATTTCATCAACAGTTGTGAGTGTTAATCTAATGAATACAAATGGGAAGAACTAGTGAAACAATTTTGTAGATGAAAATATGTAAAATCAAATCAAATATACCGCAGATCACACACACCTCGTTGATACTTCCTCCAAGGCACTGAGTGGTGTTTTTTCTCAAAGAAATATTTTTTCCAAAACTCATGTAGACATTTTTTTAAAACTTGAACTCAATCTCCAAAACTCATGTAGATGAATAATGCACTAAGGAAATTTAATGGAGTAGGCCACCCAACATGTTGTCGGAGAAATCCAAGATGAGATGTAAAGAGAGGTGAAATAGGTTAAATAGAGGTGCGCTACCTCACTGGGTTTGGAGGGCTAATACATCTTCTTCTCCATCATTTGTCCATACTCAGTATGAAAACACAGAATTTTGATAATCAAATCAGTGCATTATTTTCACAGTTCTTGCCTTTATTTGAGTGGATTTTGTAAAAGGCCTTGAGTCTGCGTCAAAATTTTATTTATTGTGTATGGGGCCTCTATTTATGGTTTGTGTCATGGAATGGGTCTTTCTGTGTCCAGAATGTAGCTTCAGCTTCTCTTTTTGTTTTTATTTGCATCCAAAATTCTTCATTTTGTCCAACTAAGTATTGTATTCCAAATAAAAATCTAAGCGAGGTGGCGTTATTGTAAGGAGTTAAATGGGGTTGGTCTCAGAAATGAAAAAATACAGAAAACCAGAACCAAGGAAAACATACTACTATATTGTCGTGCATTCTTTAGCTCGTGCCCATTATGAAAGTAGATTCAACATCTTGGCTGAATATGCTTACGTGTGCATCTTCTGCGTCATTTAGAAAAACCTCAATTGCAGTTCCCATCTCAGTGTGATCTACACCTATCATCCTTGAATATGATTGGTTTTACCCTTAGAGGAAAACTGATCGCAGTTTGCACTTTGTTGGTATGATTGTTGTAGATAATGTGCTTTAATATTAACTACAATATATTGAATTTATTAGTGACTGATGTCAGCAATTATGCTGAAAAAAGCACTGCATATTTGGTTTGAGTACCCTCATGGATAAAAGATCTTTGAGGCCTCCCCAATTTTTTGACTGGTAAGTCTAGAGAGTCAATTACGGATCTGAGGTGAGCCACATATTTGTCTCTTACGAAGTTTTCCTTCATATTATGAAGCCGTCATTGGAGTTCCATAATTCTAGATTGATTTCCACTAGAGAATGTGTTTTCATGTTTTATTTCATAACTTTATGTTGTGTATTTTGCTTTACTAACACATAATAATAGTATCATGAAGAGTGAAATTCAAGAACCGTAGAATTTTTTATCTGTTATCCACCTCTTCTCATATTTGTTTCAATGACGTTACCAGTGTGATTTGTAATCGAAACCTCCCGGGGGATTCCATAGTAGATTGAATTAGATCAAACCCCTTTAGCAGAAGTTTGAAGCAGCTCTTCCAAGACTGATAATTATCATTTTTGAGCTCTGAAGACATCATGGTTGAGTAGGAACCACCTCCATGACTTCTCCCCTTGTAGGTATAAGAACTTTATTTGCAGCGCTTGAGGATGAGGATATCATTGCAACAGATTTTTCATCAGACACTGTGAAGGATTTTCAATTACCATGAGAGAATTTTAAAAAAATGGATAGAGGGAGAGGGATAGAAAGATAAGGAGAAGGAGAGAGAGGGAGAGAGAGAGAGAGGAAGAGGGAGAGAGAGAGGAAGAGAGAGGGAGAGAGGGAGAGGTAGAGAGAGAGAGGAAGAGAGAGGAAGAGAGGGAGAGGAAGAGAGATGGAGAGAGGGAGAGGTAGAGAGAGAGGAAGAAGGAGAGGTAGAGAGAGACAGAGACAGAGCGAATGAGAAAAATAAGAGGAAGAATATACCAGGGACACTTCTAGCCATTACAATTAGACATGGTTGTCCAGTTCACTTTGTGCGAATCTGTGCGTTTTGTTTGTTCTGTTCGGTTTTATGAACAGAATGTTGACAAATTCACACAGATCATCGCACACACCCGTGTGCGGTTCGAATTGTTCGCTATGTACATGTTTATTTTAATCATTTTTTAAAGATCATGGTTCAGAGGCGGCTTCGGTTGGCATCGATGAACTGTGTCTAGGCTTCAACCGCTTCGCTGGAGTTTGTCTCCGTTGATGGTACGATCGATCTCCTCACATGGCTGTTGATTCATATCGAGGCGCGATTGTGTTTTGCATGGTGGTGATAGTTGTGATTTCCGCAGTTTGCAAGGACGGCAACGTCGTTTTCTGGTCTGGAACCACCGAGGAGGTTGAGGAGTTTGAGTTGAGGGAATAGATTGAACAGGAGGCCGATTCTAAGGCTGATTATGGGGTCATGATGAGCGGCGATGATTGATTGGGGGAGGAAATCTTTACCTGTGGGTATCGATTGGGGGAGGAAATCTCTACCTGTGGGTATCATGAAAGTTCTTTTTCAGTAGGTGGAAAAGACACATGCGTCAATGTGGGATTACGAGGAATGGCAGCACAATTAGAACAAGAATTGTTGTCCCTAGGAACCGATGAATGTGAAGTTAGTGAGTCGAAAGAAGAACAGAAAACGATTAGCTGTTCTTCGGCCATTGAAAGTGCTGAAGTGGAAGGATTGTCTATGGAAGAGGTCCATGAGTAAATAGTCTTTCTGTCAGATGTTGGTGGAACTGAAATCAGCCTCGAACTGGAGAGGGATGATCCAGAGGAGGATATACATGAAGGTGCTTTGGATCGACAAGAGGTGAAACCAGATGATAAAATTATATCAATAGCCCAAGATGAAATAGTATGGAGCTATGATCTTTAAGATGTTTCAAAAAATTGTTCGAATTGTTTGAATTGTGCGAATTTTATAAATGGTGCAAATTTTGTTCGAATTGTGCAAAAAAATGTTCTAATTTTTGCACAAAAAATAACAGAACAAATAACAAGGCCCTGTGCGGTTCTTTTATGCTATTTTTATGTTCATTTCAAACAAACAGAACAGAAATACCATGTCTAGTCACAATGCAACCATCTATATTTAATCTAACCACCTATACTTAGTCCTATTTATCTTTCAACTTACACTGAATTCTAGACATTAATCTCAGACAAGAGAAGTGGTAAATGTTCAGTTATTACTCTTATAATGTCTAAGTTTTGTCATAATGGTTGTAGACAAAAGTACATAATGTTTAGGTTTAATTTTTATCCCAGGCGTGACAGCTCTGACTTGACGGGACAAAGGAAGGGTAATGACGGATGCGAGCATAGTGTGCAATTCATCATGCCTCCCAGTCGGTCATGCAACCTAGTATTTTGTCAGAGTTCATAACATTTTGGTCACCCCGTAATAGAGTACTCGTCTGTCCTTACGTAGTCACCGGATGTTGTCCCCGTCACACACACTAAAAGGACATATCAACAAATAAACATTTTAAATTTTTTCCATTCTCTCTGTTTCTTCCTCTTCCTCTCTCGTACTCCCTCTCTCTCTAAGTCCCTCTCTCTCGCTCTCCCTGACTCCCTCCCTCTCTGGTGGACTCCCACTCTCTCTTTGTCTATCCCTTTCTCTCTCTGAGACTCCGTCTCTCTCTCGGTCTACCTCTCTCTCTCTCTGTCCCTCACTCTCTTGGTCTCCCTTTCTCTCTCTCTCTCTCTCTCTCTCTCTCTCTCTCTCTCTCTCTCTCTCTCTCTCTCTCTCTCTCTCTCTCTCTCTCTCTTTCTCTCTCCCGGTTTCCCTCTCTTGCTCTGGCGGGCTCTCTCGGCGTCTCTCTCTCTCTCTTGGTCTCCCTCTACTTCTCTCTCAGTCTCTCTCCCTCTCTCTTTTCTCTCAGTCTCTCTCTCTCTCGAACTCTCTTTTTCTCTCTTTCTCCCTCTTGGTCTTCTTCTTTCTTTATTTCATTTTCTCTCTCTTGATGTCCCTTTCTCTCCCTCTTGGTCTTCTTCTTCTCTCTCTTTCCATTTCTATGTATATCTGCCAGTCTCCCTCTCTCTCTCTCTCTCTCTCTCTCTCTCTCTCTCTCTCTCTCTCTTTCGGTCTCCCTCCCGATCTCTTTCTGTCTCTGTACCTCTATCAGTTTCTCTCTCTATCTTTCTCTTGGTCTCCCTCCCTATCTCTTTCTGTCTCTCTGTATCTCTGTCAGTCTCCCTCTCTCTCTCTTGGTCTCCCTCTCTCTGTGTATCGGACTCACTTTCTCTTTCTGTCTCTCTGTATATCTGTCAGTCTCCCTCTCTCTCTCTTGGTCTCCCTCTCTCTTTCTCTTAGTATCTCTCGCTCTGGGTCTCCATCTCTTTCTCTTGGTATCTCTCGCTCTTGGTCACCCTCTCTCTTTCTATCGTTACCTCTGTCTCTCAGTTTCCCTCTCTCTCTTTCGTTGTCCCTCTTTAACTCTCTCTCATTTGGTGTCCCTCTTTATATTTCTCGCTTGGACTCCCTGTTTATCTCTCTCTTGGTTTCCCTCTTAATCTCTCTCCCTATCTCTTGGGGAAATATGCACACTGTATTATACGTATTCTTACGTATTATAATGTATATATACACTTATATTGCATTTATAAATATTTTTATAAATGTAAATGTTAATTTGTACCATTATATCCCTTGTATAATTTTAAACATAAAATAATTTTATTTTCTTCTTCTTTTTTTCCTTTTTTCCTTTTTTATCATTTAAAATTCTGTCACTATCGTCCCACCAAGTCACCCTTCACGGGTATTTCTTCACATCATCCGTCTCTGTCTTGGGGCTAAAAATCTTTCTGTCGTAGGTCCAAACCTTACTAGTATAATTTTAATCAAGGGTCCAAACTTTATTAGTATAATTTTAAGCATGGATCCGTCACCTTGACTGAGTACGACTCCTGAACAGAGGCTGCAATGAGCCCGTGGAGAAGTTAGTTCACGTGGGATGAACTCCGCCTTGCATAATTTGATACGAGATATGTGGATATCGATTCAGCGAAAGATCGACGACGTCACACATAGCGTGACGGTTCATCCCGGGGAGAACATGCCTTTCCAAAGTCTCCCTGACCAGCACGTCAACAACGCGTTTATTGCCTGCCATCCTGGATCTAGCTAGCTATTCAGGATTCTTTACAAGCGCTCTGAATATCAAGTCTCCGAAGTATCAAAAGAATATACTGTCCTGGTGGCCCAGTAATTTAAGCAGAGGCTCTCTGAGAAAGACCATCATAGCGCCGTGTATGTTGACCTTTGTGGTGATTTTCTAATTGGCTTTCATTTATGAGCTGATCCTCTCAGAAAGCTCGTTGCTCTATTTCTTGTCTGGCTTTCTCTTCGGCTTCCTCTCGTTACGAGCATCTCTCTCGGGCACGATGCCGGCCATCCCTCTTTGACGACCACGAAACCATGGCCAAATGATAACTCAGGAAGAAATAATTATGAAAAGAGAGCTCGTTTCAAAATGAATATTTTTATCATGTTTTTTCTTTGTCAACATGGAAGCCCACATGCCCAGAGGTCCATTCAGTTCACCATTGATAATTCACAATTAATCGTTCCATTTAATTCATCAGGGGTGGCTGAAGTTACTTAGACGTAGCAATAAATTGTACCTACAATAACGTGCAAATAATGGACCGACTTATTCTTTATGCCTATTGGAATTCGCAAATAGGCGCTTCGCCTCAACAAGAAAAATATCTTTATGGGGTAGCGGGTAGTCCGGAGAAACATGGTAATTAGTGAGTTGTCTTGTATATATTGTATACTACGCAATTAAACACTAAAAACATAACAACTTTGTCATTCACGGAGCGTCTGTAAATTTTGATTTCTTCTCCTGAAAGAGCTGGAATATTTATATTAGAATTCAGGTAATAATTATTATCGTTTATTATCGGCACGAGTAAGCCAATCGGGATAATTTGAGAGGATCTATTTATGGGAGCATGAACCAAACCGACGACTCGCCTTCCAGGAACACGACACGTCACCCGATCAACGGGGACGCGATACTTTGCTGTCATTACAGAGATCTTCTATCGAAGACTCGCAGCGAGAAGAAAGCATATAAATTCTCAGACCATGAAGGCTACGGTGTAGAAGGTTTTCGACGCAAAGATAATTTTGCAATGGCGCCGGCGCCTAAGGAGAAGCAATTCACGTTGGAAGAACTTCGTCGCCACAACTCAAGATCAGATCTGTGGATCTCGATACAGGGCAAAGTATACGACGTCACGAGTTGGGTGAAGGATCATCCCGGGGGGGATATCCCTCTCTTGCATGTCGCAGGCCAGGATGTCACCGACGCGTTCATCGCTTGCCATCCTCGCTCGGCATGGGCTCGCCTTGACCAATTCCTCGTGGGCCGGCTCTCTGATTATCAAGTCTCTGATCTCTCCAGAGATTATCGTCGCCTGGCGGCCGAGTTCTCCAAGCAGGGCCTCTTTGAAAAGAGGGGTCACGTTGCTCTGTACACGCTGACCTCTATCGCTTTGCTCTTATTTGCCGCCGTTTTGGGGGTGCTCAAGTCCGAGAGCGTCCTGATTCATTTGCTCTCGGGGGCTCTGATCGGCGTCCTCTGGTCGCAGGCATCGTTTCTCGGGCACGACCTCGGCCATCACCCTTTCATGAAGACGCCATGGCTAAACAATCTCGCTAAGATTATTATCGCAAACTGCGTGACCGGCATCAGCATTGGGTGGTGGAAATGGACCCACAACGCGCACCACATCGCCTGCAATAGCCTTGATTTCGATCCGGATCTCCAGCTCATGCCGGTTTTCGCAGTCTCCTCCAAGCAATTCGAATCCTTGATGTCCTACTTCTATGACAGGAAGATGAATTTCGACGCCTTGGCTAGGCTGCTCGTCAGCTACCAGCACTGGACCTTCTACCCGGTAATGTTCGGCGCCCGCATCAATCTCTTCTTGCAATCCATGCTCGCGATTGTGCAGAAGAGGGTGCCGAATAGAAAACAGGAATTGCTGGGGATCGCGCTGTTCTGGTTATGGTATTCTCTCCTCGTCTCTCAGTTGCCCAACTGGGGAGAGAGGGTGATGTTCGCTTTCTGCAGCTTTGCGGTCTCCGGAATCCAACATATTCAGATATGCATGAGCCACTTCTCTTCCAACGTCTACGTTGGGCCTCCCACCGCCAACGACTGGTTTGAAATTCAGACGATGGGCACGCTCAACGTCACCTGCTCTCCTTGGATGGACTGGTTTCATGGCGGATTGCAGTTTCAGGTGGAGCACCATCTCTTCCCTCGCCTTCCTCGATGCAACTTGAGGAAAATCTCTCCGCTGGTGAGAGAGCTCTGCAAGAAGCACAAACTGAAGTACTCGACCTTATCTTTCTTGGACGCGAACGTGAGGACTATCCAAACATTAAGGGCTGCAGCGCTGCAGGCCAGGGACGTGGGCAACCCTGCGCCGCTGAACCTGGTCTGGGAGGCAGTAAACACGCATGGCTGAAGACCCAAGTTTTATACCTCTCTGTTCAATAAAATTGTCTTCCTCATTTCCATAGTATCAGGTTGTCTTTCACTCTCACATCGAGCTCGCAGAGTAGGCATGGTAAGACTGATTTTTCAGATACTTCTTCTGATTCATCTTCAATAAGATTATCTTCCTCCTTGCTTTAACACCGGGCTGTCTTTCACTCTCTTCTCAAGCTCGCACGGTAGGCATCGTAAAACTCATTTTTTCACAGATTTCTTGCGGTTACTTCTTCTGATTCATCTTCAATAAGACTGTCTTCCTCCTTTCTTTTGTATCAGGCTGTCTTTCACTCTCCTCTCAAGCTCGCATAGTGGGCATGATAAAACTCTTTTTTCAGATATTTCTTACTTCTTCTGATTCATCTTTGTCGTCGTCGACTTCGTAACCTGAACATTAAGCTGAATATTGGTTCTGTTCCTAGACCTCGCAAAATATTCCTCACCTCATTAATATTGATATAGTTTATTTAAATCGAAAGTATTTTATAACGCTACAGTTATTATTAAAAATCAGTTATTATCTGCTGTTCCGCAAAAACTTTACCTTTCTAAGTTCACACGTGGCCCGAGGTACCCACTTTCCTATTACGATTTTCCATTGTAAAATATTGTTATAAAACAGATCGGTGGTATTTTTCTTCCTCAGGTTATGGCACGCATGTGATTTTTCATTGCCCTAAATGAACAGATCAAACCTTCTCTCCGTAGCTTAACGAAAATCAAGGCGTGAAAGATATAATGCTGATATATGTAAACCATCCAAGGACATCATACGTTGTACATAAAACAATTGAACGTTACATAATAAGGTAGAAATCAATATATTGGTTATTATAGTGGTATTTACTATGAACAGAATGATCTTTTTTTCAAATCAGCGCCCATATATTTCATAACTATAAGGTAGAAAAGTAGTATAGATCCAAAATAACTATATGATTCAACAATTTAAATGTGATAAAAATGTCTGTCTGGTAATTTCCATCGAGGTGTCTTCCATAATGAATAAATTTAACTGCAAGACACAATAAATTGAAAAAGAAAGAGCCTATCGATATGTTAACAATATTTATTTCATACTTAATGCAGTTAGCCATGTACTCTTTTAATAAACATATACCTGGCTCAATGAATCTGGGTTATATTGAATGACCAGAAAAGTTCAATTCTATAAGAAAATCCTGTAATCTAGATGTTATTAGAAATTGATGTTGAGCAAACATCCTGGTAACATGAAAATAAGCATGATAATTCATGCTAAAGTCATGGATGCTAGAGCATAATTGGGCTGTTATAATGCATGGTATAGTGAATTTCAGGTAATTTCACGAAAAGCAGATAAGTTCACTATATTCTAAGGTTTCTATGAAGTAAGTCGAAAATATATTTTTCTAAAAAAATGAATTGGGAAATTTTCACCTCAAAAAGAGTTATAAATTGGAAGATAGTTAATTTTGAATTCTCAGATTTTTTCTTGAATTTATTGGATATTTTCTAAGCATTTTGAGGTCAACAAGGGGCCCATTTCCACCGGGCTGCCATGGCACGTCTGCTAGGAAGACACCATTAAGTGGTGCATACCAAAGAGTCACTGACTAGGCACACACATGGAACATAAGTGCACAGGAATGTGTGCATAAGAGAAGACAAATGGGATCATGTGTGCACAATTTAAAATCTAGGCTCTAGTTTTAGGGATAAGTTTGACTTGAATTTAGTCCAAGTAAAATTAAATTCTTTGCTTCTGGGGAGCACGCCTGTCATCATCCAGATTGCATGATCGTGATAAATGAAGAGATGAGCTTACCGAGTCACTTTTTTCATTTTGTGCTGGGAGTAGATATGGGGAGATGTGACAAAATCTGGCATGGTGGACCTCAACTCAATCACATCTGATGGTTGCAAATTCACCCGATTGGATTGTAGGCGAACAGTCAGTGGAGGATGGCGCTCCATCAGATACGGTCAAATGGCCATAAATATTTCTGAAGAAAGTCCGGAAAAAATCAAAAAATTGAAGTGGGAGTCTCTAATATCATAAAATGGAGAGCTACCGTAAAGAAGCTGCACAAAAGAGATAGATTGGACTTTTCTTATTTTGTCATTCTTTAATTAGGAGACATTATGACAAAAAGGCTTGTGAGTGACAATTTTTAGGGTTTGAGCTTCTTTCAAACGTGAGTTCCTTCCCTCTCTTTATCAATCTTTTTGTTCCCTACAACACTCCGAACTCCAATTCTAATACACGTGCTCATGTCGGTGGATTAATGCTTAGAAGCATAATTAAAGGATGTAAGACCTAGACACTTAATTAAGGTTTCCATTCCATTTCTTACCATCTTCCCACAGTTTAAATGTGCTTACATCATTTCTTATCTCTGTTATAAGCTATTAATTCTTATGAATAGGAATTAAAAACTTATACATCTTTTTCTAATTAGGGTTTTCATCTGAAATCTCTGCCTAAAGTTTATTCATGATAATCTGTACACTTCTTTCATCTTCTTTTCATTCTACGGTTAAACAAGGCCCAATAGCCATATTCTTTCTTATATCTCTCTTAGGTGATTAGTCCCACATGGGTTATTTTAAGCACCCTAATCTCACCTGCCTGGCATACATCTTAAACAGACACAATAGTGCATCATGGGTGTCCTACTTTGAGCATCTCCTCACCTCCCATAGTTTGCTTCATCACTTGATCGATGATCCTCCTATGGTCACATTTCCTACTTTTGCCTAGTGGATTTTGCTTGACTCAGCTATCTTGACATGGATGCTATAGAGCATCTAGCAAAGTATTGTCAAGCCCCTTGTACGCATAAAGCCTGCACATCAGCTATGGACAACACTAGAGTACATGTACACTTGAGAATGGACCAATATCTGTGAATATATTTGAGTCCATTCTCACTTGTAAGCAAGGGGACTCCGCTCTTTAGACTCATTTTGAGACGCTCCAACCTTTAATGCAGGAGTTAGATATCTATTAGCCCTTGACAACTAATCTGCACATGTTAGAGCATTATTATCAGGAGTTTATCACTTGCGTCCACCTAGTCGGACTTCGTCCATCTATTTTTTCTAATATCTTGCGTACCATCCTCTCGGGTAAATGGGTACTTGACCTTTATCATATATTCTCTATTTCTCTTAATATGACTATATGCACATCACACTCCTCATCGAGAACTACTCATGCCAAGTTTACAATGGCGGTCACAGATCCTTCCACATTCATAGCCGACAACTGCACTCCACCACGAGGAAAAGGAAAGAAATTGTTCCCTCCTTACATATATTGCAGTTGGCAGAATTATCATTCCAAAAAGTGTTTGAAGCAGTTCGAGAAACATAATTTTGCACAACCAACTGTTACGAATGCACCTCTTGTGCCTCCAACCTTACTAACTCTATCGAGTGTCCCACTAACAACATTCAATATCTTCTGTAGATAGGTGACACTATCTGCTGTAGATGAATCCCTTTGTCATTCAGATGGTCTCGTAGGATATTCCTCTCTAGAAACATCATCTGCTTAAGCCACGTCAGTTACGCACACTCTCCTTAAATCTTCATCATCATATTTTATAGTTGACTCATGGGTGTCCACACACATGACCAGCACATCCAACCTTCTCTCCTCATACCAATCATCACCTCCGTCCCCATCTGTTACCATTGCCAATGGTTGGACTTGTTCAATCATATGACATGTCAATACAACCGCCACTTCCCATATTCCCTTTATACAATTTCTCCGCATTCCGGGATTTCCCGCAAACCTTCTCTCCATTAATGCCATAACCACTTGCAATAGTTCTCGGTAACATGTTTTCCCTTATCTTGCATATTCAGGATCTGCATAGGAATCAGAGGATTGGTTTGGGGCGTGAGAATGGCTGGGATATCTACCAGCTGATCTCCGATGAGAACGTCTTAGGCCTTTAGGCATTTATTTCTTCATCTTCATCAAACGCATCCATTCTTTTTTTTCTAGGCCTTCCTTGTTTATAAAATTACAAAAAACATTACCTTCACTTTATTTATCTCCTTTTGTGTGATACCCAGGTCAACTAGGAAACACAACAGTTCATTATATTCACACCAAAATGACCTTCATTCATCTGCCCCATTCAACCTAGTCCATTGTGACATCTGGGGTCGCTCCCGCACTCCCTCCAATTTCGGCTTTGTTATTACAACATCTTTGTGGACAATCACTCTAAAGTGAACTAGACCTATCTCCTCCATGATCCAACTGAAGTTACCTTTACAATTATCCATTTGCTCGATGAGGTGACCACTCAGTAATCCACTACTCCGAAAGCATTACATATTGTTAATGCCTTGGAGATAGTACACACCTCAGTCTAAGCCCTTTAATCAGATCACGACAGCATCCATCAAACCTCCTGCCGACAAACCTTAAACAATGATGTCCTAAACAATTTTTTTTTACCTACTTGACATTGCTTGCACACTCCTAATCAAGATGAGCATCACTCACTATCTCTGTTCTGATGTTATCCTCGTAGCCAACTTCCTCCACAGCCATCATCCCTCTACGTCCCTCAATGACAATGTTCCACTTCATTGTCTTCATCCTCAATGCCCCCATTTCCCTTACCTCTTAAGGGTTTGGATTACTGTCTTTGTCCAAGATCAATATCTCTCTCACTCTTTAAACTCTCCCCGGGTGCCCCAAAAAAGTGGTATTTATCAGCTACTCTCATACACAAGAAGGATGTAGCATCTACTTCCCGAGTACCCGATCGTCCCTCATCTCAGCCGATGTGACATTCCATGAGGAGTCGCCCTTATTTCCTCTAGAAAGCCTAGTGGTGTTACATCTAAACCGATGTCACACCACTAGGCTTTTTTCCTCTGTTGGATGTTGTGAATTTCTCTCATTCTCTTCTTAGCTTTCCAGAATCTTACATATCGGCTCCCATGGATCCCCCATTGGTCTCACCTACATCATCAACTCAGGAGGCAAATCCACCTACCTCCATTGCTGCCTCGCCACCTGCTTCTCTTGCCGCTCTCTGATGTAACACGATTGTCGGGATCGAGCGGCTTGTGTCACACCACAGGAGACGAACGAGTATGCTTGATACAATGAGATCAATTGATGCGTATGCGTAGTAATCTCAATGAGAAGTGCAACGAAAAGACAAGTTTTAAGTAGTGTCAGTTATTTTAATAAAAATTGTCGGTTAAGTCTAAATTATGACAATGACATAAAACCCCTACATTTGGACTTATTAGTACCTCAGGGAAAAATTGTTCTACACTTCACATGCTTATTGGGATAGTGTTTTGAAGCTATTAACATGTCAGGCTTCCCAAAATATCCGTGAACCATGGGCTCACGGATGTCCACTTCTTCTCAAACTCTTTGTTAACACTTTTTGAATCTGCTCACCTTTGAGTCTCTCTTTTTGGTGTGAAGAGAAAATGGAAAGGAAGAAAGGGCTTGGGGGCGAGAGAGGGAGAGGGCAACCATCCTTAACTTGCCTAGGTGCCTAAAATAGGTACCGCCTAATTTATAAATTATTGAATTTTATTTAACTCTTTAATACATTATATGCAGCAGTTGCTTTTAAACTTATGTCTACATACTTCTAGGTTCATATATGATGGAGCACATCAGCCGAAGTCCACAGAGATGTATTCCAAGACACCCTCACCGTCATCAACGCCTCCGCCGGTTTGCGTTCAGCCCAACTGCCGCCCCAAGGCGACTGTGAAGACACGAGGGTTCAAATACCCCGAGTGACAGCATGCTTGGGATCGTTCGTTTTTCAGTTTTACCTCGTTTGTGTGTTCATTCCATCGTGTTTGTATCAGTGCATGTCGTGTCATTCGCGTCATCTTCATGTCAAGGATTGTGGTTTTGTTCGTGGCGTTATTCTCAGTTTTGCATCTTCTCTTCTGCTCCTTTGGGATTCCATGTTTTGGTTTTTGATATTATAAGGGGGTCCTATGTGTGGAACCCCCTTAATGGACCTCTCATGGGCCCATCTTGACCCCCTTATATAACGGAAGAAGAGGCGACCTAGGAAGCTAGACCAGGAAATATCATCTTGTTGAAGTGTTCAACGTCTTGGTCTCGTGGAGAGGAGAATAGCAAAGAAAGAAGACGAGGAAACAGGGGGTGGAGGAAACAGAAGCAAAAAAGGGCGAAGAAGGTGGTCGCCGTTTCCCATCGCTCCTTGACTACCTCGGATTCATAGTCAGAGCTGCGAGACTCACACGCCTGGCTCATCGACTTTCACGTCGCGCGAGACGGGCAATGGCATCATATCTCCTCTTCTGATGAAAGTTACGTAGTGCACACTTCAATGAAATGTTGGTGTATTATCAGGGTCATCCTTATCAATGACATTTGGAACAAATAAAAGTGGTCATTTTCGTTCAGTTCATTGTCTATTGACCTACATATTGGGACATCTAAGATTAGTACATTCAAAAGAAGCATGCCATTTAGTAAGTACAAGCATGCAAACAAATAAGAAGAAAATATATACTCAATAAGTATTTAAAAGTACTATTTTAAATAATATTTTCACAACATATCTATTAAAGCAATTTATTAAGGGGAATGGTTTACGACACGTCAGAAAGACATCATCCAATGTAAGACGACATCCAGTTATGGTACTTCTCGTATTTTACGCCGAAGAGATATTTTTACTTTCCTAGAAAACCTTTTGAGTTTTTCTCATCTGTGGCTTGTATAAACTCTGAATGTGTCTCGAATTGTATGGTGTAACGGAACTACTTCAAGGGTTTTTTCTAATGTTTTCCCTTTACTTAAATACTGCAGAGTGGATTCGGATTTATTCATTTGATTTATTGACAGGGTTGTGTTATCAGGTCAGATACTAGTTTTTTATATGCAAGTAAAACTTGGACTCAAAGGTTAATGTGGTACAAGAAATTAAAAATGATGTTCGAATCATTCTTATACTTTGGTGCTTGGGTATCCGCTTCACACTGGCGGCAAACTGTGCGGTGACGTGTAACTATTCAATAACAGGTGTACAGCGATTAAAAGAAAAGAGTTCTGTAGATTTGGCAGCCACCGAATGAATTGGGATAGGTTCATGGTCAATGCGACGTAAACCCTTTTCTCCGAGTAGTCATATCAATAAAAATATGATCTAGACATATTACCATCGTATCGCCAAAAGCTTCTTGCGGGTCGCATGAATCGTCAATAGGACTATAAGCGGCTGATCACGGTCCAAGGTAGTAGGTGTCTGGCTATGATTTGACGGGACCAGGTCGACCGCGGGTACGCGTGGAGTCTTCCTCGGGTCAAGCCAAAATGAGACATATTCAATGAAAGCTCCTTTCCGGGGCATTGAGACTTTAAGAGTATCATATCCGATAGAAGCTCTTCAGCTTTCTTAAAGACAAGTTAAAGTCATTGAATCTACAGGCAATGCGTAGAAGCTGCAAGCGCTTGCAGCTCGGGGCTACCATGGGCCATTACTGACGCTAAGCCAAGGAAAATGAAAATTTAGAAAAGAAAACACAGAATCAAAGAACTTGAATAAGAAGAGCATAGTGTAAAGTGAGGGCTGTTAAGTTAATTCAATGGTGTCTAATCGGTGGAGTTAGTGGGCGTTAAGAAGCCTACTGTATAGAGAGATACGCCGCCTTCTCTAATGGGTTTCCTCATAATCAAGGGTGGAACCATCTTCAATGATTTCGGAGTCATTCATATTGGCATTCACTGAGAGCTCATAGTTGACTGAATAACAGAGAGAGAACGATAAAGAGATAGAAAATAAAGAGAGCTAGAGAGAGAAGACAGGACCACGTAGTCTCTGCAACAGTAGGCCGCAGTTCAGCTGCCACCCTGCTGAATTCTTTTCTCTGAGGGATAATCACCCTTTTCGGCCTTCTTTACGGACATTTCTTCTAATGAGGGCCGACAAGCTGAGAGCGTAGGCGCCACGTTTTGCGGGCTTTCTTACTCTAAGGCACGTGACTTGCGCTGCACAGCCATTAAGGTATATTAAAAGAACAGAGGGTAGGGAGAGTCTAAGATAAAAGCAGTCGTCTTCAAGCTCCGGTTTTCCTCGCCCGAGTATCTGCTCAAGAGGGATTGTTTCTTAGGAGGATCTCTGGCGCACTGTCACGCCGTTTGCATATTTCTTTCTCGTTCGTTCTCCCTCCCAAGCTACGTACTGAGCAGAATCACAGATCTGAAAGATCTCTGAGTAGGTTTTTGTTTTGATACTTTTCTTGCTCTCCCCACCATGGAAGCTCTGGGCTTGCTAAAGTACTGGCGTGGAGTTGGAGTGGGGTCTTCTGGATCCTTCATCTCTGCCAAAGCAGCGCCACCAACGAAAGAGACGGAGGACGATCCCAGCGACGACGATGGCCCCTTCTTCGACCTTGAATTTGAAGTCCCGGACAACGAAAACGAATCCCACCGTCCCGAGAACTACGTCATCCGGATTGTTCAAGCGGAGCAAAGGGACGAGCCTGGAGAAGAAATTTCCAAGCTTTCGGAGTCCGCGTCTAAAACCCAGATGCTCCCCGTCTCAATACTAAGGACGAAGTTACGCGTCTTCATGCTCAGTCTGAAGAAGCAAAAGAACCCTGCCGAAGATTCAGCGGCAGAAGAACCCGTTTCTCAGCCTAAGGAAAAAGTATTAAGGGTGAAGTTCAACCTCGAGGAGGAAACTACAACCCCACCCTTGAAAAGGGACTACAGCGCGAGGTATGGCCCTGGAATCAATGAAGCAGAGGAGAAGAAGCCGCCCAAGGAATTCGTTCAAAAGTACCTCGGCAAGATGAAACCGCAGTATGTACGTCTATCTAAGCGCTATGAGGAGAAAGCGAGGCTCTCAGGACAGATGAGCCCGGAGGATGTGGTCTTAAAGGAGAAGGATAGAAGAGATAGAGAACTCGGCTCTTTTACGGCTGGTGATTTTCCTAGCAGCCCCAAGGCTGTTCAGAGGCTAACCAGGTCTGGAGGGCTTCGTGTGGTGTATAACCACTTGGGAAAGAGCAAGTCTGCGTCAGCTGCCGTCGCCGCCGCGCCGTCGCCGCCTCCGTCGGCGCACAGTCGGCGGGACGACTCGCTCTTGCAGGCGCAAGATGGAATTCAAAGCGCCATTGCCCACTGCAAGATGTCCCTCGGCGTTACCAAAGGTGGGTTCTTTCTCTTGCTTTCTTTGTCGTTATTCTGTTTGAATCAAGTTTTCTTCTCTGTTATTTTCAGAGCCGGACGCCCTCGCAGACGGCAGGGAGAAGGCGCGCGAGTTAACTGTGTAGATGTTTGTAAATTTCCTTGTGGGCTTGTATATCTCTCTTGCCCGTATTTACGGGCTCTGAAAAACATGAGCACCGATCTCCGGCGCTCTTTCTACCCGGTTCAAAATCTTTTCTTTTGCCCGACCACCGTGGCTTCCTCGCAGCGTTTTGTCTTTTTCTTTTTTTGTCTTTCTATCCTCAGAGATAAAGGGTAAAAGGGGTATAGCGAGTTTCTTCTGGGTTGTCGGCTACTAGTTATCGCGAGGCAGGGAAGGAATCGAATCGAATGTCTGTGGCTTGTTCTCACCGACTTTCGGCAGTCTTTTTTACTATCAGTCAACGAAGCTTCTTCCTAGTTGCCTCCATGTAAGGTTTTTGTTATGAATATTGAGTAAGAATCTCGACTGTCGAAGATATTCAACCTTCCATAAAATACTGTTATGACTTATGACGTATGAAATAAGAAAAAACTTCGAGCTAAATGTGGAAGAGACTGCTGATCGGTGAGAGTATACAAGTTACGTTTTACTTACCCGCGGTCGGTACCGGAAATTAAGCCCCATCAGGATCTGGGAGAAATGACAAGAACTTCCCGCATCAAGAGAAGGATATTCAAGAGCGTGAATAGAGGGGTTTTTAATTTATTAGTCCCCCGAGATGGCCCCAAATAACTATTTCAACATTTTCATTTTTATTTCTCAAAATAAGATATTAAAAATACAAATTTTATTTCAAGAATATTCTTCTTCTACACAATCCCACTAAAGTAAACTGCCGCGATTCTTCAACCCAAGCCTGCAGATGAAATTAATAAATGGAACTCTTACTGGCCCTTTGGTGAAGAGGTGACAACAATTTTCAGTTGATCTGATGTATGGAGTACAAATGGTGCCTTCTTATATTCTTTCTTAATGAAATGCAGACCAATCTCTACTTGATTCCGGAAAGGATTATGGCTGAATTTTCGTCACCGTTCAGTCTTTCAGGGGCCTCCGCTAAATTTATAACACCTCTAATCCATTTTGCTTTGCCTGCTCCAGTTGATATTGCCCTCAGTTTAACATTTTTAGTGCCAGAAGCGGCACTTTCTTATGCGTTTCCGCTTTTCCATGACATAATATTATACCTTCCGCGTCTGCAAGCCTCTGATTTTCCTGTAGTTTACAAAAGAGTTGGAAATATATGGCATTAGCGTAAGTCATAAAATATAAAGAATCATACTTTTTAAATCGAAGTCCATACCCCATAGCACCTTCAAATTATTTCAGCACTCTGCAAGCAGTTTTCGTATGATTAATACTGGTGTCAAGTGCAGATGAAATAAATGGTCTATTATAAAATAGATGGATTAATTTTCTAGGTAACCTCCGATATTCACCAGGATCAGCTGCCTATGTTTGTTTATGATCAAATAATGATGATAACGACCGTGAATAAGTATCCATGCTTAAATGAAGTTAAGTATCAGAAAATCCTTATGATGGCATGTGAATTGTTAATAACTACCTCATAAATCATGATTTACTTAAATTTGAATCCATATGTTACTTTTCACAATTTCTTTTGATTATGGAGATCATTGGACAAACCCCACTTGACCTTCACAAATTAAAATGCAAATCTTCTTATGTTTTCTGTAGTTATATTAAGTGCAACGGATGGATGAAGGAGAGCAAAATTGTTCCCAGAGTGATGTGGCCCAATCAAAACTCTGCAAGGAAGGATTGCACAATTATCCTGACAGTGATGTGGCCAATCAAACTCTACAAGCAAGGAGAACGCAACATCCAAAGAGTGATGTGGCCCAATTAAACTCTACAAGCAAGGAGAGCACAAACATCCCACCAGTGATGTGGCGCAATCAATCTCTACAGACAAGGAGAGCACAATTATCCCTAAAGTGATGTGGCCCAATCAAACTCCACAAGCATGAAGACCCAAATAGTGATTACAGAGTGTTAAAGAAACTAGCCATTGGGTGTTTCATATTGGGCCATCTATGTTTCCGGCCGACTAATCTCTATATAGAATCTGTGCCCTAAAAGAATGAAGTGAGGTGTCTATTTTTTTTTCTCGACTTCTATCTTCTTGTCTCATCTTCTCCACCACCTGGTTCTTGACCCGAAGTTCTCTGATGCAGGACCACGTCCGAGACGTCACCAAGGGTTCGTACTCAGTGACGATGGGGCGTCGGTGCGCGACGAGTGCCGGGATTCGTCGGGCACGGGAGTCCTACGAAGACAAGCTAGAATGACAATGGTAGGGAAGGGGTGTGGTACATGCAGCTGCCGACGAACAAAGAGAGGCCGACGACCGGGCTCGACGGGATCGCCCAGGGACGGAAGGGGACCTTCCGACCCTCGTCCAGCTGGACGAGGTTGCTAGGTCGCCGAACGGGAATGTCCCGCCGGAGATAGCCCGCACGCGACGGGCGAGCTGACTCGTTCCCAAACCAGGTGGGACTCTCAATAATGCGCCGTGACGTTCGCCTGTCTCGCTCACCTATGGCTAACCCGAGCGCGGTGGAGGCAAACGAAAAGTACACTGCAAGAAATAAGAGACGAGAGGGGACGGCGTACCTGATGGTCGGCGCGGGCCTCGTCTCGGTGGTTCACTAGGAAAGCCGGGGAAGGGCGGCAGCGGCAGGCGCGGACCGTCCAGAGTCGTCGGGGGGCTCGTCGGTGGCAGGCGGCACGCGGGGAGGAAGTCCTGGCCTAGTGCGATGAAGGGATGCTCGAGAGCGAGCCGTCAACGCTGAGACCGGTGAGTGAAAGTAGTGCCTGGATAGACCAACCGACCAAGAGCGACAGCTCGTCGGCTGTCGGCAGACAGTCCTCTCGCGAGACCGTTGCACACAGCCGGTGCCGAAACGGGTCGCGCAAAACACAGCGGTCGAGGGGAAATCTGCGTTGGCGGGACGTGGAGCACTGGAGGCAGCGGGTAGCGTCCAGGAAGTATCGACCGTCCAAGGTCGTAGGTTGGATGCCATAGTTCTGGAGCTTCGAGCGTGGACGAACTAGAGGACCTGCTGGGCGAAACCACTAGGACAGAGAATCACCAAGACCGGCGGGCAGTTCTCGGGAGCGGACGAGCCGACGGGCGTAGAAACGGGCGCCGGCTTAGCAGTGCGACGGCGCCAAGATGGATGGGCGATGACTCAGTTCGTCAACTATGAGGAGCGCACCAGGAGCCGGGGTTGTCCAGCGACGCAGACTACTGTCACTGGGAGTCAGGGGAAATGTTCGGCGGGGAGGCGAGCGGGAGCAGGCAGCGCGGGCGTGCTCGCGGTGCAATCGCGCGCTCGCGGTACAACCGCGCGCAGCGGAGCGGCCGGCGCGCGGCCGCGCGGGCTCGCGAGTGGGATCTCCAGGCGGTGCGAGGGCGCTCAGCAGTCCCTTCTTCCGTCTCCGTAAGATCCTCCTTTGCCCAGGCGTCTCCTTCCTCAGCAACCTTCTTCTTCAACCTGTAACTCTAGGGCTCCAGGAACAGGCTCACGAAGGCTCTCAAAACCCAACGAGGGGGGAAAATACTTCTTTCATCAAAACAACGTGAGTCTCTTTAGGGCAACTCTCTTCCCTTATATAGGGGAGGGAGAAGGTTGGCCCATTAAGTCCAAAACACAAAACAGGTGAAACTAAGAAAACATAACGGACTAATCCTAGGACCTTGACGAAACAGAACCGACGATGAGCGAAGGTGGGGAAAGGGAGGCCCTTATAGGATGAACCTCCTTCCACTACATGCGATCATGACGCGCCGGTAAACTACGTAAAGAAACAAAGACGTAAAGAAACAAAGACGAGTAAAGAAACAAAGACGTAAAATATAACGATACGGTGTCCATTACCCGGAATACTTGAATCCGGGCGTGCGTACCGACGCCTTGGCTTGCCGGGCGGGCTGAACGCGGACGGCCGGCGCTGTCGAGGGCGGCGGTGACGTCTCCGAAGACGTATCCAGGGCTGGAGCAGGTGCTGTCGGGGACGACGGTGACGACTCTGACGGCGTGTCCGGGCCTGCGCCATCATTCTCTATACTATAGATGGTATCAGATCCTCGGTTAAGACGAGCAAGACTACCAAGCTGAGCAGGACGGTCCCATTTCGTCCAAACCTACATTGGTGACTCTTGGTTCATTAGCGACTCTGCTGGGGATATCTTTCTCGATCGATCTAAAGCAAGACCAGCACGGGTCGTCTTCGTCCTCGACTTCAATGCCGTTGTCTTCCTCGTCTTCTGTTACACTGTACCAGCACGAGTAGGGGCTACTGTCTCGGTTCTTCAGCGATACCGGCAGAGGCTGACTATTCCCCGAACGGTCACTTCTCTTGTCAGAGCACAGAATTTTGCTTACGTGACTTCTGAGAGAAGATTGCAAGGGGGCCTTTAGCTACTTCACTCTCTTAGAAGAGTCTCCCAACTAAATGGGAGGACACGGTTGGAAGCATCTCCTTTCTTCAACTATCTTACTTCTGCAACTATCACGTGCATTTGTTCCATCTTTACTCACTAATTGTGGTACTACTTCCGTTGTCGTTACATCTTTAACTATGGCTAAAGAAGAACATGTATCCACATCTGGGGTAGATCTGGGTGTGTCACTTGGTTGCATAGGGGACAAATGGTATACTCAATTGCTTCAAACAGCTCAATGGAATCTGCTCACTGGTCATAGCTTGTACCGATGGATGAAATACATCAATCACACACTCTGAACAAGAGGTCAGAATCACCACTTGACCAATGAGCCACCTTAGGAAATAGATCCAAAGTATCTAAAGTGGAGATGTGAGGAGGACATTCTCTTCTCCTGGATTTTAGATTCCATGATCCTTGAAGTTAGTGACTCCTATACAGATTATGACATTGTTAAGGAAATTTGGGATCTCACTCAACAACGACACCCTATGAGAGATGATGAATCACATATATCAGATCTTGTAGATTACTCGATGACATTTCTCTAGGAAAATCAGACAGCTTTATTCAAGCTGTCTGATTTTCTATCGACCACTACAACTAATTTTGTAGATCCTCAATATGCGTTACATGATAGGGTTTACCAGTACCTAAAGAGGCTTGGGTCTGAATTTGAACCAGTTCGCGCACAACTGTTCAATTATGAACACAAGCTTAACTTTGAAGAAGTTGTCAAACAGATTTGTAAAGAGGAACATCGTCTCGAGCAGGGATCTGATCGCAACATGACAACACCTCAACTTCAAAGCTCAGCTTGCAGCATAAAGCAGTCATATCCTAGAAATGTATCTCAACAAGCTACATCTACTACAAAATTACCAACAAATGTCAATCCATTAGCACAGAAAAAAACAACCTATGGATCATGTGGGGATGATAAAGATAACTTGTGGTAAAGCCACTGCTGACGACCTAGACACACTAAAGAGACCTGTTGGAAACTTCATGGCCACCCTGCCTGGGCTAATAAGATCATCTGTAAAGGTAACTTTGTGATACAAACTGCCACTAAAGGAATTGATGCTACTCAACAGCACATTGATAATCCCAAATTTAGGGGTTTTAATTCATCGTTGGTAATTGAGATTATTCAATCAAAATATATTTAACCTTACTTACTTAAAAATATTTAGTTAGTGATGAGTCAGATCATCTCCACATGGAACGGTGATTAAGGATTTAATTCTCTTACTATAGTGATTATCCGTATGATGAGAGATAAATACAAAACTAGAATTAATGAGATAGTGATACTGAAGAAATATAAGTAGAATTACACACAGTGTTACGAGAATAAGGTAGAACACGTGATGGATATGATAGTGCACAAATGGTATGATGGAAAAGATAGAGAAGAGATAATGGGGACGTAAGGAAGTGAAATGATACAAAAAAAGATGATAACAAATTATAATTATGATAACGATATTGTCGGGAGAGAAACAACGTAAGACGAGGGCACTTACCTTAGATCCTTATGTTCCACCATGATCACGATGTTGTGAGTGTCGATAAGCTCTCCCTCTTCTCTAATGCTTCATCCCACACACCCAAGCCACCAAGAAGACCCTTGATGGATCTCAAAACTCACTATCTTTCAATCACCCAACACAAGTAGGAAGCAAGTTCAAGATGAATTTCACAATGATCCAGGCCTCTATTTATAGATCAGAGACAAAGCAATGCAAAAAATTTCAGCTCAATCAGAGTTGTAGATCAAAAGTTATGGCCGTTTGAAGTTGAGCCAATCCTAGCCCTTGATTTTCTTCTCTCTCCTTGTCAAGGTCCTCGTTTTCTGTTTTTGTTAAACGGTTAAATTGATTGAGATTCTGGCCTTTTATTCTTCCGCGCGTGCGCTTTTTGAAGTCACCATGTACACCTGAAAAAAGGACTAGAAAGAGCGACATAATAAAAAAAGGGAGAAAGATTCTCCCTTTTATTCTCAAGGCTGACATGGCAGAGCGCAAGCGCATGCCACATCGCCTTTTTTTCCTTTGTTTTATTCATCAACAGGGGATATCAGCACGCCACGTGTACATGTGCGGGCCAAGTGTACACGTGCGGCAACATCGCCCGTCGTTAGGAGAAAAAGAAAATAAAAAAGAAAACAAAAGCAGATTTTTGTCATTTTCTGCATCGGCCTACGCGCGCATTTATTGCAAAAAAAGCCTTATTTTTTATTTGTTCATGTCATCCGCACAGAAAAAAAAATCCGATGTATCAGTCATTAATGCAATCATTGCTTCACAAATCACAAAGCAATCATTGCCTAGCTAATGATTGGATGCCACCAATCATCAGCAGTCATTATGATTTGTTGCTGTTTGACAAATCAAATGGTGACACGTGGTGGCGTGAATTAAAGGGCTAAAAATATATTAAAATTTCATATGAATTAAAAGAAAATCCCAAAAATACACATAAATATATTTTTTGACTTAGAAACATCATATCTTCCAAATTTTAATGTAAAAAATTCCAGGAAACTCGTATTCTATCTCAAAATTTATATTCTTTTATAATCTATTTTAAGAAAATTTCCACAAAATACACAAAATGTAGGAAATTCATAAAATCATTCTAAAGATAGATTTAATTGTTTTAAGCTTGATAACATACAAATATGAGTGATTTAATGCAAATAGAAATGTAAATATGATCATATTAAAGTACTAAGTATGCATGTTATCATACACCTCAGTTAAGGACATTGAACGACTCAGAGAGGAAATACATCAGCTTCAAAGCAAGCTCAAGGCAATTGAAATACTTGGGTGAACCTCGATGGCTTCTTTAGGTAAATCACTTTGCTTCATAACTGTAAGTAACGTACCTCAAAATTCTGATAATCCGGACTTTAGACTATGGCGCAACTGATCATATGACTCACTTGAGTTCATTTTTTAAAACCTGTGAAATGTTTCATCACTCTAAGAAAGTACAAACAGCAGATGACATGCTACTTATTGCAGCTGGCATAGGGAGTATAGACCTAGACCCAATCAGTACCCTCAACAATGTTTTACATGTAACAAAACTCTGTGTTAACTTAATATTTGTTTAAATATTAGCCCAAAACTCCTCTTATAAGTTGATTTTTACAGAGTTAATGCGTTCCTATGTGATAAGGTCAAGGGCCTGAAGCATGGGCTAGCTAAAATCAAGGACGGTTTGTACTACTTGCACTCTTCCAATCCGGACAACACGTGCTTGGTACCAGCTGTAGGGGAGGCTCTTACATCCAACACCGTATCATTATCTCCTAAGGAAGATCAAGTCGGGATGCTGCATTGACAGTTGGGTTACCTGTCATTTCATCTCTTAAATACTTTCTTTCCAAAAACTTGTCAAGGGTTATGCGTGGATCATTTTGTGTGTGATGTGTGTCAACTTGCTACACACAAAAGAATTACTTATCATTTAACTGATTCTTCTGCCACTTCCCTTTTTGAATTGATACAATGTGATGTGTGGGACCAGTTCCTTTCACTAATCTTCATGGATTTCAATTGTTTATTGTTCTAACAGAGGATGTTAGTTGTTTCTCCTAGATTCACTTAAGGAAACAAAAATCAGATGTATCCCTTATTATTAAAGGATTTGTTTCTATGATACAATGACAATATGGTACTCTAATTAAGCAATTTCGAACAGAAAATGACATAGAATTCATGAACCTTGAGAGTTTTACCTTGTTGAAAAACCAAGGCATTATTCATGAAACATCATGACTACAGACACCTCAACAGAATGGAAGGGCAGAGCGCAAACTTGGACACAATTTATATAAAACCCGGGCTCTACTTATATAGAGTAGTAGTCCTAACACACTTTGGGTAGAAGCAGCTATGTTATCCACTTACTCGACAAATCGTCTTCCCCCCCTTCTTAAAAGACAAACCCCTCTTGACGTAGTAAGGGCAGAGCGCAAACTTGGACACAATTTATATAAAACCCGGGCTCTACTTATATAGAGTAGTAGTCCTAACACACTTTGGGTAGAAGCAGCTATGTTATCCACTTACTCGACAAATCGTCTTCCCCCCCTTCTTAAAAGACAAACCCCTCTTGACGTAGTAAAAAACTCCTATCCAATAGCTAACCATAGTGATTTGGAACTTAGAATATTTGGATGTGAATGTTATGAACATTTACATCCCCATCAAGCACATAAGTTGGCCCCACGTGCTCTACCCGACACATCTTTATCTCTAAACATGTTACATTCAATGAGCTTAAATTTTATTTTTTAAGTCTTCTCTAGGGGATGTCAGTTATTTCCCCAGCAGATCTATACCGTTACTCATGCCTCATAACACTCATTCCTCTTCAGATCCTTCTTCAGATCAGAGGTCATCCTCAGATGTCCCCAACTACGAAGAAAATGAGTCCCAGGAAAGTCTGGAGAACAATCCTGCTGGACCTTCATCATGTATTCTCTCTCCATATACTCGATGTTTTGTTAGGACATGCCTTCGCACTCCAACAGTGGCCTCATCATATGATGTTGAACAAATGAATCAATCTATGGTTGAAAAAATGACTCCCACTGAACAAATCCTGGTTAATAATCCTATGGACTCAGAAACCAACCTTACAACCAATATCAGTACAACACCGTTTCTGTTAAGTAACATTTAAAATATCACTGTGTCTCACCTACACATGAAAACTTCTCAATTCATATTTAATAGATTAAAATACCTAAGTCTGTTCAGGAGGCACTTGCACAACCCCAGTGGAGAGAAGCAATGGATTCTGAAATGGAGGCATTGTTTAAGAACCACACCTGGGAGTTAACATCTCTACCACCAGGTAAGAGTCCAATTGGTAGCAGATGGGTCTACAGTGTAAAATATCGTGCCAACGGTCAAATTGACTGCTATAAAGCATGACTTGTTGCTCAAGGTTACACCCAAAAATACGGGGTTGATTACATGGAAACATTTTCTCTAGTGGAAAAAATGAACACAATAAGGATTCTAATATCTTTGGTTTCACTTCATCATGGTCCCTTTTTCAATTTGATGTTAAAAATGCCTTCTGTCATGGACACCTCAATGAAGAGGTGTACATGAAACTATCTCAGGGTTACAATCTCTCCCATGGACAAGTGTGTCATCTCAGGAAAGCTCTAAATGGCGTAAAACAATCTCCTCGTGCCTGGTTTGAACATTTCACTCAAGCTATGAGGCATCTTGACTACCAACAAACTAATGGTGATCATACTCTATTTTATCATCGCTCCACTCCTAGCACTTTCGTTATTCTAATAGTGTATGTAGATGATATAATTATTAGAGGAAATGATTCCATTGGTATTACAAATTTAAGTTACCAACTAAGCCCACAATTTGACATTAAGAGCTTGGGAGAACTTACCTATTTCTTAGGCATTGAAGTCGCTCATTCCTCCAGTGGTATTACTCTATCCCAACATAAATACATATGTGATCTACTGGATGAAACTGGGTATCTCCGATGTCAACCTTTATTCACTCCCATGGAATTAAATCTTAAACTTAAACTAGATAACAATGAACATGATACAGAACCATTGGTTTATCAGCGTTTAGTTGGTAAGCTTATACATCTAGCCCATACAAGACCTGACATCTCATATTCTGTGAATGTCCTGAGTCAGTTTATGCATCACCCAAAAGTTTCTCACTTGCAGGCTGCCTATTGTGTACTTCGGTACTTAAAAGGGACCATTGGCCTAAGCCTCACATTTTCTCGAGGTAAGTCACATTTTCTTGAGATTTATACTGACTCTGATTATGTTGGTTTCCAGGTTGACCACAAGTCTACCACTTGGTACTGTTCCTTCCTTGGTGGGAATCTGATTGCATGGCGTAGTAAGAGGTAACAAGTAGTGTCCCTCTCCAGCACCGAAGCTGAATTTTATGCTCTCACTAAGGGAATTTGCGAAGGGTATTGGATTCAAGGAATTCTCAGCAAATTGGGATTTCGTAAAACTCAACCAAAAAATCTGCGATCAGTCTCACCCATGACCCGGTCCAACATGACCTGAACAAACATGTGGAGATCGATTGTCACTTCATCGAAGACAAATTGGAGTTCAAGACTATTGAAATCAACCATGTCTCCACCAACCAACAACTTGCTGATCTCATGACGAAGGGTCTCTCCCGAGCCCATCATGATTATTTGGTCTCCAAGCTGGGAATGCAAGACATTCATTCCTCAGCTTCAAAGAAACTAACCATTGTGTGTTTTGTATTGGGCCATCTATGCTTTCGACCCACTAATTTGTATATATAATCTGTGCTCTAAAAGGATGAAGTGAGGTGTCTATTTTTTGTTCTCGACATCTTCTCATCTTCTTGTCTCATCTTCTCCACCACCTGGTTCTTGACCTGGAGTTCTCTATACTTAACATAGAGAAATCACACCCATTCATAAAACAAATGGCCCAATGCCCAGTAATGTTGCTGAACTCATCTAGTTTTTTGAAATATCCAAGATGTGCCAGAACATGTATTTAACCTTTTCGATCATCCTGACCATTCATTTATGGGGGTGACAAAACGGAGGCATATACATTCGACTTATAATGTATATACCTCAGCTTGGTTTATTAACTAAAATCAAAATTTCCCCAGAAGTGGCTAGCTGAAAGAACATAATTGGTGAATTATTTTTTGCTATGTTTTGGATAAGAACCTATGAGGTTTTTAAAGGGATTCTGGAGTGGAGCAATCACTCAACCAAGGATTGGGATTAGAGAATGTGTGTCTTCTCCCTCAGCATTTACATCGTTCTACCTCCATAGGTTGAATAAGAACCCAACCCTTTTCATTCACTCCAAAGTTCACCATCAACTCATAGTTCAAGCATGCTTCAACCTCTCAAAACCACTATCACACTACCTTCCACACTGATCATTGTCATGCTGATCAGACACTGTCACACTACCTTCCAGTTCTTTTGTGACCCTTGGAACTACCCTCCAGCTGCCTAGTTACTTGCCAGACTGGTGTGCCTTCAACAAATCATGCCATTGCCAGCCAACCCACTGGTTCATTGACTTTCTGCATTTTTGAATTGTGTATATTTCCTCGTGTTAGTCAGCCAACTTACCACAATTTTTCTATTGCCTCCATTTCATTTTTCCCACTCACATCTCTGAAGCACCAAACTGGAAGTTTCCTCTCCATGATTCTGAATGCCGATGAGGCAAATATGTTCCTCCGGTGTTCTTCCTTATTAATAAGTGATAAGCTCAAATACGTGTTTATATGTCATTATTTAGGGAGTTTTTTGGACTTAATCACTAAATTTATATATCCCTTAGTGCTTGAGTAAGGGGCCGAACCCTAGGGAGGCGATAGTAAATATTCAATTTTCTTTGTAATTAGGGTTTTGAATTCGAAACCTAAATGAAATGATGTTTTAATTTCCTATTTAAATGCTAATACTTTCAAATTTTAACTAACATTCCATCCTTTTGAACTTAAATGATTTTAATGATTCTCTATTTAAATGCTAATACTTGCAAATTTTAACTAACATTCCATCCTTTTGAACTTAAATGATTTTAATGATTCTCTATTATTAAATAACAGAGATATAAAATCATTTAAGTTTATCTTTGTATTTGATTTAAGATCTTAAATTGTTTTGAATTATATAATTTTTTGTGCTTTTTAATGAATTTGAAATCGATTTTAAAAATAGATTTAACTCTAATTTTGTGTATTTCTTTAATTTGTTTCACTATTTTTATCAGAAGACGTTTACTATTTTTAAAGAATAAAGAACCTAATTTTTATGCTATTTTTACAGCATTATTATTGTATTTTTATTTTTAATTAATTCAAAATTATAAATATGTCCAAAGTAGCAAATCGTGGAATACAATTCACGATTTGCTCACTTAACAAGAGGTCGTGAATGAGATTTATGATTTTTATGAGAATTAAGGGACAGCTAGGATTCGATGTAGGAGTTTGATAACCAACCTACACTGACTGATTTAAAATCAAACTAAAATCAATGAATTAAGACGATTAAAATCAAAAATGAAAACAAATGGCCCAATGCCCAGTAATGTTGCTGAACTCATCTAGTTTTTGAAATATCCAAGATGTGCCAGAACATGTATTTAACCTTTTCGATCATCCTGACCATTCATTTATGGGGGTGACAAACGGAGGCATATATACATTCGACTTATAATGTATATACTCTCAGCTTGGTTTATTAACTAAAATCAAAATTTCCCCAGAAGTGGCAAGCTGAAAGAACATAATTGGTGAATTATTTTTTGCTATGTTTTGGATAAGAACCTATGAGGTTTTTAAAGGGATTCTGGAGTGGAGCAATCACTCAACCAAGGATTGGGATTAGAGAATGTGTGTCTTCTCCCTCAGCATTTACATCGTTCTACCTCCATAGGTTGAATAAGAACCCAACCCTTTTCATTCACTCCAAAGATCACCATCAACTCATAGTTCAAGCATGCTTCAACCTCTCAAAACCACTATCACACTACCTTCCACACTGATCATTGTCATGCTGATCAGACACTGTCACACTACCTTCCAGTTCTTTTGTGACCCTTGGAACTACCCTCCAGCTGCCTAGTTACTTGCCAGACTGGTGTGCCTTCAACAAATCATGCCATTGCCAGCCAACCCACTGGTTCATTGACTTTCTGCATTTTTGAATTGTGTATATTTCCTCGTGTTAGTCAGCCAACTTACCACAATTTTTCTATTGCCTCCATTTCATTTTTCCCACTCACATCTCTGAAGCACCAAACTGGAAGTTTCCTCTCCATGATTCTGAATGCCGATGAGGCAAATATGTTCCTCCGGTGTTCTTCCTTATTAATAAGTGATAAGCTCGAAAATACGTGTTTATATGTCATTATTTAGGGAGTTTTTTGGACTTAATCACTAAATTTATATATCCCTTAGTGCTTGAGTAAGGGGCCGAACCCTAGGGAGGCGATAGGAAATATTCAATTTTCTTTGTAATTAGGGTTTTGAATTCGAAACCTAAATGAAATGATGTTTTAATTTCCTATTTAAATGCTAATACTTTCAAATTTTAACTAACATTCCATCCTTTTGAACTTAAATGATTTTAATGATTCTCTATTTAAATGCTAATACTTGCAAATTTTAACTAACATTCCATCCTTTTGAACTTAAATGATTTTAATGATTCTCTATTATTAAATAACAGAGATATAAAATCATTTAAGTTTATCTTTGTATTTGATTTAAGATCTTAAATTGTTTTGAATTATATAATTTTTTGTGCTTTTTAATGAATTTGAAATCGATTTTTAAAATAGATTTAACTCTAATTTTGTGTATTTCTTTAATTTGTTTCACTATTTTTATCAGAAGACGTTTACTATTTTTAAAGAATAAAAGAACCTAATTTTTATGCTATTTTTTACAGCATTATTATTGTATTTTTATTTTTTTAATTAATTCAAAATTATAAATATGTCCGAAAGTAGCAAATCGTGAATACAATTCACGATTTGCTCACTTAACAAGAACGAGGTCGTGAATGAGATTTATGATTTTTATGAGAATTAAGGGACAGCTAGGATTCGATGTAGGAGTTTGATAACCAACCTACACTGACTGATTTAAAATCAAACTAAAATCAATGAATTAAGACGATTAAAATCAAAAATGAAAAAAAACAACGGCGAGCATAAACGGAATGCGAATTTGAAACAATCAAGTTAGAAATAAGGTGTAAAAATCAAACAGAAATAGCCTAGAGGTTCCAAGAAGGATTTCGACTCAACTGGAAAAAATCCCGTGTGACGAACAATGAATTTCCTTTGATTTTGTGCTTCACTTTGGGGGACGAATAGGCGACGGATCTGCGCAATTCAAGCCCAGTTTGAACTCCAAATCTTTCCAGGTGGTTTCTTGAGTCTTCGAGAAGGGTAGGCACTCACTCCTCGAGCTTGAAAAATTAAGAGCCTCCGAATAATCTCCTCTCTTCACTTTTTATCGCCGCGGAATCGGAAGAACAGCTTCTTCCGATTCCATTAATTTTTTTATCTTTTTCGTGTTGTACGCTGAGCGTACAATGCGATGTGATTGCTTGTAGTGCCTCTTCGTGTCTCCATTCCATGCGCAACATGCACGAAATCGAGTGCGTGCATGTCATGCACCGACGGCCCGAACTCTTCTCCTAGGCTTATGCGGTGCTGCATGCGGACCGCGTCCTTCATGAGCCCTGTGCCACTTGCAGATAGGTGAGTGCTATAACTGTCCCAATAAGGGCTAGTCTTTTTTAAAATGGAAAAAAACCTAAAATAAATCCTAAATGATACCAAAAAATGATTTTATTATTTCTAAAGTTCGTTTATTTACTTCTTTTCTTTTTATTTATAGAAATAGGTCAATTAATCATTTAATTTCATTTAAAATTCATTTTATCAACATTTAAAGTGTAAAAATTGACCCAAATATTGATTAAAAGTATTATTTAACTTTTTATTCAAGGAATTTATTATTTTAACCTAAAATGATGATAACATGCGTTAAAAATCCATGTTTTATGCATTAAAAGCCCAAAAATATGACAAAATTAATACTTATTTAGCTCCTATTTGCATGTTATCAATAAGAATGTAGTCATAATACAATATATACCTGTATGTAATCTGTCTAACATTAAAAATACTTATTAAAATATTTTAATATCTTATTTTCATTAATTTTCTCTATTAATCAATTCCATGAACTGAATACCCTTCCAACGTATGGATTCAACCCTCTCTATCATTGTACTAAGGAAAATAAATCCATTTTTTGCAAGAACTCAATATCCTTACTGGCTGACTGATCCCTAAATATTGTTTATCAATCAGGATCATTGATGGGAAGAAAGGTATCAAAAACAGTTAGTAGTGCTGATTTCCTTTTATTTTCATATTCTTCTCTCTATTTCTATTTTTTTCTGATTGGAAAATTGTATAAGTTGAATACTTCCTTAGGTATAAATTACTTTTTAAAAGTATTTTTTATGAGCATGAAATTAATCTTAGTGACCAGGGTTAACAGATTTTAGATCTTGAGAAGTTATTTATTTTTAGGGCATTATTAAGAAAATTGATTTAGAGATAGACTGATGTAACACGTCCTCGCCAGGATCGGTCGGTGCGTGTTACAACACAGGAATTAGGAAAATTAATCACAAGAGAATATGGATGTGTTTTGTAAAATAGCTCTTGTTGAAGGAATAAGGCAATTGACGATCCAGAAAAGCACGATTCACTTAAATCTCCGGGATGATAAATTAATCATGATTACACTCTCAATGACCGTAAATTATCTAGTTGCCTATGACGTGAGGAGCTTTGGCAGCCCAGTAGCGTCCAAAACTTTTGTTATCAAGCAATCAATCTTCTACCCCAAAAAATGTCCTACACTCAATGACGGTGAATATCCTACGTGCAGAACTTTCAAACTTGGCAGTGGAACATATAGTCGATGACGTCATTGAAGAAAGTAACAATACTGACTAGGAAGGGGAGACGAGATGAACCTGGCGTGGGGCGTGTGCTACCCTGGTGCACAGATTGGCAACGAGACAATGGCACCCTCGGCGTGCGTGTGGAGCAGCGAGGCAGGACAAGAAACATGGGTGCAGTCAATTGCGTGGCCCGAACAAGGTGGATGATACGTGATGGTGGCTGCAGACCCGTGCGATGCCAATCGGAGGCGCGGGCACGAAGTATGGCGGTGCGCCTGTTGACGGGAGATCAAACACATAATGGCAAATGGTGGATGGGAACGACGGCAGCAGACGCGCGAAGCAAAGGAAAGGGAAGATGAACGTTGCAGTGGTGATGTGGGAACGCGCGTTGGTGTGGAGGAAAATTGCGCGGGTGCAGGCGCACTGCAGATGACTTGGGGCGCTGGCCGCACGGAGGCGTGGCAGAGTCGACGGCACGGTAGGTTTGTGTTGACATCGATAGCGGTGTAGGCAATGATAAAGTGGACAACGTGTGAAGAGGAGTTTTACTCGCTCCGCAATCAGCCGAGTCAAGCTGTGGATTTGGTTGCCAATTCTGTCTGTTTGATCTTGTGGGGTGCTGACTCCTTGTGAATTCTTGGCATTCCCTTGCTCGGTGACCGAATTTGGAGCAAAGTTGGCATCTTGGAAGGAACCTGTTGGGTCTTCCTCTTCCCCTTCCACGATTCTGATTTGATCCTCTTGAGTAGTAGTTTTTCTAGGAATTCTGACTTGAGGAAGAGCTTCCAACCTGACTATTGTTAGCCACAGGAGAAAACATGCTAGCATTTGCCCTTTGCTGATAGGAAATATAAATCTCTTGCGACTTGAGATTAGATACTATATCCTCAAACTTCATGTTATGAAGGTTAGCATTCATGACTAAAACAAATTGGCTATATTCTGTACCTAGCCCCCGCAGAAATGTGTAGTTTCGTGTATCATCATCAATTACAGATCCAGTGGCTTCCAGGGATTCAATGATAAATAGAAAATTTCTAACATACTCATCAATGGTCAGGGTACCTTTTGTGATGGTATGAAATTGGCGGTGAAGATCCATTACCCTTGCCCTGTTTCTGCTAGAGAAGATGTTTTCGAGCAGGTTCCACGCCTCTTTTGTAGTCTTGGCACCATTGATGCGTGGAATAACAGATTCTGACAAGGTTGTGTAAAGAAACGCCAACACCTTCTGGTCGTTCTTCCACCATTGCCAGAAGTCTTGATTCTCAACAGAATTTCCTTGAGAATCTTGAACAGAGATTGGGGGAGGATCATTTTGAACAAAAAACATTAACTCGTACCCATTGAGTACGGGAAGAATTGAGCTCTTCCAAGTCTGATAATTCTCGTCGTTGAGCTTCACCAGCACGGTGGCTCCTGGCGGGATATTCACCGGGACTTGTCCTGCGGTGATAGCATTCCTCATGAGAGCTTGGGATGCTGAAGTTGTAGTTCCGTCGTTCGCTTCTTCAGGCTTGACGCGGAATGGCTCTGATACCATGTTAAGTTTTCTTGGCTGTTGCACAAGAAAAGAAAGAAATAAGAGTGGAGAAAGAAGAGAAAGGAAAGAAGGAAGAAGAGAAGACTCAGGCAAATTTAGTATGAAGAAATCATTGTATTTCCCGCACTTTGATTCTTACAGTTCGTGTTTATTTATATTACATATATTGCTAAAAATAGTTGATCGTCCAACGGCTATATCCGTTGGAACGTCTCTAACGTAAAACTGAAATTTGAAATGTAGTTTTATCCTGTCTGTTATAACGTCAGGGGTGCACCGATCACGACCGTTGATCGGTGCGGTGTACCCATATTTTATAACGTCTATACGGTTTAATCCTGACCGTTATAATGACAAGGGTGCACCGATCATAGCCATTCGATCGGTGCGGAGATCTCTCAAGTGGTGAGATCTAATCCTAGCCATTATAACTCTCTACGGTTTGATCCTAACCGTCTATATTTGAACCTATTTTAGGTTTAATCCTTTACTATCTTTGAACTTATATTTCATCCTATCTTCTATCCTCTAACGAGTATATCGTACATAATTCCATTTTACTAACTAATCTTTATTAGTTCCTATCATTGCCGAGTTGACTCCACAGCTTGACTCGGCTGATTGCGGAGCGAGTAAAACTCCTCTTCAACAATGTTGGTGCAACATACTTGGCCGTCAATCCTGTGTTTCATGCTAGAACGAAACACATAGAAATTGACTATCATTTTGTTCATGAACGAGTCGCATCCAAATTGTTAAAAGTTCAATTTGTTAACATCAATGGTCAACTCGCTGACTCACCAACCAAACCTCTTGCAAAGAATCATTTTTTGTTTCTCAGGAACAAGATCAACGTCGTCTGCGACGGCGATGATCTTCCGGGGGGGTGTGAGTAGGAGGAGTTTTACTCGCTCCGCAATCAGCCGAGTCAAGAACTCAACTTCTTGATGAATTCCAAGAACCCAAGAACGGAGGAGGGGCGTTGTTGATGGCGATTATTTCCACGGAGTGATCTCGACTTGGGAGACAAGCGCATGTGGCGAGGGATCCACGATCTCCATCCGTCGTAGATCTACAGCTGTTGCTACACTCTCTAAAATGAAGCACTACTCTAAAGAAGAAATAAACTTTTCCAATTTTCAAAATGACAACCTAAAGACATCCTTGGACATACCATCCCTTTATATAGGGAGGGAGGATGCCCAAGTGTCCAACAACGGGGGAAAACCATTGCGTGACGATATTCCCCTTAAATGTTCATTAAAAAGAGATGAAAAGAACAAGGGACGAGGCCCAAAACAGTGGCCCAAGCCGAATCAGTCATGGGAAATGAAAATATAAAGAAAAAAAGCACACTACTTATGAGTAAGAAATACGCCGGATACTTGAAGTTGGGATCACGAACATCAGCTCGAGCAGCGCAGTGCGGTTGAACTCATTGATAACACCCTAATTTCGGTCTTTATTTCATGTTATTAGCATGATTTATGCATTTAAAAGGCTTAAATTTGGGTTGTTATCATATATTTACACAAAAATAATGCTTCCAAGTAATTTCTGATTTTCCCCTAATTTTATGTTAATTATATGAATTTTTAAGGATTTATTGAAGCTCGAAATAATTATTTTTGGATGAAAATGGCACATTAAAAAGTTTATTTCGACATTTATCAACATGGGAATTAATCATGGAATTTTCTAGAATTTTTTACGAATTTTTAGGAATTTTCTGGGATTTATTTCAAGAAGAAATGCATTTATTCTATGGAAAAAGGGCATATTTATAAGAGAAAAAAATGTATTTATGCAATTTCTAGACTTTTCGGGGCCTTTTTGCAACGTTTCGTTGCAAAAGACCCTGAAAACAGCTCTCGGTCGCCACGGCAGGCGTAAAGATCCTATTTAAAATTATTCAGGGTTTTATTGCAATTTTTAATATATATTTTTAATGTTTTAGGAGAAATCGGAGGAGAGAGAGTGCGCCAGGGGCATATACGCAATTACTTTTGGGCGGCGTCCAAAAGCAATTCCAGGCTTTTTAAGGACTTTTCTGCAAAAAAGAGGATTCAAAATGCGCCAGCCAATGAGAGAGCGACACGTCATTGCGTGTTTAAAAACGAAACTAATAAATAAATCAATTTTAAATCCAATGGATTAAATTGGTTTAAAATTGATTTATTAATAACTTTTGATCCTGAAGTCCGATTGAGATGATTTTTTTATGGATTTGTTCGTCTTGATCCCCTCTTTATATCTGTATGGTTATATCATTCAGATCTAGCCTACATATATAGATAAATATTAAGTACTAAATGGGGGTAAAATGGTGATTTTTACCCTATAACCTAAGTATAAAAGCTGAATTTCGAGAGGGGGAGCTCATTCTGGATGGTGCTCTATCACAGCTGCATGACAGGGAGGAGCTCTAGCTTGGATCAAGTTATCTGGTACTTTTTTTCCTTGATTGTATTTGAACTTTTATGCATTTTGAATGAATTAGGTTAAGTTGTTTGTTTCTTCATCTCTATTCTGATCTGAACTTCTAAATCGCTTGGCTTGAGCGGCATGTACAAGCCCTGATTAGGATTGAGAGGAGAAATTGAGGATTTACCTTGGCATTCAATTGCATTCCAAAAGAAAACTCTAAAAATTTAGTTTTAATTCTTAGAGATTAAGATTTCCCTTTTATTTCTGATTTAGCAAATTCTCAAAACCAACCAAAACTTAAATCAAAAATTTCTTCCAACCTCTCTAATTGAATTCTTTGATCCATCCAATTGGATCAATTAATTCAATCTAGAGCCCACATTTCTTCTTTTCATCTCATCTCTTCTACCCCCTCTCTAAATTCTCACCTAATTAGGGTGACTTGATCCTCATTGAAGATCAAATTCACTCTAATTAGGATCTAAAACACCAAAAATAAAATCAAATTGAAATTCCTACTTGCCTCCCTTGGACGACACTCATACTTATCACTATACATATTAAGTAGAGTTTTATAAATTTTATTGCATAAGCCAAAAATTCACAACGACAAGGGCTAAAAACTTTGCATAATTTTCACCCCTATTTTTGGCTTATCACTCATCCTGTGTCGATGCAGTCGTGATGGTCCCCCATCATCCTCCCGGGGTGGGAAGAACTCGACTCAAGCCAATTGAAGCCGATGATGTCGTCGATGGGCTGGACTAGCTTCAGTCGGAGTCGGCGAAGATCCTCTTCGGCAATCTAGGTCTCGTCTGATGAAGGCCGTTCCTACCAATGCACTAAGAAGGTGCGGTCCAACCGCTCCGCTGCAGTGTGAATTACCTCCTGTAGTACCGTTTCTCTGTTCTTGCCATACAAGTGTTGGGATGGGAAGTGGTAATTGGTTACACTCACTCTCATGACTATCAATAGTCAAGTGGCTGTGAGGCTCATTTATAGGTGGCATGGGTTGGTATCAGACTAAATAACTGACATTGAAAGTTGGACAGATCCCCCAATCAGGTGGGATACTCACGACATAGGCATTGTCGTTAATTGTACGGGCAATTGGGAAAGGCCTGGCACTACGAGCATGAAGCTTCGTAGCGACCCCTCGAGAATGTTTCTCACGCCTCAATCTAACCATGACTAAATATCTTTTCAAAGATGAAATGGACCATCATCCTAAATTAGCAGCTGCCTTATACTTTTCGTTAAGAGTTCCAATGCGAGAATGAATATGTTGATGCATGCTCCTAATATGCTCTGCAAAATCATATACATCTTATGAAATTCTAGCATGAGGTTCTAGTGGTATGAGATCTAGTGTCTACGCGGTAGTTGACCATACACAATTTCGAACAATGCCTTTCTGGTAGTACGGTTCACCGAGGACTTGAAGGCGAACTCTGCGCGAGGTAACACCTGATCCCAAGTAGAAATACTTTCACCAACTATTGATCTTAACAAGTTGCCAAGACTGCGGTTGACAACTTATTTTTGACCATTTGTCTTAGGATGGTAAGCCATGGAAAACTTCAATTGGGTTTCCATAGGGACCCAAAGAGTTTTCCAAAAGTAGCTCGTAAATCGTAAAATCCGAGATGATAGTTTTGGGTACTCCTTTTAATTTGACGATCTTGTCGAAGAAGTACCATGCTACTCGTGATGCATCAGCCATCTTGGAGCAAGGCACAAAGTGTGCCAGTTTAGTGAATCTATCAACCACGACCATAATTGAATCATGATTGTGTGAAGTCTTGGGAAGACCTAAGACAAAATTGATACTAATGTTGTCCCAAGGTTGAATAGGAATAGGTAGGGGCATATATAGTCCCGTGTTCTGCTTGGTTAACTTAGCATGTGAGCATGTAAGGCATCGTGAGACAATCTTTCCTATGTCTCATTTTAGGGAAGGCCAATAGAACTGATACTCCAATGATTGTATGGTTTTATTAATTCCAAAATGTCCACTAAGGCCTCCGGTGTGTATTTCCCAAATTAGGAAATCACAGAGTAAAGTATGAGGAATGCATAGTCATTTACCATTGAAGAGATGGCCCTCGAATATGTAGTAATCACGAAGCTCGGCGCTCATTTTGCTCGCAATGGCTTGGATTATCTTCCCGAAGTCGGGGCAATCATGGTAGTCTTCTCATAGCTTCTCAAACCCGAGGACTTGGGTCCTCATCATATTTAGAACTACTGGTCGTCCACTCAGTGCATCGGCCATGGCATCATCCTTTCCTTTTTGTGGCGGATGACAAAAGTAAAGTCTTGTACGTAAGCTATCCAACGAACATGTCTATCGCTTACTTTCTTCTGATCATGTAAGTGACGTAACGCACTACGATCAAAGTACAGAACCAACTCTTTAGGTAGGAGGTAGTGGCGCTAGTGGCGCAATGATTGCACTAAGGCATAAAATTCTCTATCGTAATTGTCATATCGCCTTCGTGTATCGTTCAGTTTTTCACTGAAATATTCAATGGGATGTCCTTCTTGGATAAGGGCTCCACCAATCCCGACGCCAGAAGCGTCACAAGCTACCTCAAAAACCTTTGAAAAGTCGAGTAGTTTTAGAAAATTTTAATTTGAAATTAATATTGTTTATCAGTTGTTGAATCTGATCGGGAAATCATGGGTAGCGGCGAATGTTTGATGTAAGCTCTTATTACATGAGAAAATGTGTATAAAAAATATGACTCACAAATGAATTTGATATCTACTATTTCCATGAGAAAATGTGTATAAAAAAGAAAAAAGAATGATTTTCAGTCACAATGAATGTCAACGATGCGCTGGATATATGCCGCATGAATATGAATTATCGATTTAGCTTGTATTTAATTCACCAGTACACATATCAAAATGCTACTTGGCAGCAGGAAAAGGACACTCAACATGCTGAAGTACCTTTTTTATTTCCTTTCCATATCCATATGGACGAATGGAATTGTAAGGAAACCATAAAATATTCATTTTAACACAAATGACTCAAGAGTTTTTTCACCAATTCAAGTACAAGTGTCAGATCCTAGTTAAATATGTGTAATTTTGTGTCAATTATTAGCTCTTTTAGGCAAAATCACTGGCATATATACAACCATGAATGAAACTTATTTTGAAATCCAGTTTTTGAAATAAAATTTTTGTGCAGTTTGAGGATTCTGTGCCATGATCATGATTTGTAATGTGGAATTGAGGAAGAGAAATAAATCTTCCACTGCCTATAATTCTTCCATAATGGTTTTTGGGCTGAGTTTGAAGATATTTTTGTCTTTTTCTCCTCTGTCCACCCATGGTCTCTGATCTATAAATAGACCGCCATCCTTATAGAAAATATACCCTTGGATATTCTTTTGTGAAGCAATTCACTTATTCAAAATGTTATTTGGGCCATTTTGTAATTTTAAGAGCAAAGGATTGAAGGAGTACATATTTGATAAATATTTCTGAAGAAAAACACCACTCAGAACCTTTTGGGCATCTGATGATCAAAGATATCCAAAATATTTCCATCATCATCTGTTTCACATAAAAATACAGAAGCATGTACCATCTGATCAATATCAATAGAGAAAATTTCTCCGCATTAAAAAAATATTTACCCTACGGATGATCTATCCCATCAGCTAACTTTATTTGACACAACATAAATGATGGACGCAGAGCTCATGGAGCAAATGAAGGGAATGATGATGGAAAATCATAATATGAAATCACCACTCAGGAGGGTTGAGACCTCTCATGCATAAAGTTGAGAGAAAATTTTTAACATTTGAAAATGAAAAAAAGGTCATGTTTTTCAACCAGATACAAACCCTAGGAACATTCTGACATCAGAAGGCCCCACACTGAAATTCATATACACATAAAATAAAATAAAAATGGTGAATCTTATGAATACACAAAAAAATCCCTAGAGTCTCCAGTAGAAGAAAACAAAACTACCATCATCATTTCTAATGGAATGGTACTTGAGAATTTTAAAAAACAATTTAAAGACACTACATGAAAATGATGGGACTAGAATGCTGACATGCCGACATGATACTTTCATGAGAATGATCCCATGGTCAAAGGAAACAAATATGGGTAACCACATCCATAATGGAAACTTAAAATATGGTGTCATGTAAATCTATAGGGATTCCTTCATCAATCATTGTGCAGATCGTTTAATCTCTCATGAACATGTTTACATCTGGCTGAAGATGTAAAAAAACATTTTTTATTGTTTGGGAGACAACCCAAAGCCTATTCTTGAGTTTTTCTAGATAAGGTAATCCTCACTCAGATAACTATCACTTTCCTTCTATTATTTTCTTTTCATTGTCTGCTTCATTCTAGGGAAAAGGTATTGACCTTCATGATGGAACAACCACATGATATTTCTGCTGAGAGGACTAAAAAAAACTTAGTTTTTAGTCGCTTACTCTCACCTTACACCTACTACATACATCATATGTAATATTATACTATCTTCATTATCCTTCCTGTGCATCATGGATGGCAATCATAAAGAAAACATGAAGGGTGCGAAAATATTCAAATGAAGGGTGAGAAAATATTTGTCTAAAATATTTTCTAGGTTTGGATGTCATAAAGAAAACACGAACTTTTAAGTGATTGTAGTCTTTCTTTCAAAGTAATAATCAGTAAGCCTATATACTGAAAATATATGGCGTGAATCACACGATGACCGCACCCTACAATCCTCAAACTAAAGGGCATGTCAAAATTTGTAACAGATTGTGGGCTTCTAGCCACTACCAATGATCTGATTCACACATGGAGATAAAATGAATTAAATCAGATATTTAAAAAAATGAGATGATCAAATGACCATGAACACAGAGTTGAATCAAATATGATTTTTGTTTGGTGAATGAATAGAAGAGAAGGTGATTCAGCATGCAAACTCTGTGGATATGTCTCATCTCTACGAAACACTTCCACAACAATGATATGATTCATTCTGGTTGACAGCTATGGATAATGCCTTCTAGGGATTTAGATATATGGATCCACAAAATGGTTTTCAAAAGAGTGTCCACTCCCTCTCCTAAGTGTCCATATGTAAATGGTTACATGAACAACCATTCTCATTATATGAGCAAGAGCATTACAATGCAATTCTATCAATATATTTTGATGACCATCTCGAATATTATGTATACATGGATGTTTCAAATATATTTTTAGTGATAAGCGATCACCATCCTATCATTTCATCATAACTCAGTTATCATTTTTCATATTCTTGCACTTTATTATAAACTCTACATATTAGTTACAATGAATATTATTTGTATTATTTTTTGAAAAAATGTAGATTTGCAAATGGCTTGTATGCCATATAATTTCATCACATTCCTATTCTTTAACTCTCAGATCCAAAGTCAAATTTTTGGAGGATTTAGCATGTTAACTCTCTCAATAAAATAAAGATACTAAGTACTAACTCTGTCCATTATAATTTAATTGAGTTTTAGTTTCAATGATTGACTTCTATAGATAGCCCAAAGTTGTTTTCTTGACTGACCAATTTTAAGTTTCCCTATGGAACCAAGGTTTGACCAATCTATTTAGGACCTTAGGCATTTTTAATATTTATAAAACAAAGTTATTTTCAATCGAGTTGCTTTAATCAATCTTGAAAAAATATGTGTGTGTAATCCTTGAGTCCATTTGGTCAAACATCATTATTACAGAGAGAAACTATCTTAGTTGAAAGTAGTCAAAATGTGTGAAATATGTAAAGATGTATGTTAGTATGGGCTATATCTAGAAAGTAAAAGCACAAATAATAGATATTGTAGTTAATATAAGCAATTATTAAATGAGAATAGTAAAGTTATTTTAACCATTCTCCTGTACATTACATCAATATATATTAGATACAATCCTCATCTTAATATTGATAATCCCAATTGACTGACTCACACTCTGAAAGGTTGCTTAACAGTTGGCATCTTTAATAATATATTTGCAGAATGGAAGTGTTGTGGCATGGTTAGATTGATTTTAACATTTACTTGTGACGTCAGATCTATTAACCCAGTTCAGATATACTGAAATTATGCCAGATAGCTATTCAAAATTATAAATCTTGAAAATGAACCTAGCCGGAATCTGACAGCAAACTCAACAAATTTTTTGAATCTCAGGCCTCACACCAAAATTTGAAAAGATAAGCTAAACGGAAGACACTATATAATTCATTGTTACAATAGTGGAAGTACATTTATTAGGTGAAGTTGACAGGTGAAAGGGGTTATTGAGAAATGGAGTACAGGGCCAAAATTTCAACGCTCTCTAATCAATGGCTTGGTTCTGGAACGCCGATTTAGAAGTGGTCAAAGAGTTCTGGTCGTAGATCGACGCGGTTTTGAACGCAGGATGACGTTTTCCGATGACAATTTTCATTTCGATGAAACGACTAAAATCACCGGAACTCGATCAATCTGAACAGGGTTCATTTCTATCATACAAATCATAAAGCAAATAGAAGCAAAATCAGGATGAACAAACAAATGTATAGTTATTTCCGCTAACTCTTACAGACCCAAGTTTCTAGCTGACCACAGCCTTGCAATCTTTCTCTTTAATCCCCTGTTTGCCCAGCGATGCCTCCAAAGTGATGGTGCAGTTCATCTTAACCTCCAAGTTCTTCTTGTACAAGCCCCACAAATTTACTCGTCCGCTGACAGCCGAGCTGCTAGTAATATTGAAATTCAGGCTGCTCCCAGTTAGAATCCCCAACGTCTGATTCAGATTAGCCACCGCTATGGCGGCAACTCTCTCCACAAACAGATCGACAGTGGCGTTGAATCTGGTCGTTCGATGAGGCCTCGCGTTACCGTTCGGAACGTTAACAACGCCCACCTTCGTCTCGTTGAAGAAGAACATGGTCGTGCTGTTCTGGAAGCGGAACGATGCAGCGTTAGGGTTCTTGATAGAGATATCAGCGATCATGGTGGCGTTGACGGACAGGAAGCTCTCCGGTCGACTGAACGCGCCGAGGTCGAACTTGGAGAGCGTCAGACCGTTGATATCCAGCCGAGGGCTCTTGACTTTGAAAACTGTGAGAGCGAGGACGAGAATAACGATGCCGATAATCACGACGGAGATACCGCAGCATGCAAAGCATCGGACGGCCAGGCGACGTCGGCCGCTAGACTGTCTTTGGATGACCTCCGCGTGTCTATTTTGATCGGAATCGGTGATGATCTCTGGCAGAGGTTCGCCCTTGAGGGGCTTCTCCATCTTCGATATGAGAGAGAACGATAGTGGACGATAGAGAAGGAAAGAACGAGAAGAAGTAGGAGACCCGTGAAGTAGAAGCGGGGAAATTGATTTATAAACCAAGAGAAGGGAAGAAAATCTTAGCCGAATTAAGCCTGATGCAGGCCGTCGGGATTCCGCGAGATGAAGTGTGCCATGTAACATGGGTTTTCTGTGTCGTCTCTGTTTGCGGTGTAGTTAATGACTACCCATCCATTCAGGCCGGCAGCCGCCGTACGTGAATGAACTTTGGTCAATGTTACTCGGTTTTCAGACTGTAGTCAAGCTACGGTAAACTCCAGTTGGGCTAGTGGTACAGGGCATCTGGGTTCGGATCTAATTTAATGTGTCCATCGATTTTGATTTGGTGACATATCGAAAAAATCAAAGAGATAGGGAAGGGGGCATATAAATGACTACCTGCAATAAAACGACTAAACTATGATAATAATTCCTTTTTCCTCTGCCCTTTTTATGTGTATGTATTTCAACTCAAGTCTTTCAGATAATTAACAAGTCTAATCAGACAAGATTCATCAGATCAGAGTTTAATCTGGATTTTTTATCAAAAAAGTATTTGATCCATTCAACTACATCGAAAAGTTCAAAATAAAACATAAATTTGTAAAAATAGGAAATGCATTTTGAAAGATGAAGGTACGAATTTGGAAGAGAGAATTATAAAGCACCCATTAATCATAATGCGTACTTATAAAGATGAAATAAAGTTTCAATATCAATATTTATACTTGATATTTGAATTTTATAATGAAGCCCAACTGCACCGACCCATATGTGATGTGTCCGACTGAGGCGACGCTATCAACGTTACCTATCAATGACATCCCGGACAAATCCAATGGACGGATGTCACTAACCAAGACGACATGGCCAACATCGTCGATGGAACACATGACCGAGTGAGTGGATGTGCCAGATATCACCTATCAATGATGTCACTGACGTAAGTGATCAGCGAGGGCGCGGACCAAGCGGATGATAACACCAATTGTGACAGGACAACTTGACCATGAGGTCCATGAAGTCGCTGATGTAACTGATGGACAATGTTACAAACCAAAACGATGCCATTAACATCATAAACTGTGATGATGTTATGTGATCGAGTCAGAGGGCATCATCGATGTCATCTATCGACAATATGACGCTTATCACGAGTAGATGATGTCACTCTTTGAAATGTTGTCATTGATGTCATCAACCAATATGATACGACTAACATTGCAGATTGACAATGTTACCGAGTGAGAGGATGTCTATACTCTCATCTATCCAGGATGTCACCGACGTAAGTGGTGGATGACGTCATGGACCAAGACAACATTATTTGCATCACTGGTCGTGGTGTGATGAATTCATTGAGTGAGAGGTTGCAAAGGATGCCACCTATCAATGACATCCCTGACATAAGTGATGTATGACATCACGGACTGAGACAGCATCATGGACGTCACCAGCTGTCACTAGATGATGTGATGGAGTGAGAGGGCATCTTGGTCCTCACCTATCAGTGATGTCATCCTCATCATCAATTGATGATTTAACTGTTTGAAACAACGCCATTGAGATCACCGGCCAAGGCGTTGTCTCCATCTCTGACAAACTTGGTAACCAAGTGACAAGAGGTCCCATACATTGTCAATTGTTGACTCCATCGATTGATGATGTATGGATCCATAGATAAACTCCACTTGGCTAGGGAACTGGGTTTGGAATGAATTTAATGCATCTATCACTTTTGATGTGGTGATCTATAGAAAAAATCAAAGAGAAATGGACAGGATAAATCTGTAATAAAATGACTAAACTAGTATAATAATTATTTTTTTGTGTGCCCTTTTATGTCTATTTAATGCAACTCAAGTCTTTCAGACTATTAACAAGTCTAAGAAGACTAGACTCATCATATTAGACTTCGATCAAGATTTTTGATCGATTCAACTTGTTTGATCAAAATCAATGCAGGCCTGCATTCATGTTTGTCTTTTCTCTACTTGAAGCATGTAAGTCCTGAAAACACATAACTAGATTACACAACCCTTAAGTTCACAAGGGGGTTGTGCTTGAGTCTACAAGCAATGAAGCACTCTCTAGGATAGAGAACACTTAAAGGGAGAAATATGAGTTTTACAAACAACATTATACTTCAATAATGATACATCAAGGGTACTTGGGGTCCTTATATATTCCACAATAGGTTCGGGGTTTTTCATAATGACAATACCCATGAAAAGACAAGCCAAAATAGGAGCAGAATACAGTTTGCTTTTGACTTCTTAAAAACTCATCTCTGCTTCTTCATCCCATGAAATTATTCCTTTTGTCCTGCATTCATGTTTGGAGTCATGATGGCGCTAAAATTTTGAATGCTTTTTGGATAAAATGTGGCAAGTCCATGGAAACTCTACACGTGATGGATGCTGATAATAGCCATAGAATCCTAAATTGGTATGACCTTATCTTCATAAACTTGTACTCCATCTACATTAACAACATATCCAAGAAATACTACTTCTAGTTATAAAGCAACTCTTTATTGGAATTTATGTATAGTTTGTTCCTTTGAAGCACATTTAATACTTCACATAGATGCACCAAGTGTTCAACCTTTGTGGTCCTATAGATTAACATGTCATTGAAGTAAAAATCATAAATTTTCCAATAAAGGGTTGTAGTACCTGATTCTTCATTCTCATAAATGTTCTTGGAGCATTTGAAAAGGCCAAATGGCATTACTAGCCACTCATATAGTCATGTCTTTGTCGTAAATGCAATATTCTACTCATCCCCTTTGCGGATCAAATTCTGATGGTATCCACTCTTCAAACTGATCTTGGAGAACACTTTGGAGCCACACAACATGTGCAACATATCATCAAGTCGTGAAAAGGGAAAATGATATGTTATTGTGCTCTTGTTGATTGCTTGAGTATCAATGCACATTACATAGCTCCCATCCTTGTTTGGAACTAACAATGCAGGAAAAACACAAGGGCTCATACTTTCTCTTATGAGTCTGTTCTGCAGAAGTTATTCAGATTGATCCTGCAAAAATTGATTATCCTTGGGGGTCATTCTATAATGGGGTAAAGGTTGGAAAATTTGCTCTTGGGATGAGTTTGATGCAGTTTTGTATGTCCCTCATCAGATGGTGTGTACTGAATCATTGAAAACTCAAGTAAGAGCTTCTACACATGTTTAGGGACTACTTGAGAGCGACATGGGTTAAGATCAATTTTCTGAACAACAAGGAAAACATCATAATTCTAATAAATGATAGAAAATAGCTCCTTTGTGTCAACCAACATCATCTCTTACTTTTTTTGGCTAGGAGTAGGCCTGCTCGTCATGGGGTTAAACATAAATTTTTGACCACCTTTAAAGAAGGTAAAGAAATTTTCGCTACCTATATAGGTTGCATCGTGGTCAGATTACCATGGATTCCCAAGGACGATGTGACATGCATTCAAGTCAACAACATCATATTGCACTTCATCCACATATCTCGCGCCAATTGTAAACTTCACTGAACAAGTTTCATTGACTTTGGTTCCAGTATCGTTATGTACCCATCCAATCTCATAAGGTTGCACATGGGCCTTTGTCTTCAGGCTAGTCTCTTCACCATATTAACAGAATCAATATTTTGAATACTGCCCCCATCAATAATGACATCGCATACCTTATTGCTGATGGTGCATCGAGTGCGAAAAATGCCTCACATACTGTATTGATGATGATGTACCGAGTGTGAAAAATGTTTCAACAATGAGGGTGCTCCTCTTTTTGGGATATACATGAGCCTCCTCACCACCAGGGATAGAGATGAATGGAGGTAATGACGGAGAGAGAGATAAATAATGAGGGAGATAAAGAGACTAAAAGATACATTGAGAGGGGAAAGAATAAATGGTGCACGAGGATAGGTAACATAGATAGATAAATAGAGGGAGAGAATAAATAAGTAAAGAGAAGATAACTTTTCAGGAAAAGTTTATTCGGCTTTTTAGTATGGGAGACGTCAGAAACATTCAAAACATGAGATAATCCTAGATGCTCTTAAGCAATGGTCGAAGAATCCATGTTTATGCATATTTTAATTTCAGAGATATAGTTTTACATTGATTCTATGTCAGTAGCTTGAAGTTGAGAGGATGATAATACTCTAGTATTACAATCTAAAAAATGACAAGCATGAATCAAATAACAATCATGTTTTGGATAAAAGGCTTTTCTTTGAAATTACAACATTATTTCTAAAAAAAATAGTAAATAAACAAAAAAGGACAAAGAGTCAATATTGTCGCCCTAAATAAAATGAACTGTCTAAAGCGTAGTTTGGTATGAAGGTGTGTATCATGTTTCGTGGAGTGCCTTTTGAAGGTTAGTGGATAAAAATTATTTAAAGTGTCGTTTAAAGCTTCCAACACATCAAATGACACTGAAAAAATTCCTCATGTAGCATAAGTTACTGCATTTTAGTCCACTACTCGGTGGTGCCCAAATCTGCCCACCTAACGGAGCACCATTTCCTGCAAATTGTGGCCAAAGGTTCTCTTTTACCTCAAATGTTGTTTCTTGCCCTAAAGACCCAAATTTTTCTTTAAAATCACATTAAATTATTGGAATTTATTAGAAATACATAAATATTTATTTCATTTATTTAAAATAGTTTTGCTTGGTTTTCCTTCATTTCATTAATGTGCTCTTTAGAAAATAATTAAAAATCTAGAAACATATAAAATAATTTAAAATATTATTTAAGTTATATTTGAATCACAATTTACTCTCCCATTACCTACTCCTTGTCGACGTTAGCCTATTGTAAGCAAAGAAAATTTTATAAATATTATTGCATAAATCATAGCCTTAAAACAACTTATTCAACCCAAATTCGGGTATATCGAGGAGACTTAGAACAGGTCAAATCCAGAGTTCAACAAAGCCTAAAAAATCATTAACCGTGTAAAATTAGAATTCAAATCTCTAGTTGATGCTAAATATTTTATATGATTGAAGGAATCACATTACAGGAAAAAAAATCACAAATAGAGTTCAGTTAACAAAGGGCAAACCAATCTACAATTCTTGTGGGTTTCCTTTCTGGTTTAGCCAATTAGTAAACTCACATCTAGAACAGATTTCGTCCATCAATTTTTATAATCTCAAGCCTCATATACAAATTATCAGCATGTACAGTTGTGACTTTGCTGAAATTTCCTAGCAAGGAAACTTAGGCTTCACAATTTCAGGCTTAACAAGGAAACTTACGCCAATTAAGCAAATTGGCGGCTTGATCGGGTATAAATTCTTTAATTGTAGACGTTTCCAGAAGCCAAGGAATAGCAAGCGACTGTGCGAAGCGTTTGCTTTTCGAGGCGAGTGAGAAATCTTCGCACTGGAAGTATGGCGTCCGATCTGAAGCTGAGAGCGAACGCTGCGTTTGTCGACGATAATTTCGAGCTCGCGGCTGAGATTTATACGCAGGGTTTGGACATGAACCCCAATGACGCTGAGTTATACGCCGACCGCGCTCAGGCCAACATCAAGCTCATGAACTACACCGGTACTTGTTTTAAGCTTCTAATTTGTTCCTTACGACTTGTAATGAACGTTTTGGTTTCTGATTTCTGCCTTTTTGTTATACCGGTACTTGTTAGCATCATTTTTTAGCTTCTATTTTATTCCTTAGCGCTTGTAATTGGCGTTGTGGGCTCTGATTTCTTCTTCTTTGTTATCACGACTTTCTAATAGCGGTACTTGTTTTCATCGTTTCTTAGCTTCCAGTTTATTCCTTAGTACTTTGAATTGGCGTTGTTGGTTCTGCTTTCTCTTATTTGTTATCACGACTTTCTTATAGCGGTACATGTTATCATCATTTTTTAGCGTCTAGTTTATTCCTTAGAACTTGTAATTGGCGTCTTGGTTACTGATTTCTTCCTCTTTGTTATCACGGCTTTCTAATAGCGGTACTTGTTTTCATCGTTTTTTAGCTTCCAGTTATTTCCTTGGTACTTTTAATTGGCGTCGTGGGTTCTGATTTCTTCTTCTTTGTTATCACGACTTTCTAATATCGGTACTTGTTTTCATCGTTTTTTAGCTTCCAGTTATTTCCTTAGTACTTTTAATTGGCGTTGTTGGTTCTGATTTCTTCTTCTTTGTTATCACGACTTTCTTATAGCGGTTCTTGTAATCATCGTTTTTTAGCTTCTAGTTTATTCCTTAGCTCTTGTAATTGGCGTTGTGGGTTCTGATTTCTTCTTTGTTATCACGACTTTCTTGTACCGGTGCATGTTATCATCATTTTTTAGCGTCTACTTTATTCCTTAGAATTTGTAATTGGCGTTTTGGTTACTGATTTCTTCCTCTTCATTATCTTCACTTTTTTATACCGGTACCATCATTTTTTAGCTTCTAGGTTATTCCTTACAGACTTGTGATTAGCGTTGTGGTTTCTTATTTCTTCCTCTTTGCTATGACCACTTTTTTTACCGGTATACACTATCATCCTTTTTTAACTTCTAGTTTATTTCTTCCTCTTTTGTCATCGGGACTAGGAAGATTTTTCTCGTAAATTAAGGAACTACTTTTCTTTCTGCAGTCGTTTTGACTGTATTCAACTTTCTTTTCTCCTTACGTTAAATTCTTTTTGTCATTTCCGGCGTCTATAAATCGTTAATAGTGAGTGTTTTCACAAAGTCTGAAAACTTTGTTTAATTTGTGTTTAATTTAATTGTTAATTTGTGTGCTTCTAACTCTTAACTTTGTACGGTTTGCAGAGGCTGTTTCTGATGCCAATAGGGCAATTGAGTTGGATCGTTCCCTTTCAAAGGCATACTTGCGTAAGGGGTTAGTGATTTCTGACATCATTTATTTACGAAGATATAGTTGGGGATGCTAGTTTTGTCTACAACTTTATCTAGCCTTCGGGTTCATGATTTAGTGTTTTTACTCTTCTTGCAGAACATCAAAGAGCCCTTCATTGATTCAACAAAATTCCCTTTATTTTTCTATCATCAGTCCTTGTTAAATTCATCTCTTTTCTTGACAGTATTGCATGCATGAAGCTGGAAGAATTCCAGACTGCAAAAGCTGCCCTGGAGGCTGGCTTTGCTTTGTCGCCGGGAGAATCAAGGTTTGCCAAACTGATCAAAGAATGCGACGTTCGAATTGCAGGTAAAACCAGGTCTTCCCGAGAGCACATTATGTAATTCTCCATTGTTTTGACGTGAAATCATCTGTTTTGTTCCTTCTTCTCTACTTCTCTGCTCTTTTTATATCAAAACTCAGGGATCTGTGCGTAGCTCCTAACTAAGTTTTTAAGAGAATCATTATCTCATTAGAAAAATTACTTTTTAAATGAAAATTATATTTTGGCTTCTAATATATAACTTTTTCCACAGAGGAAATGAATGCTTTATCGTCCACGAATAAGTCACCTACTTGCGCACCTGAACTCGTTGCTCCTGTACCTGAGAAGACATGTGAAAGTGGACGGAATGAGGAAAAGCCACTGCCAAAAACTCCAACTGGTCCTAGATTCAGGTGACATAACAACTATATTTTCTGTCAATTTTTTTGTTCGTTTTTTTAGAAAAGATTTCTGTGGAATGATGTGGTCAAAATAGGTCGTACCTGAACTTTGATCGGATCAAAGTTCAATCTAATTTATTCTTTCAGCTCATGATTTAATCGTTGATCAATCAAATCGGCTTTTGCATTAGTTGGGCACAAGTTGGGGGCTTTTCGATCGTTTTGCTGAAATTGTGCCACGTCACCTACTTGCTGGCCTTCCCCTGAAGTATAATACATTTTTCTTTCCATAATCGATCAAATAGATCAATCTCATGGAACAACGAGGATTAATGGATGAAGATTGTGTAATGAACAACCAATTATTCGATCCGAACCCATGCATGGTTCATGATCATTTCATCCATGTGGAAATAAAGTAATGGGGGCCCATATTTTTGGCGACCTTTATATAGTGGCCCCATGTTTCTTGTCGATTGCTATGTCCGGTGGACAAAAATTCAAGAGCATTAGCATTGAATTATGGTGGCTTTTCTGAATTAGGATCCTTTAATTTGTCACTGGGTGTAATTTGTTCTTGTCATTTTATTGATACAGGCATGACTTTTACAACACAACAACGGAAATAGTTCTTTCGATATACGCGAAGGGCATTCCGGAAGTACATATTGCAGTCGAGTTTGGTGAACAAATTGTATGCTATTTTACTTGCCCTTTTCTTTATTTGTGTACTTGCATTGGAAATTCTTCTATCTAACTTCTAAGACAATTTTGTGATTTAAAATTTCAAAATTTCAGCTTAGTGTCTCGATTGAAGTTCCTGGTGAAGAACCGTATCATTTTCAGCCGCGTCTTTTTGGGAAGGTAGTTAATATTCCATAGCGTGGGAGCTGTGGAATTTTTTAATCATAAGTTCAGCAGGATTTGATTTTGGTCTTAATTTTGGGTTTTGAACTCCTAAACAGATTGTTCCCAGCAATTCCAGATACAAAGTATTGGGTTCCAAAATTGAAATCCGTCTTTCTAAGGTTGAACCCATCACATGGACGTCTCTTGAGTTTTCTCGGGACAAGTCTATTGTGCAAAGAGTGAACATTCCATCAGGTATATTCATCAGTTCCAAATTATTATGTTATATTTCTAAATTTTAATCTGCAAATACTTTATTATTTCAAATCCCATTGCAAGTTGAACTGCAAAAATAGAAGCTATATATCTGGTTCTTCATTAGTATAGGATCTTCAATTTATTGCAAATTGGTTTGTTATGATGAAAGATTTAGCTCCTGGTTGAATTTTCTGGGTAATAGAGATTAAAAGAGTGCTCTTACTTGGCAGGGTCATCGACGGCCCCAAAGCCATCTTATCCATCATCGAAGCCAAAGAAGACAGACTGGGACAAACTGGAGGCTCAAGTAAAGAAAGAGGTGAAACCTTCCCCTGCTGAAACCTCATCCTTCTTCTTCTTATCACATTACTTGTCTGCAGGAGAAGGACGAGAAACTTGACGGCGACGCAGCGTTGAACAAGCTCTTCCAGGACATATTCCGGGATGCCGACGACGACATGAGACGAGCGATGCAGAAATCCTACGTAAGCATCATAAAACTCCATAGAAAAAAAAAACCCAATTCACTTACCGCCCACTAATGCATCTGAAAATAACAAAAAAAAATAGGTGGAATCGAATGGTACGGTGCTGTCGACCAACTGGAAAGAAGTGGGCGCAAAGACGGTGACCGGGTCGCCACCCGACAGCATGGAGATGAAGAAATGGGAGTATTGAGGAACAAAAATCCACCCTTTCCCCCCTGCGCGCCTGGACCCAGAGACATGAAAATTATGTGAAAGATGTGCGAAACTTTGTTGGGTTTTGGCAATAGAGGAAATGAGTTTTCGGCCACACTTAGGATCCTCTGGGCCAAATGGAGTTTTGCGGGGTGCCGAAGTTGAAGAACAGCTGGCTAGCGCTGCTGGGCAAGACTGGAAGCTGGTCCATTGCCAGCTGCGTCGGCAAGAAGCTGGTGTTTTGAGGTTGCTGGTTGAGAAACGACCCTGCAAACATGCCCTCTGGCGTCTGTCCAAGAAACTCAGTTCCCCACGGAGACGGCCAAAGTAGAAAACCAAACAAGAGTACAAAAAAACCTGAGCTACGGAGTGACTTGGCAATGGCATCCCGCCGCTTGAGAATGTGTCCCTTAGTCCATGGGCGTGCACGTCTCTTGGTGCCGGCTGAGGTGGCATTGCCCACTGAAGTTGCGCCAGAAAGCCATCCGAGAACTGCCTTGCCGGTGGCATAAACAGGGAGTCTAGGGAGCCAAGAGTTGGAGAAACGGCTTCGGACATCACAGGATCCGGCGCTATGCCAGGTGGAAGGGACCAGATTCTGAGGTTTGGGTCGACCCTCTGTTGACTTTGACTTTGACTTTGACCAGGTTGGATGGTTTCTGTTCGTGTAGACATGCCGGTTCCGTAAGACGGAACAGGGGCAGAGTGGAAGTCTTCTTCTGGCTCGTTGGTCAGGTCAACCAGGTGTGACAGCCCAATTGAAGGGTCACGGAGCTTCGAGTTTGAGGATTCATCCTGCCCAATGCCACCTTCCGCGTTCTCGGCATTACCTCGCCATTCTAAAACCTTCCACGACCCATTAGAGGCAATGGCTACATGGGTGGCGTCCTCACCTGCCTCTGCCAAAATCTGGGAAGAGAATTATGTCACCTACAGGCTATCAAAATCAATGTGGGGCAAATGCCAGTTAAAGAGATAACCTTCACCATCTGGCGGTCAACTCTTAGGTCAGCGAAGCTGACAGCTTGGTTACAGAGCGGGCATCGCCAGGCCGGTCTCTTGACGTTCATCGCCATGTAGTTTTCATAACAAAAGCACTGGGAAAGTGAATTACAAAGGAAATGTTAATTTGCAAAATCCTCGGAACAGGGATGAAGTTTATCAAAAGAAAGAGTTCCCGCCTGATGATGTTTACAGAGGTGACCTTTGACAGGGGTTTTGATGCGCCTGAAGCTGTGGTAATCCCCACGAGGAAATCGGCCCGATGATTCAGAGACCCAGGAAAAAGAAAATTAATGTGTGCGATAATACAATAGTCTAAGGCAGAGTATCCCAGTGAAAACAGTAGTTCGAAAAAAAATCCATTCGCTGATATTACATGGCTTACAAACACTGAAATAAAATAAATTTCAGTTAATGGTGATTCTGGAAATGTTAGAGATAAAAAAATACACTTCTGAGACTGCAAAATGTTACCTTAGAGGACAGAGAAGGGAAATCTTCGATAGGCCTTCAATTAAATCATCATCTTCTGAAGTTTCCAAAATACAAGTGGAATAAGATAAACAGGCACAAAAAAGTAATAAAAACAACTGACATCCAGATGAAAACCATGTGACATGAAAGCATTTTTTTCACCAAGGAGGCAAAAAATGTAAAAGGTGAGCAGGAACAAACAAAGGTCAACACGACATATTTACCAAAAATTTTCAGTATCTAACGCATGTGACACACGTCAGTGATATGACTTGTGGACACATCCCGTACTTCAAGAAGACTCGGTCACGCTTAAGAAAAACCTGTCCTAGTCGATGGACATCTCAAACGTGTAGAAATCTAATTTGGTACCTTGCTAAATTTTCAAGTGACTTAATTTATTTATCTTCTACATGGGTTTTCTACACCCACCTCCCTCGTCACGACGCCATAAAATATGACTTTCCATGAATAATCAGATAACGAACGATCACCTTGATGTTCTGTCCCAACACCAAGCGATGTGTAATCCTGTGGCAAAGGAATTGTAGACAACTGTACATTCTCCATCGAAGCTACAGCAATGATATATTCCCCTGGTTCTCAAAAGAAATATCAGCGGCAAAAAGAGATGTTATTAAAGGAAAACTGACCATAAAGTTAATTCAAGAACATCAAACCTACCACTAAAAAGGCCAACCACTTGAATAAGATTGGTTCCATACTTGAGAAATCTTGTAATATTCGTTGGATATTGTGGTCCAACATCCTAAAAAGACATTTTAGGAATGATTGAGGAAAAATTATAAAACTCAATTAAATTGACTAACCGAGAAACCACTGGATCTCCTTTCAACTCCTCTTCCATTGACCAGAAAGCTGAAATTTTATTGACAAAACCTGTCTCATTTTTTCAAAACATATCACAGCACGGATTAAATTTGACCATACTTGACATCAAGTGGACTTATGAGGCAAGAAGATGTCTCCATGTTCTCATCGGTTCGAACCACAAGTAGTCTCTGCAAAGATGTTGAAACACAGCGTCAAAAGTAATTGTTCAAAATAGAGTTAAATAAAATATCACGATGATGATCCATACCAGCCTTGGAAATTTACGGTATTTGCTACTTTGAAAAGTATGAAAATCATTGATTGTCAGAACACTAATGAAGGTTCATAAAATAAATCGCTCGTCAAGCCTTCTTCAAAGAAAATTCGGGACTGTTCATGAACTTTGAAAGTTAAGTATCAAAACATTCCAATAAGTACAGGGATTATTTGATGAATCCAATGGTGGAAGGAATTTATCTCAGAAAGAAAACCCACGCTTGCATCTTGTGTCATCTTGCAAGTAAGAATGTTGAAACAAAAGAAACATGGGCCTTCTTACAATTAAACTTCTAGGAAGTCCGTTCCATGGGATTGCAAAATCAACAACCAAAGCGTTATACCCAGCCTACAATGAAGGAAAACAAGATTCAGTTAATAAGCCAGAAATTGAATTTCACAGGAACCACCCTCGCAAATTAGGCGGAAAGGAAACCAGTAAACAATTCACTCTTTAAATGTCGGTCAACCTTAGCTCCAAATGAAACGATAAGCTTCCCAAACTTCAGATGAGGGCAAAACCTGAAATTGAAGTACATAGAGCCCGTTTGTCAACCCACATTGTAGGCATGACCAAATACAAAAGATTATCCAATCAAATGAAAGGCCTTATCGACCTAAAAGGACACTCCCCTGTATAATCATGAGACAAGAAGCATCGAGATCTTTAAGGATCTAACAAAATGCAGAAACGAAGAACCAAAATATGAACGATATTTAGACAATTTTAAACAAAAAAAATACACTTGAGACAGCGTTAGGATTCTTCACGGTCATTTGAATGATTAAATAGCTTTAAGCAATTACAAGTGAGGCAAAGGGCAGAAAGAAAGATAAGAAAAATGTAATTGGAAAACCATTTTTTCCCCTTAGTTTCTACACTACTCTCTTTTGAACAAAAATGGAAGATCTAAAATTAATATAGGCCTATCTTCAGACGATATATAATAATGAGTGTCATACAAACCTCTTAATAACCGTAGAGATAGCAGACAATGCTTTACTTTCGTCAAAGAAGGAGCTCCCAACACAAAAGTTGCTCAACATCTAAAAATCATGGCATTTGGCGTTATATCAGTCACATACATGTACGAAACCATATTAATTTAGATAAGAGATGCAAGACCTCTTTTTCCATGGCAATTAGTTCCTTCGCATCAGCTTCAGAGAACCAGCCCTGCCGACAAGCAGTCTAAGAAAAACATGCAATCGTCAGTAAAAATGTAAAATCCATGAGAATATACAAGGCTTCGGTAAAACAATTGACCCAAAATGAATATTAATGCGGAGAGTCCTTATCCACCATAAGTCTAAGTCAAGAAGAGAGTATTGACTGACTAATAACTCTATGCCAGAACAGTCATATATTTAATAATTCAAGAAAGATGTTAAGCTCATTATGACTAAAGCACGTCTATGAACAAAAATAAATGATACTTGGAAGATTTTATTTAAAAAAGTAATCGAACTTGATCCTGCTAAGCACACTTTAAGAACATATTCCCCTAAAGAATCTAATCGGCTTCAGACCAAAATATATAGAAATATAGATTAGACTCCGATATTTCAATAGCTCGATACCAGAGTTCTGCGACCAAAGAGATAAAAGAGTGATGAAGAATGAACATTGGGAATGATCAAGTAACATTATAATTTTCTTTAAGGGCATAAAAGAAAATGCATAATTTGACTCAAATAAGTATCAGACCAAACAAAACAATAAAGTGAAGATGGACACGGCAAAGTGAACGAATTTATTTTATCTTTATAAAGAGAAAGAGGAAGCGGACGTGCTACATTTTGGGTGGAAGAAATACCTTGGCAGAAAGCAGCAACAACAATATTGCAGGTTGAATGGAGGGCTCGTTCTTAAATTTGTACACCTGCCATAGCGAGGCAAAACGGAACTAAGAATGATAATAAGGTGAAAATGGAAAAGACGTAACCACTTGCCTGCTTAATAATCACCGGCAAATCATGAGCAGTAGGGTAAACTTCACGAACAGTGACGGAGAAATCAATGCCTCTGTTTCACGAAAAAATTGGTCACCAAAAATGTTCTATCTTTGAACGACCGCTCTCATTGATCCATTACTTAAATGAAAAGAAAATATCTATAACTCAATGAAGTCATCTATGATGCCTCAAAAAAGATATAATTCACGCGAACAAATATATAGCAAATCGGTGATCACCAAACAGACAAAGACACTAAAAGTTGACTACCAACAAACGTTTATCACGAGTGACAACGGACATCAGAGAACACGCGAATTAAAATTGATTTATCCGTCACAGGTCGTGAAGTTAACCCTACTGCTCAAGATATCTTCAGAAAGTAAGCAAATTACGCTCCATATTACTCAATCCTCTTGGCGGATTCTATAGATGAGAGTTAATAACACTCGAATCTGTTTTCCTTCCTGTCTAATTATTAAAAACATTCTTTGAAAATAAGCACGCATATAAGACGTTACGAAATGGTTTACACTATGCCAGTTTCAGACACTCAATGTCACACGTTGCCGCAAATATATATAATTAAATGACACTCCCGTTGAATGTACACCAGACATTAATCTGTAGAACGCAACCTCAAACATGCCACCACATTAAATTTCACAAAATACAAATAAACACGCAGGTTTTCAATGATCCACTTGTTTCTCCAAGATCGTCACAAGTTCGTTGGCCAAAAACTCGCAGACGCGAGACAGAAAAGTAAATTTGACAAGATTCAATCAGGTAATTTCAATAAAAACAGAACTGAAGAGAAAAGAATACAAGGAAGAGCTAGAGGCAGCAGTTTTTGAGGAAAACCTAGCGAGCGAGTGGCAAAGTTGCACCAAACTGCTCAGCTCCTTCCGATTAGGGCATCTCATCCACCTATTAATGCGATCCACAACGTAGGACACGCGCCGAACGATATCCTCCCTCGTCATAGTAGGCGAAGAAGACATTCCCGCCATCGCCGCCGTGGAAGACGCCATCGCTGCTCGCCACTGCCACCCCGCAACAGAAACCAGACGCCGGCAGCGAACAGAGCTCGCCCTTAAATATCATTCCGAGTTGTCGTAACTGCCCCCCCACACGTGTTATTTTTTTGAACAATTGAATTCCTACGCCTCCTTGCCACGTTTGACGGATGACGGATGACGTTTCGGAAGGACGGAACGGAACTTAACGGACTTCCGTTCTGTCCAAAATATTTCAGTCCATCTGTTTCGTCGTCGTCTACGTTTCATCATCGTCACATCTCCGTCTTCCGTCATTGTCATTCGTCTTGGTCGCCATCCCTCAGCAACGGTGGTCGTCGTTCCCATACTCCACTATTGTCGTTCCCATCATCATTTTCTGTCATCCGCAGTCAACCTTCCCGCGGTCTTCATCCCTGTCATTGTCCCTGTCCTCAATGGTCAATTGTCCATATCCTCACTACTCATCATCGTTCCTTGTCCCCGTGCTCAGGCTCGTTACCCCCATCTACCGATGCTCTAAATATTTCTTAATATCTATGATTTAAATGTAAATTTCTTCACATTTCAGTCATCCCTAAACGTCATCAGTCATCCTCGACATCCATCCATTCCATCATTTCCGTCATCAATCATCTGTCATCTGTGATGGATGACTGATGACAGACGACTCAGATGATGGCTCGTCATCCGTCCAACACGCCTAGTTTGTGGCCAGATGACAATCTGCATCCGTTTCGTCTCTTACAGTCTCCAAATATCACTTCTTCCAAATATCTGGATTTATGTATATATCCTTATCACATGTGTCATGCTCAGAAGGGCTGCCCCATCTACTTGACATGTGTACAGTGGTGCATGCCACGTGTACAGCAAAGGTAAGTTGAAAACCAGGATATAAAGGGGAGACAACCCTGTCCAGAAGGAGGTATCATCTTCAATCCTTGGTTTATATCTCTCTGTGTAGCACAGTCTCATGGCTCATCTTCTGAACAAGGCCAAGGAAGTAGTGGTGGACAAATTGGCTCACATCAAGAAGCCAGAGGCGAAGGTGGCTGACGTCGGGTTCGGCCACGTCAGCCGCGACTCGGCCACCCTCCTCAGCAAGCTCGAGGTGACCAACCCTTACGACCACGCCATCCCGGTGTGCGAGATATCATACACCTTCAGAAGCGGCAATAGGTCAACCTCAAAACTCGGCCCGTAGACCCTCAACCCTCTGCCTAACGTTCCTTTGTTGAACAGGGTCGTCGCTTCTGGGAAGATGCCGGACCCCGGTTCGTTGACCGCCAACGGTCAAACCCGGCTAGAGGTGCCAGTGAAGGTCCCGTATGACTTCCTCCTCAGCATCGCCAAGGACATCGGCAAGGACTGGGACATTGACTACGAGCTTGAGCTCGGTCTGACCGTTGACCTCCCGATCTTCGGGAATTTCACCATCCCGTTGACCAAGAGGGGGGAGACCAAGCTGCCCACACTGTCCAACATCTTCTGAGTAAATAAATGAACAGCAGTGAGCTATACATAACAGGTTCAACAAAAGAAAGCTGCCGCGAGTAAGAGACTACTCCTTCCCACCCTGTAAAGAAAGAAAAAAACTTCTCAATAAAAGGAATGGGATTTATCTATAAATCATGAACAGAAAGGAGGTACCTTTCGAGGTGGTGTGCCCGGTCTCATTGCGCCGTTGCCGAACCCAATCTTCCCTTTCCGTTCCAACGGTTTGAGAATTTGGAAAGAGCATGTTAAGGTGTCGTCCACGCTCATCATGGCGCCCGCATTGTCGAATTCTCCGCAATAGTTCGGAGCAGAGAAAATAGTCACCAGTTGACGTTTGGCGAAGAACTCGTACCCGTCTTCCACGACCTGTTTTGAAGCATTCAACCTTCAATCAATCTTCTGAACCTCTTATCATGAGTATCAAACCGCTGTCAAGTTAAATCTTGTTCATTCATAAAGGTTTTTTTTGAAGAAAATGTTAATTCGTAAAGTTGTCAAATTACATGTACGTTTTCTACAAAAAACCGATCAAAAGCACACATTTGCTCTGCTCTAGTCCCTCCGTCAACGTCAGTTGTTGACTTCGAACAAATCTAATTGAAAGTGCCAAATGCCCATCAATAGCAAAAGCCCATTTCTTTCAATGGTCCACGAAGACGACTAGAGGTTGACGAATTTTAGGGTAGTTGACAATAGCATTGACAAAATTGTCATAGACAATTGACACTGACTATAAATGCATATCACAAACTATTGACTCCCAACGTCACTCGTCTACTTAGTAGAAATCTGATTTATAATGGTCAACCATCATAACGTCAATGGACAGTTGACGTAGATGGCTTGCAAAAGCGGGTACCACGAGTTAAGATTTCTGAAGTTAAGCTTGCTCTGGAAGTTTGTCAACAAGACTCCAATGGGCCAAAGAAGTTTTAAAAAAAAAGATAGATCACGCGATGTATTAATACCATATCAAAATGAATATCTTTAAGAAACCCGGAGATATTATAAAACAGTTGATGAGGACTTACTTGGTGCGCTCTGCAGATCAGATCCAGATCAAGGGTTTCAAGAAATTCCTTCACTGTTTCAGCACTAAAAGTGTAAGACACTCCCCTGTCATTCATTCCCCAGCCATCCGCTTCAACATCAGGGTCAGACCATAGTAAATCACAGAGAAGACCATGGTCAGGCACATCAATTGGGCGAGGAATAGAACGAATCTGATCAAAATTTTTGAGATCTGGGGACAACCCGCCATGCATGCAAATGATCTTTTCATCGATCAATGCAGCAACCGGAAGGCATCGGAAGCAGTCGGTGAACGCCTTCCACAGACGCACATTGAACTTTCTTTTGCACTCGTCGTAGAAACCGTAAATCCGATTGATGGAAGCACACTCATGGTTGCCCCTGAGAAGGAAAAAATTCTCTGGGTACTTAACTTTGTAGGCAAGAAGCAGACATATCGTCTCCACGCTCTGCTTTCCACGGTCAACGTAGTCTCCGAGGAAAAGGTAGTTGGCTGCCGGAGGGAAGCCTCCGTACTCAAATAAACGAAGAAGGTCAGAGAATTGGCCGTGAATATCTCCTGTAAATAAATAGTAATTTAGAATTTTCACAGACAGATAAGTAATCACCCCAGTTTCTTTAGACTTATGAAGCGATATACTGTTTAAGCTATAAGTTATGACTTATGAAGCATATCAACACGAAGGATATTTAAATATCATGCAAATGTATTGAATTCAGGTTTGAATTAAAGGGACAGCTGAACCAGAAGTGATTTACTGATGAGTTAACAGCAAGATGAAAAGATAAATTGGGAGTTAAAAAAGCGATGCCTAAGCCTTGGCTAAGGTTTCTCTACATTTTGTGACTGAAATTAATAATGCTGAAATCTAAAACGTTAACATCGCAGAGTCTCTAGAGCTCCTGGTAAAGCTTGTCGGAAAACTCGTTGGCTTATTAATATCCCTCTTCGTTGTTTAAGAAGATGGGTTTCATTTTTGTAATTTTCTAATGCTTCCAAATTCCCATAAGTCACCTGAATCAAAATTTATTTTTCTCGTTTCCACTTTACGTAAGCTTGCCCAGGCATTTTCAAGCTGCTCAATACAGATGAGATTGATTAGCAGGACTACAGGATTAATTATGAGTCAAAAAAATTGGTTTCTCACCCTCGGTTAAGGTTTCGGTAAATTATTAACCACATAAATTCATAATGCTGAAAAATAAAACATTAACTGGCACTCTGAGAGCGCAAATAATCATCGCTGACTTACAAGTTTCGCAATTAGGATGAGACACACATTTAATTTCTAGTTTTCCATAAAATCAGGGAACGCAAATTGAATTCAACAGGTCTAAGAGCAACGCCCAAAAGGAAGAATTATAGAAAGCTCGCTACACAGCTGTGTATGCGAACCAAGAACAAAAAACATTAGATGAGCCAGTAAGAGCAATAAATTTTCTTTGAAAGATAATAAGAGCGATAATTGTTCCAAGATTTTTAAAGGGAATGCCCGATTTACCGCAAATTTTCAACGGCGCTTCAAGCTCCAACAGATTCGGCTGACTCAGGAAAATATCCTTGGCGTCGAGGCACAGTTGCCGGATTTCCGCTTCCGTCAACGGGGCCTGCTTCGCGTTTCGTCCACTTTTAGTTGCTCGTAGTCTGTCGATAATATCATCAAGCAAAGCGCCGTCCATAGGCATTTCAAGAAGCCTTGGATCAAACCCGTTTCAAAGATCAACCAACTGAACCTAACACGATCGCGCTCGACGCGCAAGAAACAATCTTAAACCGACGAAGCAGGACTCTCAGATTGTGATGATCAACAACCGACAGAAAACGGAGTACTATGAATCTGTGATCCCGATCCGATTATCGCCTGTTCTTCATCATCCACGTCGTTCTTGATCCGATTTGGCCACCGCCCGTGATAATCTAAGCCCAGTTCGTCATGTGGCTTTAGTCTTTATCAACCCTAAAGAGACGTCATTTTCCAGCGCAAGAGTCCCGGTCAACGAAAACAGTTGACTAACCCGAGTAGTCAATTTTTAAACCGGCTGGCCCAGTAGGAAAGTGGGCCGGCCTTATTTAAGCCCACATAACAGTTGTTCCGGATCGTCCCGGACGTGGACGATGGACGAGACAGGACAAATTTTGTACCGTCCGACGTCCGAAGATCATTTTTCAACCGGATCACGCGTTACATCTCACAGATCATTTTTCCATCGTCAATTCCCGTGAGTTTCTACCTCGATTCATTTTAATTTCTTGTTATGCTATCTAATCTAGACTACTATATAATTCGAACGCGAGATTTATCGCTCGAAATTTGCTTTTGTTGGTTGTGATTTAGATCGCCGGCTTCCCGCGGTTCACATCTTACAGATGTTGTTTCCGTGACCAACTCATGTGATTTTCTGCCTCAATGGCCCTCCAAATTCGCCCGCGTTGCATCTTACAGATCATGTTTTTAAGAATTTTCAGTCAAATTATGGTGTTTGAATTAGCGGTATTTCGATGCCATCCTCTCGTCCTACGCTTGTCTTCTCTCTTAGAATGCCGGATGAGCGTCTGGCTATCAACAAGTGGGAATACAAAATTATGATTTGGATGTGAACTATATTTGAGAAAAAATATTGTCAATTCACCATATTTAAAAAATATATATGGTCAATTCATCTTTTACTCCGAAGTCTCTCGATTTCTTTTTCGGTTTACTTTCAAGGTACTGCGGTTGTCAATTTCCATCCAATCTTGACCAACTCTGAGGAATTCTATTGTATTGGCTACACCTAGGCCTATTATATGTTTTCCCCCTTGATTACTTAGTGGTTCATGTCAATTATTTTATAACTATGTTACCTTATGATTTCCCCTAATTCGTTCACTATTTTGGGGACGGATCTTAGATTGAGAAGTGCATGATCAATTTCCGTGTTACTTTCAATAAATATAAACTTTATCTTTGAAGAGCTGATCAGCTTTTTTCCTCCTCCCTCCAAGACAATCTTCATGATTCTCTATCATATTTAGTTGCTACGTTGGTTGCACGATCATCAATCTAATTCGATTTATTTTTCTTTTGCTTGTCGCGTGGAGAAAGCTTACAGGGTCCTGAAATTCAATTACTTCAAAATGACCAGTAGATACTCTTTCCTGCTCACAGGCTGATACTAAATCCATGTATTGCATGAACTGAAAAGTTGATTTGATCTCAAGTTTATTCAATTGTAGCTCAAATTGATTTGATAATTTATTGGTTATGTCAAATATACTGATACGAGCCAAATTAGGCATTATAAACGGAAAAGACAGAGAGGAAGCAAGATATAGCAAGGATTCCAAATTCTGGCAGGTTCGTTGAAGTTAAATAAGGAGGGAGGCACCCTTAAGTGAAGGCGAGAAGTTGGGAGATTTTGACAGCAGAGGAGATCCTCCGAAGCTGTAGAGAGAAGCCGATCCAGCCGATCTCTGGTGGGCGACCAGCTGATCCAGCCTCGCTAGAGTTCCTTTACTATTCCTTGTCTTTTCGAGTCAGTTATTTGTCTTTTTGGATCTTTTCCAGTAATTCCATCGTTCCCTCTGTCTGGAGCGAGCTGTCGGAACTATTAAGGAGTCAATCACTTGTTTCTATGGATTTTACGGGTGGCTTATTCATATACATATTGCTTACTGTGGTGATACAAGGAGAGGGGCGTATCATATACCTTTTATCTCATTTGACTGTATAAGAACTCTTTCCCTTATATTAATTTTTAAGCTAATGGGTACCATGTTAGCATAACATGACCATATATAATTATCTCCCATGTCTTTCATGCTTGAGACATCTCGATCAAGGAGCCGAATGATAACAGACCTGATTCCCTGCAGGAAGATCGGGTCATTTAAGTTTTTTTCCTTTTTAATTTGTCCATTTTGATTCATTTTTTCTGTTGTGCAAATCTAATCTTGGGCTGTTGTTCATGGCAGGATTTAACACTCCTCGCACCATGTGATGGCCTCTCCCAACCACACCTCGCCTTGTCCCTCTCCCTTGTTCAAAGTTTTTCCCCTATGGTGATGCTGTTTTGTGCAACTTTTACACATGCAAACAAAAGTGATGCTGTTTTTCCCCTATTGTTTTTTCACCCATGCAGTTATTCTCACATCCTTGTTTTTATACAACATTCTTGCTCTTCTTCTAAGTTACACAAAATTCGTCCTGTTGACTTTCAGAGAAGTTAGCCACCATCTCTCCTTCTTCTGCTTTTGATGCCCTTATCTTCTCATTACAAGCCACAGATTATACTATTGCTTTGATTACTGACACCCTAGCTGTGAACTATTTGATATTTTCGGCTCCAATGGTGATGAATATGAGCTAATATTTAGATAATTTGAAGCTTCTTTCTCATGGAGGCTGATAAACCTGATGGAGCAAGCATTCTGGGCAGAAAAAAAAACTCTCTTATGCCCAATTATTTCAACTGTGCACCATACTTTTGCTGTACTGCTGTCACATCTCTTGTTCTACAACACCTCTGCTAACCGGTGGTGGAAACTGAAGGAGTGCGGACGAAGGAAACAGCTCAATATTTGATTTTATCGTTCCCTCAATCTTTCTTTCTGAATCTAACTCTGTCTCTCTTCCTCTCTCTTACTGTCCCACCCTTAATCTTTCTTTTTATCTCCCTCAACCTTTCTTTCTGTATCTAAAGAGAGACAGATCTTCCTCTCTCTTACCGTCCCACTCCCATAATCTAATCTTTCTTTCTGAATCTAACTCTGTCTCTCTACCTCTCTCTTAACCTCCCACTCCCTTAATATTTCTTTTTTATCTCCCTCAATCTTTCTTTGTGAATCTAACTCTGTCTCCCTGCCTCTCTCTTGCCATCCCACTCCCTTAATCTTTCATTTTATCTCCATCAATCTTTCTTTCTGAATCTAACTCTGTCTCCCTTCCTCTCTCTTACCCTCCCACTCCCTTACTCTTTTATTTCATCTCCCCAATCTTTCTTTCTGAATCTAACTCTGTCTCTCTTCCTCTCTTACCCTCCCACTACCTTAATCTTTCATTTTATCTCCCGCAATCTTTCGTCCCGAATCTAACTCTGTCTCTCTTCCTCTTTCTTACCCCCCCACTCCTTTCATCTTTCCTTTTTTCTCTTACAATCTTTCTTTCTGAATCAATGTCTCTCTTCCTCTCTCTTACTGTACAACTCCCCTAATCTTTCTTTCCCTTCCTCTCTCTTACCGTCCCACTCCCTTAATCTTTCATTTTGTCTGTCTCTCTTCCTATTGCCCCATCGATACATGCACACATATGGAAGGATATTGGAGAGAATAATTAAATTTTATTTAAGGAAGATTATAATAATTAAATAGCAAAATGACTCAATTCTAATAAAAATAATATTATACTTCTAGGGATTAAGTGATGACATTTTTGCATTTCTCTATAATTTTATTGCATTTTTTGGGAATTCTATCCAAATAAAAATGGTATTCTGCAAAATTTAATTTACTCTAAAAATTTGTTGAATTATTAATTTCACGCAATTAATTTAAAAATGAAGATAATATAATAAGATGATAATGGCATGTGCTCTTATGGCCCTTATGAATGAAAAACACTACTGTGCATTTTGCTCGTGCTCTCGATGCCAGAACCTTTTTTCTTAAAAACTCTGTGAATATGTTTGTTAGATACATCATCTCTAGAGAAGATGGGAGTATTGATTTACTATTTGGTTGTGGTGAGTTAATCTTTCTAATCCCAATATCTGCATATATAGAATTCTACATTCTAATTCTTATTCAAAATTCAAAACGGAATATTTGATGATCTAGAAGTAATGTGTGGCTGAAATTTTAACGATAGTTTTGCCTTTCCGTCTATCCATCCATGGTATCGGGCTGAAATATTTTCCCATTTTTTAAAATTTTACCCTTAATAGATTTTGTTCTTAATTATGATTAGAAAATTGAGTTTCACATTAAAAAATTATTTTGGTTCTATTCTGGAGTTTTGAGTACAAAGGGTTGAAATAGTGATGATCTGATTAAGACTCATCAAGAGAAAATACCGCTTGTCTCATTGGGCACATAACCATTAGGTTGGCGTAATTTACTCATTTCTTTGTCATTTCCTAGGTAATCACTGTCGAGGATAACCTAGCTTTTTACCATCCTGCACGCGATCATCAACTATGCCGCTCGCTAGGGCATGACCATATGCATATACACTATGATATTGTATGATAATAAAAGTGATAACATGCAAAGAAGAGCTAAAGTGCTATTTTTATAATATTTTTGGGTTTTTAATGGTTAAAAATATTAATTTTTAACGCATGTTATCATGATTATAGGTTAAAATAAGAATTTTCTTAAATTTCAAGTCAAACGCCACTTTGGAGAAATAATTAGGTCAATTTATACATGCCAAACATTTTTAAAATGACGTTCATAAGAAACTAAATGTTTTAATTGACCTATTTCGATAAATAAAAATAAATTAAACAATGAAATGGATTTTAGAAATTAATAAAGTAGTTTCTAGGCATTAATAAACATTTCTTATGATTTGTTTCAATTATTTTTAGATAAAAGTATTTTTTCATCAAATTATTGGGCCAGTTTAAGTGCTAATTGGGTGCTAAATGCGCATGAAACGTTTCAAGGAGCGCGCGGGCCAATCAGGAGAGAGGAAAATGCATTCAGTGTGTGACACACAGGTACACATTAGGTGTGTATAGCACAGCACACGAAGTGATGCAACACGCTCAGCCGGGATGGGCGGCTCGCGTTGCAACACAGGGCGAAGGAACGAACAACACGTATTAATTCAATGGATGATGAAAGACGATACAAGTTCGTGAAAACAATGAGAAGCACAATCCACAACCAAATAAGACGACTGTCCTGGTAGTGATCCATACGTGCCACATACGATCAGACTTCCAATGACCCGATAGATCACGACAAACACCGACGGTGCGGGTATCCTCGATCGGACTGTATATTCCCGGTGCTAGGAATGAGATGGAGCGGGCAAGGTGGAACTCTCCCCAACCCCACCGGACAGGTAAGTTAAAACGACTAATCTTCAGCGGTAGAGCACGCGAGGAAATATTGGAAGTAGTAATAATACTCAAAGGGGTGAAGTTAGTTGACCTGCGGGACCGAGGTCCAATAGATCGCGGTGGATCGAAGCCGTGTTGGTCGGCGTGAGATAAACCGTGACGGCGGCAACGAGTGGTCAGACTGGGACGTGCGGTTGGGAGATGACATGACCGGTGGGGTCGTCCTTGAGGGGTGCCGACGTATGCAGGCACGGGCACTAAGCTCACGCGATGACGTCAATTCCTGCCGGAAGGGTCCCCAATTCGGGAGCGTCGATGGCAGCTCGGGGGCAGAGGGCGGCTCTGCGAATGGGCGCCTAGGCGGGCGCTGGGGCGTCAGCCGGAGGTGTTCAGGACGGGCGTTGAGGCGGGCGAGCACTGATGGCGTCAGCCGGCGGCGAACGGGAGTGGGCGTCGGGGCGATTCGGCAGGTGGCGCCCTGGCGAATGCAATGGCGTCCGGGGCGGGGTTTGAGGGGGGCGCGGGCCTGACGAGGCAGCGCACAGGTCAGGCGGCAGCGGTGGCCCGTGGCGGACGTTCAAGGCGAGCGGCCGCCTAGGCGCGTGTGGCGGCGGTTGAGGGGCGCGGACTTGGCGAGGCGATGCGCATGTCAGGCGGCAGCGGCGGCCTGCGGCGGGCGCTCAGGGCGAGCGGGCACCCAGGCGCGTGCGGCGGCGATTGAGGGGCGAGACCTGACAGGGGCGTAGACTTCGCGAGGCGACGCGCAAGTCAGGCGGCAGCGGCGGCCTACGGCAGGCGCTCAGGGCGAGCGGGCATCCAGGCGCGTGTGGCGGCGATTGAGGGGCGTGGCCTGACAGGGGCGCAGGCCTGGCGAGACAGCGAGCGGGTCAGGCAGCAGCGGTGGTCTGTGGCGAGCGCTCAAGGCGGGCGAGTGCCCAGGCACGTGCGGCGACGATCGAGGAGCGGGGTCTGAGAGGGGTGATAGCTTGGCTAGTCAGCGCGCGGATCACGCAGCAGCGGGCAGCCTGCCGGCGAGCGATCAAGGCGAGCGTCGACTGGTGGTCTGTTGGGCGACCGGATTTGGACGCCGGCAGAGGTTGCTGGGCGGCGGCGGCGGAGGAAGGGCTTCTCGGCGGCACCCTCTTCTTCCCCGAGGAATCTCCCTCCCCCCTTTTCTCTCTAGGTGGTCTTCTCCTCCCGAGAAGCAAAAGTGCAAAAACAACAAAATACTTCTCATTCTCCTCTAGGGCATCCCTTCTCTTTTTATAGGGGGAGAGTGAAAAACCCTAGGGGTCGGCTCGTAATTAGGGAGAAAACCCCTAATCGAGCCGTAAAAAAATGTGGTTCGAAATGCGACGGAGGGGCCAAAACACAGAAGCCCTCCCAGAAACACAATAAGGAAAATCCAAGAAAATGCAAAGAAAGTGGGACCGGAAAACTCCCTCTTCAAGCTGTATACTTGAACTTTGGATCCTTTGCGTTGGCTTGAGCTACGCGACGTGGCTGCTCGCGTGTTGCAACGGGTCGATCTTGTACTTCGGCTTGCGGATGGTCCCCCATCACGAAACCTCGCGCGAACCAATCCCGTGTGACTTAACTCGCTGCGTGCGACGCAGCAAGTTAAGCTCGAGCACAACATTACGTGTACCAATCAGATTGCAGATCTCAGGCTGACCGTGAAGTCTCGTCCGTGCCAATTGCACGCACAGTGCCGTGCTTATAAAGGATGACGTATATGCGGACCAATTGCGACACTCCGTGCCACCTGCGTACAAAGCGAAAATGACTGAGTTAATAACAGATCAGAAGAACGAGTTATTCCAATCTTAGAGTGCATTCGGAGCTCCCTCTCTGACTCAAGAGCAGCTTGGAGTGCATTTGGAGCTCAATTTGGACAGGATTTTCGGTGATCCGGTGCCGCAATTTGCCCTAAAATAAGCATCAATTCGTGGGAAATTGGATAGCTCGTTGCGCGGAATTCTCCCCAATCGACTCAAAGTTTCTCCTGGTACTTCTTGGTTTATTCTGAATTTTACTCTTGATTTCATACTTAATTTTAGCAATTTTATAGTTCGTTCATGTTCGCCATTTTTTCCTAAATTCTGATTTCAATCCTTTTAACTCTGAAATTTACCTTGTTTTCAAATCAATTAATATTCTTTAAGTTTAGATTTAGCCATTTTGAATGACATTTGACCTTTAAATCACTCATTTTAGTCCTTTATTTCTCAAGTTAGCAAATCGTAGTCAAGATTTGCTAATTTAAGATATCTTGGCCATTGGAAAGAAATTAGGATGAAATAAAAATTCCATGAAAACCTACTTATCATTTCAAATCCGTGAGAAGTAAGATTAGGTTTGCATAAATTTTAATGAATCATTTAGGAGTAAGAACTTCCCTAGCCATTTCCAATTCCCTAAATAACCCAAAAACATAATTCAGACTGAACTAAGTCTTTGGGTTTAATAAATGAAGCATGATTAATGGGCAACTTTTGATCTAGATTTTAGTAATGCTAGCACCCTCAAAATCTCAGATCAACTAGACACATAAACAATCTAGTTAGGGGATTAGTTAGTAATTCATATAAAGAATTGATAACTAATTAATTAGGCGGTTGCTGCTGCAGTTGGTGGCCGTAGGTGCAGCTTCGGCCGCGGCTGTGGCTTGGGGCTGTGATTAGTACTGGCGGCCGCGGCTGTGTTGACTACGCTTCCGCCCGTGGCTGCGGTGGATGGCAGTGGCCGTAGTTGGCAACACGGTCTATTGTCGCGGCAGCACGGGCAGCCCAGGGGGCCGCGATTGCAGACAGGAAGGCCAGTAGTGGTGGCGGCCGGAGCGCCGATGGAGATGGCGGCGGCGGCGGCGGCGGTTTCCGGCGGTTAGGGTTTCTGTCACTCAAAATGTTGGTGGCATTTTTGTATTTTTGGAGAAAAGTAAAAAAAAAAACACTAGAAAAAGGGAAAAAATACTTCAGAAATCACATTTTTTCTCAACAATTCTTTTCTCCCTTCTTCCTATGGGTGCTCCCCTCTTATAGGGGTAAATATGGGCCTTCCCCATTAGAAAATAAAGGGGAGAAGGCCCAATAAAAAGTATCTAGGACCCCTAATAGGCGAGATATCCGCTTACATGCCCACACATGGGCTAACACACTCACAAACGTGTAGGTCTGTGAAGCAGCCCAAAACGCTCAAACAAATAAAAACAAACGCATATTCCACATCACACATATACTGATGGAAATATATGTGGCCGGCAAGCCAATCACACATTTCACATTTCATTCCATGTTCATTAATACAATATATTCATTATAGTGCATGTGTGATGCTTATAATGAAGTCCATGAATACATGATCAGACTTAGTGAATTATGATGAGATTGTAATACGAAGATCACTAGTCTTTAAGCATGTGTTCTAAACATTTCTATTCGAAGGATACACGAGAAGGACATTGAAGTATCTGGATAGAATAGCACTATCAAGCCTCACTCATATGATGAGTATGGCCGATCCCGTAGGCATTAGTGTGAGACACTAAAGATAGATCGTGGGTGCTCTTTAGTGGAAAGAGCTCACTGAATTGATCCGTACAAATCCCTGAATGTTATTATAACAAACTATCAGTCAGGTTGATTCATGTCATAGTTGTGTAAGTGGTTCTTAGACCTTAGACACCAAAGACATATTGTGGACGAACGATTGTACTTTGGCTATGGCCAATGAGTCTCTGATCATGGGATTGTCAACGGCCTTAGTTTGGGTACATCAAGAAGTTCAGGAAGATGATTGAGTGGTCAAGATGGGATCGTCTACCATCGATCGGTATCAGAGGTGACAACTCAAGGAAGATGATGTGATGAAGTCTTTGGCCAAGGAAATGAAATATTGGATAAGAGTTCTCAGATGATTTATGAATGCATCAGTACTAACTCGGATGACAGATTAGGGTTTGACATTTGACCATACCCTAAGTCTTCCAAAGAGCATCAAGTGGAGGAGGGACTACACATACACAGAAACAGATGACCTACAAGTTCCATGAAGTGAGTTGATACACACTCCTTTATATCTTCTAGAACACGAGGTGTAGTTTGGCAACCCACGCATTGGAGACTCGACCTATCGATTGGGTTAAATCAATCTGACATTAATTAATCTGTATGATGATATAGTTAATTAATTTGGAAGGCCAATAATGGTTTTTGGGGTATTGGAATCATTAACTAGACTGATACATGGGCCTAGAGAGTCACATGCAAATGGTCTTTTGGACATCGGAAGATATATTTAAGTTTGGAAAATACCCACTTAGTATAAATAGGGGAAGGTCCTGAACAAAATTTACCCAAGCCAAAATTGTTCAGGGGCCTTTTCCCTTCTTCTCCACTATCCCCACCCCCCCTCTCCATGCCCGATGCAATCAGAACAGTGTAACGACGATGATGGAGGTAGAACGGGGCTCGTCAACAAGAAGGAGGAGAGCCGACGTGCCGAGTATCGCGTGGATACATCTAGAAGCTGCACACTTGAGCAGCTCGATTCGTCTCTCTCCGGGATCTAAGAAATCACGGATGCATCTGTGCAAAGGTACTTCGTTGCATTATTATATCGATGCCGTTCAATTCCATTCAAGTCTTCCACGACAGAATATTTTGTTTTATTCATCCATATCATGGCCTCTAGGACCCATCATATACAAGGCCTACTAAATAATGAAAATATAAGGAAAAAGGGGGGCTCGTTGACTCGGCCGGTGGATGAGCCCTTGCGCGATGAACTGGTGTAACTGGATATTCAAAGCTGGATGGTCCCCCATCAATCAGCCAGCAATGTAAAAAATTAAGTACGGTAATTTTTCATAATTAATTAATATTTATAGCTATAAAATAACATATAAATCCTAGACTTATTATATTATAATTGAATGTATGGAACTAATATTTTTCTCACCTTCCTACAATTAGTTTCAATTTTTTTGCTAGTGTTTTCAAATTAAATTAGATTTAATTCATAAGATATATCACATACTTATAAAATTATAAATAAAATAAACTTCACTTTTTCAATACTTGCTCAGTGTGGATTTGACCTTCATCGCCTAAGTGCTTATAAGGAAAGTTAACATCTTTTTGTATAACTTCAAAAATTAAACATCATAGTTAAAATTTTTGATAAATTTGGAATAATCAAAGAGGAAACATAATTAATCCTAACTTAGTCCTCCCAAGTTAGTTTGGGAGATTCAATAGAGAAGTAGGTAATTGTGTCCATATTTTTATTTTTACATAAATTTACCAGTACTTAAAATGTGTAGATATTAATTTGAGGAGACCAAATTGTATGACTTGTATCAATATTTTATTTGTGCATGTTATCATTGCTCAAGTATTATGCTGGTTCAGACACAGATGGAAACGTAATGATCAATATTAATAATAGGAGTAATCTGTGTACAGATCAAAAGGCATCTTAAAGATGGTATCCATATTATCAAAATATGTTAATATCATTTATGTTTGGATGTCATAAAAAACCATTATAGTTGTGTAATTTTAATAGGAGGAAGTGACTTGGTAGAAATTTTATGAGACTACACCATATCACAGTATTAGTTAAAGTAGAAGAAAAATAAACAACATAGTGATCTTGATGAAGATCAAATCATGAGAACATGATTAATGTAACTTAAATTACATGCCTTTAATAGTCCATGCTATTAAGAAATAATTTTAATATTCTTGAAATTTGTTAAATACCAAAAATTGCATGTTATGAACATGTTTGACTAACCTTATGTGAATTATATGAAGTCAAGAAGTTTCACTTCTGGTGAATACTCTCTAGTCCATTAAGGGACAATTTTACATTAATTTAATGTGAAAATTGTTAATAAGATAGAGTATTTCTTGTTACCAATCATTATCTGGAATGGAGAATAGGAACTAAATTTAGGTTGAGCTATCAAAGGATAAAATACCTCTTACTAAAGGGAAAAATCAGGAAAATAAGTTCTCAACAAACAAGAAAGATAGGTAAAAATAGCAAGGAAAATTATATAAAGTCATAAAAATTTTATTGGAAATCCTCATTTATGTCTAAAGAGCCTATTTCCCTCTATTTTCACCTCATTATGAATGTGATTTAGTGGAGGATGCACTAAAAAAATCTGATCCTGGAAGAATTTAAGGATCCAGACTAGAGAGGACACATTGAGTGAAGAAAAAAATAATATTTAAGGTTATAGCAACATAGATCCACATTTTCTTCTTCGTTTTATTCATTTCAACATTGATCCTATCATTTTGCACTATATATCTAATAATGTAGTCATCTGTCTAAAAAGCCATCCCAAGCACCAGTTAATATCACTCAAATTCCTACACGAATAAACCATTTCCTAGTCAAAACTCCGTATCCAATAATTTATGTGCTATTTCTTCACTATGTCTTTGTTTTTTCATTATTCTAGTTTATTATGAATAATCTGCCTCTTTATCTATCTAAAATTTTAATTTCATTTTTACAAAACTTTTTGATAGAGATCAGGGGTTCCATGATTTTGGTTGCTGATTTATGCAAGAGCAAGTGGCTTGCGCACTAGTCCACAGGGAAGACCTTCCAAAGAGCCAAAATTTTTAATACTTAGTGCTATATCAAAATTTTTCTAGATTTTGTTTATTTATATTGATTAATCTTACAAGCCAGATAATGATATTTTTAATAACTAACTTGCGAAATTTTCATGAAGAAATTAATTTTGTTTGAGAATTAATTTTTTTCTTTTCTGAAATATTTGAGAAATTATTTTTCAAATAATTCATTAATAAATATCTATTGAAATTCAGAAAAATGCTTTCAGATTTAATACTTTTTACAGAGTTAAATTGCTGCTTTGCGTGTCATTCTCTCGTTCACTGAATAATAATTAATTTCTTTTACATGCGACATGTGGAACTTTTTGAATCCCATCCTTTGTTTTAAATGACCAAAAGGGAATTTTAAAAAAAATGCCCTTTTGGTGAACATAATGAAACTGATGTGTGTACAAACATCTCAAAATCTTGTCCCTTTACTGCATATAATGTGGCACAAGTAACTATAAGATGTCAAACTCTGAAAGGCACATTGCACACTCATGGTGTGTCCACTTTGTTCTTCAGTGCAGAGTAGAGCAGTTTGGTAGATCACAAGGCTCATAACCTTGAGGTCATGGGTTAAAATGCTGACCAAAAGTTGCTGAGTCAGACTCCGATAAAGGATTCTTGTTGTTCCAAATAATCCAGCTACAGCAGAATCAGGAACGGATAATTCTCCCCTTTTTTCTACTTGACTCTTTGGTTTTAAAAGTGAGTGAACCCTTCTTGGACCCTTAGTGCCCAATGAGAGAGCGGACAGATAATGAGTTGCAATCTATATCGTAAAGGCGATTGACTTTTACTATCATATTGGATTTCTTTTGTGGTTTCTGAAATTTTGGAGCATGGAAATTCAATCAAAAAGGAATATTTTTATTTAACAGTCAGTTATTTCTTCTCAAAGGTGTGGGGACACATGCATTCATGTATTTGTGTTGATATATCTAAGGAACATGTGATTGTATGAATAATTTTGTGATCTTCTGTTGGATGAATTACAAGAGGCTAAAAAAATAGATAAAAAATGAAGAAAGCTTGGCTCAGCCGTAGTTGACCTATAAAAGCACAGAAACTTATGGAGGTCAAATAATTATTTTCTCCTTGAATAAATATATTAAGTTTCTTCGTAATCAATATATCTGATTTCCTTCTTGAAAAATTCCAAAATGGCTTTACATGGTGAAATACACTTACACTTGGAAGATTCTTTGGGTTTAAGAGCACCACATTTCATGCAAGATTAAGGCAAATGCACAAAACAATGTTTCTATCATGTTTATGATCTCTATTCACATATTATATTCCCACATAGATCTCAAATACCTTTTCAAAATTCAATTTTCTCATATTTTCTCTAATTTATCTCTAGATTGATTTCCCCATTCTCATCTAAAATCCAATTCCATGTATGTCATATATCTTCCCAAATTTTCATCAAGAATCCTTTCATATTACCCTTCAATAAAGATTTATTTAAATCTCTAAAGTTGAAACATCTGTAAAATAGCACTAATAAATATTTATCTATGTCTTCATTTTATTTTAAATATTTAATAAAAACTTGACTCATTTTTGGGGGAACCTACTGATAACATGCATTTTTAGTGCATTATATTATTATATTTATGCGTCTTTATGCATTAAATTATTCATATTTGCATGTTATCAAGCTTTTAATGATTAAATCTATTTTTAGAACAAATTTCTGAATTTTCTATATTTTTAGGATTTTTCTAATAGTATATTCTAAAAGAATATAATTTTTTGAGAAAGAATATGATTTTGATGGAATTTTTGGATATTAAATTTGGAAAGATATGATTTTTCTGATTCAAAAAATATATTTATACGTATTTTTTGGGTTTTTATTTAATTTAATATGACATTTTAAGTATTTTGGTTTTTTTATGGCATAGTGTGACGTGGCGTGTGGATGCGCCACCACGTCAGCATCGAGAAAGATATTTATTTATTTATTTTTTGTCTTTTTGTCATGTACATGTAGCATGGAATGCGAAAAGCCATGGAATACGAAAAGCCAATAAATGCGAAAAGCCACGAATACGAAAAGCCATGGAATGTGAAAAGCCACGGAATACAAAAAGCCATGGAATACGAAAAGCCACAGAATACAAAAAGCCACGGAATATGAAAAGCCACAGAACACCAAGTGCTTTGACTTCTTAACTTCCAACAACGATTACTTTTGATCTTCCCCTCCTCTTTCTATCGATACCCTCTCATCTATAAATAGAGGCCTGGATCATTGTAAAAATCATCTTGAACTTGCTTCCCACTTTTGTGGGCTGATTGAAAGAGAGTGAGTTTTGAGATCCATCAAGAGTGTTCTTGGTGTCTTGGGTGTGTGGGAAGAGACAAAAGAGAAGAGGGGGAGCTTACCGGCACTCGCAAATCGCCGTGATCCTGGCGGAACGTAAGGATCTAAGGTAAGTGTCTTTGCCTTTCGTTGTTTCTCTCCCAACATCATCGTTATCATAGTTCTAGTTTTTATTATCACCGTTTCATTTATCACTTCATATGTTCCCATTCTCTCATCTCTCCATCCGTGCCATCATATCACTCCATATCCCACCAGTATCCTCGTCTATCCCATCGTTCATCCTCATATCCATCACAATCACTTACTCTTTACTTTAAGTTAAATTTGCTTATAATTACGTTTCTTTTATCTATATCACTAGCTCACGTCCTCAAATCTTGCTTTCGTCGATCCTCTCGTCCATCATCACTAGTATAAGAAAGTAAATCCTTAATCCTCGTTCCCTGTGGAGACGATCCGTACTCATCACTAACTAAGTATTTTTAAGTACGGTTAAATATATTTTTATTGAATAATCTCAATCACCAACGACAAATTTTAACCCTGAAATTGAGATTATCACCTACCTCAATGTGGATTGACCCCTTTCTCATCATTTGCTTTATAAATTTTGATGGATGAATTTTTTAAGTTTGTTGCATAGGCCTAAATCCCAAAGAAACATTTAATTCACACTAAATCACCGAAATTCATGCTAAATATTTAATGATCGACCACAATCATCACCCCTGTCAAATAAAAATATGTAATTGAATTTCTGCCTTAGTGTGGATCAATACCTATTTACCTTTATTAATTATAAAGTAATGAATTAGAAATTAATATAAATATTGGGGGCTGTCTAATAACTCAAATCATTTAATTTCTCTTAGAAATGTCCTTTAGTTTTCAAGTTTCCCATGCCTCCTTTACACCAAAGAGTAATCAGATTCAAGTATTTAAAAATATAAATCACACAAAAAGTAGTACATTTTACTACAATTTAGATACATTCTGGTAGATGACATAGAAAATAAGCCCTCTTATCATAGCTTAAGGATGATGAAAAGAGAAATCTACTTCTCTCTAGGTTTGATACAAGGAAAAGTGTGATATCATAGTTATTAATGAGAAAGTGGGCCTCATATCACTTTCCAAAAGTATCACTCTCTAAGTGGTCACCACTTAGACATATAAATCATTTTTATTTTTCGTCATTTGTGAAAATGGTGATTGGTAATCTGCTCCTATTGTGTTTGAACATAAACAAAAGATGTGCAACACCATGGGTGATAAGGTTCTTTCACACTCTATGGATGAATAAAGAAGATAAAATATGTCTAATAAATAAATAAATATAGGTAAATAAGAGGTGTAACCGTGTAAATACTCTAAATGGAGCTTACTCCTAAGATTTTTAGAAGAAAGATAAGTTAAAAAATGAGGAAAGTATGACCGTCAAGATATAAGTGGATGTAAGCACAAGTGAAATCACGTGAGACTCTAAATGGACAGAAGAGTCACGAGCAGTTCATCAATATAAGAAAAACAAAAATTAAATACATGCGAGAATTAACATATATAATTTTGATGAAATACCTGAAAATGCATACAGAAATATCATGCATGTTACCTGAATTAAGGCTTCAAAATTTATATATTTGCATGTTATCATGACCTAAATAGATAAATAAAATTTAGTATGATTTTAATATTTTCCCAATTTTAGGTATTTTTATTGATATTATCGCATTATAGTGGTTTAAAGAATAATTTTACAAGTTAAAAATATTATGTATATAATTACTAAAGCCTTATGTTATCTTTCCTAATTTTTTATGTATCTTTCCTGATTTCCTTTAGATATTTTTATAGAACTTCTGGATCATTAATAAAATCACTTTAAAGCTGGAAAAAATATAATTTATGCTTATTAAATGCATTTAAAACATCTTTTAAGTCTCTAAAATTTACCCACCACTTATCGTCAAATATATTGATCATTATCGACCAATGATAGGCACTTTTATTTATTGGAAAAGGATAATTGAGGTATCCAAATTCATGATTGCATAATTATCCAATGAATACTTCATTTATGTAATTATGTGCAGCACGTAGCATGGATTTGTAATATGGACAGATAATAAAAAATGGGGTGATATGGACAAATAATAAAAAATTGCCCCTTTTTTGCAATAAATGGGGCATGGGTTTCCAAAAAAGGTCACAAAATTTAAACCTCAAAAATTTATTTTTGAGCCTATGCAACACATTCTTGGCTGCCCAATGAGTTGCTTTTTTGGTGTTGAAATCTGTGCCAAAAAGCGACAACTTTTTCTTTAGTGTTAAAAAGATGGAATGTTCTTATTTTGACACCCAGGATAGCTGGCGCCATATTGTTCGCTGGAAGATAAAATGAGGAAAGTATTATTAGTGAACCAAATTGTGGCATCCACATGGACGAGAGAGAACAAAGATCCTATGGTGGTGATTACACAAAATTAAAATGGCAATACCTTAAGATCCAACTGTTTAATTGAGCTGAAGTTTTAGGACAGTTCATCATTGGACGTTCTATCCATCCATATGGTTACATTTTAAAATTGAGGAGAGGAATACAGAGAAAATAATGATGAAAAATCGCCCCAACCCTTGTTCGCCTTGAAGGACACAACAACTTCTAGAGTAAAAAATCCCATTGAATCTCGGATTGATCTTGCAAGTTTCTTTTTCATATTTGACTTCTACTTGAACATTTGTAAAATGCTAAGCATATGGAAGTTTTTGAATAGTGACGAGAATTGACTTTCATTGATCAATGTAAAAGAATATAATAATATGTTTCTATCATGTTTCTAATCTCTTTCATTATCTTGGATTTCATGTGCCATTTTAAATCAAAAAACAAACGTCCACCAAATTTTCCCCACTTACTCTCTGTTGAATGATTTCCCTATAATTTCAATATCTAGATTTGTAATTGAATTGTTTTCAGTTCAATTCCCTCTAGATCCTATCTCTTAGTAAAATTTCATAAAGAAAATCATTCACCTTCAGCTTCAATTTAAATATATAATTATAATCAAATGAATTTTGAAAAATATCTATTCAAATTCAATTTAATATCATTCTGGTTGTATTTTTATTTTGGTTTCATTTTTCTAAGTTCAAACTTTTATATTTACTTGCATTCTTTTTGTTTCATTATCTTATTTGCTATTCTTTGAGCTAACAATGGAAAATGAAAACTTTTATGAAAATGAGGTTATGAAATCACAGAGCAAAAGAATGATTTCCCTAATTAGTTGATATTTTTGCAATTCATCGGATTGTGCAAATAAAAATATGAATGTTAATTTGGGTCACATGTGAGGATCATGCATACTTGTTTTGAAGAAAGTCAACATCCACGTTCATTTTATCAAAATTATGGTAATAAGAATATTTTCTATCAATGTGTGAAGGTTACATTTCATGAGAATTATTGAGATGAATTTTCACAGTATCATCATTCAGTTGAATTTGATCCAGAAGATGAGGCGGGGAGAAATTTATCTTATCATGCTGAATCAACTCCAATGACAAGAAATCACTCTGACCATGATCAAGACAATCTAATGACCAACATGATTCCTGATCTCTATCTTCTGGCATTTACATGAAATGAAAATTCATTTTCCATAGAGCCTTGACAAAATGATCGAAAATTTTCATTCATGTCTTTAAAGTTTTTTCCCATTTTTCTCATACCCGTTTTCAATTTTTCCATTCTCAGCTAGAGCTCAATTACCATAATATCAAAATTTTTTCCTTGTTTTGGACTTGCATTCCTACTGTTTTGATAAAATCTCTGCATTATGTTAGATCCTCCTCTAGCATCTTCATAAGCTTTATAGTCTCCTCTGCTTAAGTATCAAGTAAAATCCCTCAATCAGATATTTCTGCTGATGCCATTCCTGATCATTGAATCCTCCATAAAAAACCTGTAACATGTAATATGATGTGATACCATGGCGTGGGTAATTCCTAGCTAGTGCCATGAATATCTCACAAGCTGCTCTAGTGTATCATTTTCCTGGCTGAAGTCTCTTATAACCTCTCTAAGGAAAGTAGGTTTGCCATGATGATAAATTTCTTGAAGAAGCTGGACTGCATCACACTCCATGATTGTAATTCCCGACCCAAAACCTTAAAACATTATTTTTATCTGTATTTCAGTGAAAACTAGAAGAGCCTCAGCTTGAGAATATCTTGATGAACACGTGTATATGTAAAAAGAGAATATTTGGGTACATGCTTCTAAGAGCTCATATGGTTTTTCATTGAATCTTCTTTATAAATTATGTAATTGGTTGATCATATCTCTGTGCAGGTTTCACTTTTTGCAGGGTATGAATTCTTTTTAAGTCTCATTCTTCTTGTCCCCTGTTTCTTTCAGTGGTTTGGGTTTTTGCCCACTACCTCCTCAATACAAGGGTTTCACTTCTACTTCTTTATCTGCTTACCTCGAGGTAAACTAGATTATTTAAATATTTCATTTCTTCAATTCAAAGAAGCCTTAACAAAACCATTAGAATAATTAAAATAAGCTTAAAGTAAACTAAAATAATGGAAATGATAAGTCTTAGGTAACCATTCAATAGAAATTTTTTTTCTTACTAAAGATGAATGCGATCAATTATGAAATTCAGAAATTTTGGTTCAGATTTTTATGCCTCTATGTGTTTCCCCAACACCACCAGTCGATACCTAATATTGAGTGTAATTAAAAGTGGGTTTAGTCATGTCATTGGCATTAAGGTTTATAAAAAAAATCAAGCTTTATAAAATACAGAAAGAATAGGAAGAGAAAGGGGTGGGTCAACATGGAGGCACATACCTGAAAAAAAATCTATATTTATATCCTGATTAAATTTTTAATAGGTTATATGGACCGATGCCTGCTGATTCATCTGGGATAAAAGAAGAATAGATATTCTGGTAATTAGAAGGAGGAACTGCCATAAGAATTTTCCTCATATATCTTACATAGCAGAACTATGACAGCGAGCAAGAAATCCAGACCATTTTGAAGAGGTTCCTAAGTGTTTATCAAAATATAGAAATAAATGATTTTGAAGGATTTTTAGAGCATTATAAGAGTTTAATGTATTTTCAATGTAGAAGTGCCACATGTTGCCCTTTTTGCATACCAAGAGAGCTAGGTTGGAGTAAGAGCTACACAAAGGGTTGTTGATACTTGATTCGATTTGGCTTTAACTCATTCTTCTAAAAGTGTGAGTAGCAATAAGGTTGGAGTTGACATGGCCTGTAATGATAATGTTCATGCCCAAAGTCACGTCGAGGAGGAGCTCTCTAAGATGTTGCAAACCATTGAAAACTGGAATTGACGCCAAAGTTTTAGATGAAACTGAAATGAAATTACAGAACAGAAAGACCCAGACTGAATTTGGAATGCCATCCCTTCAAAATTCTAAAGGTAGAGAAACATGAATAAGAATTAATGGTGAAGTTGAAATATTTTTTTATGAAATTTGGAAAGATATGATAGTATAGAATAGGATTATATAAATATGAATTAAAAATATGGACGGATAAAGCAGGGTGAATAATCTAGAGATAGCTAATGGAGAAACTTCATGGAACAATTTTAATGCTTTTGAATCTTCATGTTGAATGTAATGATGGGCAGTCATTCTATGGATGATACAAATCAAATCCAATTCTATTTATATGTAAGAGAAAATTTCACTGTGATAATATTATATTATGAAAATAAAAAGGTGTGTATAATTTATTCACTTTTCAATATAATATGACAGAGCCTAACGAAAAAGAAGAAAACAAAAGATAAATAACTTGTGAATTTTTTTAATATAACTCCAATTATTTTTAAAATAAAATTAAGGGAATTGACTAATTGATTGAAGCACACAGCTAAGTGCATTTTAAATGTACGACAAATGTTTTTATATTTTTTTTGTTTGTTTTTATTTCCCCCAGGGGGTACATGTGGCGTTCAAGAAAGCAACCTGAAAATGCAAATCAAATTCTTCCAGCCAATCAGAGATCGACACGTCATTGCGTGTGAAGAAAATAAATAATTAAAATAAATGAATTTCAACCCAATGGCTATGATTGATCAAAATTCATTTATTCATAACTTTTGATCCTGAAGTTCGACTGAGGTGATTGTTTTATGGATTTGCTCATCTCAACCCCTTCTTTCTATCTGTATAGTTGGATCAAGCAGATCAAGCCTACATGATGGATAAAAATTAATTACTAAATGAGGGTACAATGGTAATTTTAACAATGTAACCTAAATATAAAAGTCTTTCTGGAGGTCATTCTAGAGGTAGTTCTTTCACAACTGCAAGGCAGAGAGGAGTTTCATCTTGGATAAACCCTGTTTGGTACTTTTTCTTCATTGTATTTGAATTGTTAATGTAATTTGGATAATTCGTTATTAAATTTCATCGACATTCTTGTTAATCTTGGTTTGAACTTTTAAATCGATAGGTTTGAACAAAATGTTTAAGCCCTTATTGGGATTGAGGAGAGAGATTGTGAGATTTATCTAGCTATTCCAAGTGCACCACAAAAAATCTTAAAAAAAAGGTTAAAATTTTAAGAGATTAAATTGCTGCTTTTATTATTTAATTGTTAGTAATTTGTGAATTACCGAACCTCCAAAACCAACAAAAACCAATCAAATTTTGTTCTTAATCCCTTTGATTGACTCCTTTGATCCTTTAAATTCGATCAAAGAATTCAATTTAGAGCTCCCTTTTCCTTCTATTCTTCCTATCTCTTCTACCTCCCTTTCAAAAATTTTCCTCTAATTAGGGTAATTTGATCTTATTTGAAGATTAAATTAACTCCAATTAGGGTCAAATTATTCAATTAAATTGACAATTGAACTCTTTACTAGCTTCCCTTGGACGATACCCATACTTATCAATACACATCTTAAGTAGGGTTTTTTTCATAAATTTTATTGTATAAGCTAAAATTGACAACAACAAGGGATTAACATTTTTTCACAATTCACCCCTATTTTTGGCTTATCACCGGCTCTTCGTATGTGTCGCATATTGTCGAGGGATGGCTTGCGGGACTGGCATATTGCATGGAGTGTTGGATGCGAGAGATCTAGCCTTTTCGTTTGATAGTCTGACCTATTGTGCACCACAATGTGACATTTGCCGATGGCGGGGTTGACTGCGGGCACTCCAAGCAGCGCAGCTGCTATGCGGGCTCCACACGTTGCTGTTGACACATGTGATTTTCTCTCATCTTTTACTAGGTATCACTCATATATCTTTCATTTCCTGCACCATGGGCGTGGGCGAGTAGAGTCTATGTGTAACTGGGACATGTAAGCTTTCTCCAGGCCTATAAATGCTGTTGAACACTACATTTAATAAATAAAATTTCCCTGGGTGGTGTCCAGGGCATGGCTGGATCAGTCTACGAGCACAACCCAAGGGGTTGGTCGTACCGGGCACCATGTTTTTTGCCGATGAAAAAGTGGAGATTTTCCTAAATATTGTTGGTTAAGTGTGAATCAAAACAACAAAATAATTCCTCTAAATTTGGACTTATCAGTATGATAAACACAAAATAAAAAATTAGGGACATATTTTTAAAAAAGTGCTCTGGGAAAGCCTACTTTCTAATACGTTGTGAGCTATGACCTTGGAAAAGAAGTGATCTCAACATGCTTTAAATGACATGATCTAGTTCCTACCTTTGTTCTTCTAGTACACATCTCTAAATTTGGACTTATCAATATGAGAAACACAAAATAAAAATTAGGGACATATTTTTAAAAAAGTGCTCTGGGAAAGCCTACTTTCTAATACGTTGTGAGCTATGACCTTGGAAAAGAAGTGATCTCAACATGGTTTAAATGACATGATCTAGTTCCTACCTTTGTTCTTCTAGTGTGCATCTCTTGAGAATTTTCTTCCCCCTCCTAGAATAATTCAGGTTGATTTCAATAATAGATCAAATGCCATAAAAGAATTTCTTTTTTTATTTAACGTCCAGTCCGAACTACACCCAAACAAGATAATGCAGAATTTAAGTGCTCATCAGGAAATGTGTGTACAATCGATAAAAATTAGCAGCACTAATTGTTGAAATATGATCAGAAGCCAGTTTCCACATTCTTATTTTCCTTTACCAAACGCTTGTTTTAGGAAAACCCGTCTTATTATCCTTGATTTTGGTTCAGTTTATCAAGTATGAAATTAAATTTAGCTAGACATATATTAATATGCATTTTAGTATCAATACAATGTGAAAAATACTTCTTTCAAATAAAACCTATTGGTAGTTAATCTTTTTATTTAGTTTGAGATATTATAAGAGAATCCATTAATTTCTTAGTAACACGATAAATGTACATTGATTTATTTGCATTATCATGACTAAGTCTGATCCTGCTATATAATCACATACATCACACAATAGTTCAAGAAATCAAAATCTAATCTGAATCTTGAAGTATATATGATTTTATAAATTATATTTTAAATAACATAGTCATTTTAAATTAATTCTGTATCTTTATACATGAGGTTAATGAGAAATTCATAACTTTTTTTTTCAAAATCATCAGCATCCTATAGAAACTAGTATGCTTGGAAACTCATAAGATGCCTCAGGTTGGGTGAACCTGAAGCTCTTTGATTATCTGTTTTTTGGTTTTGTCAAGATCCATCCCATGCTTACTTGGCACCCAAAACTATGCACCCATACAATCTAAAATGTGATTTCTCACAACTTCATACAATATTATTTTTACAATAATTTATAGCATAATAATTTGGGTAGCCATATGACATTCAAAAGAGTTTTCAAAGACAGAAAATTAGCCAAAAATATCTGAGAATAAGTGCCAATGAAATCTCAAAAACATTGAACTATTGGATTTTTGGAATGCGCCAGGAGTATTACACAAACCAAAAGGCATTTTCCTAAATACATAAGTTCACATAGGACATATCATATTTTTTTCTTGGTCGTAAGGTTAATTTAAAATTTTCCTGAAACCAAAATACTACATGGCATATTATAACCGAAATATTACTAAAAAACTAAAGATTTCTCTTTAAAGTTTTCCAAAATATGATAAACACTTAAGAAATAATATTTTTATGTCTCAAATTGAAATATTATTTTTGGATTTTTTAAAATTTATTTTCAAATTTATTTATCTCAACATCAATGTCATATTTTGTTTGAATCATAAACTAGACTTTCCAAAGAAATGTTAGAAACAACATAAATAATACCATCATCCATCTATTTAGGTGTTTGATTTTTTGAAAATCTAGGATATTAGTATTGGTTTTTATGATTATGATTTAAATGAAATTATCAGCATTCTTGTAGTGGAATACTATGAATAGAATTCTTGTGGTGGAATACTAGTATTGGGTTCAACATAACCATATTTATAATACCATTAATACTTTGGAATGATAAGATATGCGATTACTTTGTTCCTTGAGTGAGATGTGTGGTGCACCATGTGATCTCTAGGACGTCAAATATCCTTCTTCATCGTAACAATCCCTGTTCATGCCTCACTTACACCATCCTGATTTCATCATAAATGGAGAGTAACCAAGGGGAGAAGGGAGAAAATGGGAAGGACGGTAAATAAATTTATAGCCTTGGTGAATTTTGTTTTTGGCCTTACCCTATTTACACTAAGTGGATACTTTTTTATTGAACCCTCTGTATTTTATGTATATCTTTTGACATCCAAAATACCATTTTAATATGATCCTATAGGCCAATGTATCTGTCTAATTAACCACTGTAATAACTGAAAATCTCTAATTATGGGGGTTTTTACTGATTATTTTACTAATTAGTCGTGTGAGTGTTAGAGCTAATCAACAATAAAAATTAACCTCACAGCTATAGAGCGAGTAAGGTGTCGATCCAAAAGGAGCAGGTAAAGTAATAGTAAATCTTTTCGATTTAGATCATGATATCCGATCCTGATAAGTTATTCCAGCTAGAAATGCAAAGATCCTCAGCAAAGTTCTGTGGAATGACCTTCAGTAAATACTTTATAGATTAATCTCAATGAAATTTGTAGAGTTACTTCAGAAGATTCGGTGCAGAAAATTTAATCTTCAGCAGAATTGATTTAAATTTGGCTTCGTAATCAGTTACAGCCTTATGCCTGTAATTCCTCAATTACAGGTTGGTACCTGCAACCTTAGAATGAGAACAGAGCAAATGTGCAGTTGCTCGGCTGCGCTCAGCTTAGCTGCGTGCGGCTGGCCTGCGCGCTGAGCGAGCAAACACGCAGCTGCTCGGCTGCGTGCTGAGCGAGCAAACGCGCAGCTGCTCGGCTGCGCGCAGCTTAGCTGCGCGTGGCTGGCTTGCGCATTGAGCGTCGCGCGGCTTAGCTGTGCGCTGAGCTTAGCGCGGCCTAGCTGTGCGTTGCTCGGCTGCGCACAGCTTAACTGCGCGCGGCTGGGTTGCACACTGAGCTTCGTGCGGCTTGGCTGCGCTACGCTTGGCACGCGTAGAGCTGTGCACTGCGCCTGTGCGTGCGATTTGCTTGAAATTCTGGTGAAGAAGAGAAAAATGGAGTAGAAGGAACGGTAGAACAACTGTCAAACTTGAATGGGATGAACTGAGGAAATGCAAGAACAATGTGAATAAGAAACTTCAGATTAACTAAAACGAACAAAAATTTCAGTTGGAGAATGCTGGGAATGCACTGATTGTGCTTTCCAACCCAACCTAGATTGTCTTAGAGGGAGAAGAACACAATGACTGAAACCAACACAATCACGCCAACCTTGTGTCACAACCCTTCCGGCAAGGTGGTGATCCTCTTGTTCTGGTTATGCCTCAGCTTGTTCCTCCTCCTTAGCTCCAATGCTCATCAGCCTTGGAGGGTCTGCAGAACTCTTCTTCTCCAAGCCCTAACCTGTTTAGACAGAAATTCTAGACAACCCTCGAATGGCCCTTTGAAGGACTATTTATAGGTTCCTCCCTTGGGTTTCTTGAGTCTTTTATGCTTCTTGGGCTTTTTAGGGCTTCTTCTTGTAAACTTTGCAAGTCTTGCTCAATCAGGTGCCTTATTCATTGTATTTTATCCACATCTGTACTCATTTAGATGAAAAGCAAGATCTAATCCACTTGATTCTATGAACCAAGTGGGGTTAGTAAATGTGGAAATAATATATGCAAATAATGGTAAATATGGCTTTAATGTATGCAAATGATGCTCTGATTACTGGCAAATCCCTGATTAATTTATGACATAATTTAAGTCATCAATGACTAAATAACATTTATTGATGTTTTAAATTAATTACCAATATTATCATATAAGTTAATTAATAATATATTGATTAAACTCAGTCTTTATACTGTTGGATGCCGAGCTAAATATCATGCTTAATATTCAACGGAATGTATTGAGTGACTCGTGGAACATTTCTATCATTGATTAAAATTTCTGTATAATCCTTCATGTACTTTGCGGTCCTAGGATGACTTCGGGTATGGTGAATTTTCACACCCTAATCAGTCATTCGACTTGGTACTGATGTATTGGAAATCATCAAAAAATATTAGTAGATGTTTCACAACTTTGGCCAAGAACTTTGTCTCATCATTTTCTTAGAGCTGTCTACACTTATTGAGGGCATGCAATCCCATCCTGATCACCAAGTCATCTTTGTGACCTTCTTGGTGAACCCAAACTAAGACTATTTACAGTTCCATGGTTAGTAACCTCTAGGTTGTAGTCAAAATACAACCACTGGCCTAGAAGATGCCTTTGGTGTCTAAGGTCTAAGGACCACTTCTACAACCCTAAAGTGAATTGAACATTGTAGAATATTATTTAAGGATTAAAATAGATGAGGGTTTTCTGTTAAAGAGCCCCCTCTATCTATCTTTTCACTCTCCACACTAATCATTATGACCTTCCATACTTAGAATAAGAGTGATGTTGGGTTCTAGGGCTTCGATATGGATTAAAAGATGGAACGATTCACAGCGGAAGACTGAAATTGGAATCATATTATCATCATTAAAATGATGAAAAGAATCACCTCACCATGGATCACAATAGTGATTCCTTCAATGATGCCGGACGTTGTTGAGGACGTCGTCCGGTTGGCACCGAGACGATGTTTGGGTACCTAAATAGTGATGTCAAACATCATCAATGATGTCGTCCTATTTATAAACCCTAACCGTAAGTAATTATGATGAAGTGATGCGTCTACGTGGTCGTACTTGCAGACCCCGACGAGAGTGCCAAAGTCTGAATTCTGATGGGGTCGTCGGGTGACCGCGACGATGGCCTCTTGAACCTCATCAGAGGGACGACGGAGTCTATGGCACCGAACGGAATCAATCCGTAGGGGCTCGCATGTGACGGACGGGCTCGACCTGTACTGGTTAGATGCTCAAGTACTGTAGTTTTCTCTCACTTCCTCTCTCACCTATCTAGCCCGAGCATGGTGGAGACAATCGACAATATACTGCAAGGAATAATATAACGAGCTGGCGGGAGGACGACGTACCTCTTCGGCGGTCAGCTCGTGGTGTAGATTCTTTGTCAAGGGAAACTGCCGGTGCGGGTTGCGGGTGGAGAGGAGCTAGAGAGGGTCGGCGTGGCTTGAATGACGATAGAGCGTAGGAGCAATTTGATGGAGTTCGAAGATGAAGATTCGAGAGGGGGGTGGTGCCTCTAGACCCAAGCAAGAGGTCCAAGTATGACCCACGGCCGTTATCAGATGCGGCACCGTGCTCTGCGTCAACTCGTACAGACGTCTAGCTTGGCGGTTGGAGAGGCAGTGACAGTGGTGACTGCATTAACGGCTGAGCATGGATGCAATCAGTGAAGCAGCCCAACCTAGACGACCCGTACGGAGATGCTGACTGGCTGACTCGCGAGTAGTGTGGACCACCTGACCTAGTGGTTGGAGCTCAAGGTCGAGCAGGAAGGGGAGTCTCCAAAGAGGTTGTCGTGCAGGGGAGTTGGCAACCGGACCAGTGGAGAGGACCATGAAGCAATGACAGAGTCATCCGGTATTGGTGGGACCCAGCAATTCACCGCGCATGAGTGGGCCGGACACAATCCCATGGTTCCCTCGCATGAGACCGTCTGCGGGGTTGGTCTTGCATGATGAGTCGGCGCATTGACTGTCGCGGGTCGGTAGGATCCACGCTAGACCAACTACGACGGGAGAATTCGCGAATGTGCTTGGCACAATGACTGGCCACCGGAAGGGCAAGCGACGTGCGAATGTCATTTTGCGACGGTATTGACCCGCCGACAGAGCTGATGGGGAGAGGACAGTGGCAATGCGAATTCTGCTGGCGACCTTCGGGTATCTGGGAAGATGCAACCACCGTGACGGTGGCCTAGCGGTGCACTCAAAAGGAGCGGGAGGGACAAGATTTGGTAGCGTCCTAGACTTGTCGCGTGTTCTACCCCGTACCTCTTCCCGTTCCTATGATTCCCCTCCTTTCTGCTTCTTCTCTCTTCCTGTTCTCGTTCCTCTTCCTCAAGGTGAGATCTGAAAAATGGGAAATAACTGCAACCAACAAGTCCAGATCTGAGAATGTGTGGTGCCCATCACGGCCTTATATAGGGCCATGATGGACCCTTACAAGTTGGTCCATTGGCCAACTAAGAAGGAAGAACAATCAAAAGAAAGATGACACATAAAAGAAAGAATGATTCAAAAGACACATATAAGACGATGACGAAGATGAAAATGAATGAAGGTGATGGTGAGGGCGAAACGATAAGACGATGATGAAGATGAAAGCATCAAAAGAAAGTTGAAATCAAGACACGAGAAAGATATGGACGAGCTTTTCACCCGTGGTTGCTGGGACCCGGATGTCTTCTTTTGCATCTTGGCGTGCCAGTCAGAGGGATGCAAGCCCGCTAGAGTCGATGAAGATGATGACGAAGACTTTGAAGACACGGTGGTGATCTCGGGCGGGCGATCTCCATCAATCCTCTCGGGGTGTCAAGAACTCGGCTCTAACGAGTTGGGGTGGATAGCGGGTGTGGCTGAAGATGGCTTGGTCGTCGATGACGTAACTCACTATCCATGATATGCGAGTTGTCTGCTCCTGCACGTGAAAGCCTTCGTGCTACCTCGTCCCTTGCATTGTTAATTACCCTATGCAGTATACGATTGACTGACTCGTGCCAATTGGGCGAAATCATTGAGGGAGTGGTCGCGGAAAACTCACTCACACTGAAGGGGTTTAGAAAGGTGGGGTTTGAGGGGAGAGAAGGGGCTCGGTACGGAGCCAGGTCTGCCACGTTAAATGTGGAGCTGGTCCCCCATGAGGAGGGACTTCAATGACGTAGGTGTGATTGCCCACTGGTTGGAGGATCGAGAACAGGCCGGTGCTACGAACATGTAGCGGTATATTGACCCAGGAGAATAACTCTCTGGCTTGATTCTCACCATCACTAGGTCCCCCACATCGAACACTTGAAGTCGGTGATGCAAGTCGACAGTCTGCTTGTACGTTGCATGCATATGCATGGTTCTAACATGGCGATGCTGATGCAATGGAAAAACATGCTAGGCGAATGCATAATGATGATGACCTACTAGTGCTAGGGTATGGGGTCGACGAGAGACATGGCCATTGGCGATCTTGGGTGGGCTCAACCTGGTGATGCGAGCCTCCGAGAAGTCATGCACGAGGCATGATAGCATGTCATCATCGTCACGTTCTGGCTCTGGGGGGGCATGGGATGGTGGACGATCATTAGCCCGAACATTCTGGTTGGGCAACTCTTCGATGCTAGTTTTATGGTGTAAGGGTACCACGTGACCCATCGTCCCTGGTGCATGAATGAACACATGTTTGCTTTGCCAGCTATGGTGATGTCATAGTTATAGATCTAGGGATGTCCCAAGATGATACTCTCTACATTCATAGAAAGGACATCACAAAGGACAGTCTCATCGTACGTACCCATCTGAACGGGACGTGGATTTGTCACTTCATTGGTAATGGCAAAGAGTCAATCCACGATACATCATAAGGGGTAGGATGAGGTATGGCCGCCAACCCTAGTCGGGAGACCATCGCATTAGAAATGGCGTTGACACAGCTTCTGCTGTCCACAATCAACTTGCATGCGTTGTTGTTGATTTTGACAAATGTGTAGAAGACTGAGGTCTGGAGAGCCGTGTCGGCCATCGAGGCTGTCCTCTGTGGGACAGGCGCAGGATTAGCCTACGACGTAATGCCAAGTGGGACAAACATCCCACTAAAGCCGGGGTAGTGAGCGACTGTGCTAACAAGTCGTCAAACGCTAGGGTGTGGAGCGGGTGCTAGGGTCGTATTGGCATCCACCATTTGGATATACCCATCTCGAGGGTTGGGTGACTCGTACCCATTTGCGATCTCCTCATCTACGTGGTAATCCTCATTGGGTAACAACTCTACTTCTCTATTCTAGTCCTGCTCGGCATCTCCAGTATCAATCAAGAGGACCGAGGATGGACACTAGCTAGCTTGGTGCCCTTTCCCTTGACACTTGAAGCACATAATCGGTGCTTGGCTGGCTGTCGTGCTTCAGGCCGCTGTGTCATTCGTGACGGTCCGAGCGGGTGGGATAGACCCCACTGAGGTGGCGGGAGCGCTTCCTTGCCCTCGGTGTTCTTAGAAGCCAAAGCAGTCGTTGGGGGTGTAGCCCGAGCAGGTGTGACTCGAGGCATGGTGTGAGTAGTGACATCGTCGCTCGGATGCTCCATATGCTCCACTATGTAATAGGCTTCATCGACCTCTACAGGGTTGCATTTAAGGACCTCGCTGCATAGAGTTGTCTAGTGCCCGTGGGCAAAGAGACCGATGACAATTCATAGGTCCTCCATGAACAGGCACCGCATCCGACACTCCTCGAATGACTCAATGTACTTCATCACGAAAAGTCGACCTTGTCTAAGGTCGAGCCACGTGAGGAATAGCGTCATCTGATATTGACGGGGCATGTATTTGCTCCTCAACTTCTGAGCCATCTCGGTCCATGATGTGATGAGCCATCCTCGACGTTTGGTGGCAACATGCTCATTCTCCTAGAAGATCTTAGCTTGACTGCCAAGTCTCATCTTTGCATATTCGACGCACAAGTCATCGTCCATGCGGTACTGTTGGAAGTAGGAGTTCATGTTTGACTCCCAATTGATGAACTCCTTGGGTTTTCTCGACCCCTCCAAGACGGCGACGTTGGCACACACGCTCTTTTGGATCTGAGCGTGGTGTTCCTCTCGTCGACGTTCGTCGTCATCTGGGTGCCGTTTGGGCACTAGATAATCCCCTTGGCACGGGTCGACACGTCATTGAGGTGGGATTGGGTTGTGGTCATGATCATCCTTGTGTCGGGGGTGATTGTCACGCGATGCGCAGATGTTGGGCATCGCGCGTGGTGGATATTGGGGAACCTCGTTAGGTTCCTTGTACCGGTGGTGATAATGCCAGACGTAGTCGTCACGGTGGGCTGGTGGGTCAGCGTCGTGTCTACAATTATGGGGCCGGACAGGGTCGTCACAACAGGCTAGTAGGTTGGCGATGTACTCACGATCGTAGTGTCAAACGTGTTCGTCTTGGCAGGCCGGTCTGTCTGCCTTGCATCCTAGATTGTGGTGTGGGACATGTTCGTCTTGATGGGCTGGTAGGTCAGCCTCGTAAGCACGGTCATCATGCCAGACGTGGTCGTCTTGGCAGGCCAGTGGGTTGTCCTCATATCCTCGATCGTGGTGCCATATGTGTTTGCCTCAGTGGGCTAGTAGGTCGGTCGCATAACCACGATCGTCATGCCGGACGTGGTCATCTTGGGTGGCCAGTGGGTCAGCCTCATATCTTTGGTCTTGTTGTTGGATGTGATCGTATCGGCGGACTGGTAAGTCAGACTCGTACCCGCGGTCGTAGTCGTCTCGTGGGTATCGTCTATCCCAAGCACGGACGTCCTGTGGGTTACGGGGTATCGGGTGAGGTGTCAACATCAAAGCTCCTCATCTTGCCTTCTGTCGTGCTCCATGACGAAGCAAAAATGCAGTGTAATTTTATCGTTGTTATTTTTGCTTCAATCAAATAAACTTTTTTATTTGTAACCTTACTCAGATATGTATAGTGTTGAGTAAGGTCATCTCCACAGGGATTGGCTCTTAGAGTCGAATCCAGCAAATGAGCAGGAGGATCAACAAACACCACTCTTTGTTTGTTATAATGTCTAAGATAGAAAAATGAAGTATTTAATATTGATTTATAAAGGAAGTCCCCTCTACAGATTTTATTTAGACCTCAAATTTCATATATATGCATTATATAGATATTAGTGATTTTAGGAAATTTTTGTAGAATTCTTAGAGGTCTAACTTTAGGAGAAAATGTAGGGGCAAATATTGAAGTTTAAATGTTTGATGAAATGCTTAAAAGGAGACATCCGATTTTGATGTATTTATAGAAGGAATGAAATCAATTTTTTATGTATTTCTATCAGAGTATGTATATATATCAGAAAGTATATTTTCCTAGATTTTATTATGTATTTTTTAGATATTGAATCGGTTTCAAAGTATTTAAAAAATGGTGGTTTAAAAATCGTTTAAAATGTCTGCACAAAAGCTGTTTGTGGAAATGCCTTAATGGGGTTTTTTATAGTTTGGGATAATGCTCAAAATAAAATCATTTAAATTTCGATTTTGAGGATATGGATTGAGCACTAATCCTTAATCCTTGGTTTATATTCAACAAATTCTGCTAACTAAAAATCTGAGCTACTTACCGGATTCTGCGCCAACTTGGGATCGCCGGATCCTGATCCTGTTCTGGCCGCTTGTCCTCCTTCAGGTAAGTTTCTCTTGATTCGTCTCCTTCTTCGACTCCTCTCCCTTAATAATCTCCCTTCAGGTCATGGCTCTGTCACATCTGTTGAACGAGAGATCCGGGAAACTAGAGACGAAGACAAAGGATCTTCTCCTCTGGCGATTTAATTTCAAAACATTGATTCAGAATTTCGGCGGCCAAAGATAGTTTTCTGGAAACTTACAACCATTTTATAGGTCAGGAACAGTCCAAAGACCTTCCTGACCGGTATGGGACAACTCCGGTGACGTCTCCGGGACGAATCGGCAGAAATCCACCTTGTCACCGGACTGATGTCGCCCGCAACGGGGACGACAGTAGGAAGAGGAGTTCGGTCGAGATTGTTCTAGATCATCCGATGCTCTTTGAGAGGTATCAATATCTACGATTAAATCGTAGCCATAGACTGATAAGCCTAAAATTGATATGTAATTATGTTATTGTTTGGGCTTTTAGACTTATGCAATAAAATTTATAATAACCCTTAATTACTAAATAGTATATATAGAGCAAGCAAGAGATCAAACCACAAGGAGGCACTAAGAATTAATTTGTATCCAATTTCAAATCAATTAATACAAGAACAAATTAATTTTGCATTTAATAGACCTTAATTATGTTTAATTATGTTTATAATTAATCAAAATTAAGTAGAAACTTAATTTTGATTTAAATATTTTCGGTCAAAACACTTAGATAGGATAATTTTGATTATATGATCAGATTGATTCAGATTACCGATTTCCCAATCAAAATAATTTTTATAAGACAATTTTCATACATTTAAAATTGAGAATTAATAAGCATGAAAGGGGGTTTTCAAATTGGACATGAAGATGGACGAGTTTTTTGATGAAATTTTAGATTTAGGTGTTTTATATGTTTAATCGAATTTCTAAACAATCAATTTTGAAATATAGAGAGAGAAAATAGGAGATCTAACCTAGAGGGAGAAAATAGAAGTTGGGGAAAAAAATGAAATTTGACCCTAATCTAAGAATCTAAAAATGCAGAATGGATCCAAATCAATGTAGAACTAAAGATTAAAAATCAGATCTTGAATCAAAGTCAAAATGCAATGCTAATTTCATTTCAAAGCAACTTCAAGGGCATGTACATTGTGCCAATGCCATGGCGTTTTAGAATCTTTCAAGAAGAAGTTCAAAAAGCAAATTAGAAACTTACAAATTTCAATGATGAATCAAGATCTGTCGACTTCCAAAGCAACTCTTGTGTCCTTCTTGGCCAAATTCTTGGGGAGAGCTTCAAAAAGTAAATTTCACCTTCTTGCCAACATCTATTTAAAAATCCAAGCATATGGGTCGTAGAGGGGAAAAAGACAAACATGCCCTCAAAATTGAAGCTTAATCGGACGGCTAGATCTCAAGATATCGTTATTTTACTGGGGATTAATCCTAGCCGTTGGATTAATTTTATCTCTCCTCCAAGGAGATAAAAAATGGTATTTTCTGTTTCATCGTGGCTTTTTTCCTTATTTTCTCTGCCCTCAGATCGCGTTCTGACACGCCGTTGTGCACTTCCATAGGGCACAATCATTGGAGAATGATGCTTCATTTAAATGGCTCACAAAGTGCCATGTTGGTTTTTTTTTAAAAAGTAAGGAGGTGAGCTTACCGCAACATTTTAATGCATGCAGTGTTGATTTCCACACGCATTTAATGCACACAACGAATTGACTGCGTGTGTATTAAATAAAAGGCGAATCCTTTTATTTTGATAAATGCACGTGTGTCAGTAGCCGCGTGCAATCAATGCACGCAGCTACCCAACTAAGCGTACGAGGAATAATCTTGTTTAATAAATGCACGTGGAGATCAATTCTCCGGGTGCATTTATTTCATGAAAAAGTTAACTAAACTAAACTAAGAAAAATTGTACCTTTCTTCTCGCTGCCCGTGCCATGTTAGTGCCTTTAAAGAAAATCATTCGCTCATTATGGCATGGTGCATTGCAATGCCATAATGAGCAAATAGTGCTCTCTCTCTCTCTCTTATTATTATCAAAAAAATACATCCACTTATTCGCCCGAATTTTGGGCGAATGACGTGGATGCCACGTGATATATATATATAAATACATTATAAAATGCTGTATAAAATTGCAAATAAATAAAATATATATTCTTTAAATTTGTAAAATCATTTTTGGCTGAATATTGGCCAGAAAATTAGAAACAAAATATGAAAGAATTCCAGAAAATCAGTAAAACCCTTACCATCTTTTGGCCGAGTATTTGAAGCCCTGTAAAAAATATTTCTTCCATGCAATGAGGTTAAATACCATGTAAAAAATACTTAAAAAATTATAAACCATAATAAAATCAAAGTGTAAGTCATTTATATCCATTTATATATGATAACATGCAAATATGGCCATGAAAACACAAAAAAGTAATGTAATATACATTAATTTCACATTATAATTTGGAAGTTATCATGGATGCTCGTTATCTATGGTGGACCCTATTCCGTTAGCAGCACCACGTCAGCTCCAAATGTCTACGTGGTTGTTTGCGATTCGTCCATGATGGAGCTTCGCGCTGAGTTATCGCCTGGAAATAAAAGAAAAAATAAAAGAAATGAAATGACGATCTTGACCGTTCAATCTTCCGAAGGAAGATCGACGGTCAAGATTATAAGATTGCATTTTTGTACGGCCTGTTTTGATGTCGCCTTCGGGCCGGGTCGGCTCGAATACGAAGTTTAAGTGTATTTTCATTTGGATCGTGGCCTGATGGGCCACGATTATCCTCTTGCCATCAATGGTTATTATTCATACTATTATGATTAATACTATTAGTATTATATTATATATATATTTTATTCTACTTAATTAAATAATTTGACACTATTTTAAAGATATGCAAAAACTCATTAAAATTAGGACATTTTGCATAATGGATGAAAAATTTCATAAAAATGGAATTCAACATAAAAATGCATGTTTGTTTCATTATATGACTTCATAAACCCTTAGAAAGTGTCAATTTACAAGCATGATTGATGACTCGTCACTCCATGTACTCATCGTCGTCGTATGGGCTCCTCAGATGTTTCGGGTGTCACGTGACCCGAGGCAGGTCACGATCTTGCTCTAGAGCCAGGGGCGCTGGTGCGGCGGCGGGTACCTGATAATTTAGATTTTAGAGGTAATTAGTGATGATTTAACTTCACTAATTAGTGTTGTTGGTTTATCCGAATTAAAAGAACAAAAACTTATAATAACCTTACTAGCGTAGTGAGAGTGAGGGTCGATCCACAGGGAGGAAGGGTTTTTCCTATTGAATTGGTGCTTTAGTTATAAGTTTTTATGAATTTAGGAGTGGGTTTACTACCTATGAAGATAAATAACTAATAAAAATATAAAAAAATAAATTTAAAATATAATTAAAATATTTATAAAAATATTAGTAGGCATCAAATGAATTTTTAAGGTTTTTAAGAAATATTTTAAAGCCAAAATAAAATAGAAAATGAAAGAGGCTTGCACTCCACACAATCAAAATTTGGCCAAGTCCGGATGCTAAATGGGGCAAGTGGCTCGGCGGAGGAGAGAGAAAACTGGGCCTGCACTAACTTCACTCTAGAATGAGTTCTAGAATGCATTTTTTAGCGTGGTTGGATGCGTTAGAACCGTCTGGATATTGGCTAGATGCTTCAAGACACAGTATAAGACAAAAGATGAATAGGTATGAGTAAAAAAGGAGAAATAAGAAGGTAACCTCTTTGTCACACCCTCTGAGGCCCAAGGGACTTCTTCTCCCTTCCACTAGCTTCTTCAGCCCTGGATGCTTCCTGCTCAGCGTGGCACTCACTAAGGTGAATTGAACTATGAATCAATTGCACTTAGGCCACTAAACATTACTTTGGATTGAATCACAAGATGAATATTACAATAGGGTGAAGGGGTTTATATAGGGAGAGAGAGCAAATGAGAGCCATTGGATTTTTAATACATTGGATGGCCAGATCTTCTTTTCTGGTTCATGATCCACGTCCATTATGGTCCTCGAATCAGCATTGTGACCTTTGAATTTACCCCAAGGTCGTTCAAGACTTGTTTCCTTAATTAGCATTAAAGGTGCTATCTTTAAGTCTCCACCCTTGGATGATTTATGGACTGAATGGCTGGATCTTCTTCTCTGGCTTGGATCCACGTCCAAGGGTTTCCTCCAATCAGCATCCAAGCATATTAAATGTTCATAAATAGTCATGACTGGACATTCCCCTTGCCCTACTTTCTTTGGCCCAAGATGCCTCTCATAGTGGGTTTAATGGAGCATCCTTAGTGGACCTTTAGACTAGAGCCAGCTGTCTTGATTTGGGCTTCCTTTCTTGACCCAGGGTCATGGCTGGGCCTGCTCCTTTGATCCAAATAGCTTCTATTTCATTTAATTGTCCCCTTTAGTCATGAAAGTTTCACCTAATTCCTGCATCTTCCACCTAAACTAAGAAGAGAGTGAGATTCATTCCACTTAACTCATTGAGTTAAGTGGCATTAGTCCCACAAATGACAAAAGTTAACTCAAAATTAGAAGAAGGTGATTTTATTTATGATTTTTTTACAACTTAACATAAATGTTGATAGTATATGTAGATAAAGATAAAGAAGTAGATAAATTAGCTAGAAATGCACATATACGTATATATTACTATCATTTTGGATTTATCAGTACATGATAATTCTACATGAAGCATTTTAAATGGTAGTTAATTATGTCTATTTACAACCAAGTTGACCATGTTTGTGCATGATTATTAACAAACTTGAATGTATGTCCCGAACTAGCAAAATTTATTGACTGCTCAAATTCTATGTTTAAACTAATGTTCTTTTTCTTAAAATCACCACAAATGATTATTCTATAAAAGCACTACTTAGCAGCTACAAAGCATCATGAGTAAAAAAATTAATTGAATAAATAACCGAAACGACTATTATTCTAGGAGAAATATATGGAGCATTAAAGTAAAGGGATTTCATTGCATATGCAGTTCCAAAAACATGGTGCCCAATTTTAATGTATGTTGGTATTTTGAATGGCATGGAAGCCCATGGAACACTTGCAGGGAGCGTGACCCGACAAGTAGAAGGAATTGGTGCACATGACAAGCAAGGACGCACTAGTTCAAGACTTACTAACTCATGGTTGGCGGCACTTATATTCCCGTTCGGAAAAGAGAATTATTCCTTTTGGAGACAAAAAATGAGCGCTAACATGGCAACATCCTTTTGGAAAAAGCACGAGGAGTCAAGGGGAAAAATAAGAAAATAAGAGAAATTGAGGGGGAGGGGCACCTCGGACAAATCAGAAAAAAGAACCAAGAAGTGGAGGAGAGAGCATGAAGAAGGCGAGGCAGCAACCAAGAGCAGAAGCCACGAAGCTGGAGCAGAATCTTAAGAGTGAAATTCTTCCGATCTGGTAACAAGTTTCATTTTTGTTGTAACTCGCCCAACTCCAGCCGACATGTATGGAGTAATGAAACGAGGTTTGATTTTGGAGCATCACATAGGAGAGGAACTTTAGCTTTCATTATCAACAACTGTTGTGAGTCACATTTACAATTTGAGTAATGTCAGTAATCATTCTAACTGTTCTCATAAGTTCCCAAAGGTTAACTGTTCTCATAAGTTCGCTATTCAAAGTAGTTGTTGAGTTGAGTAGTTAGTAACGCATAGAAGAAATTCTAATTGTTATTTAAGCTGTTAGCCTTTCCCAAAGGTTCGATACCCCACTCACAAGCTATTCATTAAAGATTGATATGAATGTGATTAGGAAATATTGTATAAGTTGAAATAAGCAATGATTAATTTAACAATCCTAAATTCAGTTTATCAGTAAAAATGGGTTCCTACAGGGATAAACAATAATGGGTGAACTGCTCAAGGTAAGCTAGGCAAACTGGTGAAGCTGATATATATTTCACATACAGTTTGAGGTGGCTCAACAAAAATTAATTTTGTGCTCTAAGACTTGCAAAGTGATCAACCCTGACCCAAGAAAGATCCTAGGTAACAAACTTCCCTTTCATTTGAGAGAATCAGCTAGGGGAAAGTGGTATGATGGGCGGTTCACTCGGCACTCAACCCAGAAAATAGTACTTCAACCCTTTGATTTTCAAGTCTGTTTCTCACACTACCATATATCTTAGCCACTTAGGAAGAGATCATGGGTCTAGAATCACGACTTCTACCATTAAGAAGTATATTCGATCTATTACAAGAGCCTAACTTTTATGCCCATATTTCAAAGGTTCAAAGTGGAGCAACTTCTGAAGGTGGGGTTGGTTGAAATGAAGGTAGATCTATTGTAAAACAATAGTGGATTTTTAGAAAGTAAGTTTACCTCCCAACATTACTTGACTCATGAATTTAGAAATTAAGAATATTCTCCTCCTAATTAAAATTTGCATTATCCCTAATGCAAGAAATATAATTGCAAGGGAAGGGATTGTCAAACCATAATTTTTGTGCCACTAATGTTACTGTGCTGCCGTGGATCCTTATGTTCAGTCTATTGGCCTGCGCACAATTTAGTCTCCTAATAACTAAAATTATCTAGAAAGATATTTAATGAAATCAAATCGCTAATTTAATCTCCAGTTATTAAAAGAAAAGTTTAAAGGTGAACAAAACAAATGTATAAATTAAGAAAACTATATTAATACAAGACTAAACCCTTTGGGTCATCATGAAGATCTATCGTAGCTTCTATAGGTTCAGGTTCTAGCTGTAGGTATGACTTCAAGCTTTGTCCATTTACCTTAAACTATCAACTTGTCTTTCGATCTCAAATCAAAACAACTCCATAATCAAACAATTTAATAAGAATAAATGATCTATCCCATCTACTCCTAAGCTTTTCTATAAAAGATTTCAAACAAGAATTGTAAAGCCATACTCTTTGATTCTCATGGAAATTTTTTCTATTCAATTTGCTATCGTAAAAGGCCTTCTTTTGACTTTGTAAATAACAGAGTTTTTGTACACTTTGTTTCTTAACTCTTGTAATTGGTGGAGTACTGGTAATAAAATTTTCCCTGCATCTTCCACAGCGAGATTCAATCTCCTAATTTCCACTGCCACTGCTTGGGCCTTGAGTGGACCTCACTCGCAATAGGCCATACACCTGCAGGCTGATCGGCCCATGCATCTATGGAGGAGCATCAAAGTGCCTATTGGTCCATAGAGTGCTCCCTCTTCTGAACTTAGCCAAATTTTGGCCAAGTCCGAAACAAAGTGAGGCACCCAAACCAGATCTAGAGTGGTCATAACCAGTATGAAACCTGTTTCTAATCGGTTACCATGTATGTATAATCCCCCATCCACTTGATACTCCTTGGAGGACTTAGACTATGGTCAGTTGTGAAATCCAAATCGGTCATCCGAGTTCGCACTGATGGATTCGAAAATAATTGGAGAATCTTCTCCTGATATTTCACAACCTTGGCCAAGGACTTCATTGCATCATCTTCCTTGAACTATCACCTCTTCTACCAAGGGTGGACGATCCCATCTTGACCACTCAACCGTTTTTGTGAACTTCTTGATGCACCCAAACTACGGTAATTAAAAATCCCATAATTAGAGACTCGTAGGTCATAGTAAAAGTAAAACTAACTGTCCACAAGACGTCTTTGGTGTCTCAGGTTTAAAAACTACTTACACAACTGTGACGAGAATCAATCTAATTGATAGTTTGCTATAACACCATTCAGGGATTCGTACAGATCAATTCACTGAACGCTTTTTACTTAATAACACCTACCATCTATTCTTAGTGTCTCCACACTAATGGTTATGGTACCGGTCATACTCATCATATGAGTAAGGCTAGATAATGAGCTTCTATCTGGATACTTCAATGTCCTTCTGGAGTATATTTTGAATATGAATATGAATATTTAGAAGAAATACTTGAAGACTAGTAACCTCATGTTATGATCTCATCATAATTCACCAATCATGTATTCATGGACTTCATTATAAGCATCACATGTGCACTATAATGAATATGTTCTACTAATGAACATCGAACGAGATATGCAATGTGTGGCTAGCTGAATGTGACCTCTGATATGTGCCCATTTAGAAATATAGATGTATGAGTATTTGAATAAAAAACCTTAAATGACATACTACATAAATATCTATATAAAAATGTCTATACTTTTATTTTATTAATATTTATTTTGATAAAATATTGGCTTAGAAACTATTAATGAGTTTTCTAGATTGTTTCATATTAAAATAGTTTATGACGAAGGATTCCTCAAGAAAAACATTAGTTAAGAATTAACAAATTTCTCTTCATTTTTTGTAATAAATTTCTGATCTCAAGTTGATCCAAAATTTTACTTAACAAGTTAAAATATTTTTTAAAGTTATAATTTAATAACTTGATTGATTTAAACCACTTTATTATGATTTTAACTTGTTTCATCACATTTTGCTCCATATTTTGTTGATTCATAGGTAATGACTGGTTGCACCAATAATCTCTACTACTATAATAGGAATTCATGTACTCTTTTGGACTCTGATTGGGTGTCAAGAGAGTGAGAGAGAAGGGAGGGAAAGAAGCATTTGTTCGGGAGGTTACATATGCACTAGAGAGAGAAGCAGTTGTTCAGGGATACGCTTAGGTCGGGAGATTATGTCGTCGATAGGTCGTTGGGATTACATTGTCGGGATTACGTTGTCGGGATCGGGAGGTCGTTGTGATCAAGTACGATGTTTGTTTGGCAGAGCCGATGGAGTATTTGTTCATCGAGTGGTGTTGCCACATCGTGTTAAGCTGTTCAACGTGGTGGAGCCTGATTCGGCGTTGTTTGGGAAGAAGGATTATCAGCAATGGCGTATCATTGGCCGCATGGTGAATGAAATTCATCTCAGCGAGATCATTCTTCTCCTCTTTTTCAGTCAAATCTTGATTCTTGGTCGATGGAATTAAGTACGATGTGGCAACTCTAGTAGGCACATCATACACCTGTAAAATTACTGTATTTTCTGATCATGCAGCAATTAAATATTTGTTAGCAAAGAAAGAAGCTAAACCAAGATTGATTAGATGGGTCCTATTGCTCCAAGAATTTGATTTAAAAATCAAGGATAAAAGGGGGGTGAAAATGTAGTTGCTGATCATCTGTCTAGGATAAGTGGTACCCAACCAACTTTAATAGATGATTATTTTCATGATGAACATGTTCTAACAGCACAAGGAACAGAGCTTCCTTGGTTTGCACATATGGTGAATTTTATTGTTTCAGGAAAAATACCTACAGGATGCACATCACACGAAAGAAAGAAACTTATCAAAGACAGCAGATTTTATTTCTGGGAGGAGCCGGAGTTATTTCATCAAGGAATCGATCAAATCTTAAGAAGGTGTGTACCTGAAACAGAGCAGAAAAGTATTTTGGAATTTTTTCATGCAAAACCAGGAGGAGGACACTACTCTGCTAAGGTAACAGCTCATAAAGTTTTAGAATCAGGATTTTTCTGGCCTTCTTTATTTCAAGATGCTCAAAAATTTTACACCACATGCTTAGTATGTCAAGCCTCGATTAATATTAATGAGAGAGACCGTATGCCTTCAAAGCCTATTTTAGAAGTAGAAATTTTGATCTATGGGGAATAGATTTTATGGGGCCATTCCCAAACTCTTATGGTTATGAGTATATTTTGATGGCAGTTGATTATGTGTCAAAATGGGTAGAAGCTATACCTACCAAGACCAATGATAGTAAAGTAGTGGTGAATTTTGTAGAAAAGAATATCTTTTATAGATATGGGTGTCCTAGAGCTATAATTAGTGATGGAGGTTCTCATTTTACAAATTATAATTTCAGAAACCTTTTGAAGAAGTTTGGAGTACATCATCAAGTCACAACTCCTTATCACCCTCAAGCTAATGGTCAGGTAGAGTTGAGTAATAGAGAGGTTCAGAAAATGCTTAGAAAAATAATACGTCCTGATGGGAAAGATTGGTCAAAGAAAGTAGAAGAGGCATTATGGGCTTATAGGACAGCTTATAAAACTCCTTTAGGAATGTTTCCCTTTTGAATGATTTATGGAAAAGCTTGCCATCTACCGTTAGAATTAGAACATAAAGCTTTGTGGGCAATTAGGAGGCTTAATGTTTCTTTGGATAAAGCAAGAAAGCATAGAATACTTCAATTACATGAGCTGGAAGAAATTAGGAATGAAGCATATGAGAATTATAGAATATATAAAGCCAAAATGAAAGCATTTCATGATAAAAATCTTAGGAGAAGGGTATTTTATTTGTAGAAAATCAGAAAGTTTGGCTTTATAATTCAACGATGAAATTATTTCATAGAAAAATAAAGACTAGGTGGGATGGATCTTTTATTGTCAAGGAAGTCTTTGAGAATGGAGCAGTTGTAATTATAGATCCCCAATCTCAAAAATGCTTCACAGTAAATGGACAAAGACTTAAGCCCTATTTGCAAAATGAGGATTTACATGGGCCTATCAATAAACCTCTAGATAAGTCTCCAAATAATGCTAGCATGATTTAGTTTTTACTGCTTTCTTTCCTTTTTGTTTTGTTTTCTTTCGTTAAGTTTGCAGGTTTAGTTATCCAAAGCATTAACTGAATAACGGATCAGACAACATCTTCACCAACTTGACTCAATCCACTATCTCCACAAACTCCACATCCTCGGTTAGCTCTCTCTCTCTCTCTCTGATTGTTTCAATTATATTAATCATAAGCATGTAGGAACACACCATATTTTAAAGGGGGGGTATCATAAAATTATTTCTCTGACGAAGGAATGATGATCTTAGTTGATATCTAAGTAATAATAGATCGAGTACTTAAAATATTGTCAAGGATGTTTGGAGTAAAAAGACTTGCCCGCCAAAGTAAACCCAAGGTGAAATAAGCCTAACTAAGTGCATGGATGTTCGTACTAGTTTGATTTCACAATTCTTATCATTATATTTCTCTCACCTTATCACCCACCTCAGGTTGAGTTCACACTTACATGCATGAAATTTTTTGCTTTAGTGGAGGGAAGGGCTAGTGTTGACTCAAAGGCAGTATTAAATACTGATGTGAGTGAAGCTCCCTAAGCTATAGAGGGATACAAAACCTCTTTGGGGAAATAAGCTGCCGATCTACTAAGGACAGCATATGGGTGGTGGATAAGCACCACTAAAAATTTAGAAATAAAGAAAAGCTGTACAAAGTTGATATGTCATCCAAAAAAGGACAAAAATGCAGAAAAATGTGCAATAAAAGAAAAGTGGAAAAGCTGCCTCCCATATGTTTGAGCCGATTGTATTATAGCCGTTAGTAAGGAGAAAATACTAACACTGCTCTCCACGCCCTGTTCAGTAATGCGCTTGGGGTGTTAACTCAACCTTATCCCATATATACGTACTTAGTTATATGTATTTCATAGATCAGAAGTGCATTTAGTTTTGGTTAAGGCTGAAATATATCTTTTGGCAAGTTGTCTGAAAGCTGACCATGTTCGATTGACAAAGGACTTCTCTTGATGAGCTAAAAGCAGGAGCTATCAAAGACAAGGAATCAATTATTGATCAGCATTTGTCTTTAATTATGTTTCATTACTATGGGACTAGCAATGATCTAAGTTGGGGGGTATTTGATGAACATAGTTTTATCATAAATTATGCCATCATTTACGCATATATATTATCATGAAATAACAAGAGTTTATATTTTATTGCTCATTATAAGTTTCTTTGGACTAACCCCACTTGATTCTATGAATCAAGTGGATTAGATCTCATCTTGGTTTAAATGAGTACAGAAATTGATTTGGAGATAGAGTACATGGGCGAAAAATGAATCAAAGAGGATGCTTGGACCAAATCAAAATGGCAGTTATGGATCAAGCCTGGACAAAGTCAAATGGCAGTTATAGATCACGATAAACCAAGTCAAATGGCGATTATGAATCATGCTGGACCATTCAAAAGATCCAAGCAGTTTAGAGAGAAGAAATCCTATAAATACTATCTCAAAAACAATGTTTAAGTGGTCTAGAATTTTCGTTGGAAGAGTTGAGTGTTGTTTGTTTTCGAAGTTCTGTAGACCCTCCATTGTTGATGAACAATTGAGTTGAGTGAAGAAGCAGAGCCGAGAAGATTCTAAGGAGGAGGATCATTTCCTAGCCAATCAGGGGTGTGACACAAGGTAAATGTGATTTCTTAGAGTTCAGTAATTGCTTAATCATCTTTTTTAAGACAGATTTAGTTGGATTGGAAAGTACAGGATTGTAACTTTTTTTCTAACATATCCAACTAAATCTGTTCATTATTTCTCATTTCAATATCATTGTGCGACAAGCAGATCTAGGACTTAGTCGAGATTTCGACAAAGTACCAGATCTTGCATTGTAGTGCACAAGCGCTGCATAACCGCGCGCTGCTACGCACGCAGCACACAGCCGCGCGCCTCAGATAGAACTGGACTTAGACTAAGTCCAGATCTATCTGACACAATAATTCAAATTTTAAATTATTAAATCTTCAAACTCCAATTTAAGATAATTAAATCTTTATTCTTACTTTAAAAATTGAAATCTTAAATCTATTGAATCTCAAAATAATTATTAAAAGAATATGATAGAAAAGGTTGAGTGGAAATAGAAATTAAATTGAATTACCTGCTCCTTAAGGTTCGACCCTTACTTACCCTAGGTTAGTGAGGTTAATTAAATTGTTGCACAATCTCTAATCCTCACACATTGATAAGATAAACAGAGTATTAAAATCATTATTTTAAATATTAAATTAGCGATTATCAGTTTGCTGCAACCAGGCAATGTTGCGTGCAAGCCTCTATCGAGGGTTGATTGATCAAGTTGTCACCGACGATGTTGCCGCGCCGTAGGGAGGATAATCATTCTCCCCCTTCCTTCACTAGCGAGCTGCGCTACATGCAAGGGCTGTACCAGGATGCCATGGCCATCGTACAAAATATGGGAAAACCAGATTTATTCATCACGATGACTTGCAACCCAAAATGTCCCGACATCACGGAAGCTCTGCTACCTAGCCAGAAGGTGCAAGATCGATTTGACATCTACTGTCGCATTTTTCAGTTAAAACTAAAGGAGCTCCTCCATTTGATCATCGACAAGAAAATATTTGGCAAAGTAAAAGGTCATGTGTACGTTGTCGAGTTTGAGAAGCATGGTCTCCCACATGCACACATGATCTAGATACTGGATGATTTGTACAAGCCAAAGACTCCTGAAGACATTGGCAAGATCGTGTGTGCGGAGTTACCAAATGCCATCAACAAGGAGTTGTTTGACTGTGTGGCAACACATATGATTCATGGCCCTTGCGGTTTTGCAAACCCAAGATGCCCATGTATGAAGGACGGAAAGTGCTCCAAGCAGTTCCCAAGGAGTTTCTCGATGCCTAATACGTATCTGCATCAGAGTCTTTTTGGCAGATCTGTGAATTCAACATGCACAAGATGTATCCAAGTGTGTACACCTCCAAGTTCACGATGAGAATACGCAATCTGTGGTGTATGCTGAAGGCAAACCGGTCAGAAAAATCATGAACAGGTCAGCACGCGTGCCCTTCATAGAGTGGATGGGGTACAACTGGGAGCATCCGAAGGACAAAGTAGCCAAGCGGACGCTTTACGATGACTTCCTGTCTTATTACACGTGAAACAATTCCACTTGACGTTGGTCAAGACGTCATCAACTTAGAGTATAGCAAAGGTGCACTTCGTGTGCCCTTGCGATAGTACGCGATACAACCTCCAATTGATGCTTCATCATGTTCTAGGAGTGACGTGTAGTGAAGATTTGTCCACTGCTGATGGTGTTTTCTATGAAACATATCAAACAGCTGCTCAAGCGTGTGGCCTACTCCACTCTAACAAAGAGTTTGACAATGATCTTGCATCGGCGATAGGCGTTGCTTCTCCCCATCAAGTTCGCGAGCTCTTCGTGATGATGCTACTCTACTGTGACATCTCCCAACCATACATGCTTCTCGAGAAATACCTTTACGCCATGTTGGAGGACATCCATTTTGTGAACGGCGCTTCGAAAGTGACTTAAACAATACGGCAAGAAGTGTTAAGCGCGTTTTAGTCAATCCTCTACCACAATGGATCTTCGCTCACAGCATTCCTAGCATTGCCCCAAGGCATTGAACTCTAACTGAAAGATACAGAATGCTGGCCAAGCCAAGGAAACAACATCATGCATGCGATCTTCGTGGCAGAATACCTACAGGCATGCTGAACATAGAACAATGAAAAATGTACGACGTAGTATTTAAAGCCATCAACTCAACAGAACGTGCTAAGGAGGCCAAGGTCTTCATTGTTGATGGGCCTGGTGGATATCGGAAGACGTTTCTCTACTCATCTATTCTCGTGCAGATCAAGGCCTCTCACCGCAATGCCATATCAACTGCGACAAGTGGTACTGCGACGCTTCTTCTGGAAAGAGGGCGAACAGTGCACTCGACATTCAAGATTCTAATTCCCATCACTCACATCTCAAGATGTGGAATCTCACCTGACTCCAAGATCGGCCGTCAAATTCAGTCAACTAGCATTATAATTGTGGACGAAGCTCCAATGATGCACCGCCAAGTTTACGAGATGCTCGATCGATCTATTTGAGATGTGATGAAGACCATCGATGCAAGATTGGAAAGTGTTCCTTTCGGTGGCAAGGTCATTGTGATGGGAGGCGACGTCAGACAAATGCTTCCAGCCATACCGAAAGGCTCACAGTCAATGATGTTAGCTCGTCCCTCAACCGAAGTGATGTATGGCGCCATTGCTCTATTTTATGCCTCCAAACCAACACCCGTGTTTTGCCCAACCAAAAAGCATGGAGCGAGTTCTTACTTGCCATCGGAGAACACGCGTTGGACCTGATGTCCATCTGCCAACTGAGATTCAGCGTGTCTCCTCTTTGCCTGATCTGATTGCCTAGGTTTATGGCATCTTTGAAGATGGCGCAACTAAGTTGATAGCGAAGACGAGTTTGATGGCGCAGAATGATGATGTGGTCAAGGTCAACAACATGGTCCTCAACGTCTTTCCTAATGAAGTGATGGAGTACTTCAGCTTTGATACAATCCCTCATGGTGAAGTCGACAGCGAATCCTTCTACCCAACCAAGTTCCTAAACACAATTGATGATGCAACAATGCCACTCCACAAACTTCAACTCAGGATCGCGTGCATCGTGATCCTTCTCCAAAACTTGAACACATTGTAAGGTCTATGCAACAGGACTGGGCTTCGAGTGGATGGCTTTTTCTCAACAATGCTCCAAGCCACAATAGTCAGCCAAGGAAATTTCTATGGTGAAGTCCATCTCATTCCATGGATTGCGTTATACCCTTCTCAATCGAGGCTTTTGTTTTGATTCAAGCGCCTTCATTTCCCAGTTGACTTGCCTTCATGATGACAATTAACAAATCCGAAGGTCAGACACTTGTCACAGTGGGGTTATATCTACATAACCCACTTTTCACTCACTGCCAACTCTACGTTGCTCTATCAAGCACACGGATCGTTCCAGCAGGAATCATATTTGCGATGGCGGCACGAACCGACCAACTGTGACTAACGTTGTTTACACATGGGTTTTCTCGTAGGAGATGCCAAGTAGAAGGCGGTAGAAGAAGAGCTTCTACGTTCTCTGGTACACCATCAATCTCTCGCACTCCCTTCTCGTCACCCAAATCCTCCAAAACTAACATCCTTTCAATTTCAGCTTCCAGGAAGCCATTCCGTCATCTGCGCTGCACTTAACTGATCATCATCATCATCATTGTCATCATTGTCTACATCATCATTATCGTCATCATCGGGGCATAAGATGCACCACATGAAAGAGGGCTAGGCTGAGGAGTTCTTCATCGTGACGAGGAGGCAGATGGTGGGAATCCTTCTGATCGTGTGGGTGAGAGGAAGCCTACGGAAGGATCTCCGCCATCTGAGCTTCTCCAGCGTCTGAATGCGACACCATGGGGTTCGTGGGAAACAAGGCAAGAAACTCCTCCGTATGAATTCCCCCTCCTCTCTCTCTCTCTCTCTCTCTCGAAAATCACATCTTTCCCTACTAGGGCGCCATCTCCGTTAGCTTTTTCCTTCAGAAAAAGAGCTTCTACTTCGTCCGCTGCCATCTGTCGTCCGGCGTGGCAGCCGGAGACGAGTGGAGGTGTAACCGTGTCGCCGCTAGGACGCTGCATGCATCTTCTTATTAAAATATCAAGATCCTCTCTCGCCCCACCTTCGTTCACCGACGGCCAAGGAAAATCCTCGACCATGAGTGCGAAACATTTGCCAAATCAAGACACACACTACACCCAATACAGATTGTTATATTATAGTCTTATTTATTTTGAATTGTTACCATGGCAGCCATATATTTCTCCTATGGGATCTGGATTACAGAGTTTCACTACTTGTGCCCACGGGGAGAAGCTTGGAGGCAAAGAAGGAATGGGTGACGTTGTTGTAGAGGGACCAAGTGAGGTTTGTTTCGTCACCCGTCGTCTATGCTACCCCCCAAACGAGAGAGCCTTCATTTGTTTTCTTCTACGGTGTCCGTCTACAAGCTTTAGTTCTGCGTGGTTCATCTGAGGGGCTAAAGATGGGATTTTTTTCTCTCCCATGATGAGAACAGCCCTGCTTTCTCTCTCTTGTCTCTCTATGCAGGTCTATCCTTTTTGTTGATTTTTTAAGTTTTTCAAAATCTGGAGATGATTTATTTTTAACATTTATGATTTAAAGAATTCAAGATACTGATTTTATTCTCTCCCAGGATAAGGACGACCCTACTAGTTGATCATAAATCATTATGGAGTGACAGTTATTGATGTAATTATGATCCAAAAATTAGCTTACTGTTGACTTGGAGAGACGTGGGGGAAATTAAAAATGTTGAAAATTTTCAGCAATAAATTGAAAGTTACAGATACCCACGTTAATAGATAAACAAATAATATGTTTGCCATAATATGTATAATTTATTAGGGGTACATGGTGCGATTTATTTTTTTAAAACAAAATGATGTGAATGGTGCCGAAATCACTGCCATAAAGATCTAATTTATATTCAAAGAAAATCTTTTTGTCTGTCACGATGGGTGGCACCATTTGGTGAGTAAAGCCATTGCACTAAGTGTGCTTCACCTAATTTTATTTAAAATATCTTGAATTTTTATTACCAATGACACGTGGTACTAGGTTGTTTATCAGTACAGAAATTGATGAAAAAACACAGAAAATTTTCAGCTTTGATCTACATTCCCCTGGAGTATGTGTGGTTCAAATTATATTAAGTTAAGACCGCAATATGTGGAGATCTAAGTGCCTGATTTGGAGATTTTTAAAGAACAAACTTATTTTTGAATCTCACCAGTTGGTCTGGAAGGACACTCCTGGTTCTTTAGTTAAAAGTTTTGTTTTTGTTGGATGCAAAATGTAAGTTTCTTCTGAATATTTATTTTTTAAAAATGTCTCCAAAATGTGAAGGCATGTAAATGCTATTAAAATATTAGGATAAATAAGATTATTCCTCTTCATTCAATATCCATATTTCAATGCAGATGAAAATTTATATAATGTTCCTAATATCCATTAATATCTTAGATTCCTGGTTTAATTCCAAATTAACCATAAAATTCATTTTCTTAATGCTTATATAATAGAACTCTCTAGATAAACTCATTGATTATCTCTCTTAACTTTCATAATTTCATTGACCTTTGATTAAATTATCCTTCCCTACTATATGCCCGAAATTCTAAACTGTTACCATTCAAGTTTTGTCTGGATCAAGTTGCATTCTGCAATTGATTTGCTGATTTAGCAAAAAAAATTGACAGAAAATTCATCATTTTATTCAATATAGTTCTAAAAATATAAATTTCATTTATGATTTTTATGAATGAAAGTTAAAATCTCTAAAAATATAGAAAATTTATAAAAATATGTCACTTATTTCATGCTGACCAAGATATTGTAGACCATCGTCATAGAATCTGGAGATAATTTTGATCCACGAAAATATCATAGTCTCAGCACTCATGTTACAAGCGCTAAGGGTAGGACTAAATTTATAGTGGGGATTTCTGAGATGATACTGTTTCTTAAATATTATCAATTTTCTATAGAAACAATTTTCATCATAAGTTGAAATTATAAAGTCTTAAAAGCATAATATATTAAATGCAATCTTCTCACTCACTAAGTTTATAACTCATAAACCTAATGAAAAAAGTGTAAAGGAAAGTAAATGACAACCATGTGATCACATAAAGACAAATTAATATAATGTGCTTTATAGTGGTCCTTTTCTACTTGCACTTGGATTATTCAAAATTTAATTTTAAAATGAGATAATTCTAATTTATTTTCCAAATTTCTATTTTTATAACTACTAATGTATAAAAATAATGCCAAAAAACACAAATGTTTATTAAAAAATAAATATCTATCTACATTGATGTTGTGAAATACCACCCCCCCCCCAAACCCCAAACAAAAGCATTTCTAGACCCTAATAAATACTCATTAATTTTTATTGATTCTATGAGTTATCCTTAAAAACAAAAAGACATAAGGCTCAAGTGTTAGAAATATTAATCAGATATCAATCTATGATCTTTGCTTGATTATTTAGAGATCAGCCTAAAAGGAGATGTTTGCAAACCTTGTTTAAGGATGGAAAAATCTAATGAAGATGAGAAGAGAAATATTTTTTCCTTCAGGTCTAATGGTATAAATAAGAGAGACCTCAGAATTCTCAATGAAAAAATGGATGTCATCCATCTCAAGGGAATGTGCAATCCATCTCAAACAGATTGCTACTTTAGTATTAGATACATCCACTATCTTTCTTCCATAGTATTTGGGGATTAGATACTTTTGTCATCATGACACAAAGTGTCATGTAACTGCCAATGAAGCATGGTTGTGAGGATATAGTTAAAGGTGATTCCAATAGGGGAACATACAACGAATGATGGATGACCAAAAAGGTGCAAGGAAGATCAATAATGACATGTGTAGATGGATATTCACTTAAATAATTTAGTCCCAATACTTTTGATGAAAGGGGGAGTAATATCATGCAAATCACCATAGAACTATCATTCATTTTACTAGATTTTTTAATCAAATGACTTTATTTCAATGTTATTATGATCTAAGTTTATGAAAGCAAGTTTGAGAGTGATTTTGTGGTTTTAAATCTTAAGTATTTTGGACTTTTCCTAACATTAGTTTCATTAAAAAATTAATATTATTGCTATAGAAATGTTGATTTGGAATGAATAATTACGCTGAATAATTTTTATGTATTTTTCCATGTTGTTCCAGATTTTTTACGGACTTATTAATTAATGAAATTATTTAGAATTATCAAGTGTACCTAATATCTATTTGGGGTTTGAAAAATCACTTGGCACATGTTGCCATCCATTTGGTCAATTAATGACCAATGATTGACGTATTCAATCATTGGGAGGCAAATCTATATGGCATTTGAATTCATTTTTCCATAATAATTCCAGCCATGGAATAGCTTTGTAATATATAAAAAATATGGCATGGGAATTCAATATTTTTTTTTTGATTAAATGCAATCATAGCAGCTGCCAAGGTGGAGAAATAAAAAAAAATTGGCCATTCTTTGTGTAACCATTGCAAAAGACACACACTTGCCTGAACCCATTAAAAACAGTTTGTTTTTGAATTTAGCGCATTAGGGTGATTGATGCACACCTGCACACGTGGCACATTGTCATTGGTTTACATTTCACAATATAGCCACTTATAGTTTCATCAAAAGTTTTTATTCCTTTTCCAATAGCACCTAATGACACGTCACTATTTTAATGGCGCAAACTTGGCGGCCTTTTGGCATTTTTGTGATAACTGATTTTTAATGATTCCTTCTTTTTAAAGCACTTAGAACACATAGCGGGGAAGAGATAATTAAACAATAATGAAAGAAATTATGATCCAGTCACTGACACCTGAGGGGGAGATAAAAATTCATCAAAGCACTAAGATTAAGTGAAATTTAATTGACGATTACTTAAGACCCAGTTATCCGATTGAGCCTAAAGTTCGACCATAGGGTTGCCTTTTTAACCTCTATCCACCATTTTGTTTGAGTAATGAATAATGTAGGGAAGAGAGAGAAAATGAGACGGAAGCTGGCCCCAACACTGACAGGCTTGGAAGGACACCAGTTTCTGGAGTTTAAAATTTACTTTCAAGTGGATAGATATGGTTTATTCTTGATCTTTTAACTCATTCTTCAACTTTAACAGAAGACCACGGCATGGGGAAAATGTACATGCCCTTGGAGGCATTCTAATGGTGGAGTACATTGCATTTCATTCAATGGCAGGGTAAAAAAAACTAAAACTATTATTATATCCTGTTTCTATTATATATTCATATGGTTGATTCTGATATTCATTTCAGATCCCATTCAAAAACCCAATTTCCCTAATTTTCTCCACGTTCTCTCTCAAGAACATTTTTCCCAGTTCATCTCTCAAGATTTGGAAGTTAAATGACCTTAAATTTTCATTTTTCACCTTCTATATCTTGCCAAAACTTCTGTTTTTTTTGTTTGGAACTTTGAACATATTTATTGGTTTCATATGATGATTGGTTTCAATGTGGACTCATTCCATTCTGAAGCTCAATTTTGTCATAAGAAGCTTGGCTTAAATTGAAATTGTGAATATTAAAATCCATAGAATTCTGAGAATATTCTGAAATTCATTAAAAAAATAATATTAGTAATTATTTATTTGTATAAACTCATAAATATTTCCATTCTTGTGGATCAACCCCTTGCTCACCCTTTTTTCTTTTTTTGAAAAGGAAAATTGAATAAAATTATTGGTCAAGGCTAAAAACCAATATCATAATTAAAGTCACGCTTGATTATATCAATTTTAGGGTTTTTTGGGAGGTAGAAAAATATTATATGAAGAAAATATTAGGAAAATTAAGGAAATAGATGTGTGTCACTTGGGACAATGGCCCATGATAAACAGTTCATCAAGAGAGAATAAGATCTATATGAAAAACTAGGGAAAACTTGGGAATTTTTACTTCTTATTTCCTTCTTACATTTGCTTAATTTTATTATTTATCTTTATTGATTATTTATTTCTTTCTTTGTTTCTTCAGTTACTATAGGAAAATATTCCAATTGATTGCGTGGACGACAAGCTTCCTCATACAGAAAAATCTCTTCGAGAAAAATATTGTTGATTTTTTGTCCCATATACATATTCTTGCTGACTACTGGCAACCACTATGTGCAGTGCCTACAGGCAGAATCTGACCTATTTTCTGGTCGAACCGATTATTTGTGATTAGAGAAATAGTGAGTCTGACAAGGTTGATGCCTTTGAAAAATTAAGAATAATTGTAATGCAAAACAGTTCTGAAAGATACCTTAGAAATTTCTTAAGTCATAATAATTTAGAAGATAACGAAAAATAAATTAATTTATGAATTAAAAATATTAAAGGGTTTATCTTATATTAAATTAATGTAATTCATCTAAAAATATTGAAATCCTAATTATATTTTAAAAAACCTCAAAAGTAATATTTTGGGTATTTAAATCAATATTCACTCTCACTACATGATCAGCATTGGTTCAACACTTAGTTAACATTTACTAAATAAGAAAAAATTATATTATTATTCTATGAATGATAGCTTTTAAAAGACACATTCTAACCCACTTTTTTGGTAATAGGTTCATTGTGCTCATTCAGTTTGTAAAAATGATAATTGTTTCTGTCTGAATCCTTGTGCTCAATCAATTTTTTTTAAAAAATATATTTGTTAGTTAAATGAAGGCACTAGAAACAACACTTATGGAGGTACATGGGCTATCTAATTGAAATATGGAATTGTTTCTATCTAATTGCGTGATACTTGTGGGAACCATGTGAACAAATTTATACTTGACGATTAGTTTAGTCACTTACTTTGCTGAGTTTATTGATATGCATTTGAAAAATATTTAAATAATGTTTTTCAAATTAAAATAAATGGTAATGTTAATATCTAAAAAATATTTTTATAAGCTTCTTTCAATTATAACATCATTGGGATACATTAATATTTGAAGATAACATTCTGCAATCAATATCACATAAATTATCATCTTAATGTAATAAAAGCATTTTCTTTAGCATTTTTCAAAGTTTTTTATTTTCAAACCATTTGTGCAATATTTTCTCCATGAAAAATCATAGCTGAAACTTCTTGATCATTGCAGTTTTCAATTTTATTTAAACATTATTGTGATGCAATTGTAGTCAGATTATGGCCACAATAGTAGTGAACACAAATATTCCTCTTCGCATCCATAAAACTATTTGAATGCCATCAATATCATCCATATTTTTCTCACATACATATTTCTCTTTAAATAAGATTATATTTCTGTCAAGATATTCATAAAAATGGGATTATTAATATTTAAAGATAATGTAGGTGTAAAAGTAATATCGTTGAGAATGAAAATCAAATATAACTTCATAGTAAGAATTTTTTTCTTGATTCGTCATAAATTTTAGATTCTTTGTCAGCCAACTGTGCACTAAAATATTTAAAGTCTCTGTTTTCTCATACTCATTATCTTCTTTATACATCATACTTGAATTTCACTGCAGTTCTTTCATAGTTTTGGTCAGAATGATTGATATTATTCACATGATCCAATATTTTAGAGTACATTCCTCTGTTTGATGCCTATAAAAATTGGAACAAAGATACTTATAATCTAAATTTGAAGTATGCTAATTTATTAAGAAATTTAAAATTGAATTCATTTTTCTACCTATTAAAAACCTTATTATGAATTGTTGCTTTTAAAATATCTTGTTGTGAAAGTTATCTTTTGAATCACTGCATTGTTCTATTATAACATTTAAAGGTATAAAACTATTCAATTGGATTTGTAGAAAATACTGACTTCAAGGATAATGATTATCCTAATAACACTGATGAGATTATATATTTTTATACAAATGCTTGAAGAGACCCATTAGATTTATCTACATTGGATAAAATCTATAATAAAAAATTCTTAAATAAATCATGTTATGCATCTTGAGGATCCTTGTTTACATTATATGTAGAATCATAGAAATTATAGTGTAATTTATTAAATTAAAGTGTAAATTATAGTGTAATTCATAGAAATTTGTGTTAATTAAATATCCACATAATATTCTAAGAGAGGAAATCCATTTGAGTGATAAAGTTTAAACTTGTTCTTTAATGTTTTCTCCAAATGCCTCTGGATAATTGCACTCTTACAAAATATTCATGTAAAAAAGGAAAATACCAAAATATAAATTTTTATTTATCGTAAAAGTTATTTATCAAGAATAAGATGAGTAAATGTTTGATCCTCTTAACCTGAAATTTATTTTACATTGTAAAAGAGAAGGATGTTGAAATAATTTGCAACTAAGCAACTCCCGGTTTCATAAAAGTTAGTGAAGGGGAATGATGGTCTACTTTGGTGTGGAGATGATACCACTATCTTAAGTCATTTCACTTCTCTAATCGAAGGTAGTTATGACATTAATCATGATCACAATATCATACTTTTGTTGACTTGGTATTTGATCTCTAGAAGTATCGCTGTTCAAATCTAATGGTAAAATAGAGAAATGTTTATCATCATAGTTAGCACATAATATTCTTAGAACCGTGATAATACGCGGGTGAAGTGAATGAAGGTAACTAAGGGTTATAGAGAGAGAGAATGAAGAAAAACTTAAAAGAGTAACAAGATGGATAGAGGATGAAGGACAATGCTGGGTCAAATAGGCGGGTCCCAAGAGTTCAGAACAAATTGATCTTCAATTCAATACCCCAACTATTCATAATATGTGCTAATTGATAAGGGATATGAGATGGGGCTGAGAAAGAGGGTTTCCAAGCCCTATAAAATTCCAAATAAGATTTGGAATCAGGGGAACTATTTGCTCGATCAATCCAACCCCAATCAGGTATTATACATGCGATGGGCCAGGTGGCTGTCTGAGTGGTGTGTAGTAGGATGGCTAATATCGTTATGACATTCTTTAGCTATGGATGCACCATCATCCTCTTGCCCTATAGTGGATATTCTAGTAGTGTCCCCATAAGTATCCTTGATAGCAGACAAAGGAAGAGATGCTTGACGATTGGTTAAGCATTCATAGTGAACATCACATGGGATAGGGGGACAGCTGGCGATGAAATGAGAGGTGGATAAGGAAGGTGAAGATAGAATATGTGTTGAGGTAATAGATTGCAAGGGAGCATGCAGGGTGGGCCTAACCTGAAAGGCTGAAGGGAGTCGGAGGACCTTACGGGGACGAGCAGATAGGTAAAGCCGGAGGTATGCAGGATGGGGGATGGCCGGGTACAAGAGGTACATGAGGGTCAAGGACGGATAGAGTATGGTGGAGTATGAGATTGTGGGGTATAAGAAAAATTGGGAGGGATAGATGATGGTGGAATATAAGATGGCAAGGCCCGAAGGGTCTACCTGGAGAGCAATTCGTGCTGCTTCTAGTGGGGATGAAGGGCAGACGATGTTGACCCTTCGCTGACTCAATGCTGACTCCAATGTCAATTTGATCTAACATGTGCAATAGTGACTATGCAGTTGATGTTGAGGATGGGAGCATAGATTCTTTGGCCTTGCATGATAACAGGGTAGGAGGTGGTACGTCATCACCCATAATAAGTGTTTTCTAATGCTTCATAGTTCTGTATTTTTTATATAATTTTTTGAAAAAATACACGATGCTCCGTACGTCCAACCTTCTGGTTGTGCCCGTAGACTGATCTAGTCATGCCCTAGACGCCACCCAGAGGGATTTTCTATATGAAGTGAATTGTTTATCAGCGTTTGTAGGCGTGGAATGATAACATGCAAATAAGAGCTAATAAAGTGCAAATTTCATCATATTTTTAGGATTTTAATGTTTAAAACATTATTTTTGTATTCATGTTAGCATGATTTGAGGTCCAAAAAAATATTTTCTTAAATTTCAAGTCAAACGACATTTTGGAGAAGTAATTAGGTCAGTTTATACATTTTAAAAGGTTTAAAAATGATGATTATATGAATTTAAATGCTTTTAATTGACCTATTTCTCTCAATAATATGAAAGTAACAATAAAACCTATTTTAGAAGTTAATAAAACATTTTTTCGCATTAGTAAAAATTTGTTACGATTTATTCCATTTTATTTTGAATTAAAATTTTTTTTTTAAAATTGGCCTTTATTGGGCCAGTTTTAGTGCTCACCAGTGGTAAGTGGTGCATGGCGTATGAAAGACATGCACCGTACGCAGCGCCATGCAGACGTATCAAAAGGGGCGCTTGCGATAAGTTCAAAAAAAATTAACTGAAATAAAATTGGAATTAAGGAAAAAAAAAGTGAACACGAACTAACTACAAAATTGGGAAAATTAAACACCAATTCTATTGTAAAAAATGCATTCAAAATAAGCCTAGAAGTACCAGGGATTATCAGAGAACCGATTCGGGCTGATTCTGCGAAATAAACACCAAATTTTTCACAAATTTGGCTTGAATTTCATGAAACAATGTGGCGACAAATCTGCAAAATTCCTGCCCAAATTGAGCTCCAAATCGCTCCTGATGGATTCTTGAGTCTTCTAGGGAGCTAAGCGTTCTCTCCTAGAGCTTAAAATCAAGAACACCTTCTTTGATTTCTCCAAATCATTATTTTTATTCTCTTTTTCATGTTGTATGCGTGGCTCCACTCCGTGCGCGACACGCAAAGAATTGCGTACGTGCGTGGCAAGCACCGAAGGCGTGAGCGCCCCTTCTGATATGTTTGTGTGGCGCTACATGCGGTGCGTGTCTTTTGTACGCCCTGAGCCACTTACCAATGGTGAGCGCCAAAACTGGCCCAATAAGGGCCAGTTTAAATAAAAAAACTTTTTAATTCAAGAACAAATAGAATAAATTGTAAAAAATGTTTATTAATGTGAAAAATGTTTTATTAACTTCTAAAATAAGTTTTATTGTTACTTTCAGTTTATTTATAGAAATAGGTCAATTAAAAGCATTTAAATTCTTGTAATCATCATTTTAAAACCGTTTAAAATGTATAAATTGACCTAATTATTTCTCCAATGTGTAGTTTGACTTGAAATTTAAGAAAATACTTCGTTTGACCTAAAATCATGATAACATGCATTAAAAATTAATGTTTTAAGCATTAAAATCCTAAAAATATGATTAAATTAGCACTTTATTAGCTCTTATTTACATGTTATCATAACACTTTACTTTACCTATGGCTAGTCCCTTAGCAATAACTGAGATATCAATGGTGAGGCAAGTCCAAGTTTCCCTCGATGCATCAGAATATCGGGTAGTTGAAGTTTCCCCTTCAAGTGCCATGTGAATTATTCTTATAAAGAACAGATCTTATAAGGAAAAACTAAGTAGCTCATAAATGGTCCTCGTTTTTCTCAACAATAGTCATTGAATCTCAATGCGTAAAGAGTAAAACAAAATAGAACAACTCTTCTTTTTTTTTCATGATTTTTTGCCCATATCCTTTGGTGTTTGTATTTAGGGTTTAACTGGACTCCTCTTATCTAGTGCATGTGTGCAAGACTTATGTAAAAATAGATTGATCTTATCACTGTATGTGGTTTAAGCCACTTATTGTGTATAGAGTACTTAATTCCTCACTGTTGCCAATGACTTTTGTGCAGAGCATTTATTTGCGTCTGACGCCACTTATGGAGTATGTCGTAGTACAGCTTATTTCACTCTTTTTGTTTTCCCTTGCACATGGTCACAAGTAGAATTGGAGTGATAATACCCTTAAACTTTACCATTGGTTATAGGCTACTCTCATGCTGGAAGAAAGATTGGACAGGGGAAAGAATTTCAGACTAAAAGAAGAAGAAGAAGTGAACATTGAAATTCTCTAAGCTATGTTGAGTTTTAACTCCAAAGGGACTTACCTACAGAGCCACTCCTATAATGGCATTCAATGGCACAAAAAGGTTACCCAATCTATCATTCAGCACAAATTAGACGATTGTCTCAGTTCGTTGACCTCAGTTATTCCTATTGTATAGCAGGTGAAGTTTTTACTTATTTATGCAAAATTCTTAGGTAACGAAGAAAATGTTCTTCCTAGGAGTCTATTCCAAACTAGAAAATAACAACAAAAACAATAAATTTGAAAAATAGAAATTTAGAAAGACAAGGTTATGCATAACTTGGCTTTTTTTTTTGCTAAGAAAGAAATTTATCCATAACAAGCTAAAGAGTATGCAAACTAAAAACTAGATCTTAAGCTGAATGTAATGATACTTCTATACTAGTACAAGTAATTCTATTCCCATATAGATGTATTTGTATTTCATGGTGGGTTTCATGCCTTGGTCACACCATATAGTTTTGATATAGAGTGGAATTTTCAGAATATGGATACCAATGCAATAAAATTTTGATTTAACGCAAATGAAACAATCAATGAAATACCTATATGATCCCCTAGAAAGATATTTGAAAATATTTTCCCGAGATGAAATATCAAGTGGTTTAGATGGGATATTATAGTCAATGACCATATAAGAGAGACTTTTGTTTTCCATGAAATGATGATGCCAATCTGAAAACAATTTTTTTAAAAAGGAAAATATGAAATTAAAGATTTATTAAGCATGATAAATTGAAGAAATGGAACTTGAAAACTCACTTTCTCATTCTTGAAAAGATGATCATGCCAATCAGTGAAAAAAAACTTTGTTAGAGTCGGCACTACATTTACTTCTCTAGTCATTTTCCTTTTCAAAGATATTAGATGAAGAGGCAAGTATGTAACATTTAAATGCTCATTCATGGGTATTAAAGGTCAATCATCAAAAAATTGTTCAACTACTTTAATATCATGAATGAAATCTATTTCTTTCTCATCATCAAAATCACATATACTCATATTTTTATTCTCATATTCCTCCTTTTTATCCTCAATTAAATATTTTTCAAGCAATGTTTTATCTTCATCCTCAATAATTCTTCCAAAATCTTCAAATAGCATATGCATATCGATAAGAATTTCATCCAACTCCATTATATAACCTTTATCCTCCATAATGAAATCAACTTGTCTCCTTGGAACTCTGGAATATAATGCTCATGGAAAAGGGAGCGGTGGAAGATAACCCAAAAAATCTAAAATTTTTTCAATCACTAAGTCATACTTCTTATTCTCATATCCATTAATCAAACCTTTGAAATCATTGACCAAATCACAAAATGATTCTTCCTCTCCCTTATTTGCCTCCCTATCATGCATGATATCATTATCTCCGATTTTATATTCATGACCTTCATTAATGAAATTAAATGTTACATCGCTAGGTGCAAGTTCATGAATATAATGCTTTTCATGGTATGAAGATGATGAATTAGACATTTGAAAACTAGAAGAAAATTTAAGTGAAGATTGATTTTCCCTTTCATTAGATGGTCTTGTAGATTGAAGCTAGGATGAATCTTCTGACAAGTCATAGCTCTCTCTGATTTGCATTGATTTCAGCATGTCAATATGCATCATAATGAGCTTCTCCTCTTCTTCCCAAGCCTTTTCCTTTTCCTGTAATCTTATATACTCCCATAGTTTGTTTTCGTCAATCAAATCCAACAAACTTTGGTTACTTTGATCATGAGAATAAGATGAAAAAGCATTTGAAGATTCAGAATTACCATAGACATATGGATCACCATTGTCATACTTGTCGGAAATATGCGTGATATTTGAAGTGTTTTGCATGCTTTTTCAATCATCAATTCCAACAAAGTTTTATCACCAGGATCAAAAGTAGAAGGGTAATAATAATTTAAATATGGGGATTCATAGGAAGTAGATATGTCATGAATTATTGAATTCGCATATTCATTTTCTTGGAATCCATTCACATTCTCAGAAATAGGTATCTTATCGTAAAAATTAGGAAGAGTAGGATGAAAATTGGGAGAATTACTAGAAAAATTATCATATGAAATACAATTTCCCGAATAATGTCCACTATTGTTAATCTCTTGTCTATTATACTGAAATTTATTCATGGGACAATCAAAATGATCATGTGAATGATTATAATCAAAATTAGAAAATTGAGAATTAAGCGGAGCATGTGAGTGAAACCTATTGTAATAATCAGCGAAATTCGATTTTGATGTAGTGTTGTAATCAGAAGAATAAGAATAATTTCCCATATTTTCTATGTTTTCGTTATGGAATTCATTAATTCCATAACAATTAAACATTATTTGATGCAAACCTTTTTTAAGAAAAATCAAAATTTAAAGAAAAATCAAAATTTTCAATTTTGACCCTAAGTCGAAAAAAAGGAAATTGAAATTTTGCCTTTGCCTCCCCAGCAACGGCGCCAAATGATAAGTTCAAAAATACATGTTTATATGTTGTTATTTAAGGGTTTTCTGAACTTAATCAATTAAATTATTTGTCCCTTAGTGGTCATTTAAGAGGTCGAACCCTAGGGAGGCGGTGGTGATGTTCAATTTTTGATCGAATAAGGGTCTAGAAATGAGATGAATTTTTTCTTAGGTGATAAGAAGTGCATGCACCTTTCATTTGACATTATAATCTTTCTTTTTTTAAAATTCAAAATACCAAAATCAACCATCTGTTATGTATCAACAGAGAGTTAAAATGCATTGATTTCTGTATTGTTGGTGATCAATGAGAGTGAAATCTATGTTTACTTAGAAATTCATGATGAGATTTGCTAAGTAGTCCCCTAACTTGGATCAATCATGTGCCAAATTTATTTTAGAAATCTATTTAGAAATTTGAATAAATTCTAATGGATTTATCAAAAAAATTTTTGATAGCACATGCTCATTGTTTCTCATGGATTAGGAATCCTAAAAATTGATTTATGCATTTTGCAGTTTTGTCCCAAGCTATTTTGAATTTGTAAAAATGCCCCTAGCTCACAAATCGTGACTACACTTTTTTGACTCTGAGTGATCTAAAGCTCACACAGCTCGGAAAATTAAGCTCAATATAGCTGTAGAATCCCATGCTAATTACTTCTTAAGCAGGGTAAATCCCAAGTGATTGGATCGAACTTAGAGTTTTTTCTTTTTTCGCATTTAAAAGCTACAATATATTGGTAAATCGTGATCACGATTTGCCAATTAAGATAATTGGGATCAAATATGAGTGGATTAATGATGAATTTTGATTCAAACCTATTTAAATAGGATAACTAAAGCTTAAACAATGCGAAAGTAATAGAAATTTGAGAATTAAAAGAAATAAAATCAGACTTTAGGAAAAATGACAAACACGAATGAACTATGAAATTGGGAAAATTGAACACAAATTCAATTGTACAATGCATTCAAAATACGCCTAAATGTACAAGGGATTATCAGAGAATTGATCTGGGCTGATTCGGCGCAACAAACACCCAATTATTCAACGAATTTGGCTTGAATTTGGTGGAAAAATGCGGCGACGGATCTACAAAACTCCTGCCCAAATAAAGCTCCAAATTGCTTCTGGTGGATTCTTGAGTCTTCCAGGGAGCTAAGCATTCTCTCCCAGAGCTTAAAATCAAGAACAACCTCTTCGGTTTCTCCTTTTCCCCTTTTGTCCCCACAGAGTCAGAAGAATAAGTTTTTTCGCTTCTGTTATTTTTTTCTCTTTTTTACATTGTACGCATGGCGTACAACTCGACGTGATTGGTTCATTACACCTTTGCGTGGCTCCAGTTTGTGCGCAAGATGCACGAAATTGCATACGTGCGTGCCGTGCACGGAGTGGACCCACGCGAAGGCGTGATGAACCGATCACGTCTGCCTGCCTGCGTCCCCACGTGTATGCCGCCCGCTCGCACCCACCGCGCACATGGCCGTCTGCCTGCACCTGTCGCGTGTACAGTCGCCTACCCGTGCGCACTCGCGCCTGCCACACGCACGTTTGCTTGCCCACGTTCTCCATGCACACGGTCACCCGCCCTTGTCTATCGCACGCATAGCCGCCCGCTGTTCGGATCTGCAACACCATGTCAAAATGCACATCACTCCCCCCCGCTAACGACGTGATAATCCCAAATTTTGGTGTATTTAATAATGATTTTAGACTTTGCTTATCTTATCAACACGTAAGGATTTGAGATTATTAAACAAATAAAATTACCTCACTAACCTAGGGTAAGTAAGGGTCGAACCACAAGGAGCAGGTATTTCAGCTTAATTTAATTTCAATTCAATCAATAGTTATTTTAAGATTTAATAGATTTAAGATTTCAATTTTTAAAGTAAGAACAAAGATTTAATTATCTTGAAAATATTTAATAATTCAATAAGTTGAATTATTATCTCAAATAGATCTAGACTTAGTCCAAGTCCAGTTCTATCTGAGGCGCGCGTCGTGCGCTACGTGCAGCGGCGCGCGGCTGTGTGATAACACCCTAATTTTGGTCTTTATTTCATGTTATTAGCATGATTTATGCATTTAAAAGGCTTAAATTTGGGTTGTTATCATATATTTACACAAAAATAATGCTTCCAAGTAATTTCTGATTTTCCCCTAATTTTCTGTTAATTATATGAATTTTAAGGATTTATTGAAGCTCAAAATAATTATTTTTGGATGAAAATGGCACATTAAAAAGCTTATTTCGACATTTATCAACATGGGAATTAATCAGGGAATTTTCTAGAATTTTTTACGAATTTTTAGGAATTTTATGGGATTTATTTCAAGAAGAAATGCATTTATTCTATGAAAAAGGGCATATTTATAAGAGAAAAAAATGTATTTATGCAATTTCTAGACTTTTCGGGGCCTTTTTGCAACGTTTCGTTGCAAAAAGACCCTGAAAACAGCTCTCGGTCGCCACGGCAGGCGTAAAGATCCTATTTAAAATCATTCAGGGTTTTATTGCAATTTTTAATATATATTTTTAATGTTTTAGGAGAAATCGGAGGAGAGAGAGTGCGCCAGGGTCATATACGCAATTACTTTTGGGCGGCGTCCAAAAGCAATTCCAGGCTTTTTAAGGACTTTTCTGCAAAAAGGAGGATTCAAAATGCGCCAGCCAATGAGAGAGCGACACGTCATTGCGTGTTTAAAAACGAAACTAATAAATAAATCAATTTTAAATCCAATGGATTAAATTGGTTTAAAATTGATTTATTAATAACTTTTGATCCTGAAGTCCGATTGAGATGATTTTTTTATGGATTTGTTCTTCTTGATCCCCTCCTTCTATCTGTACGGTTAGATCATTCAGATCTGCCTACATTGATAGATAAATATTAAGTACTAAACGGGGGTAAAATGGTGATTTTTACCCTATAACCTAAGTATAAAAGCTAAATTTCGAGAGGGGGAGCTCATTCTGGATGGTGCTCTATCAAAGCTGCAAGACAGGGAGGAGCTCTAGCTTGGATCAAGTTATCTGGTACTTTTTTTCCTTGATTGTATTTGAACTTTTATGCATTTTGAATGAATTAGGTTAAGTTGTTTGTTTCTTCATCTCTATTCTGATCTGAACTTCTAAATCGCTTGGCTTGAGCGGCATGTACAAGCCCTGATTAGGATTGAGAGGAGAAATTGAGGGATTTACCTTGGCATTCAATTGCATTCCAAAAGAAAACTCTATAAAATTTAGTTTTAATTCTTAGGAGATTAAGATTTCCCTTTTTATTTCTGATTTAGCAAATTCTCAAAACCAACCAAAACTTAAATCAAAAATTTCTTCCAACCTCTCTAATTGAATTCTTTGATCCATCCAATTGGATCAATTAATTCAATCTAGAGCCCACATTTCTTCTTTTCATCTCATCGCTTCTACCCCCCTCTCTAAATTCTCACCTAATTAGGGTGACTTGATCCTCATTGAAGATCAAATTCACTCTAATTAGGATCTAAAACACCAAAAATAAAATCAAATTGAAATTCCTACTTGCTTCCCTTGGACGACACTCATACTTATCACTATACATATTAAGTAGAGTTTTATAAATTTTATTGCATAAGCCAAAAATTCACAACGACAAGGGCTAAAAAATTTGCGTAATTTTCACCCCTATTTTTGGCTTATCACTGTGCACTGCGTGCAGCGGTGCCCGGCGCTGCTTGTGAGCGCCGCTTGGCGCTGCGCGTGAGCGGTGCCTGGCGCTGCGCGTGAGCGGCACTCGGTGCTGCACGTAGCGGCGCCCGGCGCTGCGCGTGAGCAGCGCTCGACGCTGCACTGTGTGCGTAGCGGCGTCCAGCGCTGCGCCCATGGTGGCACCGCTGTGCACTGCTTAAGCACTACAATACAGATTCTAATACTTTGTCAAAATTTTGACAAAGTTTTAGATCTGCTTATCACAAACTATATTGAAACAGAAATTTTGAACAGATTTAGTTGGAATAATTTCCAACCCAAATAAATCTGTCTTAAAAAGAATGAATTAAGCAATTTACTGAACTCTAAGAAATCACATTTACCTTATGTCACACCCTTGATCGGCTAGGAAATGATCCTCCTCCTTCGAGTCTTCTCAGCGTTGCTTCTTCACTCCACTCAATTGTTCATCAACAATAGAGGGTCTACAGAACTTTAAGAACAAAAAACACTCCACTTTTTCCATAAAAATTCTAGACAATCCTAAACATTGTTTTTGAGAGAGTATTTATAGGATCTCTTCTCTTTAAGCTGCTTGAATCATTTGAATGGTCCAGCTTGACTTATGATAGCCATTTGACTTGGTTCATTTTTATGCATAACTACTCTTTTGACTTTGTCCAGGCGCCCCTCCTGATCCATAGCTTATCTTTGACTTGGTCCAGGCAGCCCCCTTGATCCATAACTGATCTTTTTGACTTGGTCTTGGCGCCTTCCTTGATCCATGTACATTATCTCCAACTAAGTATATGTACTTATTTAAACAAAGATGAGTTCTAATCCACTTGATATATAGAATCAAGTGGGGTTAGTCAAAAGAAACATATATTAAATAGTAATACATAAAAAACTCATCATTATATATGCTTAAATATTGACAAAATTTCATTTATCACGAATTTCCTGCATCGCCTCTTTGCACTACATTTGTGTCAAAGGTACATTATTCCCTCTTTGTGTCGATGTTTCTTATCCACTGCTTCTCGTCTATTTTTCCATCACTGTTGGACTCGGTTGAATAGGTTTGAATCTTCTCGTGATCAACCGTTTGAGATATTGGATTTGGAGCTTTGTTTTCACCACGGTGGTTGGAAGACAGTCCTCCCGCCCTTGACCGAGGAAAGGGGCTGCACCATCAACATTTTTATCGGATTTAAATGTTCGAAATCAATCATGTTGATTTGTGGTCTGTTTTATCCATCCCTAGTTGAGTTAGTCTATCCTACCCGTGTCATTCGTAGTCATCCTACATCAAATGGGTATCAAAGCCTAACCTATGTCTGCCTACCTTCCATGCATTCTTAGACATCATCCATTATCATTTCATCTCGTGATGTAACACGACGTGCCGGAATCAAATGGCTTGTGTTTACACCACAAGGAGTAGCGGGCAGAGCAGCGGGCGGCAGCACAGGGCGAACGCTTCGGCAGTGGTGACTGGATGGGCCCGGCTACATTCTGCTATAGGGTGACAAAGATAGGCGTCGATGGTGCGGAGCAGCGGGTGTATATCCTGCGGTGGCAAGTACTTCGCAGCGGTAAACTAGCGGCGGTATGTCATCCAACGATCGTCTCCCTTAAAGTGACTCTAGGAGACTGTAGCGATAGGCATAGGATGGCGTAACAGCGCAGCGGCATAAGGCGGCTTCATCAAGATACTATCGGACTTTAGTGAAGATAATATTCGGTGTCGCTTTGATGATGAAGAAGGCTGTAAACTAACTACTGACAGATGGAGGCAGGCATCGGCAGCAAAGGCGGTGGCGGTTCATCCTGCGGTGGCATTTACTTCCCGGTAGTGAACTGGCGGCGGTGGGTCGTTCGGTGATTTCTCTCCTCGAAACTATTCGAGAGGATGCCAGACGAGCGTGTAGACACGGTGGCGCCGGTAGGCACGGATACAAGCTCGGAAGCTAGCGTGATATGGAGGACGGCGGTGTTGCCGTCTATTGAGGGCGAGCTGAGGGGTAGTGAGGGCAGCCGAGGGGCACCAAGGGTGGGCTGAGTTGCACCGAGGGCGGCCGAGGGGCACCGAGGGCGACCAAGGGGCACCGAGGGTGGCCGAGGGCGAGCTAAGGGTAACCAGGAGCAGATGAGGTGGCGGAGGCAGCGGAGGACGGCTGAGGGAGGTCGAGGACGGCTGAGGTGGCCGAGGACAGCTGAGGAGGCCAAGGGCGGCTGAGGCGCCCAAGGGCAGCCGAGGCGGTCGAAGCTGGCATGACAACCAAAGTGTCTGACGAGGGCAGACACGGCCGAGATGGCCTGAGGTGGCTGGAGGGATTGGAGACGACCTAAAGGGGCCAGAGGCAACTGGAGGGGCCGGAGGCGGCATGGCCGGCCAGACGCGACCTGGTCGGCCGATGGTGATCGACGAGGTCGGTAGGCGTCCGGAGCCATCCAGAGACAGTTGACGATGATCGAAGGCGGCCGGCGGTGGCTGATGTGGTCGAAGAGGGCTATCGCAGCCAGCAAGGCCCACGATGGCTGGATGGCAACCAAAGGGGGGCCCGATCGGGCTAAGGCCAACGAGGCGGCCTAGTCGATTGGAGGCGGCTGATGAGACCGAGGTGAGCGGAGGCTACCGGAGCGGCCAGGCGGTCAAGGGTGGCCAGGCGGCCAGGGGCGGTTGAGTGGCTAAGGGCGGTCAGGCGGCCAAGGGCGGTAGGGAGGCCGTGGTGGTCATGGTGGTCGTAGTGGCCGTGGCGGCTGTGACAAGCGTGGCGGGCATGGTGGTCGTGAACCGCCGAAGCGGCCAAGCCGATCATGGAGGCCAAAGGGACTAAGGCGCCTGAGGCGGCCTTAGCGGCCAAGACCAGTGATGGGAGGCGGCTGAAGGCATTCCGATGTGGCCGAGGGTCCGTGGTGGCTGGAAGGCAGCCGGAGGGAGGCCAGAAGTGGCTAAGACCGGTCAGATACAGCCGAGGTAGCTAGAGGCTGCCGATGAGGGTGGCCGAGGGGCCCCATAGCCGCCGAGGAGGCCGCGGCGGCCACCTCATTCCGAGGCGGCCAAGGGCCCGTGGCGATTGGAAGGCAACCGGAGGGGGGCCATATTCGACCAAAGCAGCTGGAAGCATCGAGGAGGACGGTCGAGGGGGGGGGTCCCATAGCAGCCAAGGCGGTAGAGATGACGGCGCTGGCAAAGGCGGCGCCGGCGCTTCGGCGACGGGAACGGGTAGACGCCCTAACTTCCAATTCTTGAGGGCAATTCTGTAAATTCTCCAAAATTCTAAAACTAATAAAACTCTAAAAAATATATCTAAAAATACTAAAGGACTACATTTTCCAAATCAAATTTTCACTTGGCTCTCTTCTCTTACAAGGGACACTCCCTCTTAAAGGGGAGAAGGGGGCCCAAGTTAGTTATGGGAAAGAGAAAAAAGAAAAAGAAAAAAAAGGTACATACATGCCACGTGTGCAACAATAAACTGAAAAAAATAGAAAAGATATGTCCTTAAGGCTGGATGGTCCCCCATCATCTTGCATGCATTTGCGTTCAGGCAAACACATCGTCACCATGACTGATCCTTTTCTAGATAACCGTGAGGCTTCTATTCCTATCCGAGAGTTGTCACCACCTGCTTCACCATCCTCATCACGTGGGGATGTAGATTGTATGTTAGAAGTTGTCCAGAATAGTTTTCGTGACGTGAACACATGTCTAACCAACATGGACAACCGTCTTACCAATTCCATTGATGCAATTAGTGAATGAATTCATCAATTAGAAAATCGCAGCTGTGATAGGAATCGTCATGACCATGACCATCCTTATCCACCGAAATGTAGACCTCGAGGGCACGATAGGAATCATCCTGATTATGATGATCCATATCTGCATGAGGGTGGACCCGGAGGTCGTGATCAGAATCGTCCTGAGTATGACGATCTGCATCTACCTGAGGATAAAACCCCAGGTCGTGAAAGGATCGTCCTACTCGTGATGATCCCTATCCACTTGAGAATAGAACCCCAAGTCCTGATAGGAATCATCCTCTTTGTGACGATCCTTATCCGCCTGAGGATAGAACCCCAGGTTATGGTAGAAATCATCCTCTTTTTTTGACGATGTCTATCCACTTGAGGATAGACCTCTAGGTCGTAATAGGAATCATCCCCTTCGGAATGACCCCTACCCACCTGAGGATAGGCGCCGAGGTTGGAATGGGAGTAGTCTTGAATGAGACGATCCCTATCCACCTAATGATAGAGTACAAATTCGAGATCATCATCGTCCAGATCATGACAACTGATGGCAACAAATCCAAAAGAGTGTCAATTTCCATGTTCCAAACTATGAGGATCTAGAGACCCTAAGGAGTACCTTGATTGGGAGTCAAAATTAAATAGTTATTTCAAATGGTATGATATGCTTGAGGGGCAAAAGGTCCAATATGTAGAGATGAGATTGGGTGATCAAGCAAAAAAAATTTGGAAAAATCTTGAATTTTCTATATATAACCGACGAGATGAACCTATAGAGACCTGGCCACAAATGAAGGATAAGCTTCGTGAGAAATACGTTCATGTTGCCTATTTGGAAAATCTTTTAGATCAGTGGCACAAATTACAACACAGCAGACACTCAGTGTCCGAATACATCACATTATTTGAGGAATTTTACATGAGGTGCATGGTAGAAGAAAATCCTCGAGCGGTTATCTCCCATTTTTGAACCAGAATTAATCCCTATCTTGAAACAAAATTACTTGTTCGAAAGGCTGCTACACTTGAGCAAGTCTATCAAATAGTAGAAGATCTAGAACTTTGTCAAACCCTTTACAATAGCCCTGTCATTAGCGGTCATCCCTCTCTATGCGATCGCGCATATCCCTCTTATCCTATTAGATTGTCTTCCCGCAATCCAACTCTGGCTCTTCCAGCACTTGTACCCACACCAAATCATTCCTCCGCTGATCAATGTGTCCCTGCTCCTACACCTTAATAGTCCAGCCCTTTACCTACCAACAGTCGTAGCTCATCATCTCTTGACTCTACCGCAAGAGCCCCCACTCATCCCATTCCAGCACAGGTTGGCGCGTTCGGCATGACATGCTTCAAATGCCAAGGAAACAGCCATAGAGCATCCCAGTGTTCATCTAGAATGTTACACATTGGTAGTGAATATTCTGAACTTTAACCTACCATCGAGGATCAACCTATTGATGTGGAAGATTGTAGGGTAGAAAGTTATGTTGTAGATGAATTTGCCAACGAGGATGGTTTAGTTAGTTTTATTGGTATCACCGATTGCCCCCCATCTCTTACTCAACGTGATCCATCTACTTCTGCTAGTGAAATCGTTCACTGCACCCTTACCCAACCTTCCACTAATGAATGTACATTGAGGGCATCCATATTTTATACTTACGTTAACATTGGTGATAAGATGTGCAAGACGATTATTGATAGTGGTAGTTGTATCAACGCTGTTTCAGATGCCATGACTTCATGTTTGGGATTACCTCTGATTGCTGATCCTCACCCCTATTATGTCTCATGGGTTGATGCTACATTGATCCCTATGAAGAACTAGTGTCTCATTCCCCTTAAGGTACAATCATATGAGGAAAAGGTTTTATGTGGTGTGTTACCTATGAAGGTCGGGAGCGTTATCTTAAGTCGTCAATGGCTTTGTGATAACATGTGCATATTTACGGTAGGAGTAACACTTGCTCATTCATTTATAATGGCAATAAGATTACATGGCATCCTTATACCCAAACTCTTAAGATTCCTACTCCGAAATCTACATCATTAGGTTTATGTCTTCTCATCGGGTGTCAATTTCAAAAGTAGTTAGATAGTGAGCTGTCTGTCTGTCTAGCCATGATTCCTGATCATTCTACAAAGAACTCCACTGCACCACCACTGGAGATTTCTGAGTTACTAGCTGAATTTGTGTGTGTTTTCCTTGAGGATCTACCCGATGCCCTTCCACCTATATGCGATATTCAGCATGCCATTGATTTTATTCCCGACTCATCCTTGTCGAATCTTCCTTGCTATTGTACGGATCACACCTAATATAAGGAACTTCATAGGCAAGTTCAAGAACTGTTGGACAAGGGATTCATTCAGGAAAGCCTTAGTCCATGCGCAGTCCCTACACTTTTGGCTCCTAAAATGGATGGGAGTTGGGGCATGTGTATTGATAGTAGAGCCATTAATAAGATCACCGTTAAGTACAAATTTCTAATCCCTTGCATTGATGATATGTTTGATATGATGGCTGGTTCAGTGATTTTCTTGAAAATTGATCTAAAGAGTGGTTATCATCAAGTCAAAATCCGTCTTGGAGATGAATGGAAAATGGCTTTTAAAATTAATGATGGCTTATACGAGTGGAAGGTCATGCCTTTTGGATTATCAAATGCTCTCAGTACTTTTAAAAGACTGATGTACCATATCCTTAGACCATTCATTGGGAATTTTGTGGTGGTTTACTTTGATGATATACTCATCTATAGCAAATCTAGGAATGGTCATATCCATCACATATGCCTAGTATGTGAAGTTTCAAAGGCCGAACAATTATATGCTCATCCTAAGGAATGTTCATTCTTCGTTGATCATGTCTCATTCCTGGGCTCTATCTTATTTGCACAAGGTGTTTCAGTAGACCCTGCTAAAATAGACAATATAACCCAATGGCCTACTCCAAGAGGTGTCCATGATATTCGTAGTTTCCATGGTTTAGATACCTTCTATCGTCACTTCACTCCAAACTTTAGTACAATTATGGCACGGATGACTGAATGCTTAAAGGGTAACCATTTTGAGTGGACTATATTAATAGAGAAATCCTTTGAAGAGATAATGATTAATATGACCCAAGCACCCATCCTCCATTTACCAGATTTTAGTTATGTGTTTGAGGTCGCATGTGATGCATTCAGGTTGGGAATTGGAGGAGTTTTGAGTCAAGAAAATCATCCCATTGGATATTTTAGTGAGAGGTTAAATGATGCAAAGCTCAAATACTCTACGTATGATAAAGAATTTTATGCCATTGTTCAGTATCTATGTTTTTGGCGCCACTATTTGCTTTCTATGGAATTCGTTCTTTATTCCAATCATGAAGCGTTGAACTATCTTCATTCACAACAAAAATTAAATCCTAGGCATAGTCGATAGGTTGAGTACAGGTGCTTGGTCGAGAAATCAAGGATCGAGTTGCAGATGCATTGAGTAGGTGAACTCGAACACTAAATGTTATGAAGATTGAGGTGATCGGTTTTAAACAATTGAAAGATTATTATGTAGATTGCCCTGATTTTTTATCTATCATAAATTCCTTAGATAAAGGTCCTACTCGAAAGACAAAAGATTATGTTCTTGAAAATGGATTCCTTTTTTATGGTCGTCGCCTATAAATCCCCCAGACATCTCTTAGATATTTTCTTGTTTGGGAAATAGATGCTGAAGGCCTAAGTGGTAACTTTGGCCGAGATAAAACTATCGCATCGGTTGAACATGAATTCTTTTGGTCTTCCTTGAAACGGGATGTGGCAAATATTGTATCTCAATGTCAAGTGTGTGCATTAGCCAAACAGGTGAAACAAAATACAGGTCTCTACACTCCTCTTCCTGTCCCGCATAGACCGTGGAATGAGGTGAGCATCAACTTTGTTTTAGGGCTTCCCCACACTCCTAAGTGTCATGATTCCATGATGGTTGTTGTAGATCATTTTTTTGAAAATGGCCCATTTCATTCCATGTTCCAAAACTTCTGACGCTTCTTGTGTTGCCCAACTGTATTTTAACAAAGTTGTGGGTCTCCATGGTCTTCCAAAGAGTATAGTATTTGATAGAGATCTACGCTTCACTAGTTATTTTTGGAAAACTCTTTGGCATCTTTTAGGGACAAAACTCAAGTTTTTCACTGCTTTTCATCCTCAAACCGATGGTCAAACTGAGGTTGTTAATAGGAGTCTAGGCAATCTTTTACGATCTTTGGTTCGGAATAACCTCAAATCTTGGGACATTATCATTCCATGCATCAAGTTTTCCTACAACGCATCTGTCAATCATACCATCGGCATGACTCTTTTTGAAATTGTACATGGCCATTCCCCACGTAAACCTACAGATTTGATCCCCATGTCGCCCCATGCTAGAGTCTCAGATGACTACGAGTCATTTGCGAATCATATTAGAAGTCTGCATGAGCACATTCATCATCGCATCATGAGTAGCAATGCATCATAGAAACAGACTGCAGATTTGCACCATTGTTTTTGAGAATTTAATGAAGGTGATATGGTGATGGTGAGGGTAAGGCCGGAGAAATTTTCTCCCAAGCGGGCTACAAAGTTTCATGCTCATAGAGCTGAGCCGTTCCCGATCGTCAAACGAGTAGGGGAAAATGCCTATATCGTTGGTATACCCTCTAATGGGGGAAAACCTCCACTTTCAATGTTTCAGATTTGGTTGGATACCAAGCCTCACCTCTCTCATCTAATTACCTGTCACTACCCATGTCCTTTCCGGTGGGCGAGTTTGACTGGTCCGCTCCCCCAACATTACCTTCCAACTAGCATGAAAACATATAGGGCATACTAGATGAGGTAATCATCGTGCGCACAATTGCCCGCCTGCGCTCGCCATGCGCACGGCCGCAGACTGCGCCCGCCACGTGTAGGGTCGCGTGCCCTCGACCGCCACGTGCACGGCTGCCCGCTACGCACACTACGCGCACGGTCACCCGCCCACCCCTGCTGTGCACGGCTGCTCATTCTCATCCGCCGCATGCATGGCCACCTGGCCCTGCACCGAGTGTGGCCCCCTGCCCGCTCTATCGCTACTTGCAATCGCTGGCATCATCGCCCGACGCTTGGCCATCATGTGCAGCACCCACCCCAAGGTAGCCTGCACAGCCACGCATTACTCGCCTATCGTTTAGGTTCCAAGGCGCTGCCCCGAACCCCGCAAGGGGGCGACTCCCCCCTTTCCCCCCCGTGATAACATGCATTTCTAGTGCCTTATATTATTATATTTACATGTTTTATGCATTAAATTGCTCATATTTTCATGTTATCAACGCTTAAAATGATTAAAAATATTTTTATAATGATTTTCTAAACGTCCTGAAAAATTTGGGATTTTTCTAATCATATATTCTAAAGGAATATAATTTTTAAGACAAGATATAATTTTTCTTGAATTTTGAAAAATTAAATTTGGAAAGATATGAATATTTGGAGTCCAAATATATATTTATACGATTTTTTGTGTTGTTACTTTAGTTACTATGGATTTTTAAATATTTTATAGCCCTTTTATTTTGCGTGCCACATGTCGCCGTTCGATTCGTTGAAGGGTGATGAATCAAAGCTCTTATCGACGATTAGCGCCAACCAATCATTAGCACAATTAATGATTGGTGTTGGCCAATCATTGACCAGACAATCATCACTTTGCGATTCCTGAAGCGATGATTGCATTTATGACTAACAAAAAGGTCTTTTTATCTTTTTTGGCGTGGGGTGACAGACGAACCAAAAAAAGATGCCATTTTTTTTGTAATAAATGCACACGTGGCTTGAGGAAAAAAGTCCAAAATCATAGTTAACATAATTCTTTTTTGTCTTTTTTTTGCAGGTCGGTGAGCGACGTGGCCGCGCCACACGGGGCCACGTATACACGTGGCCCTTGTGAGGCGACATGGTGCGCACATGGCTTCCGATAAAAGGAGAAGAAAGGGGTCCCCTGCGGACATGGTGCGCACATGGCTTCCGATAAAAGGAGAAGAAAGGGGTCCCCTGCGGACATGGCGCATGCTAACACGATGCCACGTCAGCTGCGAGGAATCTCCCTCAATTATTTATTTTCTCTCTCTCCTCTTCCATTTTTATTCTTTTTTCTTTTAACTTCTCTTAGGTGCACATGGCATGGAAAACGACGAGCGAACACAGAATATGATGTGATACAGAATCTGAAACGATTGGAATCTTTAACGAAAATGGAAAATGAGGCTGCTGATGAGGAGAGAGAAGGAAATCAAGGGCTAGGATTGGCTCAAATTAAAACAGCCATAACTTTTGATGTACAACTCCGATTTGGCTAAAATTTTCAGTAATGGTTTGTCTTCCCCTCCTTTTTCCATCCATATCCTCCAATCTATAAATAGAGGCTTAGATCATTGTAAAAATCATTTTGAACTTGCAAGTATGCTGATTAAAAGATAGTGAGTTTTGAGATCAATCAAGGGTGTTGTTGGTGTTCTTAGTGTGTGGGAAGAAGCATTAGAGAAGAGGGGGAGCTTACTGGCACTCGTAAATTACCGTAATCCTGGCAGATGATAATTCAGATTTTATAGGTTATTAGTGATGAGTTAACTTCACTAATTAGTGTCATTGGTTTATCCGAATTAAAACAACAAAAAATTATAATAACATTACTAGCGTAGGGAGAGTAAGGGTCGATCCACAGGGAGAAAGGGTTTTTCCTAATGAATTTGTGCTTTAGTTATATATTTTTTTAATAATTTTAGAAGTAGGTTTACTACATATGAAGATAAATAACTAATTAAATAAAAATATAAAACAAAGAAAGTTAAAATATAATTATAATATGTATAATAATACTTTTGTGAGATTTTTTAAGAGTATTTTAAAGCCAAAATAAAATAGGAAATGAAACAGCTGGCATTCTGGACTTGGTCAAAATTTGGCTAAGTCCGGACGCTAAATGGGGTAAGTGGCTTGGGGGAGGAGAGAGAAAAATTTAGCATGCACTAACTTCACTCTAGAATGAGTTCTAGAATGATTTTTTGAGCGTGGTTAGATGCGTTGGAACCGTCTGAATGTTGGCTAGCTGGTCCAAGACTAATCAAAAGACAAAAGATGAACAGGTAAGAGTGAAAAATGAGAAATAATGAGGTAACCTCTTTGTCACACCCTCCAAGGCCCAAGGGACTTCTTCTTCTCCTTTCCACCAGCTTCTTCAGCCCTGGATGCTTCCTGCTCAGCCTGGCACTCATTAAGGTGAATGGATCTATGACTCAATTGCACTTGGCCACCAAAAATTACTTTGGATTGAATCACAAGATGAATATTACAATAGGATGAAGGGGTTTATATAGGGAGAGAGAGCAAATGAGAGCCATTGGATTTTTAATACAATGGATGGCTAGATCTTCTTTTCTGGGTCGTGATCCACATCCATTATGGTCTTCCAATCAGCATTGAGACCTTTTAAATACCCTATAGACATTCAAGGCTTCTTTCCTTAATTAGTAGTGAAGGTGCTATCTTTAAGTCTCAACCCTTGGATGTTTTATGGATTGAATGGTTAGATCTTCCTCTCTGGCTTGGATCCACGTACAAGGGTGTCCTCCAATCCGCATCCAAGCACCTTAAATGGTCATAAATAATCATGACTGGACCTTCCCCTTGCCCTCCTTTCTTTGGCCCAAGATGCCTCTCATAGTGGGCTTAGTGGAGCTTCCTTAGTGGGCCTTTAGCCTAGAGCCAGCTCTCTTGATTTGGGCCTGCTTTCTTGGCCCAGGGTTGTGGCTGGGCCTGCTCCTTTGGGCCAAATAGCTTCTTCTTCATTTAATTATCCACTGTATTCTTGAAAGTTTCACCTAATTCTTGCATCTTCCACATAATCTAACAAGAGAGTGAGATTCATTCACTTAACTCAATGGGTTAGTCCCACAAATGACAATAATTAACTCAAATATAGAAGAATGTGATTTTATTTATGATTTTTTATAACTTAACATAAATGTTGATAGTATATGCAGACAAAGATAAAGAAGTAGATAACTTAGCTAGAAATGCACATATACATATATATTACTATCATTTTCGATTTATCAGCAGAACGTAAGGATCTAAGGTAAGCGTATTCGTCTTACGTTGTTTCTTTCTCGCCACTAAGGTTAACTGATGTAACAGGGCCTGTCGGGATCGAGCGGCACGCGTAAACATCACAAGGTATGGAGGGCAGAGCGGCGGAGCGACAACACGAGGCGGACGCTTCGACAATGGTTGCGGAGTGGGCCCGGCTTCGTTCTGCTATCGAACGGCAAAGAAAGGCGTCGTCGGTGCGGAGCGGCGGCTGTTTATCCTACTGCGATCATATACTTGCAGCGGTAAACAAGCGGCGGTGTGTCATCCAACGACCGTCTCCTCTGAAGCTTCTCTAGGAGACCGGAGTGACGGGAAGTAGCTACGGACGGCGCAGCGGCGTAAGGCAGCTGCCTCTACATTCTATCATCGGGCTACGAAGGCTCTAACTAACTATGAAGGCTGTAACTAAGAGGGCTGTAACTAGCTACGGATGTGAGCATCGGCGGCGATGGGTCGTCCTATGACTACTCTCGAATCTACTCTAAGAAGGCTAAGTGCGCATATGGCGCGGGCGGACACTACGGCGCAGGTAGGCGCGGGTGGGAATCTCTAAATCGTGCGTGGAATGGATGTCGGGGGCAAGGCACGATGATCAAGGGTGGTGGAGGCGGGCGATGGAGGTCGGGTCGGCTAAGGGCGGACGGGGCAGAGGTGGGCAGTCGAGGCGACTATGGCGGCTAAGGAGGCGGAGGGCGGACGAAGTGGTCGAGGGACATGGGCTGACCGACGACTGTCAAGGTGGCCGAGGGCGGCCGGAGGCAGCCTGGTCGCCGAAGGGTGTCGATGCGGCCGAGGCGACCGAGGACAGCCGGAGCGGACGAGGGCGGCTGAGGCACGCGTAGTCGGCCGGAGGAAGAGATCTTGGTCGGGCAGCCCGTGACGGCGGCCATGGGGGGGGCCAAGGCGGAATGGCGGTCGGCCGGCTGTGAAGGTCGCGGGGCCATGGCGACGGCGAGCCACAAAGATTGTGGCGGCCCTGGCGGCTGTGGAGGCCGAAGCCGCTGCGGTCGGCCAACGCAGCCAAGGTCGCCGAGGAGGCTGCGGGCTGCTTAGACGTCCGGGGCGGCCGTTGTGGCCTTCGCGGTTGCAGACGGCTGGGAAGGCCGAAGGTCGTCCGAGAGTGGAAAAGCGACCTGGGCAGACGAGCGGCCGGGGCAGTGACGGACGAGGTGCCTCGAGGTCACGACGACGGTAGGGTCGCCCGTGTTCGCTTGGAGGCGGCCGAGGGCGAGCCGGAGAGGGCCCCGGTGGCCCAGAAATGTCTATGAGGAGCCAGGGGCATCGACATGGGAGACCGTGGGGTTTCATAGCCGCTGGAGTGGCGGAGTTGGGGACGCGGGCATAGGCGACGCCGGAGCTGCAGGGCAGACGAGGTGGTGCCGGAGAGGGCCGTGGATGGCCGAGAAGTGCTCGAGGGACCCAAAGATGTCGATGAGAGTGTCCGTGGCGGCTTATATCTGCGGGGTCGGCGGACATGGCGGCGCCGGCGAAGGCGGCGCCGGAGCTCCGGCGACGGGAACAGAGACAAACCCTAACGCCCAAATCCCGAATGGCAATTTCGTAAATTCTTCAAACTCGAAAAATACACTAAAAACTCAAAAAAAAAATGCCTGAAAACTCATAGGAACAACAGGACTACATTTTGGAAACACTTCAATCTCGATTTTCAATTCTTGTTCTTTTTTTTTATTACAATGGGCGTCCTTCCTTTTTATAGGGGAAAAGGGGAAGCCCAAGAGGTTTAGGGAAGATGAAACAACACAAAACGGAAAACAAACAAACATTAAAAAAAGGAAGATAACTCCTTAAGGATTGATGGTCCCCCATCATTAACAGAATTAGGGTTTATAATCGTACTTGCAGGCTCATTCTACTCTATTTTTTTTGTCTTTTCATCTTTGCCACCATACCAATCCATATCCAACCACTATCCTCGTTCATACCGTCATTCATCGTCATATCCATCTCAATCACTCACTCTTCTCTTTAAGTTAATTTAACATATAAATAACATAATTTTTATCGATATCACTAGTTAACATCCTCGAATCTTGTTTTCGTCAATCTCCTCATCAATCATCACTAGTATAAGAAAATAATTCCTTAATCATCGTTCCCTATGGAGAGGGATTTGTACTCACCACCAAACATGTATTTTTAAGTACGGTTAAAAATATCTTTATTGAATAATCTCAATCACCAATGACAAACTTTAACCCTAAATTGAGATTATCCCCCCCCCACAACTGACCACGCAGTATGATCCGTGACACCTTGTCGAAGCGCACATCACTCGCCCCAGCAAACGACACGTCCTTGTGCCAAAGGTACTCTTTGCACTACTCTTGTGCCAAAGGTACATTCTTCCCTCTTTGGTGTTGATGTTTCTCGTCCAGTGTTTCTCGTCTGTTTTTCCACCGCCGTTAGACTTAGTTGAATATGTTTGAATCTTCTCGTGATTGACCATTTGAGATATTGGATTTGCAGCTTTCTTTTCACCGCGGTTGTTGTAAGATAGTCCTCCCGGCCTCGACTATGGAAAGGGGCTTCACTATCAACATTTTCACTAGATTTAAATGTTTGAAATCAATTGTGTTGATTTGTGGTCTGTCTTATCCATCCCTAGTTGAGTTAGTCTATCCTACCCGTGTCAATCCTAAGCATCCTGCATCAAATGGACAAGCTGTAGCTAAATGGCGATGGGGGCGAGGGTCACCGAAATGCCTCAAGTGCAAAGGAGATCACATGGGAGGGTTGAGCTGGAAGTGGGGGGTGGTATGAGATGGTGAGTGTATCTTATCCACTACTAGACTCTACACATGATATCCAATGCTCCCATGGGGGTCCCTTCAAAACGAGGAGAATTTTGCCCTTTCTAGATCTCCCATAGTAAGTAAGCTATGGTGAAGTGAAGGAATGGGCTCCATTGAGAGTGTGTTGGCGAGAGAAAAATCTTGCCAAAACACTCTAATGGTGTTATAGTAGAAGACATACATAGTAGTGGGTGCTAATGTTGTGTAATTTGGCACCAATAGTCTACGGTTGTCTCACTATGGAAGAAAAGGTGTTCCATAGTCTCAGCCTGGGGAGATGCGGGGCAACAATGGCTACGCAAACTGAGGAAGTGACCGATACGAGTCACACGATCATCAGTCGGGAGGCCACGATGCATGAGTCTGAAGAGGAAGAAAGAGACACGAGTAATGATCACTCGATGCCAGATGTGGCGACCTAGTGCTGGATGGGGGATTTCTCGCAAAAATGGTCCCGAAAAGATCTGCATGAAAAGGACCCATAGAGGGTAGGCCTCCAAATAGGTCGGTCGTGAGCAGACCCGATGTGAATACTTCGAGCCGGGGATAACGTGCACAAGGAAAGGCCATGTTGCTCCTAAAGGTGGCACATGTTGCTTATAAGCCTAAAAATGGTGTGATTAAATGCAATTTTAATTGTGTCGTTTGGATTTAAGCTTATGCAATAAATTTTTAAAATTCCCTTTTTCAAAATATAGAAAGTATAGAATGAAAAAGGGGTCGATCCACAAGGAGGAAACTATCCCAAAATCTGAACTCATTTTATGTTTCTAAGAGCCTAATAAATTTCATGTAAAATTCCCTTTTTCTAAGAGATGATGCAAATTGAGAGAAGGGGATCAAACAATTCGAACCTTCTCCTGAATATTCAGATCACCTGAATAACTGATTAGAATGATTTCAGTGTTTAGGCTTGATCGTCTTGAAAGGATCAATACCTAAGTGAAGAAATGAATGGAAAGAAATCCTACCCCTTGTTGATATTGATTCTCCCTTGAGGGAGTCAATATCTTGAAGGGAAACTCAATGTAATTGTTATACAAGATGTAGTTACTAATAGATTCAATATAAATGAGATCCTAGATATGGTAGATGACCTATCTAAATTGTTTTTGATTTTAGATTGCAGCCTGGAACTAAGGTTATGCTCTCCCCTCAATAACTACGCCTAGTGCATGAATATTTTGCCCATGCTCGGCGTTCTGGCAACAAACAAGAATAAGAACAAGAGGGGAAGAAGAAACTCAGCAGATTAACTCAAGAATTGCACGAAAATTTGACTCCCAAATCTTGTTGTGTCCTTCCTAACCAACTAGGGTTGGGGAAAGTTCGAAGTGGTTTTCCCTCCTTCCGACATTATTTTACAAATCCCTCCAGTAGATTCAAAAAGCATGAAAAGACCAAACTACCCTCAAAATTTCAGGCCGATCTGATGGTCAGATCTTGAGATATCAAGGATTCAATTTTCTTGAATTATGGCCTCTAAATTCTTCATTTTCTCTTTCCTCCAGCTGCCGCCAGCTCATCTTATCTTCCAAATGAAGGAAGGAAGCTCTCTAAAAATCTGGTGTAAGAAAATGCAAGAAAATGTGAAAAAAAATTCAAAAAAGTTAGGAAACACCATTAGTAATTATAAATAAGTAGTGTTTGCCTTCTAACAGTAATTTCTTCATGAATCTAAAGTCAAATAAATCTGTAAAAATTTCATAAAATATTAAAAAATTATAAATTCACATTAAACGCAATTTTAATCATTTTAAAGCATGATAACATGAAAATATGGATATTTAGATGCAAATATTTATAATTTTGCATGGATAGGAAAAAGTTGTGGTAGTACACATGGCGTGCACGTGTTCCAGAGAAAATTATTAAAAAATAGAAAAGACAAACAAAATGCTACGAGCATAGGGAAACACATGTCGCATCAGACACTAACAAGGGAATCTTCCATTTTTCTTTGATGTGAATGACTCGCATTAGTGCGGAGAGAGGAAAAATAAAATCTAAGATTGCACTAGATTCCAATCGCGATATGTGATGATCCACAGATTTGATTGACCTGAAATTTTCAGGGTTGCTTTATCTCCCTTGCCTTTTTTCATCCATATCATCCGATCTATAAATAGAGGCATGGCTCACTGTGAAAATAATCATTGAACTTCATTCACATGTAGGCTGATCTAAAGATAGTGAGTTTTTGAGATCTATCAACTGTGTTCTTGGTGCCGTAGCTGTGTGGGACGAATCATTGGAGAAGAGGGTGAGCCCAGTGGCACTCATACATTGACGTGACCCCGACGGAATGTAAGGATCGATGGTTAGCATCTTCACCTTACGTTGCTTTTTCTGACATCGTCAATTGCATAATACGATTCAATGATCATTCTTTAGTACCACACCGCCTCCATAAATCATCATAATCTTGTCTCTCTATCATCATATCGTTCACTAACTCGATTATTATTGTATTTATTTGACACATTATTTACCTCACTTACCTTATGCTTCGCGTCAATCTACTTTCGTTTTTGCTTGTCTTTGATGATAACTACCTACACTATTTGACTCAATATCACAATCTTGACTAGTATCTTCTAATATTGATAATCACTGTCGCATGGATATTGAATCTTGAATCAATGTTCTTGTGGAGACTATTCGTACTAATCACTAGCTAAATATTCCTAAGTACTGGTACGTGTATTTATTGAATAATCTCAATTGCCAACGATGAGCTAAAACCCTAATATTGAGATTATCCCACAGCTAGTGCCACACCATTCAATGAGGAGAAAACAAAGAAAGCATAATTGATGGGTGAGATTGTACTTCCATGGAGGAAAGAAAGTAAGGTATAATGACTTAAATTGAGGAAACTTTAAAGGGCTATATCTTCATACCGGACAATCTGAGCGAGCCCAAATTTTGAGGGCAGCTTCATTTTCTAAACAATTATCCAATTATACAACTGGATCATTATAATTAAATAAAGAAGAAGGGAAAAAACATGATGGAAGCTCCTAAACTCTTGTTGGCCTAGACTAACACAACAGCTTTTGGATTAAAAAGTCCCTTCAATCCTGAATTAATATTGTAAATTTCTTCTTTTATTTTAACTCCCGATTAAGACTACCAAAACACGAATGGATGAGTGCAGAATACATGCGCTTAGAGATTCTGAAATATCAAAGAGAATTTGATGGTGCACGACATCTTGACCCATTGAAGGCGTCATTCGAGTCGCCGTCATCGTCGTCCACTGCCCGCCGATTTGCGTCCTGTCGACCAGCATGCCAAGGCGCCAACGAAGACACCCGACGTCGATAGCACGGGTGACTTATGCTTGCTTTATCGTGTTTTGTTTTCTTTCATCTTTTTCATTAGTTGCGCTTCTGTTTTTGTGGTCTCGTCCACTGGTTTGGTCGAGCGGAGAAGCATCTATCGTTTTGTCCGTTGTGTCTTTGTCGTTATGTTGGGAGGGGTCCTTAGTGATTTGGACCCCCTCCTTTTCCCCTTCTTTTTTTATGTTTATTTTCTCTTATTTTTGTAATGAAGGGGCCCATTATAAAGGGCCCCGCTTATTGGACTACCCCTCTTGTCCCCTTAGGGACCCATTAGGGCCCATTAATTTCCTTACTTAAGGGAAGAGTGGCGTACTAATGCTTTCAGATCAGGAATCCATTGAGTTGTTTGTTTATCGTGTTATTGGTCTCACCTTGAGAGAAAGAAGAGGAGAAAACGGAGAGCGAGAAGGGGCAGGAATGAGGGAAGAGGAACACAGGTTGATTGAGAGCTCCGATTCTTCAATCGATTGCTCTCCGTTGTGTTCTGAGCAACTCGCCCACCGACCCATGGATGCAATCCCAATCGTGGAATCACCACCCTGCTATTGCAGTAAGAAAGGGGAAAACGTGACGTCCCTCTTACCAGGAGATTATTCGACCGTCCGGGAGCACTGAATCACTGATCCGATCAGTCCCTACGGTGTTGGAGCAGGGCGCCCCACTGGGTCAGTGCCCGCATCCCAGGCAGGGAACCACTGCGTTGCTAACGTGGGAAGAGCCTCGACAATCTCAGATCAGCGAGGAACTACCGGACAATCTGGTTCGACAGAATGCTTGAACGGCGTCCGACCCCACAGACGTAGTCAACCCCCTTGACCGCAGAGATTCGAGGTCATTGGAGACCATTTGCGGGTGCCTATATCCGACGTTGGTCCTTCGATCGATGCTCGTGAACCTTGCAACCCCCGTGTTGATCTCGGTGACCAGTTGGCCCTGTATTCCAGCATCATCTTGGGGTTCTGACCCTCAATCGATCGTGAAACGATCGCCCACCAGGACGCTGAATTTGCCCGGCAACCCTCAAATGCCAGCATCAACGCCGACCGACCGCCAATTTTCTCTCGGGTTGCGACGTTGACGCCGACTGATTGGTGCCCCACACCACTCGAGTGGCAACCATCTACCAGCGCCAGGGTAGCCGATCACACTGACCTGCATTGAGTGAGTCACCGTGCTAGATCGTATTTCCAATTTCGAGCCGCGCGACTGGTTTGTTGTTCATGCCGTCAACGCGCTCGATCACGCCACTATCTGTTGCCCGTTGGGGTTCCTCGCTCACACTGTACAGTAACAGGCTGCCGTGACAAGCGACGCCGGTTTGCTAGAGCTGCCTAGCCACTACCCTTGCTCTCCTCTCCTCCGATCTTCGACCCACCGCTCCTGCGCCGTTATGTCTGTCGACCATGCCAACCCTCTCTGGCCCCTCTCCACTCACAACCCGCACAGGCTGCTGTAATTGACGAAGACTCTGTACAACGAGCCACACGCCGACTAGGTATGTCATCTTCCCACCGCTCGTTATATTATGCTTTGCAGTATATTGTCGAATTGGTTCCGCCGCTTTCGGGCTAGATAGGTGAGAGAGAAAGAGAGAGACAACTATGACTAATTGAGCATCTTACTGGTATGGGTCGATCCCGTTCTTTACGTGTAAGCCCTACGGATTGATTATGTTTGACCATAGACGTCGTCGTCCCTCGGAGGAAGTTCGAGAGGCCAGCGTCGCCGTCACCTAGTGACTCCTTCGGAGCTCGGAGTTCGGTGCTCTCCATCGAGTCGGGGCCCGCAAGTATGACACGTAGGACCCATTCATTTCATCGTAGCAACATTACCCGTCAGGGTTTGTTTTATCCATCGGACGTCTACATCGTCGACATCCGACATCACTATCTTGGTGTCCAATTATCGACTCGGTACCGACCGGACGATGTCCTAGACGGCGTATGGCATCACTATCTTGGTGCCCATTAAAGCGTTAATTCTCATGCTGCTTATGTTCCCCCCTAAAATAACTTTCAACAGAATTTTTAATTGTTCCTCGAGATCATATTATAAAAAATAAAAATATTAGTATTTTTATCTCAGCTCCCACATATGACGTTGTTTACTTATCTTGACCGTGTTTAGCTCAATATCACTCTTAGGTGAAATCAGCTTGATGAATTTAATGACATATTCCTAATCTCATTTTTGGCAGCAAGATACCTGGAAATCAACCTCTAAATTAAATCAAGAAAATACTCATCCATCATATTTTCACACCTAGTCCTTATTTGTTCTAATTTTTTTTTCCAACTTCCATAAGATGGGATTCAAATACAGTGTCTAATCCCGAACTTTTATTCCAAATAATGGTGGCTTTTCATGATTTAGAAAGTTACAATAGAAAGAATCCACAATTTTTTGTACTAGAGTCTCACTTCTATGCTCTTGGTATTTGTTCAGATCCTACCATTTTCTGTTCAAAGGACTACATGTTTTTGCTTACACCTTTAAAGCCAACAGTATCATGTGTGAATTTTAGAGACTAATAATACTTCATAAAAATATCATGCAACAATTTACAATTACAATATGTAATGATTTATCTACGTCTAAACCTTTTCAAAACAAATCTAATCTTCTACCTCTTGATAGTCACATGTAGGGATCCGGGTTCGGATGGGATCGGATCATTCGAATCCTGAAGGAATGTTTCGAATGATAAATTGGAGATTCAATCCAAACAGATCAAATTTTTTGATTGAACAAAAAGTTAGGTCGAGTTTGAACAAATTATTCGATTAATTTATTTCGTTCATTCATGTTCGGTTGAACATTTGTTCTAACAGTTTGGGGAAAACAGCCTATCATGCTACTGCGCTCTGTCTGGCTCTCATTCTCTCCCTTTCACGTGATCTCTCTCTATCTCTATTGCTTCCTCTCTTTCTCGCTCTCTTTCTCTCTATCGCTTGCTTTCTCTCTTTCTCACTCTCCCTCTCCCGCTTGCTGCCTCTCTTTCTCATTGTCTTCCTTTCTCCCTCTCTGTCTCTCACTTGTTCTCTTTCTCTCCCTCTCATGCCCTCTTTCTGGTTCTCTCCCTTTCTCTCTTGCTCTCTCTCTCTCTTCTTGTTATCTCTCTCTCTCTCTCCCTTTTTCTCTCTCTCTTGTTCTTTCTGTCTCTCTCATGCCCTCTCTCTCGGTTATCTCCCTTCCTCTCTCTTGCTTGTTCTCTCTCTCTCTCTCCCTTTTTCTCTCTCGCGCTTGTTCTCTCTGTCTCTCTCATGCCCACTCTCTCAGTTATCTCCCTTCCTCTCTCTCTCTCTCTCTTGCTTGTTCTGTCTCTCTCTCATTCCTACCCTCTCTCTCTCTCTTGCTTATTCTCCCTCTCTCCCTAATTCCCACCCCCTCTCTCTCTCTTGCTTGTTCTCTCTCTATCTCATTCCCACCCCCTCTCTCTCTAGCGCTCTCATTTCTCCCTTTATCTTTCTCTCTCTAACTCGCTTGCTCTCTGTCACTCTAGTGCTCTCATTCTCTCCCTTTCTCTCTCTCTCATTCTCTCCCTTTTTACCTGTCTATCCACCTCTGGATCTGTCTCTCGATCTCATTTCCTCCCATTGGCTCTCTCTCCTTCTCTCTCTCTCTCTCGTGTTCTCTTTCTCTCCCTCTGTCTCTCTCTCTTGTTCTCTCTTTCTCTCCCTCTGGCTCTCTATCTCGTTCTCTCTTTCTCTCTCTCTCTCTTGTGTTATCTTTCTTTCCCTCTGTCTCTCTCTCTCTCTCGTTCTCTCTTTCTCTCCCTCTACGACGAGTGAAGCAGGGCACAAATGAAGAATGAACTTCCCCCGCTCCCTTCCCCGCCCCCCCCCACCCACCGAAGTTGCTGCCGCGTCGTTCTTCAGCCCTAACCGGCGATTGCACCACACTGCTGGAATCGCGCGGACGGTCGCCCCCAATCGCATGAGAAGTATGCCGCCCGCTGAATTGCGATCGCTCGTTCAGCAATCTGACACGATCGCAGAGCCGTCAATCTCCCCATGACGCGACTGCACTACGACGCTAGGTCCTTCACCATGCTTTCGCATGGTGTAAGGGCTTTGTGCGTTCGACTAGAGCCAACCGGGCCATTGACCCTTCGTCGCGTCTCCCGCGCGGTCCCGCCAAGGTCCAATCGCACAACATTGACTCGTGGAACCATCGTACGCCGACTGCGCAGTGTTGGCACGTCACGTGCTCCTCCGGCCAGCGTGAACGGTTCCCTATGGACGCAGCTGTGCATGCCTTCACCAAAGCACTTCCTAGTCCTGCCTGTCGTACGCGCTGACAGACGTGAACACGCTCGTGTGTGCGGCCAGTGCTGCAGCTGCAACTGACCGCATCTACACGCATGCCCTGGCCGGGCTCATTTATCCCGCACGCCACCAGCTCGGTCGTGCGCCACACCGAGCTGCTTCACTTCCTGCCAGTCACAGTGATGCAGGACAACGTCTGAGACGAGGCCCGGCCGTCACCGAGAGATGAAACTCGGTGTCGAAATCGTCGGTGCGCGACGGCTAAGTAGGGCGGTTGTCGTGCACAGGAAATCCTACGGGGATGACCTACGATGGAATGCTCCGGTTAGGGGTGTCGTACGTGCAACAGCCGACAAGCAGGGGGGAAGCCGATGTTCGGGTAACGACGGGGTCGCCCGGAGACGGATAGGGAAGCCTCCTGACCCTCGTCCGGAAGGACGAGGTTGCTACGGCGCCGAACGGGATGATTCCCGCCGGAGGTTGCTCACATGTGGCGTGTGAACCGACTCGAACCAAACCAGGTAACACACTTGGTAGTGCGTAAGTTTCACTCGTACTGTCACGCTCACCTACGTCTAACCCGAGCGCGGTGGAGGCAATCGACAATATACTGCAAGAAATAAGAGACGGGCGCAGTAAGACGTACCTCGTTGTCACCCGGCGGATCTGTCCACGTCGCTTGCAAGGAGTCAGGAAGGCGTGTCAACGGTGTCGATGGAGTGCCGGGACGCAGAAGCTGTCAACGGGAGCGGACGGTGATCTGGGCGCAGGGCGCCGGTAGCGAGAGACGGTGCAGTTTCGGCGATGGGTGGACACGGCCATCGAAAGTAAGTGTCGTGCTAGGGACACAGGGCAGCGCCCTAGCGGCGCGGGCGCGGCCGGCGAGCACGCTGGCGGGCGTGGGCGGCTGGCCGGTGCACAGGCGCTGGGTGGTGCTGAGGGCAGCGCGCGGGGACAGCCAGATCTGATGCGGGGCGATCTGGCGCTATAGCATGCGACGACGCAGGCGGTCGGCTACGCACCAGAGCGGCGCGGCGGTGGACTCAGGTGCTGGGCGAGCATAGAGGGACACCAGCGATGATGATCGCATCGCAGTACGCGGCACGAGCAGAGGGGACAGTGTCCCGGTGGTGGCCGCTTGCATGAATCGCGACAACGGGATAGTGCCAATTGTGCACTCTCGTCCGTAGGGCGATCGGTCAGGGAGGAAGGTCAACCACTGAGGGTTGTCGTGATCGGCGTCAACGAACCAGGGGCACGGAGTTACACCTTTGGCCGTGAACTCACATGCACAGAAGACAACGGGAGCGGCGTGGTGCTGGTGCGGCCGGGCAATCCGTTGATCGTAGGGACGTCGGGTCTGGCAGCAGCTCGGCAAGTCTCTCGTCCCAACCGGCTGACGGGCGGAGGGAGACGCTCCCTGGTGCTACGAGGTTGGCTGAACACGGAAGGCTGGTACTGTCGTGGGCGACGGTGACGTCTCCGAAGACGTATACGGGGCTGCGGTCGGGGCTGCGGTCGGGGCTGCGGTCGGGGCTGCGCCATCAATCCTCCCGGGGTCGGAAGAAATCGACTTTGGCGAGTTAGGTGCGTCAAAGGCGGAGCTTTGCCTCTGATATCCATGTGTCATCTGCGCTGGTTCGTCCCAGCCACCGTACCAAGAACCTCCTCGAGACTTCGTTCCCTGCATAGTCAATTATCTCCTACAGTACACAGTCGATTGCCTCGTGCCAATCGGGTGAAACAAACGGGGGAGTGGTTGCGGCAAGCTCACTCACACTGAATGGGTCTAGAGAGGCTTGGGTGTAGGGGTGAGATGGGGCTCGGTACGGAGCTAAATCCGCCACGTTGAACGTGGAGCTTATTCCCCACGTAGGAGGAATCTCGACGATGTAGGCGTTTTTGCCCACCCTTCGGAGGATCGAGAACGGGCCGGCACTACGAGCGTGTAGCTTCGTAGCCGTCCCGGGAGAGTATCTCTCCGGTCTAAGCCTAACCATCACTAGGTCTCCCACATCGAAGACTCGGGGTTGGCGGTGCAAGTCGGCAGACTACTTGTACAATGCATTTTGGCTCGTGATCCTATCATGAATATGCTGATGCAATGCAGAAACATGCTGGGCGAATGCAATACTATCCTCGGATACCGTAACATGCGGGTCAATAGGTGCTAAGTCTAGTGGGCGATGAGGGGCTTGGCCATAGACGATCTCAAACGAGCTCAACCCGGTGGTGCGGTTCACCGAGGAGTTGTACGCGAACTCGGCGCGAGGGATGATCAAACCCTAAGTGGCGAGGTGTTCGCCCACTAAAGAACATAGTAGGTTGCCCAAACTTCGATTGACGACCTCCGTTTGATCGTCGGTCTGTGGGTGGTAGGCAGTCAAAAATTTGAGCTGTGTACCGAGGAGACTCCATAAGGTCTTCCACAAGTAGCTCGTGAAGCAGACATCTCGATCAGACACGATCGAAGCTGGCAGTCCATGGAGGCGCACAATTTCTAGAAAGAACAGTTGTGCGGCCTTCGTGGCGTCAGACATCTTCACGCGGGGCACGAAATGCGCCATCTTCGAGAACCTGTCAACGACGACCATGACGGAGTTGTGTCGTCGTGCTGTCTGGGGCAGTCCTAGGACGAAGTCCGTGCTAATGTCATCCCAAGGACGCTTGGGCGTCGGTAGCGGGGTGTATAACCCGGCGCTCTTCTTGACCTGTTTGGCCAAGGCACACACACGGCACGAGGCAACAATGTTGCCGATGTCGCGTTTCAGCGATGGCTAGTAGAATTGGTACTCTACGGCGGAGATGGTCTTGTCACGTCCAAAGTGACCGCTAAGACCTCCGACATGACATTCCCATGTGAGGAAATCGCGCAAAGACGTGCGTGGCACGCAGAGTCTGTTCTGATAGAACAGGTAGTCATCAGTAATGACGTAGTCCCGGTAGTCGCGGGACGGTCCCTATCGAACACGTGTGATAATCGGCCCGAAGTCGGGACAGCTGTCGTATCCGTCTCTGATAGTCTCGAACCCGAGGACTTTAACCCTCATGATGTTGAGCATGTGGGCTCGTTGGCTAAGCGCGTCGGCAACGATGTTGTCTTTGCCCTTCTTGTGCTTGATGACAAAGGAATAGTCTTGCAAGTACTCGATCCATCTCGCGTGTCGGTCGCTCAACTTTTGCTGGAACTGCAGGTATTTGAGCGCCTCGTGATCCGAGAATAGTACGAACTCCATGGAAAGGAGATAGTGTCGCCAATGTCGCAAGGCTTGAACGACCGCGTAGAACTCCTTGTCGTATGTCGAGTATCGTAGTCTCGCGTCGTTCAGCTTTTCGCTGAAAAACTGATAAGCTCAATTTATGGTGTATTTTACTGGTTATTGACAAGTAAATCGTGTGAGGAATTGAGCTATGCAACAATATTTATAACCTCACAGCCTAAGGGCGAGTAAGGTGTCGATCCACAGGGAGCAGGTAAAACGATATCAATTCTTTTCAACTCAGTTTCCACGTTTGGATTTCAATATTCAGGTGTAAAGATAGGCTAAATAATCTTTAGTACAATCATGTAGTGTATTCTTTATAAAATCTAACTAAGCAAAATCGTCAGTAAAGAATTTCTTTACTGAACGGCTCACCCCTGCCCTTTGGGGCAAATGACAAATACCTTGTGGGTGTAACTGCATGCGGGCTGCCTGCGTGCGAGCAGCGGCCTGTGCGCAAGCGGCTACCTGCGCTCGGGGGTGCGAGCTCGCCGCTCGGGGGTGCGAGCTCGCTGAAGTGCGAGCTCGCCGCTGGTGCGAGCCGCGCCGGTCGAGCTCGCCGCTCAGCGCGGCTGAGGCTGCCTGCGTGCGGGCTGTCGCCTGCGCACAGGCGTCTACCTGCACGCGGGCGTGCGAGCTCGCCGCGCAGCGTCTACGCGGGTGGGCTGCCTGCGTGCGGGCTGCTGCCTGTGCGTAGGCGGCTACCTGCGCGCGGTCATGTGAGCTCGCCGCTCGGCATCTGCGCGGGTGGCCTGCCTGTGTGCGGGCTGCTGCCTGTGCGCAGGCGGCTACCTGCGCGCGGGCGTGCGAGCTCGCTGCTCGGCATCTGCGCGATTGGGTTGCCTGCGCGTGGGCGTGCGTAAAAAAGCTCGCCTGTGCACTGGTGTGGCTGTTGGCAGCTCCGGTTGTGCGCAGCTCAGCTGTGCGCGACCCAGGCTGCTGGCGGCTTAGGGCGTGCACAGCCCTATTGCGCGCGGCCTTGGCTGCTGGCGGCCAAGGTTGTGTACAACCTGGCTGCTCCTACAGGATGAAGAACTCAAGCGGGATTGCTATGGGAGACTATGGACTTGAGAAAACGAAAGGAAGACAGGTTTGAACAAACAATGAACTCGAAATCAAACTAGAACAAAGAACAATCTTGTCCGGAACGACTGGAATTACTACTGAGTACCTTCCAATCCCAAATTCGATTGTCTTCGAAGAGAGGAGAAGACCAGACTGAAACTAGAACCCTCACACCACCTGGTGTCACACCCCTTTCGGCGAGATGATGATCGTCGTGCTCCAGCTATTCCTCAGCTTGCTTCTCTCCCAGCTCCAATGCTCATCAGCTCTTGGAGGGTGCAGAACTCTTCTCCTTCAAGCCCTAGCCTGTTAAGTTGGAAATTCTGGACAACCTAAAATGAAACCTCAAGAGGCTATTTATAGGTTTCTCTCAATTATGCTTCTTGGAGATTTTTAGGGATTTTTCTTCCTTATAGTTTTTCGCCAGCTTCTCTTAGTCAAGTGCATTTTTCTTGGTGCTTGATCCATATCTGAACTCATTAAATCCAATAAGTGAGATCTAATCCACTTGATTCAAAGAATCAAGTGGGGTTAGTAAGTAGGAAAATAATGTACATGAGATATAACCGATGTGGATTAAATGAATGCAAATGATACTTTAATGCTCAAGAAATCCTTAATAATTGATGACATATTGAGAGTCATCAAAAACTCAACGGGGTGACCCTCCTGGCTGAGGACACCACCGATCCCGATGCCCGAGGCGTCGCAGGTAACCTCGAACACCTTCACAAAGTCGCGTAGATGGAGGACAGGTGCCTGCGTCATCAAGAGCTTCACGTGCTGGAAAGCTCGCTCGGCGGCGGGGGTCCAAGTGAATGGCTCCACTTTGAGACAGTCGGTGATAGGAGCCGTGATAGAACTGAAGTTCTGTACGAAGCGTCGGTAGAAAGTGGCGAGGCCGATGAAGCTCTGTACGTCGTGAAGGCTGGTCGGTGATGGCCCTGGGCAGATACGATGAACCCAAGGAAGGCGACTTCTGATGTGAGGAAGCTACACTTCTTAGGGTGCGCGTATAACTGTTCGCGTTAAAGGACAGTGCAGACCTGTCGAAGATGGTCGAGGTTCTCCTCCCTCGACTGGCTATAGATAAGGATGTCATCGAAGTAGACGATGACGAATCTCCCGATAAAGGCGCGCAGTACCTCATTCATGAGGCGCTAAAAGGTACTCGGCGCGTTGGAGCGGCCGAAGGGCATGACTCTCCACTCGTATAACCCGTCCTTTATCTTAAAGGCGGTCTTCCATTCGTCTCTGGGACGAATCCAAACCTGGTGATAGCCACTACGTAGGTCTATCTTCGAGAAGATAGTGGCTCCACCCATCATGTCGAAGAGGTCTTGGACGCGGGGAATGGGAAAATATTATCGTACCGTTATCTTGTTGATGGCGCGGCTGTCGCAGCACATGCGCCATGTGCCATCCTTCTTCGGAGCTAGTAGAGCAGGTACGGCGCAAGGGCTGAGACTCTCCTGGATGAGGGCCTTCACGAGTAACTCGCGGACTTGTCGAAGTAGCTCCGCGTATCTCTACGGTTCCATCCAATAGTGTGGGAGGTTCGGCAATGAGGCGCCGGGCACGAGATCGATCGCATGCTGGATGCAACACATCGGCGGTAGTTCGCCAGGTAGCTCCTCGGGGAACACATCGCCAAACTCCGATAGTATGGCCTCAACCTCAGGTGGTCGGTGCTCTACGGGTGGATCGGTGGAGACTTCAAGGGTGACGGCGAGGCACAAGGGCGTGTCGTCTCCCTCGTGGCCCAAATCTCGAGCGAACAAGGGGCCTCGGACAACCATAAGCCCTATGGGCTTGGTCGGGACCGGCTTGTTCGCCGGTTTCGTCGTATACGGGTGCCAAGTGACCCGTCGTCCCTGGTATAAGAACGAACACGTGTTCGTCCTTCCGGCTAGAGCGACGTCGTGGTCATATAGCCAAGGATGGCCCAAGATGATGCTTCCCACTTTCATGGGAAGTACGTCACAGAGGACGCTCTCATCGTAGGCGCTCACCTTCAACGGTACGCGGCACTGGCTATTCATCGGTAGCGATGAAGTGTCAATCCACGACATGTTGTAGGGAGTCGGATGTGGGATCGGGGTAAACCCGAATCGGGTAACCATCGTATCGGATATGGCATTGATGCAACTCCCACTATCGACGATCAGTTTACACACTTTGTCGTTGATCTGGACATAAGTTTAAAAGATCGATGTGCGGAGCGATGCGTCTTCCATAGGGTCTGGTCGGGGCTCTATTGGAGCGGTCCGAACAGGTGGGGCGGCTCGAGGTGGAGCCCGCACTCGGCTAGCACTAGGCTGATCAACGGCTATGTTGGCCAACGGACGGTCCGTGGCTCGGGGCGCCGGTGACGGAGACGTGCGAGGAACGGTAATCTGGATGTACCCTATCTGCCCGTCGGGTTCCTCGTACTCGATGGCGAACTCCTCATCTCCGTGGTAGTGATCGTCTAATGGTGCGTCCATATCCTCCGTATAGCCGGGGTCGACGTCTCCAACGTCGATCAATAGTGCCGAAGACGGGCATTGATTTGCCCGGTGCCCTCTACCTTGGCACTTGAAGCACGTTAAGTGTGCTTGGCTGACGGTGATGCTACGGGTCGGTGTGTCGTTCGTGACGACCTGAGCCGGTGGCGTAGAACCCACGGAAGTGGCGGGGGCGGCTCCCTGCACCCCGGTAGTCTAGGTAGCCCGTGTGGTCGCGGGCAGAGTAGTCCGAGCAGGAATAGGTCGAACCGGAGTGATCCGGAGCGCGGTGGTCGCAATAGGGGGTGTCGCCTCATCACTCGGAGGATCCATGTGCTCGACCAGGTGATACGCCTCGTTTACCTCAGCCGGGTTGCACTTGAGAACCTCGTTGTACAGGGCTGGTCGGAGCCCGTGGGCGAACAATCCGATAATGACTCGCGGGTCCTCCACGAATCGGCAACGCATACGGCATTCCTCGAACGCCTCGATGTATTCCATCACAGAGAGTCGACTTTGCCTAAGGTCGAGCCACGTGAGGAACAACGACCTCTGATACTATCGAGGAACGTAGTTGCTCCGTAGCTTCTGTGCCATATCGACCCATGACATGATGGGTCGTCCTCGTCGCTCGGCGGCGACGCGCTCGTTCTCCCAGAAGATCTTGGCTTGTCCGCCAAGTCTTGTCTCGGCATATTCGACGCAGAGGTCGTCGTCCATGCGGTACCACCAAAAGTAGGAGTTCACGCTCGACTCCCAGTCGATGAACTCCTTGGGCTTCCGTGAACCCTCGAAGACGGCGACGTCGGCAAGTACGCTCCTCTGGATGCGGGCGCGGTGCGCCTCCCGTCGTTGTTCCTCATCGTTCGAGTGCCGATCAGGCTCCGGGTAGTCCTCGTGACGCGGGTCAACACGTCGTCGCGGTGGGGTCAGCTCACGGTCACAGTCGTCCCGAGGGCGGGGACTACCGTCGCAAGGGGCGCGGCCCTCAGGCATCGCGCGTGGCAGGTGACGTGGGACATTGTCGTCCCTCTCATACCGGCGGTGTGGTGGCCGGTAGAGGTTGTCACAGCGGGCAGGTATGTCCGCTACCTGCTGGTGTTCGCGGGGTCGGACAGGTTCATCTCGGCGTGCTGGGTGGTCGGCGTCCAGGTTGCGATCTCGTCGTCGGTCGTCCAGGTTTCGGGTCGGATGGTCGGCCACGTAGTCGCGGGCGTAGTCGTCCCACTGGTATTGTCTATCCCCAGCACGAGCGTCACGTTAGCCTCGTACGGGGTCTAGGTCAGGACGTCCATGGTATGGGACGTCGTTGTATCGGCGGTCGTAGTCCTTGTACACGTCTTCGTCTTCGTTGTAGGGGCTCCTCTGTCGTGGCGTGTGTCGAGCAACCCAAGGCGGGTCGTGTCGGCGTCCTCGAGTGGGGAACGCTGGTCCGGGAACGTGTACGGGGGATCGGGGGCACGCGAGCATCTGCTCCAAGCGCTCCATCCTGGCGGCCATGGCGCGAAAGTACACCCCTTGATCTTCATACGGGTCCTCCCGGGGTCGAAGCTGGCGGTGTACTCCTCCTCGTCCGCGAGTAGCGGTGCTCTAGGGTGTGACCTCGTCAATGGGAGTCTTCCCATACGATCGACGGCCTACGACTGTCTCGTCATCGTAATCACTAGTGGGGGACTCGGCGCGAGAGGGCGGTGAGGTGTGCGGGGAGATCCGTAGCTCACGAGACGTGCTAGTGGGACCTCGTGGTCCGGATGACTCGGGGGCACCCGTGACGGCGGGTGCAGTCCGCACAGCTTTGATAGGCGGCAGTATCGGGCCGGCTGCCGGTGTTGTGGGACGATGTTCCGAGAGGGCAGTAGCGTTGCCTCTCTTGTCAGGCGACGGTTCTGACCGTCGCGGGGAGGTAGAACCTCCGCGTTGAGCTCTCCGGCTCGATCACGTCTCTATGGCCATCCCTAGGGGAACCTAGATGCGTTTTGAAAAAAACGATGAAATGCGATGCGATGCGGATGAAGCTAGTGATGAGAATGCGGCGTCGGAGGCGCGCTGTGAGCAACCACAGCCTACTCTGATACCAATTTGATGCAGGACAATGTCTGAGACAAGGCCCAGCCGTCACCGAGAGATGAAACTCGGTGTCGAGAACGTTGGTGCGCGACGGCTACGTAGGTTTGGTCGTCGTGCACGGGGAACCCTACGGGGATGACCTACGATGGAATACTCCGGGTAGGGGTATCGTACGTGCAGCAGCCGACAAGCAGAGGGGAAGCCGATGTCCGGGTAACGACGGGGTCGCCCGGAGACGGATAGAGAAACCTCCTGACCCTCGTTCGGAAGGACGAGGTTGCTACGGTGCCGAACGAGATGATTCCCGCCGGAGGTTGCTCACACGTGGCGGGCAAACCGACTCGAACCAAACCAGGTAAGACACTCGGTAGTGCGTAAGTTTCACTCATCCTGTCACGCTCACCTATGTCTAACCCGAGCATGGTGGAGGCAATCGAAAATATACTCCAAGAAATAAGAGACGTGGCGCAGTAAGACGTACCTCGTTGTCACCCGGCGGATCTGTCCACGTCGCTTGTAGGAAGTCAATGCGGCGTGTCAACGGTGTCAATGGAGTGCCGGGACGCAGAAGCTGTCAACGGGAGTCGACGGTGATCTAGGCGTAGGGCGCCGGTAGCGAGAGACGGTGTAGTTTCGGCGACGGGTGGACACGGCCGTCGGAAGTAAGTGTCGTGCTAGGGACACAGGGCAGCGGCCCTGCGTCGTCGCACGCAGCCGGCGAGCGCGCTGGCGGGCATGGGCGGCCGGCCGGTGCACAAGCGCTGGGTGGCGCTAAGGGCAGCGCGCGCGAACAGCCAGATCTGGTGCGGGGCGATCTGGCGCGATAGCGTGCGACGACGCAGGCGGTCGGCTAGGCACGAGAGCGGCGCGGCGGTGGACTCAGGTGCTGGGCGAGCATAGAGGGACACCAGCGACGACGATCGCGTCGCAGTACGCGGCGCGAGCAGAGGGGACAGTGTCCCGGCGGTGGCCGCTCGCGTGAATCACGACAACGGGATAGTGCCAACAGTGCACTCTAGTCTGTAGGGCGATCGGTCAGGGAGGAAGGTCAACCAATGAGGGTCGCCGTGATCAGCGTCAACGAACCAGGGGCACGGGGTTAAACCTTTGGCCGTGAATTCACACGCGCAGAAGACAACGGGAGTGGCGTGGTGCTGGTGCTGCCGGGCAATCCGCTGATTGTAGGGACGTCGGGTCTGTTAACAGGTCGGCGAGTCTCTCGTCCCAACCGGTGGACGGGCGGAGGGAGACGCTCCCTGGTGCAACGAGGTTGGGCAGGCTGACGGCCACAGCCTCGCGCGGCTGGGGGGAAACGGCACGAGCCAGGCGCGACGCAGGTCGTAGTAGAGTAGGGCGGGGCTGCGGTCGGTTCCGCGCGAGTAAGTGGGGAGGACGGAATCGTGATCCCGGGGAGGGGGTCGGGGCTGAGCAGCGGCCCAAACGGCGGCAACTGCGGGGCGGGTTCCTCAGCTTCCTCCTTTCTCCTCTTCTTCTTCTCTGGCTTCTTCCTTCTTCTCCAAGGGGGGGGGGGTCGCAACCCTAATTCATCATCGTGAGAAACAAGTTTCCTTTTCTTCTTCAAAATTCAACTACGGTAAGTGTTTAGGGCACCCAACCTTTCCTTATATAGGGGGGTGTGTGGGGGCCCTTAGACCAAAATGACCCTACCACGACTCACACAATCCTATCACCTTAGGACATGAAAAAGAAGTGGAAGACCGAGGAAAACGACGACGAAACAAGAAGGGGGGAGGGGAGGAGATATCCTTATAAGGTCGAACCTCCCTCCTTACACGCGACCGTGATGAGTTGGAAAATGACGAACGACGAAGGCTAAAATCAAAACGACGAAATAAATAAAGACGTAAAGATAATGATACGATGTCCCTTACCCGGGGTATTTGAATCCGGGCGTGCGCACCGTCGGCTTAGCTTGTCGAGCTGGCTGAACATGGACGGCTGGTGCTGTCGTGGGTGACGGTAACGTCTCCTAAGACGTATCCGGGGCTGCGGTTGGGGCTGCGGTTGGGGCTGCGGTCGGGGCTGCGCCATCACACAGCACAGGTTCGCCCTCGCTCTGGGTGGCCTGCCGCCGCTCGCACTTGCTGCCTGTCTCTGCTTGGGCCGTCCCACTGTAAGGTCACATTTGTCCAGCTCAGTCGTTCGCCTGAGCCACCTCGCTGCTCCTCTTTTCACTCCTCGCCGCTGACCTTCCCCGACGGGCTCCAGCGCCGCGCCCTCGCCGTCTGTCAAGCCACAGCCGTAGTAGTCATCATTGCTCCGACGCGAGTCAGAAGGTCACCATCACCCTCATCGGTCGTCCACCCGGGGCTCCGAGCTCAGCCAATCCCCACTAGTCGGGGCCTGGACATCCCCCCCCCCCCCCCCCTACGACATTGCACCACGTAGTCACATATTCTAGGGATTCATCTGTCGGACGAGGTCATTAACTACGTGCGACATTATTTTCGTACCAGAGTATCGTCTCTGTACTGTACGGACGACGTCGCTGACAACGTAGTTAGGCACCAGTTGCCTTTCACTTTCTGGACGACCTGTTGCTTCTCTGGGTCGGCCGTGGCCACTGCGACTGTTGACTTCGGAATGTTTTCGTCGTCGCCGAGGATGTCTCAAAAATGGCTGCTTGGGTGGCTGCTGGATCTGAAACTTTGAACGGGCATGGAGTGTACTTCCGCTATCGTTCCCTGTCTCGTAGAGAACCGAGGCCCGAGACTGCCGTGGATTTTGATCTCAAACGAAACTCCATGGCAGCTCGGGAATCGGGTTCTCTCCGAATCGATACCCTCCATTTAATGTTGGCCGACAGCGAGGTGGTTTGCTGGAAGGGAAGCGCGTATTTAGCCAAGTCGTGGGGAAGGTATTCTCGTTTTACACGCATCTGGAGTAGCAAAAAACGAAGCGAAATTTGACGGGTACGCATTGAATACGCACCAACTTAATGTCAAATGCTCAACACATTCCTCTGATCCAAACTTCTCTCGGCGGCGAATGTTAACTACTTAAGACACGGCGGCTTCAAAATTTTCATGACATCAAAAGCGTTCTAACGCATTTATGCGCCGCCGCTTAAGACGGCAGTACGCTGCTTTCAGCGATCAAATTAGGTGGAGCCAGATGATGGGAATATGAGATGGGGACTGAAGGCAGACTCAAGGCATAGGAAAAAAACTTTCTCTGTCTTGTTTTTAGAAGAAGATTATTTTGCGGTCCTTCTCTTCATGAAGAACGTTCGCTGGAGACTGCAAAAGCCGCGTTAGATTCTGCGTCAGAAGACCTAATCTCTAATGCACGGCGATAGAAGAAGTTACGTAACGCATGTATAACGTGTACTTCGAGGGTTGCTTATTTACTTTGTTCGGGACCTGGAGAAAAAAAAAAGAATTCTTGGTAGCGTAAGAGAGGATAACTACAAACCTCTTTTTACGATTTTTAAATCAGTTATCCGATTTGCTGATATTCGTTTTAGTGTTTCTTAACATCCTGACTAAAATAAATGAATCTCGTTGACGAATCTTCGGGTTAAAAAAAATGATAGGAGAAGGTCAGGAAAACGAAAGAATAGAGAATAGAGTTGGCGCAGAAGGGAAGAGTTGAAAATGTTTAGGAGCCCTAGTCGCCGTCCCAGCGGCACATCAGCCCAAGCCCGCCGATTGGACCTAAGATAAGCCTTCTTTTGTATCCCATACTTGCCAAATATTTCTAGCGGTTAGGATTAAATATAGGAGAAACATGGACAGAAAAGGATTAAACATTGTCAGGAAACAATAGACGAACAGTATAAAATCGTGTTCGCAATAAATCCATATTTTTACTGTTACAAAATGATCCAATTGCCAGGATCAGTCAAGCGAACTAGCGTATATTGCCACGTACATTTTCTGTAAATACCAACGCACACATCCGATTTTAATTGATGCAAGCACAACAATCTTAACGACTCGTCGACTCTCTCTTTTCTTCCTCCGTCATCTCTCCCTTTCTCTCTCACATTCTTCTGTCATCTCTCTCCCGTTGATTTCCTAGAGCCCGACCAACTCTCAACAGAAACATAACTGGCGATCTTCTGTCTTCGAACTCCGTCCGCCTATCTATTTGAGGAAAATTGAAAAAGAAGTTGCAAAAAACGACACGGACAGCCAAATCAATTGGGGAGCCAGAAGAAAAGAACCAGGACGAGGAAACACATCGGAGGAAAAAACTATAGCTTCCAGCAGTACTTTATTACGCGTTCTCGAGGGCCAATCACTAAATAGATTGAGATTCCATTTAACGATAGAAAACAATGTCGACAAAAGTGCAGGACAGTAAAATAAACGAGGAAAGGAAAGATAGATATAGAACCCGTGCCCTTATTTCCTTTAAGTTCCTTCTCTATTCTACGAGGATTTTACAGGTCATCATTATAGCAGAACAAAATTAACGAATAAAATATAAGAATGATAGAGAGCCCGATATGAGACACCGCAATTGGGGAGCCTCATAATGCTGGATACCAATCATAATTTTAGTGTTTTAATATGTTTTATATACAAATTCAATTTAGAAAATATAACGAGAGAAGAGAATTGACCAGTTGACGACTTCTCGACTTGCCCTATAGCCTGAAAGTGTGGGAGAGAGAAAAAGAGACATGGGGAGAAATGAGGAGCACGAGAGTGTGGGTGAGAAAAGAGACGAGAGAGAAAGACAGAGGCAGGCAGAAAGAGATGGACAGAAGAGAAATGAGAGAGTATGCGAGAAAAGAGAGAGTAGAAAGAGAGGGAGGAGCCAGTGGGAAAGTGTGAGAGAGGAGAAAGAGAATAGAGAGAGAGAGAGAGGGAGGGAGAGAGAGAGAGAGAGAAAGAGAGAGGGAGGGAGAGAGAGAGAGAGAGAGAGAGAGAGAGAGAGAGAGGATCAACAAAGAGAGAGTGTGAGAGAAGAGTTAGAGTGGAGTTAACAAGATAGTGTATGAGATAATAAAAACAGAATTGTGAGAGATATAGTCGCAAGAGAGAGAGAGAGAGAATGTGAAAGAAAAGAGAGAGAAAGAGGAGCAGGATAGAAGTGTGTGAGAGAAAAGAGACAGAGGAGTAAGCGAGGTAGTGTATCAGAGAATAATTAGAGAACTGTATGGGAGAGAATAGCAAGAGAGAGTGTGTCTGAGAGCAGAGAGAGAGGGTGGAGCAACAAGAGGAGCAAAAGAGAGATGTGCGAAAAAATAAGAATGGAGCAAGAGAGAGAGTGAGAGAGAGAGAGGGAGAGAGAGAAAGAGAGAGGAGCAGGAGTGAGAGTGTATGAGAGAAAAGAGGGAGATTAGAGAGCGAGAGAGAGGAGAGTTGGAAGAGAGAGAGTGTGTGAAAGAAGAGAGAGAATATCGATCTTTGAGAGAGAGAGAGAGGAGCGAGAGAGTGAGGAGAAAGAAATAGTGTGTGAGACAAGAACAAGAGAGAGAGGAGCAAGAAATACTGTGTGAGATATGATCGCAAGAGAGATGGATGTTTCTTTCATGCCTTCCGTTATGCTTCTTCTGACACGTAAGATATCTGTCTTATCCAGCTTAATAGGCTTGTCGGGCGGCTGGGGAAGGACATCCGTTCCACCCGAGTTCATCATTCGCCAATATCCAGAGCGATGGAGGGATGACGGAACGCAACGACTTCCGCCATCAGTCACTAGTCATTCGTCCTGGACGATGGGTGTCTGACAAAGGAAATCATGCCCTATTGAGAGAGGTCGGATCATAAACGTTTGGATGAGGAAACTGTGGATAAGTTTTATAAGAAATGTAATATACCGTCTCCCTCTCTCATACTGTAACTCGTGTTCGGATCTCTCTCTCTCTCTCTCTCTCTTGTTCTCCTGCTCAATTATGATTGTGCATTCTCTCTCTGGTGGCGTCTCTGTTGAAAGAACTCAAGGAGGATGCAAGAATAGAAAGAACTGGAGAACCAGGAAAAGGAGAGTGAAAAAGACAAAAACGACACAGAGAACAAGGTTATTACACTATATTGCATTTCACCAATGCAGTGTTTACAACTGAATTTTATTTGCATGGTTATTGCACTATAGGCAACAGAAATTTTCTATATATTCATTAAAACCCTTACAAAATTCAGCCCTCTTAAAATCCATATTGTGCATCTTTGTATCCTACCTATAGTTGTTACTAGCATTGGGATTTTATCATACTCTACTTTCACACTGGTGATGCAGGATGATGGATGGCTATGCGGCGTCATCCTGAGGGGTACCGAGACAATACACGGGTACCAAGTGATAACGCGGACGTTGTCGAAGACGTCATCCGTCGGTGTGGACCTACAGAGATGTGTCTACGTGACGCGATGATAACCCTAGGTGACGGTACGTGCAGGCCCCAACACGTGGGGTTTGTCGGGCTCCGTGCTTTGGGGCGGGCGACCGATGGCGATGACGGTGACCTGATGTCCCTTTGTCAGAGCGACGAAGGAGTCTACGGCATCGTACGGATTAAATCAATTGTGCTCTCACGCCATGTACGGGCTCGTCCACTACTTACGAATGACGCTTTCGTGTCTGTTTACCCTCTCACCTACTCTATCCCGAGCGCGGTGGAGTGCAATCAAAGGGCATACGACAAAGATAATTAATGCGCTGGCCAGAGGAGCGAGGTACTTCTTGGTGATGTCGTCCTGGAGTTGTATGCTTGTCGATGCGGAGTACCGGCGGGCGGGGTTGGTAGAGCTGTGCCGGTGGTGGCACGGCGTCGCTCGACTCGCGACATGGTGTGGTTTAGTAGCGGAGTCAGACGGAGGAGCGAGGCGACGCGGCCTGGACCGTGATGCGCGGCTTCCATGGTGAACAGCACCGACGATCGGCACACGACGTGGCATGCGAGGCGCAGCGCGGACTGTGGGTGCTGTGGAGCGTGAGCATCGATGGCAGCATGGGTGACGGCGGCCATGATGGTGGCCCGATGCGGCGGCTCGAGCTACGGCGCGGGCGACGGCGATGCGTGTGGCGACCTACGGCTGAGACACGGTCAGGGGGGATGATGGTGGGCGCCGAATGCTGAGGGCGGCCTAAAGAGGCCGAGGCAGGCGGGGGTGGCCGAAGGCGGCCCAGAGAGGTGGAGGGGGCTGAGGGCGGCGTTCTAAGGCTCCGACGGTAGAGCAGCGGCTGGAATGGTGGCCTGGGGCTCCGGCAATTTGATAGGACGACTAAGGGAGGACGAGGTGGCCAAGGGCGGCGCCCTAGGGCTACAACAACACAACCTCGGCTGGATCGATGGGCTAGGGCTCCGGAGGCGGATCTGCAGCATAGGGTGGCCGAGGGAGGCCGTGGTGGCTGACGGCGGCGTCCTAGGGCTCCGATGGCGGAGCGGCGTCTGGATCAGCGGCATGGGGCTCCGGTGGCAGATCTGCGGCTAGTGCGACCGAGGGAGGCCGTGGCGGCCGAGGGCGGCGTCCTAGGGTCCCGACAGTGGAGCAGCGGCTGGATCGGCGGCCTGGGGCTCCGGCGGCGGATCTACAGCCTAGGTCAGCCGAGGGAGGCCCTGGCGGCCGATGGCGGCGTCCTAGGGCTTCGATGGCGGAGCGGCGGCTGGATCGGTGGCCAGGGGCACCAATGGCAGGATCCTCAGCCTAGGGCATCCGAGGGAGGCCGTGGCGGCCCAGGGCGGCGTCCTAGGGATTTGACGGCGGCACTCCAGGGTGGCGTAGTGGCCTGCAATTGGTGGTGTGACAGAACAAAACAGGGAGCATGCAACAGCTGGCGATCCCATTCTCGTTCCGTTCCTCCTCTCTCGCTCTCTTTTTTTTCCTCTTTTTTTTCCCTATTTTATTCTTCCTCTAACAAGAGGACGTTAAGATACCTTTCTTTCAAAAAATTCACAAACTTCTATTTCTTAGGACGCCCTCTCCTTCCCTGAGTTAGAGAGGGTGATGGGCCCCAAGAAGGGACCACTACTACAACTGTTGTAAAACAAAACAAAAAGAGAAGAGGGTTTGAAGGGAAAAAGATGAAAGGGAAAGGGCCTTTGCGAGGATAATGGCCCGAGAAATCAAAACTATCTCGATACCTTTGCCGTTGCTTTGGCATGCCATTCTGGTGGGGCTCGAGCAGGCAGGTGTCACCGGCGATGGTGGGGGCTTCGGCGTCGTCCTTAATAGAGTGGGGTCTCGTGCTCCATCAACTGGCGTGAGTAGAGGATGACTGTGCACCAGGTGATCTAGTTTCTGATTCCTCATTGTCTGTCTAGCTCGTACTCTCTCTCTCCTTGCCTCTTTGCATCCCTCTTGCCATCTTTTCTCTCTTGATCTACATGTGTCTATATATTTCTGTTTTTTTTTTCAATTTCATTATCCATGTGTGTGAATTATATTCAGACAATAACAAATGATCGAAAGTAACTGATGGTAGAGCGGTGATGAAATGAATCAGAGACTGGCAGTGATCTTCAAGAAATATATTGCCATATGCATAAGACGGAAAGGGTGTCTGCTAAGACATGTCCCATTATCTAGAATAATTTTGCCATGCATTCAGCAATCATAACCTGAAAAGATTCCTGAGATCAATATGTGATCCAATTTCAGTGATAAACCTATTTTTTAGATAAATGAATATCACGGAATCTGATAATGTCTATGTTAAATGATTACAAATATCGACCAAGACATATGAATTACAATGCCGTACTTACCTTTCAAAATAATATTTTAGAAGGCTAGTAGGTCGCTGGCCCATACAAATGTCGCTAACACTTGGCAAGTCCAATAGGCAAGCACCAGCACCTTCATATTGATTGAGATGCAATTATAATGGGTATTCCTTGTGCCACGTGGCAGGGGAGTTATCAGTTTGAAAGTCAAACCAGTGATAATGAACAACATGGATAAAAAAGAACGAAGCTCTTTTTTGTTAATCAATGGAGCGTATGTTAATAGAATGACATTAAATTTCAATATACTTTTTTAAAAAGTTACTAGAATGATAAAAAGTATTTTTTATATAATTTCTCGATTCACTATATGGGTGAATTTGTTGGCCGTTTTCTGTCCCTTTTTTGCATGGTTTGGTCACCCCATTCCTGGATGGTTGTTTCCTATGATCTTCATGTTCTTCATCAAGTGCCCATTGTTTGTTCCATCCTTGGTTCATTTGGTGATAATTGTTCTTGGGTCATAGAATACAGAACCTAAGCTAAGTCATAAATTTACAATGCAAATGGGTAAGAAAGACAAAGACAAATCACTTCCTATATCAGAACAAATAACACAAACGACATCACATGTAGCAAAAAAGACTCACTACACGATAAGTCCATTCCTCAACAACATTAAAACCCTTTATAATAGCAGGGTCTAAATCATGGGAAGAATAGTATAACTTACCTATATAAGAAGTCCATTTTCAAACCCTTGGAGTAAAAGCTAGAGACTTGGAGTGTTAGGCTCTTCGTATTTATACTATTCTCCCTCGTTTTGGTTGTCTGTTTCCAATTTTTTGTTGGCGGCCATGTGCATCAGATTGTTTGATCCATTCTTAGTCTACAAGAGCGTGGGAAAGAGGTTTGAAGTCCAATTAAGATTATTGGACCAAAAACACCATTCGGCCCCTATAGGATGTAACATATAGTTTGTATTCTCTTTGATATGTTTGACTTCAGATTTCCCACTGTTTTCTCTATATCAACATTATACTTGACAACCTAGATAAAACTTTACTAACACACCAAAACACACTCCAATGTTCCTCTTGTAGCCAAATATACAGCCTTTTGGGTCAACTACTTTTTTCTAGCTCCTACTAATGCTCAAAGGAAGGATCTTAGCCATCGTAGCCACTGAATAATTTTATTGCATGCATAGCGCACTGACGGAATCAAATTAGGTCAATATAAATATGTTTGCACATTTCATTGTATCACTATTATGTGTATCTCCACTTCCATTATTCACCATACACTGATAAAATAAAATTATTATTATTTGATTCCCTAATATCTAGTTTTGTGTAGTTTATTAATTATTCAGGCATTGGCTCTTAAGAGCTGAGTGGAATTGTTACATTGATGGCACATGCCATCGAAGATCGTCGACAACGTCGTCCGCGCCGCCCGAGACCGTCGTCGAAGATCGGGTGAAATTGCTCGAACTATCGCGTTTTGTTTTCTTCGTTCTTTCTCGTGTTTTGTGTTTTTACTCGTCTCATCTTTACATCGTGGTTGTGACGCATTCCTCATGTCCCTCGTCGTTGTCATGGGGAGGGGCCCTTAGCCATTTTGGGTCCCCTCCCTCCCTTGTGCCTGCCCTTCTTTCCTTGTTTTCTCTTCTTTTTATGTCTTAATTTCCCCTTTCTGTGTGTAATGGGGGCACATTATATTAAGGCCCCTAATGGACTCTACCCCCTTGTTGACCCAGCTAAGGGGGCCTATTGACCTCTTCCCCCGTTATAAGGGAAGAGGGGGGGACGCTCTAGCCTTCTCAGACAAGAAGAACAAGAAGGAAGAATTCGTGTGTTTTGTTGGTCGCAACCTCCCCCTCCATTGAGGAATCTGAAAGGGGGGGGAAGAGGAGAAGTTTTGGAGGGGCTGAACAAGAACGCCTACGGAAGAAGAAGGGGGGGGGTGGATCCTCCGTCTCCCACCTTCCCATGGACGGGAAGGTCTACGTCGCCCATGTCACCCCGCGAGATCCGTTCGCGCACGGTGATTGCCAGACGCGGTCGTCCCCTTCGTTCCCCACACCCGGACGGTGAAGTCGACCCGGCCGACTGAATCGGATACGCCCTGAAATTGTGAATTCCGCAAGACAATTCCAGGGGATTCATCATTCTGCCTCCAGAAGACAACGGCTGAAGATTCCGTCGCGTGAAGAAGCCCGATCAACGGTGCCCTTCACGATCTTGTGATGGCTTGCCGTTCCTTGTTCCACGAGAGGCAATGGTACTGCCTGCCAGGACGGCCCATTGACGTGGTGCCGGAGAGTCCTCGACCCAGTCAAAGGGCTAGAGGATCAGATTTGGGGGCTTCTGGCAGGGTTGAGGACGCTCGGCGAGGGTGGATCCCTTCCCGGACCGCTAAACGCTCGGATGCCGCTGCCGATCTCTCTACCCCGAACTTCCATCGCCGCCGATTACCCCAGTCCGCAGAAATTAACATCATACTGGACTTCTACGGCACTACACGTAGACCACTCGTGGTCCTTTCCTATTGACAAGGATCTTGCCACCGTGTTGCATCGAATTCACCTCAGGGACTCAGCGCCCACTGGAACTGCCGTACCCGATGAGTAGCCACCTCGTCACCGCCGTTTGCCAGCCATCAAAGGCAACCGAACCGCGGCTGATCTGCCGCTGTTGCTCGCCCTGCTGATCGATCGGCCCGACCTGAGCACTGATTCGTCGCTCCGCCGACTTCTTTTCCTCCGACCTTTTATTAGTAGCTCCGACAACATCATTTGCTCGTCGAGCCGCCGTCCACTCTCCGGCACATCTCTGCCACACCCGCTCTATCTGCCAATGATTGTCGACGAAGTTTGCTCCAATGAGCCCGCCAACGTGGTACGCCGTAGATGCCTTCGCCACTCCGACGAGGTTCGAGAGGCCACCGTTGCCATCACCCGGCAACCCCCGCCCAAGCTTGGAGCTCGGCGCCTCCCTCGAGTCGGAGCCTGCCCGTATGACACGTAGGACTCTCATTTTGCACATCATAGTTACATTGACCCATTAGGGTTACTCGTCGGACGACGACACCGTCGACGTTCGATACCATCATTCCTTATCGCCACCGAACCATCATATTCAGTGTCGACCTGGTGACGTCTCTGACGACGTCCGACATCATAGATCTTCAAGGAGTTTGTTGGGAAAAAATGAGTTAGTAAAATAAAATGGTAAATGCGTGATAGCAAAGGGCGAAAAAGGAGAAGCCCAAGCTATTTCATAGATAATAAGAGGTATCTACCCAATACACAAGAATATCAGTTTTGAAATCCATTCAATCTTTGAATTGAAATTGGCCAACTAAACGAAAGCATTGTTAAACAATGTCACGACCTAAATTTGAAAGGTTAATTTCGGTATCTTGGAAATGGAGAGTGTAGATAATCCTTACCCTGCAAACTCATTGAGTAAAATTAATTGGCTAGGGAGAATTAAGAAAGTTCTATTGAGTCTCTTCTCCCGGTTCCATGCATTTAATATTGGGTCTCTGTTCCTAACTTGTTATTGCATGCCTAATGCATCAGATATATATGTTACATTCTTTTCCAACAAATTTACCACTTGCAGCCTAGGGAGAGTGATAAGAAGTTTTGTGTGATTTTCTGAATGCTTGGCAGAGATTTGCTGATCTTTTTCTATAGGAACACATTCTAGACGATATCATATGCTTAATGCTTTCCAACCCATTAAATGGCACTAAACAATAAATGCTATATAAACATTTGCAGCATTCTTCGTCCACTATCGATTGCTGCTCAATCCAGGACCCCCCTATGCGCGACATGCCACCACCTCCAAATTGTGTAGCATCGATCACAACTGCCTATAGGTTTTGCTGCGGGAAGAGCGAGCGAAGGTCCTATTTGTCATTAAATTTTATGGTATGCCCTACAAAAATTCTACAAATCATAACACATTATTTCAAATAATTGATTTGAAATATTTTTCGCTAGTGTCCCATTATTTCATTAGTTTACTCTCTGAAGAATAGTTACAAATGTACAAAATATAGAATAATCTTATTAAAATATTTTAGAAAATAGTTTAATTTCAACTCACTCTCTTATTAACCGCTCCTTATGGACTAGTCCATAAGTTGCGGCATATTAAGCAAGGAAATAACCAAAGATATTGTGGCATATGTCAGAGACGTAACACGTCATAGAGAACCAACATTCTGATTTATCAAGGAGAAAGGTATCTTATTTTAGTTCATTTCATTCTCTGAAAACGCCAAAATGTGTTGCAAAGAACTATACAAAGCAGAGCCTATTAAAAATGAAATAAACTGATGCAAGACAGCTAGATGATGGATGCAAAACGACTGATGAGACGGGAAGGATGACGACAAGTGCTGGGAACAGGGGTGATTTAGGAATGGGAGGGATAAATCAGACCACAAATCCACAGGAATGCCCCGGTGTGACGGCCTGCGCAGGCAGCGCTTGCGCGGGTGGCCGGCTTGGCGGCTTGCGCGGGCGGCACTCGTGTGGGTGGCCGGTTTGGCTGCCTGCGGGGGGGCGGCCGGCGCTGACGCTTGGTGGCCTAAGCGTTGGGCAGCCCTAATGGGGCGGCCTGGTGCTTGGGCGGCCAGGTGCTGGGCGGCCCGAATGTGGGCGACCTGGCGCTAGGACAGCCGGTTGCTTGGGGCAGGGCACGAACAGGTAGAGAGAAAGAGAGAGATAGGGCGGCGGTCGCTGGCGTGTGGCGACAACGACGGCGATCCGGAGAAGAGGGATGGATTAGGGCAAGTCCTCCAAGAAGAGAAAAACTCAATCCTTGAATATAACTTTGCATAAATGTTTCTTGCAGCATTGGCCTATATATATAGGCCTTGGAGGAAAGAGAAAATGCGAGAGATAAAAATAAAAGTAAAGATAGGCAGTTCTTGATCTAGCGTTGACGACATGTCATGACGCGTGATTGGGCGTGCGTAGGTGGAGACGTACTTGATGGGGCATGCACAGATGGAGACATGCTTGATGCCCATGCGTTGACTTGGTCGGTTGACGGTGGCGGCGTGTCTGTGTTGACGTGTTGACGTTGTTGCCATCATAAACACTTATTTAGTTATTAGAAAATAGTTTCAAATACCGTGTCTCTATTTAGTATTTTCACTCCCTATTAAATGTTTAAATCTAGATAGGTATAAAAATGAGCCTAAAAATACTCTGCAGCGTATAAAACAAATTTACTCCTTCATTACTTGCCCTTTGCGCATTTGACCCTCGCTTGGCTTTTTACCTGGATGGAAGGCCACGTAAGCAGCTCAAAAACAGCATGGTAAGTGCCATAATGTGATCGCCTTTTATATGGGATGGACCATAGTTCCCCCTTAACACGTGCATGGTCACACATTTGGGTATATTAGTGGGGCCCGCTCGCATTGCTCGCTTCGGGTAGATAGAGAAGAGAGAGGAAGTAGTTCAAAAATCAACTAAAAGGATAAACTTGTATAACTTATACAGGTTTATCCTGAATTGTTTAACTTATAAATGTTATCAATAAGTCATCGCCAGATTTATAGAAACTTCAAAAATCAACTAAAAGGATAAACCTGTATAGAGAGAGAAGATAGAGAAAGCAGGGCGGTCCTCATTATGGGAGATGAGAAAAAAATCCCATCTTCAGCCACTCAGATGAACCACACAGAACTGAAGCTCATAGACAAATGAGGTAGAAGAAAAAACACGAAGGCTCTTTCATTTGGGTTACATGTGGGGGGTAGCATAGATGACGGGTGACGGAGCAGACCTCACATGGTCCCTCTGCAACAATGTCGCCCATAAATTAAGATTTATGATCGCTTCATCAGAGCTCCTCCTCGCCACTAACCGCGCAACAATTGTACACCGTCTCTACTACTGTTTTGGAATACATTTTCTGAAAATGAATCTATTTTTGAATCTACCTTCTACTGAAAATGGATCAACAGCAGATTCTGTTGTCTTTTGTATCTATTTGCTGAGATTTTGAATCTACCTTCTGAAAATGTATTTTAATGAAAAATAGATATATTTTATTGAAGAAAATAGAGTGTGAGAGAGATTTTGATAGAAGGTAGTGTGAGAGAGATAGAAAGCGAGAGAGATGTTGTGTGAGCTAGAGGTAGAGAGAGAAAGAGAGAAATAAAGATAGAGATAGGTCAAACCGGCCTGGGCACGTCTATGGCCGTCGTAAACTCCGAAGAAATGGGCAGGAGAGGATCCCAACTCTGCGTCTTCTCCACTGACCCCTCAGAAGAATGGGACGGAAGAGAAAGCATCTTCCATCTGTGCTCTTCTTCCGCAAACAGAAGCGTAGCCCCATAAAGGCGGCCGAGACAACATCAGATTACAGAGATTCCCTTCTCCTCCAATGCTCGAATCTTCTGTAATGGCATTGATCTTTTCAGACTCCGCGAAAGAGCAGACTGCATTAATCGCCTCTGGCTCAGTAGAAAAATCCTCTGGCAGGCAGCTACTGCCGTCACTAATGCCGCTGCTTTCATTTTTGCGGCTCATCTCTCCTGTTCTTATGATCTCAGTTTCAAGTACTTGGCTGCCCGAAAACGTATTTGAATCAAGCACTAATCTTTCATTACTAACACAAACATCGACCTCTTCGGTTCTTATGATCTTGCTCCGATGAACCTGGCTGCCGGAAGTTGTGTTTGAATCAAGCATTAATCTTTCATTACTAACACAAACATAGATCTCTTCTGTTCTTATGGTCTTGGTCTCATGAACTTGGCTGCCGGAAGTTGTGTTTCAATCAGGCAGTAATCTTTCATTACTTTCACAAATCTCGATCTTTTCTGTTCATATGATCAGCATCATGAACTTGGCTGCTGTCCCCGGCAAAAAATTTCCAGCCCAAACTTTAGTTTGAAGCAGGCCGCAATCTTTGATTGCTAACATCAATCGCGATCTCTTCTGTTCTTAGGATCTCAGATTTCCCACCTAAACTTGAGTTTGAAGCGGACAACAATCTTCTGTATCAGATATCAGCTTCAGCTGAGTGATTTCCAAGGCGTTATCGCAGGGGGTGCCGCCCGTCCTGAGCTGCAAAGTGACAGCAGCTCGCTACTCTTCCATGCATTCACCGATTCACTCGATTTCTGCAGATGGGGAAGAGGAAGATCTTGTTAGTCATGGAGCCTGATTCAAGCAGCCCCGACGATCTTGTCGCGGATCCAACTCCCGATTCGCTTTATAGAAAGCCTCTGAAATCACCACAAGAAATATGTATTTCTTCAAATCAAAACTTTGCATGTGTGTATCTACCTCTCTCTTGCGTATAATCCCTGACTCCTAACAGATCTTCAGCGTCCGAAGAGAGGAGAGACATATCGTAACCAACTGATCTAGGATAACATCTTTCAAGGAAAAAGGGCTAAATTTCACGAAAGATAAATCTATAAACTTCCACCTTCAAGGAGGGGCCCAAATTTGGGAATTCATCAAAAATAATCTAGTTAATTCCATCGAAAAAATCTTAAAAATCTGGAGAAGAATGATCTCGCTGAGACAAATTTCACTCACCATGCGGCAAATGATGCGCCATTGCTGATAAAAACTTTTTACGTATCACAAAATCTGGTCGCTGGTGAAGGCACGTAGTCGTACGTCGTCAACGTTCCCCCGGAGGAGACTTGTTTTTTTGCGGACACTATCGTCCGTTGCAATCTCCAGTCTTTGGCTCAGGTCGCCGATAACCTCGCCCGGAGAGGAAGATCCTCTTCCCCTCCCTGATGCCGTTCGCTAGATTAGTGGACGCCGATAGAGCAACGGATTCCCCTCCTCGATTAGATTCTTCTCTTTCGCCGGAGTAGCCTGCCACAGTGTCTGTTGGAAATAGTTAACTGAATAGTCTTTGGTTTTGTGCACGACGTAATTCCACGTCGTAATCCCCACTCCAAAAGACGAAACCGTTCTCAAGCGTTTCTCGATTTCTCTCCCCCCCTTCTCTCTCACTCTCTCTCTTCTCTCTCACTATTTTGTCAGCCAATCAGAAGCCAGAAGGGCACATGTATTCCTATTATAGTAGTATAGATTAGCAATTGTGCAACCATCTACCGTGGAAAAGACGAGAATACACTTGCGCCGCGCTTGTTAACAAAGCCAACATCCAACAAAGATAATCTAAACGCAACATACGTTAGTAAAAGATTTTCCCATGGAACACGCTGAACGGACAGACTAATATTAAAAAGTTTTGCTCTGGTTTGAGTAAACGGAATACTTTATTTTGTACCACAAAATGTCGTGGCCGGAACTTCATCTAAGAGTCCCAGATAGGTCCGTACGCCGCTATACCTTCAGCCCTGCAGGCAATGACAACATCTCTGCTTCCTTGGGGATTGCTTGTCACGACCACCGCCTCCGCATTCCACATCTTCGCAGTGTCAACAGCTATCATAGCCACGTTAGGCCGACCCGAGACGGCCGTATCGTGTATGATCACCTTCCCCTGCGGATGACCACGCAGCATCTCATGTATATCTGGGCCAAAGTTGTGATCCACAGACTTTGTAATCCAGACGAGGCACACATCGGCATCGCACGGCTGCAATAAGAACGAGAGAAACACGGCGATCCCCGACCCAGTGGCCACGAGTACAACCCTATTATACATATTCACAAGGTAGGGCAAGCCAGCAAAGTGCACTCTTCGGACCCAGAGATGGGTAGGGGGGTCGGACACAAGCCGCTTAGTAAAGTCACCAACTGCTCCTGCAAGCATCATGTGGGAGTCCTTGTTGTCTGATATAATCCCGAAGGCGTGCCATTCTGCCAGCGGCGAACGGCTTATTCTTCCCAGTAGGCCAGCTTTCACACCCCCAGAAAACTTGAGGAGCGAGGCGTGGCCGGAGGAGGAGGTCACCGACACGGGCACTCGTCTTACGGTGATCCACGGAAGCGCTGTAAGGACAGTCACGAGCAGGGTCAACCAGATTTCTTGCTGTCCGGCCAGCCTTGAGGCTGTGAGGTTATTGTATGAGTTTGTCTTCGGATTGTACCCAGCAGTAAGAACAACGAAGACCCACAGAAGGGCCAGAGCCGCCCACCCGGCGAACCAGTGGGTCCGCTCGAACAGATTGTGGTGCACGTGGCGGACCAGAGGGAACGCAAGGAAGCAAGAGAGGAAAAGAAGGGAAAGGATGACGGATGCAACAACGATAATCTCGGGACAGGTATCATCCCTGTGTTGCAGAGCCATCACGAGAGCGTAGACGAGCCAAGCAACAGAGGAGACACCGCAACCGCTGTGGATGCCTCCGATGGACTGGAGAAGTGACGTGGCAGCGGTCTTCATCCAGAGCGGCACCCGCGGCTTTCCCAAAGCCTTTACGGAGAACCAGAAGACTATCCTGAGGAAGGCCTCGCTCCTGCACAGGGTGAGAACTAGCAGGTTGTAGATTGCGAACGCCGCGGCCTTGCGCCTGGTGTAAGCCAAGTACCCGGAGATCGACAAAGATATGAGAATTAGGTTGAGGGTGATGGAAACTGTGAATAGTCTTTTGTAGACTGTAAAGAGTCCTTGATCTAGAAGAATGACTGACAACCTCGTGTCATTGCCCTTCAATTTCTGGACGGCCTGTGGCTTCTCTGGGTCCGCCGTGGCAACTGCGACGGTTGACTTCGGAACGTTTTCAAGGTGTTCGTCGTCTCCGAGGATGTCGCAAAAATGACTGCTTGGGTGGCTGCTGGATCTGAAACTGTGAACGGGCATGGGGTGTACTTGCGCCGTCGTTCCCTGTCCCGTAGAGAACGGAGGCCCGAGACTGTCGTGGATTTTGATCTCAAACGAAACTCCACGGCAGCTCGAGAATCGTGTTCTCTCCGCATCGATACCCTCCATTTAATGTTGGCCGGCAGTGATGTGGTTTGCTGGAAGACAATCGCTGCGTTTAACCAAGTCGTGGGCAAAGTATCGTTGTTTTATATGCATCTGGGGCAGCAAAAACGAAGCGAAATTTGACGTGTACGCATTGAATACCAACCAACTCAATGTCAAATGCTCACCAAATTCCTCTTATCCCAGTTTCTCTCGGCGGCGAATGTCAACTTGAGGTGGCTCATGCCAACTAGAGGCCGCGAATGTCAACTAGGGGCGGCGAATGTCAACTTGGGGGGCTAATGTCAACAAGAGGCGCAACTGCAAAAGCCGCGTTAGATTCTGCATCAGAAGACCTAATCTTTGATGCGCGGCGATAGAAGACGACACGTAGCACATCGCCTAACGTTTATTTACTTTTGTGCGGGGCCTGAAGAAAAGAAAAAGAATTATTGGCAGCGTAAGAGAGGAGAACTACAACCTTCTTATTATATATTTTGAATAATTTATCCTATTCGCTGATCGTCATATTAGTGTGTCTTAATATCCCGACTAAAATGTTTGAATCTCGTCCACTAATCTTCGGGTTAAAAAAATGATAGGAGATGGTCAAGAAAACGAAAGCATAGAAAATAGAGGAGGCGCAGTGGGGAAAAATTAAAAATGTTTTGGAGTCCTAACATAAGCGTACTCTTGTATCCCATACTCGCTAAAGATTTCTAGCGGTTAGGATTAAACATATGAGAAACATGGACCAATAAGGATTAAGCATGCCAGGAAACGATAAAGGAACTATATAAAATCTAGTTAGGATTAATCCAAATTTTGACTGTTATAACATGTTAAAATGGTAAGGATCAGTCAAGCGAACTAGCGTATAACCCTACGTACATTTTCTTTAAATACCAACGCACACATACGAGTAAAATTGATGGAAACACAATAATCTTAAAGACTTGTCGACTCTCTCTTTTCTTCCTCTGTCATCTCTCTCTTTCTCTCTCACATTCGTCTGTCATCTCTCCCAAGTTGATTTCCTGGAGCTCGACCAACTCTCTGTGGAGATTCTTCAACTCCTTGACTCTGCGACATGGCTTCAAGGTGGACAGGAACGAGGTAGAAGTAGATTAAGATGAAGTGAAGAAGAAGAAGAAGAAGAAGAAGAAGAAGAAGAATAGAGGAAGAAGATCGTTAAGTTTCTCTCCTCAAACAAAATGTACAATCTGGATGTTTAAATAGAGGAAGGAGAAGAAGACCGTTGCTCAGTTAGCCATTAGAGATAATCCCGAGCGTCGGCGATTACCTCTAATGGCTAGTTAAAATTAGCCGTTAAAGACAGCGGTGGGGTATGTGGTCTGCCGAGGTTGGCCGTCCGTTAAGAGTGTTGTGATTGGTGATCCAGATATGCTTGGATGAGTTGGATGGTCCTCGTTTTGGCGAGTTTGACTCTTATCAGCTTCAATACCCCTCGGCAAACTCAGCGGCGGAGGAACGACATTGAGCTTGGTTCTGAGCAAAGAAAATCGCGTTCGCGGAAGGCACTTGGTGGGGCATCAGCGAGTTGGCCTTCACTAGGGACGAATTTGATTTGAAGAGACTTGGCCGCAACCTGTTCACGCACAAAGTGGAAATTGATCTCGATATGCTTGGTGCGTGCGTGGAACACAGGGTTGGCGGCGAGATATGTAGCGCCAAGATTGTCGCACCAAAGGATAGGAGGGGAGGACGTTTGAAGACAGAGCTCTCGAAGAAGAGATTGGATCCAGATAGCTTCAGTAGCAGCATTAGCCAGAGCCTTATATTCAGCTTCAGTGCTTGAGCGGGCCACGGTTGATTGTTTCTTCGAGCTCCAGGAAATTAAATTATGGCCGAGAAAGATGAGATATGCACTAGTAGATCGTCGGTCAAGAGAATCACCCGCCCAGCCGGCGTCACTAAAAATGTTGAGAGTAAGACAGATCGAGAGTGAATAAAAAGACCGAAGAGTACAGTGCCTTTAAGATAGCGGAGCAGATGTGACGTAGGACAACTATAGAATGGACGACTAATGAATGGACGACTAAGGAATAGACGATTGGATTAACGGGGCTGGCTACGGATGGATGACGGCTAGGAAGGAATGGGTAAGGGAGGGATAAAAAAACCCACAGAAAATTCACACGGTCGGATTCGGAATTTAAAACTGATGAAAATCTAGTGGTGCACCTCCGACCCTTATTGAGGGCGGGAGTACTGTCTTTCCCCACCGCAACGATGCCTAAGCACCGAAATCAATATCCGAATTCGCGTCGCGAAGAAACACTCGAGAAACAGAGAGAAGAAGTGGAAATCCAAACCAAGTCTAATTCTGACGGCGGTGGAAACTTCTCGAGAAAATACTGAGCGGGGAACACTTCGACACCAAAGAGTTCAGGCGTACCTCGGCACTGTGGTGCGTGAAGAGGATGCGGGAAATTCTGATCGTGACAAGGTTGGGCGAGTTTGGACATTGAGAGGCCCACTGGACGACAAGATCTGCACGTTCCGGGCATTGAACGGCCCTAGCAGTGAGTAGTGTCGTTGTCGCAGAGTCAAGCGTATGCGAATACCCGCGCGCACGAAGCGCGCGTAGGGTGCGCGGAGTGCGCGTGGCTCGAAGCGTCGGACGACGTCGACGACGACTGACGCTGAGGCACAAGCGCGCGCGGTGCTTGCTGGCAGCCTAGGGCGCTCCAGAGGCGGCCTAGGGCGTGGCCTGGGTGGCCAGACTGGGGCAGCCTAAGCGCGCCCTTAGGCGGCCCTGTTTGGGCGGCCTTGGCAGGGGCTGCCTGGGCGGCTTTGGGCGGCCCTAGCAAGGGCGGCCCTGGGCGTGGCCTGGGGGCCGGATTGGGGCAGCCTGAGCGTGGCCTTGGGCGGCCCTGTTTCGGCAGCCTTGGGCTGCTCGTGGGTGGCCCTGGCAGGGGCTGCTTGGGCGGCCTTGGGCGGTCCTGGCTGGGGCGGCCTGGGCGGCCTAGGGAGGCCCTGGCAGGGGCGGCCTGGCTGGGGCGGCCTGGGTGGCCTTGGGCGGCCCTGGCAGGGGCGACCCTGGGGCGTGGCTGGGGCGGCCTGGTTGGGGCGGCCTAGGCGGCCTTGGGGCGGCCCTGGCTGGGGCAGCCTGGGCGGTCCTGGCGGCCCTGATTGGGGCAGCCTAGGCGGCCTTGGGGTGGCAGGTCTGAGAGAAAGAGAGGGAGAGGGAGAGAGAGAAATGGAAATGAGGAAGAGGTGGCCGGCGACGAACACTACAGTGGCGGTGGCGACGATGGCCAGGGTTTGAGGGTAGAGGGAGGCTGGGCAGTCCTCCAAGAAGAGTTTAACTGAAAACTCAATTCTTGAAATATGACTGCCTAATGTTTCATGAAAACAATGGCCTATATATAGGCCTTGGAGGAAAGAGAAATTGACAAGAAAGTAAAGACGTGCGCCGTGTCACGCCAAAGGGCTGTTGTGGATCTGCCTTTGGCGTCGTGTCATGACGCGCTTAGGGACGTGTGCTGGTGGAGACGTGCTAGTTGATGGTTGCAGCGTGTTGACTTTGGTGTTGACTCCAGTTGACCGTGGCGGTTTGACTTTGGTTGACTTCGCCGTCATGTCCATAGCAGGCATGTTGACTCCGGTGACTGTGGTGACGCATTCGACGATGATGTGTTGGCGCCCTCGCCATCAAGATGTTTAAGGGCTTGCCAGTCAGTGTACGCCGGAGCGTGCATCTTTTGGCAGAGTTTATTGACGACAAAGGCAATATCAGTGTGTTTTAAAGTTAAATATTGGAGGGCACCTACTAGTTGGCGATATAAGGTGGAATTAATCACGGATTCGGAGGATGTAGGGGAAGAGGACACGGCGAGTGGGGTGGGCAATGGTTTGCGGAATGTCATGTGTGCCTGGTTTAAAATTTTACTAATGTATTTGGATTGAGACAAAAGATAACCATGGGAGAGGAGGATGAGTTCAATGCCTAGAAAATGACGGGCAGGACCTAGATCTTTTATGGCAAATTCAGAATGAAGAGTAGAGACCAATTGAGAGATCGCAGTTGAATGAGGGGAGATAATAAGGATATCATCAAAGTAAATAAGGATGAAGATGGGAATCCGAGAGGAGAGTTTATAAAACAGAGAAGTATCAGTTTTGGAGGCGTTGAACCCCTGGGTGAAAAGAAAGGTACTCAAATGGGTAAACCAAGCACGAGGAGATTGCTTGAGACCATAGATGGATTTTTTGATAAGATAGAGGTGATCAGGATATTGAGAGTCTTGAAAGCCAGGTGGTTGTGCCATATAGATAGTGTCAGTAAGCTCACCATGGAGAAAAGCATAGGAAACATCTAGTTGATGAATTTTCCATTGATGGCTGATGGCGATGGCCAACATAAGACGGATTGTAGTATGTTTCACCACTGGACTGAACGTTTTAGTGTAGTCAAAACCCTCCTATTGATTAAATCCTTTTGCCACAAGGCGAGCTTTGTACTTGTCGATCTCGCTAGATGGTGGGTACTTGATGCGATAGACCCATTTACAGCCAATAACATGAACATTGGGATTGTAAGGTACACGATCCCAGGTATGATTATGCATAAGTGCATTGAACTCAGTTTGCATGGCTCGTATCCAGTTCGAGTCCTTGGATGCCATGGCAAAAGATGTAGGTTCAATAGGAGTGCTGGTGTGGGAGAGCAAGCATTGGGGTAGAGGATGTTTAATCGTGGAAGGAGAGGTGGAACAGGAATGAGATGGAGAGGAAGCTGGCTGTGTCGAGTGGGAATCAAGATAGAGATCATTGAGAGGACGGACTTTTAACAGGGTGCTTTGAGCAGGAGAGAAGTTGAGTGTGGGCAGTAGATCGAAATTGGAAGGATGATGCGGATCAAGGATGGAGTATTGAGCAGGAGAGGTAGGTGGAGTAGAGGGAGAAGAGGTACGAGGTTCAGAAAATGAAGAGGTAGGGAAGGCATCTATAGGTTCAGATGATGGGCGATGCGTGGAAGTTGAGTGGAGGGAGTTTGACTCAGAGAGGACTGGCGACGGTATGGAAGAGGGCCTTGGCAAGTCAGGTGATAAGGGAAAAGAGCCGAGGAGGCCAGGAGTGGAGGTAGTCAAAACAGAGGAGAAGGGAAAAATACCCTCAAAGAAAATAACATGGCAAGAGATAAAGAATTTACCTGTGTGGAGTGAAAGACAGCGATAACCAGTATGAAAAGGACTGTACCCAAGAAAGATGCACCTTTCGGATCTGCCGTCGAGTTTATGCTTGGCGTATGGCCTGAGAAATGGATAGCAAATACAGCCAAAAGTTTTGAGAAAAACATAGTTTGGTGAGCAGTTAAACAGGACTTCATAGGGGGACTGTTGATTGAGCACAGGTGTTGGAAGTCGATTCACAAGGTAGGCGGCGGTGACTACAGCTTCATCCCAGAACGATTTCGGCATGGAGGCGTGATGAAGCATTGCAAGAGCAGTTTCAATAATATGACGATGCTTCCGTTCAGCTGTGCCGTTTTTCTCAGGAGTGTGAGGGCAAGATATTCGATGGGTGATTCCTGACAGAAGATAAGTGTGGAGGGATTGATACTCTCCACCCCAGTCAGATTGCAGATATTTAATTTTTGAAGAGAGTTGCTTTTCAACTTGGTTTTGGAAGACTTGGAAAACTTGAAGCAAATCGCTTTTTCTTTTTAGGAGATAAAGCCAAGTATATCTGCTGAAATCATCCACAAAGAGAACATAATATGAGTAACCAGAGTGGGATAAAAGAGGAGCAGGGCCCCATAAGTCTGAATGAATAAGTTCAAGACAGGATTTGGCTGAATTTCCAGTGGGAGAAAAGGGTAATCGATGAGATTTAGAAACATTGCAGGCGTCACACAATAAATGTTTTTGACGATGAGAAAAGGGAAGTCGAAATTTTGAAATGATGGTATTTAAGATCTTCAGCTGAGGATGCCCAAGACGTGAATGCCAGATTGCAGGAGTGGATCTTTCGCCGAGGTTGACAGATTTAGGCGACGGTGAGGACAAGTAGTAGAGTCCTCCTCTAGTTGTTCCTCACAGGAGTATTTGATGAGTTACAACATCCTTCGCAAGACAATGAGAAGCGTGAAACTCAACATAAACGTTGTTATCTGCAGTTAATTTTTGGATCGATAAAAGATTTTTTGTTATTTCAGGGACGTGTAAAATATTTTGGAGAGATAAAATACGATCACTGGTAGTGATTTTGGATGAGCCGATGGCAACGATATGCAAACCTGATCCTTTTCCAATTTGGAGCTGATCGGTCCCTTGATAAACTTGATTTTGTTGAAGGAGAGTGGGATCGGCCGTGACATGATGCGTAACCCCGCTGTCGGGGTAACAGCCTTGGCTTTCCACAGAGTACGCATGTGGCTGAGGTCCAGTACTTGAGTGTGAAGCATGTTGGGAGAGCTTGATGAATTCTTGACACTCTTGCACGATGTCCGAACTGAGAACACACTTGACACCGAGGTTGAAATCGTTGATTTCTTCCTTGACCTCTGCCTTGGCCAAAACTGTTGGAGTAGTGTTTGGTGTGTTCCCATTTTGGACCGGAATTATAATGTCCAGATGTCTGCTGAGGGACGTGACGCTGAACTGCATTTGCCATTACAGGAAATCCTCCATTGTTGACTTTGTGATGATGCATTAGATATGCATCATAAGCTTTCAGATTAGCGACAATTTGCTCAAAGTTCATGTGGTCAAGATTGGCATTTATGCTTATAACAAATGGAGAGTATTCGGTATTTAGTCCTTGTAAGAAGGTGAATATAATCGATGTTTCACTGACCTGTTCACCAACTGCTTCCAGGGCTTCAACAAGAGAGCAAAAGTTCTTGACATATTCATCTGTTGTCATGGATCCCTGTCCCACGTTATGAAAATTTCAATGTAGCTCCATGACTCTGGACTGGAGTCTGCTGGCGAAGGTTCTTTCTAACATGTCCCATGCTTCCTTTGACTTCTTGGCCTTGGTTACACATGGAAGGACAGCTTCAGATATTTTTGAGTGTAGGAAGCCAATAACTTGTTGATTGATCCTCCACCATAGCTTGAATTCAGGATTGTCAACAAGGTTTCCTTGTTGATATGTGATTGATATAGGGGAGAGGGACCGTCAATGAATTTGTGTAGATTGTACCCATTGAGAAGAGGAAGAACAACGCCCTTCCACGTCTGATAGTTATCTGCGTGCAGCTTAGTTGACACGGTCATTCCTGGAGGAATAACGAATGGGACATGGCCGACGGGCATGGTGCTGATCGGGCTGAACCAGCTGGTAGCGAGCTTCCCATCTGGCGTAGTCATGGCTCTGATACCATGTTGAGATTCATCAACTCCTTGACTTTGCAACATGGCTTCAAGGTGGACAAGAACGAGGTAGAAGTAGATTAAGATGAAGTGAAGAAGAAGAAGAAGAAGAATAGAGGAAGAAGATCGTTAAGTTTCTCTCCTCAGACAAAATGTACAATCTGGATGTTTAAATAGAGGAAGGAGAAGAAGACCGTTGCTCAGTTAGCCGTTAGAGATAGTCCCGAGCGTCGGCGATTACCTCTAACGGCTAGTTAAAATTAGCCGTTAAAGACAGCGGTGGGGTACGTGGTCTGCCGAGGTTGGCCGTCAGTTAAGAGTGTTGTGATTGGTCGATCCAGATGTGCTTGGACGAGTTGGATGGTCCTCATTTTGACGAGTTTGACTCTTATCAGCTTCAATACTCTCAACAGAAACATAAGTGGCGATCTCGTGTCTTCGAACTCTTTGCATGTTGAGTGAGAGCTGGTTGTCTAGAGGTTGGCCAATCTATTTATAAAGAGAAAAATGGAAAAAACAAGTTGCAAAAATACAACATGGACATCAAAATGAAGAGGGAAACCACAAGAAAATAACCAGGACAAGGAAACACATCGGATAAAAAAACTAAAGCTTCTAGCACCACTCCTTTATTACGCGTTCTCAAGGCCAATCACTAAATAGATTGAGAATCCACTTAACGATATAAAACAATGTCGAAAAATGTGCAGGACGGGAAAATAAACAAGGAAAGGAAAGATAGATATAGAACACAGGCCCATGTTTCCTCTGAGTTCCTTCTATTTTCTACAAGGATTTTACAGGTCATCATTACAAAATCAAAGAATAAATTATAAGAATTAAAAAGGGCCCGATATAAGAGACGGAAATTGTGGAGCCTCATAATGCTGGATACCAACCATAATTCCAGTTTTCAAATATGTTTTATATACAAGCTTAACTTACAAAACATAACGAGAGAAGAGAATTGACCAGTTGACGTTTTCTCGACTCGCCCTAAGGCCTGAAACTGTTGGAGAGAGAGAAAGACAGAAGGGGATAGATGAGGTGGGAGAAAGGAAAGGAGCGAGAGACAGAGGCAGGCAGAAAGAGAGAGAGATAGAAGAGCAAAAGAGAGAGTGGGCGAGAAAAAAGAGAGCAGAAAGAGAGGAGGCAAGTGGGAAAGTGTAGGAGAGAGAGAGAGAATGAGAGATGATCTAGAAACAGAGAGTGTGAGAAAAGAGTTAGAAAGGAGTTAACAAGATAGTGTATGAGATAATAAATAGAGAATAGTAAGAGCAATAGTAGCAAGAGAGAGATAGAACGTAAAAGAAAAGAGAGAGGGAGAGAGAAGAGCAGGATAGAAGTGTGTGAGAGAAGAGAGAGAGACCTGTAAACGAGGTAGTGTGTCAGAGAGTAAATAGAGAATAATGAGGGAGACATGAGGAAGAGCGAGAGTGTTTGTGAGCAGAGAGAGAGGGAGGAGCAAGATAAGTGTGTGAAAGAGAGAGAGGAGCAAAAGAGAGATGTGCGAAAAATTAGAGTGGAGCAAGAGAGAGAAAGAGAGGAGCAAGAGTGAGAGTGTTTGAAAGAAGAGAGGGAGAACAGAGAGCGGGAGGAGAGTTGGAAGAGAGGGAGCGTGTGAGAGAAAAGACAATAGCAATCATGAGAGAGAGAAAGAGGAGCAAGAGAGTGAGGAGAGAGAAATGGGGTGCGAGACAAAAATGATAGGGACAGGAGCAAGAAGTAGTGTGTGACACATGAGCGATAGAGAGGGAGGAGCAATAAATAGTTGATGAGAGATGTGTGAGAGAGAGAGGAGCAAGAATTATAGTCTTAGACACGAGCGAGGAAGAGAGAAGGAAGTCGTGTGTGAGACAAGAGTGAGAGAGAGAAAGAGAGAGGAGCAAGAGAGAGTGTGTGGGAAAAGATCGCGAGAGACATGGACGTTTCTTTTATGCCTTCCGCTATGCTCAATATGACACGTAAGATATCTGTCTTATCCACCTCAAGTAGGCTTGTCGGGCAGGTTAGGAAGGACATCCGTTCCACCTGAGTTCATCATTCGCAATATCCAGAGCGATGGAGGGATGATGAAACGCAACAACCTCCGCCGTCAGTCACTAGTCATTCATCCTGGATGATGGATGACTGACAAAGGAAATCATGCGGGTCGTAGCCGTTTGGATGTGGGAACTATGGATAAGTTTTTTAAGCGATGTAATATACTCTATCTCTCTATTGTCCCTCTCTCGTACTTTATCTCTCTTTCTCTCTCTTATTCTCGTGCTCACTTATAATTGCTTATTCCCTCTCTTTCATGTCTCTGTTGACGAAACTCAAGGAGGATGTCAACCAGCATAAAATTTACACCGGGCATAAATTTTTGAATTTGATCGTGTGATTTATGGTCTGTTTTATCCCTCCCCAGACTAGATAGTCTTCCTACCAAGTTTTCCCTAGTCATCCTGCATCATGATCTAGTTGCTGATTCCTCATTAGCTGTCTAGCTCTCTCTGATGCAGGATGACTAGGGGAGACAGATGCAGGATGATGAAGGGAAACTGGGTACTAGTACAATCTAATGTTGGGGTAGGATAAAACAGACCACGAATGATGCGATTGAGTTCGAGGATTTAAATCCGATGAAAAATAATGATGATGCAGCCCCTTTCGTCGTCGAGGGCGGGAGTACTGACCTCCAACCACCGCGGTGAAACAAAGCACCAAGATCAATAAGTTTGAATAGACGATTGGTTGAAGATTCAAAGGCCTATTCAATCTAATCGCTTAAAGATTCAAAGTCCAAAATTAATCTGACAGCGGTGGATAAACACATGAAGAATAATGGATGAAGAACACGATCACCAAAGAGTTCAGAAAGTACCTCGGCACTAGAATAGTGCGTCCTGGCGATGCGGGAGATTCTCGATGCGATGTTGGCTATGGCGATTGAAATGCGCTACAACAGGGTGTCGCGGATCCAAAATCGCGGTCAGTTGGCAGGGGGTCAAGGGGGGAGTTTCCCCTTTTAGCAGTTGGGGACACCTCCCTGAAACCTAAATGGTATGCGGGACACCAAGTGGCTGAGAGGGTGATTTGGAGTGTGTGCTCGGCGGGCACAGGAAGGCAAGTGGTCTTCTCGACGGTGGCGGCGGTGGCTCGCCTGAGATGACGGCTAGGGCAAGCTTCCTTTTAGAAGAAGAAACTTTAATTCCAACAGAAATTCACCAAGCATTTCAAGAACATTTGGCCAATGTATAGGCCTTGGAGGAAAGAGAAAGAAATAAAAAATAGATGAATATAGATGACATATGGATGTGTCACATCATAGGGCAGTTTTCGAATTGGCGTTTGATAACTTGCAAATTACCAGGATTAATTAATGAATTTTTACATTATATTTATGTGTTTTAATGACCATATTTGCATGTTATCATCTTTAAATGAAGATAAATGACTTACACTTCGATTTTACTATTATTTCTAATTTTTATCATTTTTTACATGGTATTTAACCTCATCTCATTAAAGAAATATTTTTTACAGGGCTTTAAATACTTGGATAGAGGTTGGTAAGGGCTTTCCTATGTTTTTAGAATTTTTCCCATATTTTAATATAATTTTTTGACCATTCTATAGTCAAGAAATGATTTTTATTATTTAAATAACACATATTCTATTTATTTGTCATTTTATAATACATTTATAAATATATCACATGGCATCCACGTCATTCGCCTGAAATTTGGGCAAATAAGTGGATGCGTGTTTTTGTTTATATAAATAAAAAGATCATTATTAGTTCATTATGGCATCACAATATGCGATGCCATAATGGGCAATCATTAGCTAGAAAGAAGCGAATGGCGCGGTCGGCAAGATAAAAAAGGTACATTTGTCTTTTATTTCGCATAATCATTGACTGCAGAATCGATAATCGCGTGCACTAAATGCACGTGGGAATCAATTCCGCATTTATATATATATTCCATGTGGATTTAAATAAAAGACGGCCGCTTTTTTGTTTTTTCGCGTGCATTAAATGCACGCAGAAATCAATTAGCGAATATTATTAAATAGCGGTAATTTCATCGCTGTACTTTTTTTATTATTTTATTTTTTCAGCGGCGCTGACGGGTGACGCGGCATATTTCTAGCCATTTAAACACAGGAATCACTATCCAATGATTGGGCTGGCGGATGCGGAAAACTACGTGTCAGAACGCGATCCGAGAAGGCAGAATTTGAGAAAGAATGCGTCAGGCAATCAGAAAAATTGAATTTTTTAATAATAAAATGAGCCAACGGCCTAGATTAATCTGCAGTAAAATGACGATATATTGAGATCTAGATGTTTGATTGGGCTGAAAGTTTGAGGGCATGTTTGTGTTTTCCCCTCTACAATCGAGAGGGTTGGATCTTTAAATAGAGGTTTGAAAAAAAGCAAAATTCACTTTTTGAAGCTCTCCCCAAGGATTTGGCCAGGAAGGACACAGGAGTTGCTTTGGAAGTCGACAGATCTTGATCCTCCATTCAAAGTTGTAAGCTTATGATTTGTATTTTCAATTTCTTCTTGAACGATTCTAAAACGCCAAGGCATGGGTGAAATGTACATGCCCTAGAAGTTGTTTTGATTGAAATTAGCATTGTATTTTGAGTCTGATTCGAGATCTGATTTTTAATCTTTACATTGAAGTAGATTTCGAACAATTCTGCATTTTTAGATTTTTAATGTAGGGTCAGATTTTACATTTTTCCAAATTCTTCACTTTCTCTCTCTAGGTTAATTTGTCTACTTTCTCTCTCTATATTTCAAATTTATTATTGGAAATTTAACTCAATATATAAAAACCCTAAATAAAAAATTTCAGCCATAAATTCGTCCATCTTCAACTCCAATCTCAAAATCCCTTTCTTGATTATTAAATTCCCAATTTTAATTCATAAAAATTATCTTAAAATTATATAATAATTGGGAAATGAATAATCTGAATTATTCTGATCTTATAACTGAAATAATTCTATCTTTAGCTTTTTGGCTGAAATATTTAAAATCAAAATTGAGTTTTTACTTGATTTGAATTAATTAAAAACATTATTAAGTATAATTAAGGTTTATTAATTGAAAAATAAATTCATCGTTGAATTAATTCATTAAAAAATGGATATAAATTCTTGCTTGCTGCCTCCCTGTGGTTCGACCCCTTGCTTGCTCTATATTCTATATTTAGTGATTAAGGGTATTTATGAATTTTATTGTATAAGTCTAAACGTCAAATCAATGACATATTTACACACATTTTTAGGCTTATCAGTGTTGATGACGTGACATGACATAGGACGTCTTGTGTGGAGGTGGAGGCACGTTCGGTTCCAATGTGCAGTCGTGGTTGCTACCAATTCCCCGGGGGTCAGAAGAACTCGACTCCGTTGAGTTGTCGTTACAAAGCTCTAGTGGGATAAGCAGATCCGGTCAAAGGTGAGCCAAGTCCTCGTCCAAAATCCATGAGTCGTCTGTCGATGGTTTTCCCTGCCAACAAATAAGAATATTCTGCACCGTCCCACCCTCGGTGAAAGTGATTACCTCATCCAGTATAGCCTCAATGTGCTCTTGCTAGTCGGAAGGTAATGAAAGAGGGGTGGACAAGTCAAAGTCGCTCACTAGAAAGTCGATGGGTAGGGATTGGTCATTAGATGAGAGAGGTGGGGCTTTATATTCGACCAAATTTGAAATATTGAAAGTGGCGCTTATCCCCATGTAGAGGGTATACCAACGCCATAGGCATTTTGGCCAGCTCACTTTAGGATCAAGAACGGCCAGGCACTATGAGCGTGAAGCTTCGTAGCCCGCTTGGGAGAAAATCTCTCTGGCCTTACTCTCACCATCACCATGTCACCTTCCTTAAAGTCGCAAAAATGACGGTGTAAATCTGTAGTCTGTTTGTATGATGCATTGGTATTCGTGATGTGATGATGAATGTCCTCATGCAGTCTTCTATTATGATTTGCCAATGACTGACCATCGATTGAGACTATAGCATGTGGCAACATGGGTATTAAATCGATAGGTTTACGAGGTGGGTGACCATGAATAATTTCAAAAGGACTCATGCCAGTGGTACGGTTGACAGAAGCGTTGTAGGCAAATGCGGCGCGCAGAATGACAATGTCCCAAGATTTGAGGTTATCCCCAACCAATGATTGTAATAGATTGCCCAAGCTTTTATTAACAACTTCAGTTTGACCGTCAGTTTGGGGATAAAAAGCCGTTGAAAATTTGAGTTTAGTTCCAAAGACATGCCAAAGGGTCTTCCAAAAGTAGCTAGTGAATGTGACATATGTGTCTGATACTAAACTCTTTGGAAGACCATGCAGGCGGATGATTTCATTTAAATAGATTCGGGCGACACACGAAGCGTCAGAAATTTTTGTACAATCAATAAAGTGGGTCATTTTTGAAAAGTGATTGACAACTACCAGGATGGAATCATGATGCTTATGAGTGCATGGAAGTCCAAGAACAAAGTCGGTGCTTACGGCATCCCAGGGTTTACGAGGGACTGGTAAGGGAGTATAGAGACCCGTGTTCTGTTTTACCTGTTTACCAAGAGCACACACATGACATTGAGCTATAATATTTGCTACATCTCACTTTAGGGATGGCCAAAAAAATTTATGCTCAATGGTTATAATCGTTGTATCTCGTCCAAAGTGACAACTTAAGCCTCTGGCGTGTATCTCCCAAACAAGAAAGCATCTAAGCGAAGTCTTTGGGATGCATAGCCGACGGTCATGGAAAAGAAATCCATCTTCTAGAATTTAGTCCTGGGTTTTTGGATTAGGGTATCTTCCCAATGACTAGATGATAGGCGCAAAGTGTGGACAATCTATATAAAGATCCTTTATTTGATCAAAGCCAATCATCTCAATTTTCATGACATTCAAAATGTGGACTCGTCTACTTAATGCATCTACGACCCTATTCTCGACGCCTCTCTTATGCTTCAGGACAAAAGTATATGATTGAATGTACTCAACCCATTGAACATGCCTAGGATTTAAGTTCTGTTGGGAATGAAGGTACTTTAATGCGTCATGATCGGGATAGAGAACAAAATCTTTAGAAAGCAAATAGTGGCACCAGTGACGTAGTGATTGAACAATGGCATAAAAATCCTTATCATAAGTTGAATATTTGAGCTTGGCATCATTCGATTTCTCACTAAAAAATGCAATGGGATGATTCTCTTGACTCAAAAACTCCAATTCCTAACCCGGATGCATCACAAGCTGTCTCAAACACTTAACTAAAATCTGTTATGCAGAGGATTGGAGCTTTGGTCATCAAATTTATACCCTCAAAGGATTTCTGTGCTAATATAGTCCACTCAAAATGGTTACCCTTTAGGCATTCAGTCATGGGTGCCATAATAGTACTTAAGTATGAGATGAAGTGACGATAGAAAGTCGCTAAACCATGGAAACTACGAATATCATGAACACTCCTAGGAGTAGGCCATTGGGTTATGACATCTATTTTAGTGGTCGATAGAAACACCTTGTGCAGATAAGATAAATCCAAGGAATGAGACATGATCAACAAGGAATGAGCATTTCTTTGGATGGTCATACAGTTGTTCAGCCTTTAAACATCACATACTAGGCATAGGTGATGGACATGATCATTCCTAGATTTAATATAAATAATTATATCATCAAAGTAAACAACAACGAAACCCCGAGTGAATCGTCTAAGGATATGGTTCATCAATCGTTGAAACGTACTAGGAGCATTTGACAATCCAAAAGGCATATCCTTCCACTCGTATAAGCCATCCTTGATTTTAAATGCTGTTTTCCACTCATCTCCATAACAGATTCGGACTTGATGATAACCACTCTTTAGATCAATTTTTGAGAAAATCACTGAACCAGCCATCATATCGAATATATCATCAATGCGAGGGATTCAAAATCTCTACTTAACGGTGATCTTATTAATGGCTCCACTGTCAATACACATGTGCCGATTCCCATCCTTTTGGGGAGCTAACAGTGCAGGGATGGCGCATGGGCTATGGCTCTCTTGGATAAATCCCTTATCCAATAGTTCTTGGACTTGACGTTGAAGATCCTTATATTGTGTGGATCCATACAATAGTGAGGAAGATTTGGTAAGGATGAACCGGGAATAAAATCAATGGTATGCTGAATATCACCCATAGATCATGGGGAAAGATGCTCTCAAATTCACCTTGTAATTTAGAGACCTCTAGTGGTGGTGGTATGGAATTTTTCGGAGAACGATCACGAATCATGGCTAGACAGATGGACAGCTCACTATCTAATTCCTTTAAAAATTGGTGCCCGTTGAGGATACATAGACCTAATGACATAGTTTTCAGTGTAGGTCTCTTAAGGATGCGATGTGATTTTATTACCCTTATAAATGAATGAACAAGTGTTACTCCTACCAAAAATATGTACATCATTATCATAAAGCAAGAGGACCAAGGATAATGCTTCCAACCTTCATGGGTAACACATTGCACAATACCTTTTCCTCGTATGATTGCACTTTGAGAGGAATGAGGCATTGATTCTTCACAGGGATTGATGTAGCATCGATCCATGATACATAATAGGGATGAGGATGATCAATCGATGGTAACCCCAAACGTGAAGTCATAACATCGAATACATCATTGATGCAACTACCACTATCTATGATTGTTTTGCACATCTTATCATCGATCTTAAAATAAGTGTTAAATAAGGACGTCCTCAATGCAGAATCATCGGTAGATGGTTGAGTCAGAGTGCAGCGAACAACACCCCTAAGTGAAGTAGATGGATCGCGTCGTGGGATGGATGGTGGGCAGTTAGTGATACCAATGAAACTCAGCAAACCATCTTCATGCACGAACTCATCTACTACGTAGTTCTCTACCCTATATTCTTCCTCATCGATAGGTTGCTCTTCCAAGGTCGGCTCACCCTCAATGGACTCATGTCCTATGTGCAAGGCCCGAGAGGGGCATTGAGAGGCTTTATGATGACTTCTCTTGCACTTAAAGCATGTTAAGCTAGACGACCCAATTTGTGCTGGGTTAGATTGCAAAGGGCCCTTGTGGTAGAGTCGAGGGACGAAGTGGTACGACTGCTGGGTTGTAGCGGAGTAGAGGATTGTAGTGTACGGTCAGGAACACAGTGCTAAGCGGGGGTGCAATTCAGAGCGGGCACTGGTAATGGGGGAGCTAGAGGCGGGTTGCATGGAGCTGATCTGTTAGAGTAGGAGGGATAGGCACGATCGGTAAGGGCGGGACGGCCACTAACTACAGGACTGTAATATAGAGTTTGGCAAAGCTCAAGATCCTCTACAATATTATAGGCCGCCTTGCGAACAAGTAACTCTGTCCCCAAATATGGGTTGAGTCATATTCTAAATCGGGATATGATGACTCGGGGATTCTCCTCAACTCGACACCTCATGTAAAACACTTCAAATTGGGTAATGTAATCCAACACAGGGTGTCTACATTGTTGTAACTTTTGCCATTGATATAGGAGATTATCTAAATAGGCAATCGAGACATATTTCTCACGTAATTTATCTTGCATTTGGAGCCACGTGTCTATTGGTGCCTCTCATTGATTATAGATTGAAAATTCAAGGTTCTCCCAAAAAAAATTGGCTTGACCACCTAACTTCATTTTGGCATATTGAACTTTCTGCAACTAAAGCATATTATACCATTGGAAATAACTATTCAGCTTAGACTCCTAATCAAGATATTCCTTAGGGTCCCTTGATCCCTCATAATACAAGACATATATTTTGACACTCCTTTGAATCTGTTGCCAATGATTGTCATGATCCTGACGATGGTAATCACAAGGTTGTGCCCGATCCTCAGGAGGATAGGGATCGCCCGGTTCAGGGCGATTCCATTCCAACCTCGTCGCTTACGTCAGGCGGATAGGATCATTGTGCGGGGAATGATTCCTATCATGACCTGGGATCCTATCCTCTGGTGGATAGTAATTTTCACGAGGAGGACGATTTTTATCTTGTACCGGGTTTCTATCCTCAAGCGGATAGGGATCGTCCGGTGGATTGGGGCAGCCTGGGCGGTCCTGGCGGCCCTGATTGGGGCATCCTAGGCGGCCTTGGGGTGGCAGGTCTGAGAGAAAGAGAGGGAGAGGGAGATAGAGAAATGGAAACGAGGAAGAGGTGGCCGGCGACGAACACTGCAGTGGCGGTGGCTACGACGGCCAGGGTTTGAGGGTAGAGGGAGGCTGGGCAGTCCTCCAAGAAGAGTTTAACTGAAAACTCAATTCTTGAAATATGACTGCCTAATGTTTCTTGAAAACAATGGCTTATATATAGGCCTTGGAGGAAAGAGAAATTGACGATAAAGTAAAGACGTGCGCCGTGTCACGCCAAAGGGCTGTTGTGGATCTGCCTTTGGCGTCGTGTCATGACGAAGGGAAACTGTGTACTAGTACAATCTAATGTTGGGGTAGGATAAAACAGACCAAGAATGGCATGATCGAGTTTGAGGATTTAAATCTGGTGAAAAATAATGATGGTGGAGCAACTCCTCGTCGAGGGTGGAAGTACTGTCTTACAACCAGCGTGGTGAAATAAAGCACCAAGATAAGTAAATTTGAACGGATGATTGCTAGAAGATTCAAAGGACTATTCAGTCTAATCGCTTGAAGATTAAAAATCTAAAACTAATTTGACAGTGGTGGATAAACATTTGAAGAGTACTGGATGAAGAACATGATCACCAAGAGTGCAGAAAGTACCTCAGCACTAGAGTAGTACATCGTGGCGATGTGGGAGATTCTTGACGCGTCGTTGGCGGGGGCGATTGACGTGCGCTATGACAGGGTGTTGCGGATCCAACTGCGTGGTCTGTTGCTAGGCGGTCAAGGGGGGAGTTGTCCCCTTTAGGGGTTCGAGATAGCGCCCGGAACCTAAATAGTATGCACGGTGGCAAGTGGCTGCGATGGCGATTTGGAGTAGCCGACTGGATGTGAAGACCAAACGGCAAGCAAAGGTACTAGCTGATGTAATACATTGAGCGTGCTGGGATCGGACGGCTCATATTACGTCACAGGACGAAGAGAATTAATTCGTGAGTATTTATGAAATGAATGCCGCGAGTAAGAAATCCCGTTAATGAGCAATAATCGATGACCACGGATAGGGAAGAAGGCCTACACCAATCAATAACGAGATATTGATCCTAATCAGACACCCAATGACCCTTAGGATCGACTAAGATGCGTAAGGAATGAGGGGCGTTTGATGGCCCAAAGGAGTTCGACGCCTAGATCGGCAATTTAACCCTCTACCACAAGAAAGTTCCTACCCCTCGGCGAAGGTGGCTATCCTTTCAATAAGAGAGTGAAAATTGGCAGAGGACGAGATAGCGGAAGACGAGATGACAGAAAGTAATAATACTAGTACTAATGGAGGGGAGAGGAGATGGTATCTGGTTTGTCGATAGTCCACGGCGCGTCAAACGTGTAGCATCTCCAGAGACAGTGTGGGTCGTTTGTAGGCCGTAGTAGTAGGCGCACAGACGACAACGGTGGAGACGCACACGACATCGGTTTGGCACAGGGTCTGGCGTGAGGGGGCACCGAGCGCAGGTGGGTGTTGGCCGGCGACCACGGGCGAAGGGCGCATAGGGTGCACTGGGGTGGCGCAGGCGGGTGTTGGGCGGCGACCACGGGCGAAGGGCACATAGGGTGCACTGAAGTGGCGCAGGCGCAGGCCGGCGGGCGCACACGGCAGTACGCCGACGGACGGGTGCGGGCGCTCACAGGCAGGGGCGCGCGAGGCACACGCAGGTGGGCACACGCGGGGGCGCACACGGTGAGGGCATGCACGGCGCGCGCATGACAGTGGCTCGCGGAAGTGGGCACGAGGGGGGGTTGCGCCGGTGCGGACCGGCTCACGCGTGCAGAGGGCTCTCTGGAGGGGCGCACACGAGGCCGCGCGTGGGCTGCCGCACGCAGGGAGCGCCCTCGGAGATCCACGTGTCATCGGATGACGGACGTCCCTGCCAGTGGACTAGGAAAGTGCGACCTACCCGCTCCCCCTCAGCGTGAATTACCTCATGCCATATCGTTTCTATCTCGTCTTGCCGTACAAGGGTGGGAAATGAAGAAGGGGCTGGTTAACACTCACTCTCTTTACTACTAAGGCTCGAGTGGCTGTGAGGCTCAGTGATGGGTGGCGAAGGAAGGTATCGGGATAGATCACTGACATTAAATGTTGAACTAATCCCCCAAGTTGGCGGGATGCTCACAACATAGCCGTTGTCATTGATCTTCTGGGCTATCGGGAAAGGCCCGACACTACGAGCATGGAGCTTCGTAGCGACCCCTGGAGAGTACCTCTCACGCCTCAATCTAACCAGGACTAATTCTCCTTCAGAGAATGACATTGACCTACGACCCTTATCAGCAGATGCCTTATATTGCTCATTCATGGATGCAATGCGTGTATGTATGATGTCATGCATGTCCCTAATTTGTTCTGCAACTTCTAATGCATTATCTGAGATCCTCTGTTGCGCATCTAATGGCATGAGGCCAAGGGGTCGACGTGGAAGTTGACCATAGATGATCTCGAACGGGGCCTTCCCAGTGGTGCGAGTCACCGAGTAGTTGAAGGCAAACTCCGCTCGAGGGAGTACTTGATCCCATGTGGCTACGTTATCGCCAACAATAGATCTGAGTAGATTGCCAAGGCTGCGATTAACAACCTCGGTCTGGCCATCCGTTTGGGGATGGTAGGCTGATGAAAACTTGAGATGTGTGCCCATGAGGACCCACAACATTTTCCAGAAATAGCTAGTAAATTTGACTTCTCAATCTGAGACGATTGTCTTGGGCACCCCATGTAGCTTGACGATGTTGTCGAAGAAGAGACGAGCTATCCGTGAGGCGTCGGCGGTCTTTGAGGACGGAATGAAATGTGCCATCTTAGAAAAGCGGTCTACCACGACCATGATCGAGTCGTGGTGACGCACGGTTTTGGGTAATCCCAAAATGAAATCAAGGCTAACGTCCTCCCGTGGCCTCGCCGGTACCGGTAGGTGAGTATACAACCCCATGTTTTGTTTCGTGAGCTTGGCGCACGAACATGTGAGGCATCGAGCGATAAATTTCCCAATGTCCCTTTTCAAAGACGGCCAGTAGAAGCGCTGCTCCAGCGCGTGGATCGTCTTGTTGATTTTGAAATGCCCACTAAGTCCACCGGTGTGTGTCTCATAGATGAGGAAGTCTCAAATTGAGGTCCGAGGTATGCAAAGTCTTTTGCCGTAGAAGAGGTAGCCGTCGTCGATAAAGAAATCCTTCGACCTTGGGATGGCCGTGTCCATGAGTGAGGCATAGACTGTCTAAAAGTTTGGACACTCGGCATAATCGTCACGAACCTTTTCAAACCCAAGGACTTGGGTCTTCATCAAGTTGAGGACTAGTGGCCGCCGGCTCAAGGCGTCGGCGACGACGTTGTCCTTCCCCTTTTTGTGGCGGATGACAAATGTGAAGTCTTGGAGATACGCAATCCACCGAGCGTGTCGGTCGCTGACCTTCCTCTGGTCTTGCAAGTGTCGTAAGGCACCGTGATCCGAGTACAGTACAAACTCCTTGGGGGGTAGGTAGTGTCGCCAATGGCGGAGGGACTGTACGAAAGCGTAGAACTCTCGGTCATAGTTGTCGTACCGCCGTGGAGTATCATTCAGCTTCTCGCTGAAGTACTTGATTGGGTGCCCTTCCTGGCTGAGGACTCCTCCAATCCGACCCCTGACGCATGCACGCAACCTCAAAGACTTTGTTGAAATCCAGTAACTTAGGTACCGAAGCCTCGGTCATGAGCTTCTTGAGGAGCTCGAAGGCCTGGTCCGCGGAGGGAGTCCATTCAAAATTTTCACCCTTTAGAATGTCGGTGATGGAAACTGTGACTCCACTAAACCCTGGAATAAACCTCCAATAGAAGGTTGCGAGTCCTATAAAGCTGCGAACATCATGAATGCTCTTGAGATTGGGCCAAGCGGTGATGGCATCGATCTTGGCCCGGTCGGCGGCTACTCCGTGTGCGGATAATATGAATCCGAGGAAGGAGACCTCTGAGGTGAAGAAGTTGCACTTCTTCGGGTGTGCATACAACTTTTCCCAGCGTAGAGCTGTGCACACGTGTCGCAAGTGTTGGGCATGCTCCTGTCTTGTTTTGCTGTATACTAGAATGTCGTCGAAGTATACGACGACAAACCTGCCGATGTAAGGCCGAAGTACCTCATTCATCAAACTTTGAAAGTTACTAGGCGCGTTTGATAACCCGAATGGCATGACATTCCACTCGAAGAGACCATCCTTTATCTTGAATGCCATCTTCCATTCGTCTCCTGGTCTTATTCGTACCTGATGGTAGCCACTCCACAAGTCTATCTTGGAGAAGATAGATGCCCCTACCATCTCGTCGAATAAGTATTGGACTCGTGGAATTGGAAAACGGTATTTCACCGTGATCTTATTGATGACTCGCGAGTCGCAGCACATCCTCCAAGTGCCATCTTTCTTTGGAGCGAGCAAGGCCGGTACTGCACATGGGCTAAGGCTTTCCCGAATTAAGCCTATAGCTAGCAAATCCTTCACCTGGCCGTATAGCTCCTCGTACTTGACCGGGTCTGACCGGTAATGTGGGAGGTTGGGGAGGGTTGCTCCCGGGACCAAATCGATGGCGTGTTAGATGTGGCGTAAAGGTGGGAGCTCATTCGGCAGCTCTGCGGGGAACACATCGGCATACTCCTCGAGGAGTTAGATGACCTCGGGAGTGGGGTTCTCATGACCCGAGTCGGTGACTTTGTCGGATAAAGTCACGGCGTAACATATAGGGCTGAGTTCTCTATCCTGCTCCAACTCTCGCCGGAAGATACAACCATTGGTGACAATGGCAGGAGGTGTAGTGCGTGAAGGGATTGTCGCGGTCTGAGTGGGTAGTGACGGCAGTTGTACCGACGGGTACCAAATCAATCGTCGACCCCCATAGATAAAAGAGCACGTGTTTGCTCTACCAACCAGCTGAACGTCATGGTCATACAACCATGGACGACCTAGTATGATACTACCAATTTTCATTGGTAGTACATCGCACAACACCTTCTCATCATACTTGCTCATTTTCAATGGTACGTATCATTACATCATTACGGGAATCGTAGATGCATCAATCCATGATACGTTGTATGGAGTTGGATGAGGAATCAAAGGGAGCCCAAGTCGCGTAGCTGTATCCTCGGAAATACCATTGATGCTGCTACCGTTGTCAACCATCAACTTGTACGTACGCCCACCAATCTTGACGTACGTATAGAAGATGGACGTGCGCTGAGCAACGTCGATGGGTCGGGAGGTCGATGTGGCACTAGTAAGTATAGGGGCGGCTCGTGTAGTGTCGTTGGTGCTCATAACTCCGGTGGTATCCTTGGTAGCTACGGGATGCGTTGGAGGCGGGGTGAACGGAGTGATTTGGATGTACCCAAGTGGGTCATCCACGTCCTCGCCATCGGGACACTCAGCCGGATACTCATCCATCTCGAGGTCATCCTCGGGCTGCTCTTCCACCGGGTTTCCATGTAAGTCCATAACGAGAAGGGTGGGCCAGTTGGTCCATCGATGCCCAAATCCTTTACACGTAAAGCACTAGATGGGCTCTCGTGGGGCATTTGGGGCCCTAGCAGTTGATATCGCCGATGGTGTGGGCGGCGCCAGCGTGGAAGCCGGTGTTGGCGTAGGGGCAGGCGGGCGATGGACCGTTGTGCTGCCTCGGTTCCAAGACGAGGTAGACCTAGTAGCTGAGAATGTCGTCGTCGTGGTGTGACTCGCTCGTGGGGGCGGCGGGAGTGGGTGCCAAGATGTTGTCATGGCTAAGCTCGTTGCTCTCCGCGAGGCTGAAAGCGAGGTCCACCGTCGGAGGGTTTTGTTCTAGAACCCGAGATCCTAAGTCCGGGCAGAGTCCATGGACAAAGAATGCGATATGGATTTGTGGACTTTCCACAAATTTGCATCGCATTCGATACTCCTCAAATTGCTCGACGTATATGCTGACCTTGCATCTTCCTTGTTTCAGGTCCATCCACTTTAGCAGGAGACGTGTCATGTAAAGCTTTGGGATATACTTATCCTTTAGCTTTCGTGACATCTCGTCCCAAGTGAATGGTGGATCTCCACGTCGTCGAGCAGCTTCCTTCTCGTTCTTCCAAAAGATTTTGGCTTGGCCTCCTAGGTGAGCCTCGGTGTATGACACGCATAAGTCATCATCCATGTCGTACCATTGGAAATAACTTTCCAGGTCCGATTCCCAATCTGTGTAATCTTTCGGGTTCCGTGACCCTTCGAAAATAGGCACTTCTATCCTACCACTCTTTTGGATCATGGCGTGATGCGCCTCTCTCCGTCGATCATGGTTGTCCCCAGGGTGACGAGCGGGTGGCCGACGGGATGCATCTCGCCGATAAGCATGATCCTGTGGCTCCGGGTAGTATGTCGCTCGGCGAGGTGCCTGGTGGTAGTGTAGACGCTCCTCCGGATATCCATAGTGTTGGGGATGTCTAGGCAGTGCAGGAGGGGGCGCGGGATATGCATACTCCGGATGTGGCTGATATGGGTTCGGCCGCCTAGGTCGAGGAGGATCGTCGGGTGGATACTCCTGAGGGTGTGCATAATCGTAGTGGGCGGGGTATCTCGGTGCTGCTCGAGGTGGTGCTGGAGACTCCTCAAAGTGGGCTGGTGCAGGCGTTGGCGCCATCCTGTAATAGGGCGGGTAGGCTGAGCTGCCGCCATATGTGGTGGCCTCCGGTCGACAGGTAGCTGGCGGATGCCGAGGGCTACCTGGTTGGGACGAGTAGTGTGGAGCATTTGTTACTGGTATCCAGTTAGGGTTAGGGGCCCCCTCATGGTGATGCTCATGACGGTTGAGAGGTCTAGAACTCCTGTTCTCGGGTGGGTAGTAGTTCCTATCTAGTGGATAGGAACGGTCATCGTAGTAACGAGGTGCAGGATACTCCTCCTTGGGGGGAGGAGTTCTTCGTCGTTCTCCGTAGTCATGCTCCCAGTCTTCTTGTTGGTGGTAGTGAGGTGGAGGCACCTCAGGATCCCATGGTCGGCGCGTCGGAGCGGGAAGGTCTGGCAGTGGGGCCTTACCGGGGCATTAGGGCACCTCGCTGGCCGAGGGATCATCATAAGGCTCATTCACAGAGGCCCTACGTGTAGGTGCCACGGCGACGGATCGCCGGTCATCAGAAAACTGATGTGCCGGTGGCGCCATTTCGTCGAGAGGCCTTGGAACCCGAGGGGCGGGTTCCCTAGGCGGGGGAAGAGGTAAAGCTACCTCCTCGCTCTCCAAATGATCTAGGTGTAGCCGTTCGCCTAATGGATCTTCAAGTAGAGGGTCCCCTATGACGAGATCATGGTCATGATCACCGTCGCGTTCAACTAAGTTGGTATCCCGACACTGGGCTCCTGTGCGAACCATTCTATGGTCAACCATCCACCTACTAAAGTGTCTAAGGGTATGCACGTGATGGAGCAATGGAATGACGTGTATAATGCGAATGAATTTCGAGATATGACGTGCACAAGTCAATAAAGTTTTTCAAATGATATGCTACTGACCGTGTTAAGCGAGAGCTAACACGATCGTCTCTAATACCAATATGATGTAATACGATGAGCGTGCCGGGATCAGACGGCTCGTATTACAACACAGGACGAAGAGAATTAATTCATGAGTATTTATGAAATGAATGCCGCGAGTAAGAAATCCCGTTAATGAGCAATAATCGGTGACCACGGATAGGGAAGAAGGCCAACAACAATCAATAACGAGATATTGATCCTAATCAGACTCCCAATGACCCTCAGGATCGACTATGATGCCTTTGGAATTAGGGGCGTTTGATGGCCCAAAGGAGTTCGACGCCTAGATCGGCAATTTAACCCTCTACCACAAGAAAGTTCCTACCCCTCGGCGAAGGTGGCTATCCTTTCAATAAGAGAGTGAAAATTGGCAGAGGACGAGATAGTGGAAGACGAGATGACAGAAAGTAATAATACTGGTACTAATGGAGGGGAGACGAGATGGTATCTGGTTTGTCGATAGTCCACGGCGCGTCAAACGTGTAGAATCTCCAGAGACGGTGTGGGTCGTTTGTAGGTCGTAGTAGTAGGCGAACAGACAACAACGGTGGAGACGCACATGACACTAGTTCGGCGCAGGGTCTGGCGTGAGCAGGCACCGAGCGCAGGTGGGTGTTGGCCGGCGACCACGGGCGAAGGGCGTGATAAGCCAAAAATAGGGGTAAAAGTTATGAATTTTTAGCCCTTGTCGTTGTGAATTTTGGCTTAAGCAATAAAATTTATAAAAACTCTACTTAAGGTGTATAGTGATAAGTACGAGTGTCGTCCAAGGGAAGCGAGTAAGAAATTCAATTTGATGATCTTTTTGTGTTTAATCCAAATTAGAGTGAATTTAATCTTCAATGAGGATCAAGTCACCCTAATTAGATGAGAATTCAGAAAGGGGGGTAGAAGAGGCGAGATGAGTAGAAGAATTATGGACTCTAAGTTGGCTTCTTTGATCCTAATGAAAGGATCCAAGAGGTCAATTAGAGAGGATAAAAGGGAATTTTTAAATTGAGTTTGGTTTGTTTTTGCAACTTTGGTAATTCAGAACTGAAATGGGTAATTCAATCTCCTAAGAATTAAAACTAAAATTTTTTAGAGTTTTTCTTTGGTAATGCAACTGAATGCCTGGGTAAATCCCTCAATTTCTCCTCTCAATCCTATTCAGGGCTTGTACATACCGCTCAAGCCAAGCGATTTAGAAGTTCAGATTAGAATCGAGAAGAAGAAACGAACAACTTAACCAATTTCATTTAAAATGCATCAAAGTTCAAATACAATGAAGGGAAAAAGTACCAAAAGGGTTGATCCAGGCTGGGGCTCCTTTCTGTCTTGCAGCCGTGATAGAGAATCACCAAGAATGACCCCCCCTTCTCGAAATTTGGCTTTTATACCTAGATAAAATGGAAAATATGACCATTTTACCCCTAATTAATAATTCATTAATATCTATCAATGTAGGCTTGATTTCAATTATCCAACCATACAGATAGAAAGAGGGGATCATTACAAGGAATTCCATAAAAAAATCATCTCAATCGGAGTTCTGGATCAAAAGTTATGAATAAATGAATTTAGACCAATGTTAGCCATTGGATTAATTCATTTATTCATTTATTTATTTCTCCTAACCGCAGGCTGACGTGTCGCTATTCTATTGGCAGCGACTTTTCAAATTCTCCAGGTAGATGCTCTCCTATTGCGCCACATACCCCTGGCAAAAAAAAGAAAACCAAAACAAATATCAAAAGTCGGGATTTGCGTACATATTGATACGCACCTTTGCGTGCATCTGAACTTGAAAGCTCCCACTGAGAATTTGCCACATCACCGCCCGTGCGTGCGCTTAGCATGCGTCGCACGGGTGGTAATCTTACCGCAACCGGCCTCTATCACTGACCGTCGTCAAATTTTCATCCAGCGGTCGTGATGAGGCCACGTGGTGGCTCCCAGAAATCGCCCTGACATTTACGCATAAGTCCTTTGCAAAATAAATATTTGCCATCCGACGCCGCCCAAAAATATTTATAGATGTACCCCTTTGCACATTCTCTCTCCTCCGCTTTTCTCTAAAATATTAAAACAATTAATAATATATTTGCAATAAAACCCTGTACGATATTAAATTACATCTTTACGCCTATAGTGGCGACCGAGAGCTGTTTTCAAGGTCTTTTTGCAACGAAAGTTTGCAAAACGGCCCTTCAATGTTCAGAAATTATAAAAATACTTTTGTTTTTCTTATAAATATACCTTTTTTCATTGAAATAAATACATTTCCTCTTCAAATAAATCTCAGAAAAATCATAAAAATTCGTAAAAAATTCTAGAAAATTCTGCAAAATTCATTGATTCATCCCATGCTGATAAATGTCGAAATTAAATATTAAATTTGCCATTTTTATTCAAAAATAGCTATTTCAAGCTTCAATAAATCCTTTAAAATTCATAGAATTAACAGAAAATTAGAGAAAAATCATAAATCACTTGAAAACACTATTTTCATGTAAATATAGGATAACAACCCCATTTTAAGCTTTTTAAATGCATACAATTATGCTAATAACATGAAATAAAGACAGAAATTAGGGTGTTATCAAGGCGCATAGGGTGCACTGAACTGGCGCAGGCGCAGGCTGGCGGGCACGAGGGCGCACACGAGAGTACGCCGATGGACGGTGCGGGCGCTCGCAGGCGGGGGCGCGCGAGTTACACGCAGGTGGGCACACGCAGGGGCGCACGCGGTGAGGGCGTGCACTGCGCGCGCAGGACGGTGGCTCGCGGAAGTGGGCGCGAGGGGGGGTTGCGCCGGTGTGCACCGGCGGACGCGCGCGGAGAGCGCTGTGGAGGGGCGCATGCGAGGCCGCGCGCGGGCTGCCGCACGCAGGGAGCGCACAAGGGGAAGCCGGACGGGCGCTGGGCGAGCGCGGGGCACGGAAAGAGGCTGAGGGCGAGGATGGCGGCAGGCCACGACGGTGGCGGTGACGACGGCGGCGGAGTGCGGTGGTGGAGCCAACGGAGGTGCGGCGGAGTGGATCTTGGGTCCCAAGAAGGGACTTCTTGAATTGTAACCGCCCAAGAAGCCTTGAAGAAGATGGATTTCTTGAACGTTCTTGGAGGACCTTTGGTAGAGTCCTCGGTATCCCTTGGAAGGGGGGTGTCGGCGGTACTTCTCGAACTTCTGGTACCTTCGGAGTGATCTCGATGAAGAGTCCTTCAGCTCCAGGCAGTGTCGACTTCTTGAATCTTTACTCGTTCCAGAGTAATCTTGACAGAACGTTGGAACACGTTGCCATGGAGTAATCTCAACGTGACAGCGTGGGCTCTATCCACGAAGTGATCTCGATGTGGGTGAGGCTAGCCGAACCTCTCTACAAACTACTCTCTAAGATAGGTGGAGACAAAGATTGGAATTTATCTTCAACAAATAACTCAACTCTCCACTTGGGCATGCTATCCCCTTATATAATGAGGATAGGTGCGAAGTGAGAACGTGGGGGAGGACGAACCGTCGTGAGACGTGGTTCGGCCTCTCCTTACAATTGAAAATACAAATTAAAAATAAGAAAACAGGACAATGACAAGGCCCAACATCGGCCCAGTCCATGAAATCCAAGGACGATAAAAGGACAAAACAAATAAAAGATAGGATACTTACGCGGGGTACTTAAACCTTGGGTGGCGAGCATCGGCGCGAGCAGCTCGACGAGGCTGATGTCGTCCCGTCGTCATGTCTCCTGGATGGTCCTCCATCACTAGCGGTTGCAAGTGGCGTCATAGAGGTCAGGATGGTGGCCGAGCGGGTGGCATGCGTAGAAGGGCAAGCGCGCGGCGGGCGCAGATGGCCGAACGACCGAGGACGCACCAGGCACGGGCGGTCGAGCGTGCGATGCATGACCGAGTGTGCGATGGGCTCTTGAGCAAGGGGGAGCTCTGGCGACTGGAGCGCAGCGCGCGCAGGTGGTCGAGCGCGGGGCGGGCGGCTAAGCTCAGGTGGGTGCGGCCGGCCGAGGGCGCAGCACGCGTGAGCGGCTAAGCGTGTGGTGGGCGTGGGCGTTCGAGCGCATGACTGGCGCGGTTGGCAGTCGAGCGGACGGCGGGTGCGGACTGGTGGCCATGTGCTTGGCATGCACATGAAGGCAAGTGGTCTTCTCGATGGCAGCGGTGGCGGCAAGAGGCAACGACGGCCGCTCGGCTGAGAAGACAGCTAAGGCAAGCTTCCTCTTAGAAGAAGAAACTTCCATTCCAAAAGAAATTTACCAGGTGTTTCAAGCAAACTTTGGCCTATGTATAGGCCTTGGAGGAAAGAGAAAGTAAGAGAAAATAGACAAAAATAGACAACATTTCGATGTGTCATGCCAAAGGGCAGTTCTGGAGTTGACTTTGACGAGTTGCCATGACACGGGACGTCTCGTGTGGAGGTTGAGGCACATTCGGTTCCAATGTGCAGTCGTGGTCGCCACCACTCTCCCTATATATATATATATCTCTATCTCTCTCTCCTGCTCTTTGTATCCCTCTCGCCCTCTCTCTCTGTCTCTTCGCCTACCTATGTCTATGTATTTCTGTTTTATTTTGTCAATTTCATCATGCATGTGTCTGCAATACACTTGGTCAATAAAAAGTGACGAAAAGTAACTGATGATAGAGCGGCTTTGATATGAATCAGACACTGACAGTGATTTGCAAGATAATGTGAAAGACGAAAAGAGTGTTGATATACTCAAAATATGGATGTTTTTACTGGTTAGTCGTGTGAGAATTTGAGCTATGCAACAATATTTTTTAGCCTCACAGCCTTAGGGCGAGTAAGGTGTCGATCCACAGGGAGCAGGTAAATCAATATTAATTCTTTTCCAAGTCAGTTTAGCTTATAAGATAACTGTATCAATCAAAGCAATTGAAGAAAACTACCCAAACACGTGGCGGGCGCGCGTGCAAGCGTTTCTGCCCGCGGCCTCAGCAATGTGCAGACGCGCCTGCAAGAGCGCCTGCGTGCTGCAAGAGCGCACGCAGCTACGCTGCGCGTGGCATGTTTGCGCGTAGTTGAGGCTGCGCGCTGCTAGGCAGCACGCCGTGGTTGCTGCGTGCTGCTCGGCCGCGTGCGGGCGTTGTTGCGCGCAGCAGTCGCTACGCGCTGCTCGGCTACGCGCGGGCGCTGCTGCTGCGCAGCCAGTGCTGCGCGTAGCTGCACCTGCACGCCACTTGCGCTGTTGGCAGCCTTGGCCGCTCGCGGCTTAGGCTGCTGGCGGCCTGGGCTGCTGGCGACCGAGGCTGTGGCCTTGGTCGATGGTGGCCCTGGCTACTGGCGGCTTATGCTGCCAACGGCCTTGGCTGCAGGTTGCTTTGCTGCCTGCGGCTGTGGTTGCGCTTGGCTTGGGCGTGTTCACAACCTAGGTGATTCTGATGATGTAATTGTGAACAAGTTGCAGTGGAAATCAGAGGATTTCAAGAGGGATGAGCAGAAAGAAATGATTCAAACGAACTTTAAACTCAAAATCAAACTAGCAGAAGAAACAATATCAGTTGGAATCATTGGAAGAACAGTGGAATGTTTCTTCCAACCCAACTTCGATTGTCTATAGGGAGAGGAGTACACGGTACTGAAACTTGAGAAATCACTCCGTCCACGTGTCACGTCCTTGTGGCGAGGCGGAGGTCTTCAATCCCAAGCTAATCTTCAGCTCGTTCCTTCTCTCCAACTCCAAAGCTCATCAGCTCCTGGAGGGTGCAGAAATCCTTCTTCTCCAAGCCCTAGTTCCCTTAGAGAAAATTATGAACAACCTAAAATCAACTCTCAAGAGAGTATTTATAGGTTTCTCTTAAGTCATGCCCAGGGGTATTTTTGTAATTTTTGCTTCTTTGAATTTTCGCCCACTCCTCTTGATCCTCGTCTCTTTTCTTGATCTTCTTAACTTGTCTCTGAATGTTTACTAACCATAAAACGTTAAATATGTTCCACTTGATTCAAAGGATCAAGTGGGGTTAGTGTTTTCATAAAATGATGCATATACATGATATTAGCATGAATTAACATTATAATTTTGATGAATGAAAACTAAAAAGTTTAATTATTTGATGACATATTTGAGAGTCATCAAGTGTCTGTTATGATGCATCACTATCTAAACTAATTTTTCCATCCATTCAGCAATCATAACCACTAAATATACTTGAGACCACTATGGGATCCAATTTTAGTGATAAACCTATTTTGGAGACAAATGAATATCATGGAGTCTGATAATGTCCTTGTTAAATGATAAAAAATATCAACCAAGACAGACGAAACACAATGCCATACTTACCTCTCAAAATGATATTTTAGAGGGCTACTATGTCAGTGGTCTGTACAAATGTCGCTACCCATTTCTAGATCCTCGTACTACGCAAAGGAAGGCTCCGAGCCACCGTAGCCATTGCATAATTTTATCGCATGCATAGCAGAATGACCGAATTAAATTAGATCAATATAAATATGTTCTCACACTCCATTGTATCACTTATATCTGTATCTGCACTTCCATATTCACCATATATTGATATAATAAAGCTTTTATGATTTGTGTCCCTAATATCTAGTTTTATGTATTTTATCAATAATTGAGAGTATCGATTCTTAAAAGTCTAGTGAAATTATTATATCATCTAGGCGTTTATTGGAAAAACATGAGTCGGGATAATAAATGGTAAATCTGTGATACCAATGGGAGAAAAAGGGGAAGCCCAAGCCATCTCGTAGATAATAAGAACGATCAACCCAATTTATAGGAATATCAGTTTTGAAATCCATTCAAACCTTCTAATGAAATGGGTCAACTAAAGGAAAGAATTGTAAAACTATGCGTTGACTTTAATTTTAAAGGTTAATTTAAAAATCTTGGAAAGGGAGAATATAAAAAATCCTAATCCTCCAAGATCACTAAGTAAAATCAATTGGCAAGGAAGAGTTAGGGCAGTTTTATTGAGCCTCTTCTCCCGTCACCCTGTATCTAACAAGATTTGTGTGATTTTCTGAATATTTGATGGAGATCTGCTAACCTTTTCTATAGGTAAATTTTCTAGATGGTATCATAGACTTCAAGCTAACCAAATCATTAAATGGAACCAAACAGTCAATGATATAGAAACACATGCTGCAGTCTTCGTCCACTACCTATTGTTGCTTAACCTAGAGGCCCCGTGATAGCAGACGTCATTTAGGATGTCGTCCGGTCAACACCAAGTATGATGGCTTGGTACTGCATTTGATAGATAGTGGTATCGAACATCGACGGTGTCATTGTCCAATGGAGGAAACCGAATGTGTTGTGTAACTAGGACGTGATGAAGATGCGACCTACATGTCGTGCATGTAGGCTCTGACTCGGGGGAGGCGCCAAGCTCCGAGGGGGCCGAGGTCACTGGGGGACGGCATTGGTGGGCTCTTGAAACTCATCAGAGTGAGGAAGACATCTATGGCAGAATGAAATCAATCCGTAGGGCTCACACATAACGGATAGACTCGGCCGCAATGGTAAGATGCTCAATTTGTCGTAACTTCTCTCAATGGCCTCTCTCACCTACCTAGACAGAGAGTGGTATACTCAAGAGGAAAGCATTCTACAAGTGATAATTAAACAAGTGGCAGGAGGATGGCGCACCTCATCGTCAATGTGACCCTTTGTGCGTGGCGGTCGTCGATTGTTGGGGCGGCCAAAGCTGGTGTTGCAGAAAGGCAGCGGAGAGGTGATGATGGCTTGAAAGGCAGTGTCATGCTGGAGCGATGGTAAAGGCCGGGGGAGGAAAGGAAGCGAGAGCAGCAGCGATTGAGGCTCCGCCAGCAACTGATCGTAATCGTTGCGTCGGTGGTAGATATAGAACACCGACACGGTGGGGCAGCTACAGCGATCAGGCGGCCACATGTTGATTCACCTTCAAGGTGAAATACTCGTTTGGGGGTGCGATGGTTGGAGGATGGTGTGGTCAGTCACCCGATAGCACAGAACACTAGGGAACACTAACCCCGTGTTAGTGACTATCAGGGTAGTGTGGACGCTTGGAGGTGCTCAGCCTGGTGAAAATCAAGGTCGGAGTCTCAGAGGATTGGTAGGCTCTAACGTGCTTGGTTGGCAACCCGATTCAAGTCGTGAGCAGTTGCATTGACCGCTCGGTTGCCCAAGAGCAGAATGACGGTCCCAAATTCGTTGGATTAACATTATTCGGTTGTCCCTCAAGCGCCGCTAGCCACGATCCGGTGCCTGGCCTCCTCGAGTCAGCTATTGCTAATTCCGGGATGAGTCTCAGCACGTTGGGCTGAGTCGATAAGTGGTGGCGAGACCAATCCCAAGAGGCTTGCCATGTCAACAGCCAAAGGTACGGTTCAGGCCAGCTAACGTCACTCTCCCACGCAAGAGGAATCGCCGAACGGCCCCTATTCTCACTGATCGCCCTAGCACAGTGGCAATAGGTTGTTAGACTGGAGGAATTTCTGACACGCTCATTGACGGTCGTAGGCGGCTTAAGATATTGAACATCTAGTGAAATTGAGCGACACTTTCCCATAATGAAATTTTCAGTCAGATTGAGTTTAGACGCGCACAAAAATGAATAATTCTCTCATTGCGATGGTGTGGATTGGGCAATCACTGACACAAACTCTCCCAGCAATAGTCTCCGCAGTTGGGGAAATTGTGCTCAAATTTTGCCCATTGAGGAATTGCAGTTGGGGAAACATCCGCCCTGCAAGTAGGTTTTAGAATACCTAGTAGGCAGGTAGGTTCTCCCCCCTATCCCCTCTTGATTTTCCTCTTCTCCCCTACCTTCCTGATATCTCTTCTCTAGATGACGGCGCAAACCAGAAAGGAACAAATACAAGGTCTAATTCAAGTCTTCCTGGTCTGAGTTTAGTGCGCCCCCTTTCATCCCTCATAAAGGGGGAGGTCAAATGGGCCCCTTAAATGGGCCAACAACTGGAAATTGGATTCATTAGGGGGCCCTTATATAATAGGCCCCGTAAAATGGGAAAATTCAAACTTAAAAGAAAAAGGGGGAAAGAGACAAGTGAGGGGATCCAAATGAATAAGGACCCCTCATGAGAATGAAAACACAATAAGGGACACACCAAAATCCAATGAAAACAAACTGACGAGGATAAAAAACACGAAATACGACTAAGAAGAAGATAGAAAGCAATATATAATAAATGAGCATCTTATCCCGGCCGGAGGCGGGTGGCACGGGCGACTGATAAACTCAATTTTGGGGTGTTTTTTACTGGTTATTTGTCAGTTGAATTCGTGTGAGGATTGAGCTTATGCAACAAAATTTATAGACTCACGGCCTTTGGCAAGCAAGGGTCGATCCACAGGAAGCAGAGAAAACAGCAGAAAATTCTTTTCTATTAAATCAGTCTATTCAGTTCTCTAATTCCCAGGGTTAATCTCTATAGAAATTTTCTTCAGAATAATTTGTAGAGAATTCCTTAAAAGTATTGATTCAGCTAATTCTTCAGTCAAATTATCTTCAGTTAAGTTTTACAGAGATATCTTGGCAAAACTCAATTGAGCAGAACCGTCAGCAGAGAAATTTTATTTGTTGACAGTTCGCTTACGCCCTGTGAGGCAATTGAGCAAACACCCTGTAGGTGTTTGTGCACGCGCGAACGCCTGCGCGCGGGCGAGCCTGCTCGCGATGCGCGAGCTTGGCGCTTGTGCGAGCGAGCTGCGTCTTGGCGAGCTGCTTGCGGCGTTGCTGCTTCGCGAGCTTTGCGGTGTTGCTGCACGCGCGAGCTCCGTTGCTGCGCGCGGCAAGCTTGCTCGCTGCTTGATTGCTGGCAACCTAGGCTGAGGCCTGGGTTGCTAGCAGTTGGAAATTCTGCAGGAAGGATTTCAGGAGCGGATGCGAGAACAATGAAACTTTGCTAGACAGAATGGAAAACGATTCAATCAACTATGGATTCAAATCAAGCGTAACCAAAGGAACAACAGAAATTGGAAATGCTGAAGACACAGCTTGTGATCTTAAGCCCAACCCTGATTGTCTTAGAAGGGAGAAGAAGATTGTACCAAAACCGAAACGCTCACGCCTCCTTGTGTCACTCCTTAGGGCAGGCGGCGATCGTCGTGCTCCAGCTACTCCTCGGCTTGCTTCTCTCCCAGCTCCAATGCTCATCAGCCTTGGAGGGTCTGCAGAAATCCTTTCTCTCAAAGCCCTAGCTTTCTTGAGAGAAATTCTGGACAACCTAAACTCCTCACTCAAGAGAGTATTTATAGGTTTTCTCTTAAGTCATGCCCAGGGGCATTTTTGTAATTTTTGCCACTTCGAATTTTTGCCCACTTCTCTTGATCCTCCTCTCTTCCTTGATGTTCTTAACCTGTTTCTGAATGTTCACTAGCCATAAAATGTTAAATCTATTCCACTTGATGCAAAGAATCAAGTGGGGTTAGTGATTTCATAAAACAATACATATGCATGAACTTAGCATGAATTCACAAGATAATTGTAATGAATTTAAACTTAAGAACTTGATTATTTGATGACATATTTTAGAGTCATCAAACACCCCCCAACTTAGATCGTTACTAGTCCCTTAGTAATGACATGCAGGTGAGAATAAAAGATGATCTCAAGGTGAATTTTGACTTCCGATAACTTTGATTCATGCTCTTCTCAAGGAGTATTTTCAGCAATTAAAATTGACCAGCGTAGAAGAAATTTAGGATCTATCTCAGCCTTAGACCTCAACTAAGTGCACATGATCTATGGAGTACATATAGTAAGTACATAGTATATGGAATAAGATCGAGTTAACACCCCAAGCGCACTACTGAACGAGGTGTAGAGAGTGGTATTAATGCTAGCTCAATATTATGGCTATAGTAGCATCGGCTCAAACACATGGGAGACAGCTTTTCCACCTTTATTTTATTTGGCATTTGCTGCTTGTTGGTCATTTTTGATGACAATCAACTTTAGTACTATGATGCAAGCTTTTGCTTGTTTATGCACAGTGCAGCTTTCACTTTATAGTTTGGTGGCGCTTATCCACTACCCATGTGCCGTCCTTAGTAGACCGGCAGCTTATTCCCCCGACGAAGTTATGTATCCTTCATGGGTCAGGGAGCTTCACTCACGTCATAATAATACTGCCAATGAGCTAACACTAACCCTACTCTCCACTAAAGCTAAAAATTTTCGTGCATGTAAGTGCTAACTCAACCCGAGGTGGATGGTGAGGTGAGAGAAGTATAATGGTAATAGATATGACTGTAGTGGTATGGATCGTAGTGCACCTAGCTAGGCTTACTTCACCTAGGATTCCCTAGCTGGCCACTCTTGCATTTCTACCCTTTTGAAAAGAATCGAATTACCATGCATATCATTGGACAATCATCTCCTAAGATCATCAAATATCCATGGTTTGTGAATGCAAAAACGAAAAAGTTTTCATGGATAGTGCATGTAAATGTACTCCCCCCCCCTCTCAATAAAAGGCATGTTCCTACATGACAAATCATAAATGAGAGAAAGGAGAAAGGAATACCAAACCATGGAAGGAAGGGCGGCGATCAGCATGCGTGTTGTCCAGTGACGTGTTAGGTGGGCGTGGATCGGAGTGGCTGCACACGAGAACAGAAACAAAAATGCAGAAAACAAAAACAAAACAAGGAAAATAACCAAGCAGAGAGAATATGAAATGTAGTAAAAACAAAAACTAATCGGATCATGAGCTATCATGTGATGGCTTTTCTAACGTAATATTCATGGGGCTGTGAAGATCTTCTTCTTCTAAGTAGGGTTTGAGCCGTTGCCCGTTCACAGTGAATCGTCTTTGAGACGTAGGATCTAAAATTGTAACGGTGCCATTCTCAAAAACCTGCTGAACAAGGAAGGGACCATCCCATCGCGTTTTCAATTTACCTGGAAAGAGTTTTAGTCTAGAGTTATAAAGCCATACTTTTTGATTCTCCACAAAAATTCTTCTCCTCAAGCTCTTGTCATGAAACATCTTCATCTTGGCTTTATAAATCTTCGAATTCTCATAAGCCTCATTTCTTAACTCTTCCAACTCATTCAATTGAAGAAGTCTATGCTTGCCGGCTCTATCCAAATCTAGGTTGAGTTTTCTAATAGCCCAAAGGGCCTTGTGTTCTAACTCAAGTGGTAGGTGACAAGCTTTGCCAAAGATAAGGCGGAAGGGAGACATGCCGAGAGGGGTTTTGTAAGCTGTCCTATAAGCCCATAACGCCTCGTCTAGCTTCCTAGACCAATCTTTCCCATCTGGACGCACTATTTTCCTCAAAATTTTCTTCACCTCTCTATTGCACAATTCAACTTGTCCATTGGCTTGAGGATGATATGGGGTAGTGACTCGATGATGGACACCAAACTTTTTGAGGAGATTCCTAAAGTTGTAATTTGTGAAGTGTGAACCTCCATCACTAATGATCGCTCGTGGGCATCCATATCTATAAAAAATGTGTTTTTCAATAAAATTGGTCACTACCTTACTGTCATTGGTTTTGGAGGGAATGGCTTCTACCCATTTGGAGACGTAGTCAACAGCCATCAAGATGTATTCATAACCGTTAGAACTAGGAAATGGACCCATAAAATCAATTCCCCATAAATCAAATATTTCTACTTCTAAGATGGGTTGTAGGGGCATTCTATCTTTCCTATTGATATTGATGGATGCTTGGCATGCTAAACAACTGTTATAAAATTTCTGCGCGTCATGAAATAATGTAGGTCAAAAGAAACCCGATTCAGCAATTTTATGAGCTGTTACCTTGGCCGAATAGTGACCCCCTCCTGGTTTTGCGTGGCAGAATTCTAGGATGCTTCGTTGCTTGCTCTCGGGGATGCATCGTCGGAGAATTTGATCTTGTCCTTGGTGAAACAACTCCGGATCTTCCCAAAAATAAAATAGAGCATCCTTGAGTAGCTTTTTCCTCTCGTGGGAAGTCCAACCTGTAGGAATTTGTCCTGAAACAAAAAAATTGACAATATGTGCATACCAAGGAACGAATGTTCCTTGTGCAGTTAGGACAAATTCATCAGGAAATGCATCATTAATTTGTTCAGGTGGGGCGCCTATGATTCGTGAGAGATGGTCGGCTACTACATTTTCACACCCTTTCTTATCTTTAATTTCCAAATCAAATTCCTGTAATAAAAGCACCCATCTAATCAATCTCGGTTTAGCCTCTTTCTTCGTTAACAAGTATCTAATAGCTGCATGATCAGAATAAACAGTTATTTTACTACCTAGTAAATAAGACCTAAACTTTTCTAAAGCGAAAATAATGGCCAGCAGCTCCTTTTCGGTGGTGGTGTAATTCAGTTGTGCGTCCACTAAGGTAATTCAATTCTTTGGCCTAACACTGCACCTACTGCAAAATCAGAAGCGTCGCACATTAGTTCAAAAGGAAGGGTCCAATCGGGCCCTTGCAGGATAGGCGCATTAACCAAAGCTTCTTTCAATTTATAAAATGCATCTTTAGCCTCTAGTGTTAGTTCAAAATCATTATTTTTAGACGATAAAAGGTTTGTAAGAGGTTTAGAAATTTTAGCAAAATCAAGGATAAAACGTCTATAGAAACCCGCGTGGCCGAGGAAACCCCTAAGGGTTTTTAGGTTGGTTGGAGGTGGAAGGCCCTAGATGATTTCAATTTTGGCCTTGTCCACTTCCAATCCACGGTTGCTGACCGTGTGTCCCAGCACTACTCCCTCCTTGGTGTTCAGGTTGGACAGGTCTGAGGCTTTCTAGCATCTTCCTCATCTGCTCTTGAGCATCCAGCATTTGCTTCGTTTGAAACTCCATCATCACTTGCATCCGCATCTCCATTTCAGCCCGCAACTTTTGATTTTGCTTTTCGATCATATCTGAAATGACGGGAGTTAATGTAGAGAAATCAGGTTGAGTTTGAGATGAAACCTGATACTGTTGTGGAGGCCTGTGCTGGAATTGTTGTCTCTGCTGGAACGGGGGTTGAGCTGCCGGCTTGTTTCCTTGGTGGAAGGCCTCTCCGTTTTGGAAATTTGACCGCTTTTGACCCGCCCACGGTTGTTGCGGCTGGTTGAAAGCCTTCACCTCTTCTTCCATGGCTTGGCAACCTCCATCTTCATGTTCCCTGCTAAAACAGAGAGAGCAGATCTTAGCTTTAATGATGGGAGAGTTACCTAGGAAGACATTCTTCAAGGTAGAGGTGAGCTCCTCCAATTTCTGGTTGGTCTCCCTTAGGCCCGCTTGTAGCTCTCCCTCCTTGGCGTTGACCTGCAGAACTCCTGCTCTCTTGGGCTGCACATTCCTCCCATTCTGATTGGCTCCAATCTCCTGCAAATCAGTTTCTGCAACTCTCTCCAAAATATCAAAAACTTCATCCTCATATGCAGTATAAATGTTCCACCCGTGGCGAGGTTTACCTTATTTTTCATAAAATCAGAGAGAGACTCATAAAATATCTGAGCTAGTTGACATTGTTCAATTCCATGGTTAGGGCACTTCCTCAACAGATCATTGAACCTCTCCCATGATTCACTAAACGCCTCACCATCATGAGGATGGAAGTTGTGAATTTCCCTTCTATAAAAGTTAGTTTTGGAGAGAGGGTAAAATTTCTGCAGAAATTTTCCCTGCATCTCTTCCCATGAATTAAAAGTGATTCCTAAATTGCGGTACCAGGAAAATGCTTTATCTTTTAAGGTTAGAGGAAAATATTTCATTTTTAAAATTTCTGTAGATATCCTTGGAACGTTTTGAGATGAACACCTAGTGTGGAAATTATCAAGGAATTCTAATGGGTTTTGAGCAGGCAATCCATTAAATTCAGGTAAGGAATGAATTAATGCATTGTCATATCGAAAGGAATACCGTCACCGATGTTCAGATTTACATCGGTTTGACGCAAGCTTCCCGACGGTGTGGACCTATCCAGCATAGTCCTCCTCCTCTCATTCTGCTGGTGCATCTCTTCAGCCATATTTCTCTACTGAATTTCTGGTTCTGTCACTATAGAACCCGGAGTGGTGTCTCTAATGTCTTTCTCTGCAGACTTTTCACCAGCTCCTGAGCGTGTTATTACCATAAATCTACAGCAAACGGTTAGAATAACAATGAGCTGAGGATTGACAAGTCCTGCAGCTCTAGAAAAATCAACAAAAATGACTGTAGATTTAGAGAAATGACAGTAGATTCACAAAAATGACTATAGATTCACAAAAATGACTGTAGGTTTAGAGAGATAACTGTAGATTCAGAGAAAATAAAAATTTCTACTGTAATACCGTGCTCCCCGGCAACGGCGCTAGTTGATAAACTCAATTTTGGGGTGTTTTTTACTGGTTATTTGTGAGTTGAATTCGTGTGAGGATTGAGCTTATGCAACGAAATTTATAGCCTCACAGCCTTTGGCAAGCAAGGGTCGATCCACAGGAAGCAGAGAAAACAGCAGAAAATTCTTTTCTATTAAATCAGTCTATTCAGTTCTCTAATTCCAAGTGTTAATCTCTGTAGAAATTTTCTTCAGAATAATTTGCAGAGAATTCCTTAAAAGTATTGATTCAGCTAATTCTTCAGTCAAATTATCTTCAGTTAAGTTTACGGAGATATCTTGGCAAAACTCAATTGAGCAGAAATCGTGCAGAGAAATTTTATTTGTTGACGGTTCGCTTACCCTGTGAGAGGCAATTGAGCAAACACCCTGCAGGTGTTTGTGCACGCTTGACGCACATGTGGTGAGCCTGCTCGCTGCGCTGCGCTGCGAGCTGGCCGCGGCGAGCGCTGCTGCTTGTGGCAAGCCTGTGCGCCAGCAGTGCGCTGCGGCGCTGCTGCGCTGCGAGCTTGTATGCGCCGGCGCTGCCTTGCACGCGGCGAGCCTGCTCACGGTGCTGATTCGCGCAGGCAAGCTTGCTCGCTGCTTGGATTGCTGGCAACCTAGGCTGAGGCCTGGGTTGCTAGCAGTTGGAAATTCTGCAGGGAAGGATTTCAGGAGCGGATGCGAGAACAATGAAACTTTTGCTAGACAGAATGGAAAACGATTCAATCAACTATGGGATTCGAAATCAAACGTAACCAAAGGAACAACAGAAATTGGAAATGCTGAAGACACAGCTTGTGATCTTCAGCCCAACCCTGATTGTCTTAGAAGGGAGAAGAAGATTGTACCAAAACCGAAACGCTCACGCCTCCTTGTGTCACTCCTTCCGGGCAAGGCGGCGATCGTCGTGCTCCAGCTACTCCTCGGCTTGCTTCTCTCCCAGCTCCAATGCTCATCAGCCTTGGAGGGTCTGCAGAAATCCTTTCTCTCAAAGCCCTAGCTTTCTTGAGAGAAATTCTGGACAACCTAAACTCCTCACTCAAGAGAGTATTTATAGGTTTTCTCTTAAGTCATGCCCAGGGGCATTTTTGTAATTTTTGCCACTTCGAATTTTTGCCCACTTCTCTTGATCCTCCTCTCTTCCTTGATGTTCTTAACCTGTTTCTGAATGTTCACTAGCCATAAAATGTTAAATCTATTCCACTTGATGCAAAGAATCAAGTGGGGTTAGTGATTTCATAAAACAATACATATGCATGAACTTAGCATGAATTCACAAGATAATTGTAATGAATTTAAACTTAAGAACTTGATTATTTGATGACATATTTTAGAGTCATCAGCGACGTCGTCAATGGTTCAAGATGACGTGCGCCATTAATCCTATGGGGTTTATAAGAACTCAGCTCTATCGAGAAGGGATAGCCCGTATGTTGATTACTCTCTGTGGTGAGCAGCAGCAGAGGAGGGCCTGGTTGTGGATCATTCTCTATGGTGAGCAGGTCTTCTACACCTGCATGTAAGAAACTTTGCAGTACTTCGTCCCACACAATGTTGATTACCCCAAGTAGTATACGATCGACTGACTTGTACCAATCAGGCGAAATCACTAGGGAAGTGGTCACAACAAACTCGCTCACATTGAAGGGGCTTAGAAAGGCTGGGTCAGAGGGGAGAGAAGGGTCTTGATATAAAGTCAAACCCGCCACATTAAATGTGGAGCTGGTCCCCCACAAAGGAGGGACTTCGACAATGAAGGCGTGTGCGCTGACTCATTTGATGGTCGAGAGCGGGGCGGTGCTACGAACATGTATCGTTATGGCCGACCTGGGAGAACCTCTCCGGCTGAATTCTCCACATTACTCGGTTCCCCACATCGAACACTCAGATTCGGCTATGGGAGTCAGTGGCCTGCTTGTAATTTGCATGCCTATATGTAGATCTAACATGTTGATGATGATGCAATGAAAAGACATGCTCGGTGAATGCATGAAGAATACCTTCTATGGGTGCTATGGTTTGGGGTCATCAAGAGACATGGCTTTTGGCGATCTCTGGTTGGCTCAACCAGGCAGCGTTGGCCTCTGGGGAGTCAAGCGCATGTTCGATGTGCGGGATAGAGCAACGGCGATTGGCCGTCACCGCGCAGATGGTAGGTTGGGCGCAATGCGTCTGCCGCTCATCATCCTAGTAATTGAAGAGTTTGGGGACCACACCAGGTTGAGGAAACTTCTAGGTGGAACCAGTGGGGACGAACCTTGTTTGTTTCAGGCAAATGGCATAGTCGACCAGGCGGGCGGCACTGTTGGTGGGACAATTGGCACAAGCGGCTCTGGTAGCTAGGTGAGCAACACAGGCGGCGTTGTATGTAGCGTGTGTCTCCTAATTGATGGCGCGGTCGGTCCGACGTGTGACGCGATCATCTGGGCATGATAGCATGTCATCATCATTGCGTCTAGCTCTCAGGGGGGAGGGGAGGGGCGCGGGATAGCCGATGATTGTTAGCCTGACCATTGTGGTCGGGGCATTCTTCGATGCTCGCTTCATGGTGTGAGGCTACCATGTGACCTGTCGTCCGTGATGTAGAATCGAACTCGTGTTGGCTCTATCGGCTATGGTGACACTGTGATCATAGATCCAGGGATGACCCATGATAATACTTCCTACTTTCATATGAAGCACGTCACACAAGACGGTCTCATCATACTTACCCATCTTTAATAAGATGTGGCATTGTTGCTTCAATGGCAATGACGAAGCATCAATCCCCAACATGTCGAATGGAGTAGGATGAGGCATGGCCATTAACCTAGTTGGGCAATCATCGCATCCGATATGGCATTGACACAACTACCACTATCCACCGTCAACTTACACACTTTGTCATTGATCTTGAAAAATGCGTAGAAGACTGATGTCCGTAGAGACGTGTTGGCAAGCCAGGCAGCCCTCTACGGGACAAGCATGGAGTTAACCTGTGATGTAACGTCATGTAGGTTGGACATCCCACTATTGTGTGTGCCTTCAGCGATGATGCTACCAAGTCACCGAGCGCTAAGGTGTGGAGTGGGTGTCGGAGTCATACTGACATCCACTATCTGGATATACCCAATGATGGCGCAGCCCCGAACACGTCATCGGAGTCGTCACCGTCGTCCCCGACAGCACCTGCTCCAGCACCAAACTCGTCTTCTGAGACGTCGCCGCTGCCATTGACAGCTCCGGCCGCCCGCGTTCAGCCCGCCCGGCAAGCCAGGGCGTCGGTACGCACGCCCGGCAGGCCAGGGCGTCGGTACGCATGCCCGGCAAGCCAGGGCGTCGGTACGCACGCCCGGCAAGCCAGGGCGTCGGTATGCACACCCGGCAAGCCAGGGCGTCGGTACGCACGCCCGGATTCAAGTATTCTGGGTAATGGATGTCGTTTCGTATATTTATGTCTTTTGCTTACTCATCGTTTGTTTTAGTTTTCGCTGTTCGTCGTTTTCCCGACTCATCACAGTCTAGTGTAAGGGAGGGAGGTTCATCCTATAAGGATCTTCCCCCCCCTCGTTATCGCTCCTTGGTTTTCCGAGTCACTTTCATCTCCTAGAAGTCCTAGGTTTAGTTGCTTTAGATTTTCTCATTTTATATTTTGTTTTGTGCTTAATGGGCCAACCTACTTCCCCCCTATATAAGGGAAGCTGGGTTGCCCTAAAGAACTTAGTAGTTGTTTTTTAAAGAAAATTATCCCCGCGTTGGGTTTCATAACTTTGCATGATCACTCCAGGCGAAAGGTTAGGGTTACGCCCGATGACTCTGCAGGCAAGGAGAAGTAGGATGCCAAGGAGGAAGATGGTGGGAGGGAGAAAGCATGGCTGAGAAGCCAGGAGAGCCCAAGGGACGGCCCCGGCCACCATCCGCGCTCCTCGAGCATGCCCGCGCGCTGCCGCGCAGAGTGCGCGCGGCCTGCGTGCGATCGCGGGTTGCTCGAGTCCGGTTCCGCGGCGCCCCGAGGCCACAACTGCGGACCATCTCCCATCTTTTCCCCACTCAGGGCACCGCCCCCCCTTCTCCCTGGGCAACGGCGGTGAACTGCCTTCTCCTCGATGTGGACGAGCCTCGCTCCCCGCCGGTTTCGCCCGCCGAAGGCTCGCCCACCGCCGGATACTGATCCGGCGTCGCCGGATGTGTTCTACCGTGGAAGGTCATCCCCTACTGTGAGCTGGTTGTGCCGCACCATTCGAGCCTTCAACTCATGCCAGAACCGTTCTGGGTGGCCAACTCTCCCGCGACGCTCCCTATCCCCAGATCCCTCCTCCCGCTTCGCGGAAGAACCGGTCATGGACTCTGCAGGACGCTTGCGTCTATAGTGCCTTCCGCCACTATGGTGCAACCCTGCACCGCCGCTCGTCGGTTCCAGCTAGTCGCCAGCGCCCCACGAACTGGGCTGCACTCGATCGCCAGTCGGTGCTCCTCCCTCGTCTCTGCCGGGCGGACCCAACCACCACTACGCGTATTGGGCTGCGCCTCTACCGCCGCCCCCTAGCACCTGGTGTGTGCGTTGGACGCCTTCGCACCTCAGGGCCCTACCACGCCGCACGCGTACGCATCCCCTTCGCCCACCCTACAAGGCCGCACCGTCCACGCCGCCGTCGAGTCCAGTATTGCCGCTGCCCGGTCGCGCCCGCCGTCGCTCCCATCCCTGCCTCCGGCAACCTATCAGTCTGCGGCTGCCTCTGACCTCCTCACGAACCGTCTAGACGAGACCTGCAACGACGACCAGTTACGCCATCCCGCCATCGTCTCTTATTTCTTATAGTGCATTGTCTTTTGCCTCCACCGCGCTCGGGTTAGCCGTAGGTGAGCGAGACAGGCGAGAGAAAATACACATCGGGCTGAGCGTCTCTCCCGGTTCTTGTACGAGTCGGTTCGCCCGTTGCGTGCAGGCAACCTCCGGTGGGAAGTTCCCGTTCGGCGACCTAGCAACCTCGTCCATCCGGACGAGGGTCGGAAGGTCGCCTCCCATCTTCGGGCGACCCGTCGACCCCGGTCATCGGCTCCCCGTGGCTCGTCCGCAGATGTACGTACTACAACCCTACCCGAACATCATCATTCTAGTTCGCCTTTGTAGGACCCCGTGCCCGACGAATCCTGGCTTTTCGTCACGCACCGTCCCACCATCAGCACCGAGTATGAACCCTCGGTGACGGCAGGACTTCGTCACGGACGTGGTCCTGCATCACCCAACCTAGGGGTCGGGTGACTAATACCCGTTTGTGATATCCTCATCTTCGCAATAGTTGTCATCAGGTAATGGCTCCAGTTCTCCGTTTTAGTCCTACTAGGCCTCTCATTTGTCAATAAAGAGAGCCGAGGAAGGACATTGGATAGCTCAATGCCCTTTCCCTTGGCACTTAAAGCATGTAACTCGTGCTTGAGTGATGGTTGTACTGCATGCCAAAGTATTTCTCGTGACGGCCCGAGCATGTGGGTTAGAACCCACAGAGGTGGCGGGGGCGTTTCCTTGCCCCCGATGTTCTGGGAAGCCCGTATAGTCTGGGGTGGTGTAACACGAGCTGGCATGGCTTGAGGCACAGTGTGAGTGGCATGCACGGTGGCCTCGTCGCTCCGATGCTCCATTTGCTCCACTAGGTGTTAGGCTTTGTCAACCTCGGCAGGGTTGCACTTAAGAACCTCGCTGCATAGGGTCGGCCGAAGCCCGTGGGCAAATATACCAATGATGATTTGTGGGTCCACCGTGAATCGACAGTGCATTTGTCATTCCTCAAATGCCTCTATGTACTCTATCACGGTGAGCCGTCCTTGCCTAAGGTCGAGCCACGTGAGGAACAACGACATTTGGTTTTGCCAAGGCATGTACTTACTCAACTTCTGTGCCAATTTGTCCCTAGACGTGATGGGCCATCCTCATTGCTCATGGGCGACACACTCGTTTTCCCAGAAGATCTTGGCCTGTCCCCCAAGTCTCATCTCCACATGTTCAACGCACAACTCGTTGTCCATGCGGTACCACTAGAAGTAGGAATTCATGCTCGACTCCTTGTCGATGAGCTTTTTGGGTTTTCTTGACCCCTCAAAGACGGTGACGTTGGCACGCACGCTCTTACCAATCCGAGAACGGTGCTCTTCTCATCAGCTTTCGTCATTGTGTGAGCGTCGTTCAGATAACGTTCCATCACAGGGTAATCCTTTTGAAGCAAGTAGATGCATCGTAGAGGTGAGATCAGGTTGTAGTCATGTTTAATCTCAGTGTCGGGGATGACCATCCCGCTATGCGCTGATGTCGGGCATCGCGCATGGTGAGTACCGGGGAACCTTGTCAGGTTCCTTATATCAGGGGAGGTAGGCTAGACATAGTCGTCAATGCAGGACGGTGGATCGGTGTTGTGTGTACGATTGTGGGGCTGGACGTGGTCGTCACGGCGGGCCAGCCGATTGGCGTTGTTCTCACAATCATAGTGCGAGATTTATTCGTCTCGGCAAGGCGGTGGGTCAGCCTCGTATCCTCCATCGTGGACCAAATGAGTTCATTTCGGCGAGCCAGTAGGTTGGTTGGGTAACCACGATACTCACGCCAGACGTAGTCATCTTGGCGGCCTGGTAAGTCAACCCCGTAACCTCGATCATGGTGCCGGACGTGTTCACCTCAATGGGCCGCTAGGTAAGCGATGTAACCATGATCATCCTGTCGGGCATAGTGCCTCTTGTCTCAAGCTCTATTACAGCCCAAGATGATCGAAGAAACTAGACTGACATGGAAGAGATAATCGTACTGAGTACCTGTTGATCGTTGCGCTTCCATGGAGTGTTTTCAGCATTAGGATCTTCGTCCTCTGGAGGTTGGGGGTGAGTGAGATGCTTTTACAAGCTCTATGCCTTCACAATGGGTACGGTCTGTATTTTCCTAATCAGGTAGTTTGTTTTCTTAAGCTAGATTGACACTGTTGGCGTTGTCGACATAGTGGAGGCATGAGACAGCGGCGGAATGCGATCAGAATGCACTTAGAAGGCATTGGAATGTCATCGGTTGAGGTACAGATGACCTCACCATACTCTGATACCATGTTAAGAAGATGGTGTAGTATGAAATGAGAGAGAGAGGTAGTGACGGCCTCACGATGGGGGAACTGCTCCTCACCGAAAGAGATCACGACGGGCTCTACCACATCAACCCTCCATGGGCCACAACATTTTCAGGAGAATGATCAACACTTGACAGCTGGAACCTCCAACTTCTGCACCTTGTGTTTAACTTTTTGAAGAAAACAATCTCTTGTTTTAGGCTTCCTTCATCACAAACTCTATCTACGTTTGTTTGTTCTGCTTGTTGCCTTGTAAAATCTCAAAAACTCCCATTCTCTTCTATGACTCGTGCAGCTTCACATCCTCTTAAAGTCATTTGTTCTAACTTATGGGGTCCCGCACCCATCTAGTCTTATTTAGGATATTCGTATTATGTTTCTTTCATTGACGAATTTAGAAGGCTCTGATGTAATTCAACTACACCGGGATCGACGGTTCGTATTACAACACAATAAAAGTAGTGAATTCATTTCGAGAATTCTATTTAGGTGAAATGGATGTCGATAGAAAAAACCCAATGAGCAATAAGAGACATCTACGTACTAGGGTGAACGGACAATGAATTCCACTAAGAGAGAGGTTGATCAAGTTTAGACTCCCAATGCCCCTTAAGACCAATTAAGATGACTACGGTGTAAGGGGCGTTTGACGGCCTTGTGTTGTTCCAAATCCAAGAATCAACGAGTAGTCCTTTTATCACAATGAATACCTATCTCTCAACAAGTTGGTGGCGACAACGTCAACGAATCGACACTAGATGCGTCAACAACGTCATCTGGAGTCAACACGACCGCTGAAGACATGCAGCCATCGTCACCGGACCAAGTCAACACGCGAGCATCAAGCACGTCACCGGATCAAGTCAACACGCCAGCATCAGGGACGTCTCCACCCACGCACGTCCCTTCACGTGTCCTGACACGTCGCCAAAGGCAGATCAAGAGCTGGCCCCTTACATGATGCAAAACCACGTCTTTCGTCACGTCGCTTGTCTTTATTTAATTTCTTTAAACTGAACTTTGTCTTTCCTCCAAGGCCTATATGTATAGGCCAATGTTTCAAGAAACAGTTACGCAAGTCATAATTCAGGAATTGAGTTTTTGTTAACTCTTCTTGGAGGACTTGCCCTAGCCTCCCCTTCTCCTCTAATAGCCGCCGCCGACGCCGCCCTCGTCGCCACTGTTGGTAACCACCTACCCTCCTTTCTCTCTCCCTTTCCTTCTCTCTTTTTTTCATTTTCTCTCTCCCGCCAGCACCAGGATGCCGCGCGCCGGCCCCCAACCCTCATCATGCACACGCCCGCCCGTGCACGTCGCGCGCCGGCTACCAGCCCTTTCGCCACACGCGGCCGCCTGTGCATGCCGCGCGCAAGCCATCAGCCCTTGCTGCGCACGTGACCGCCAACGCACGCGGCATGCCAGCCGACAGCCCATGCCTTACACGCGACGGCAGCACATCCTGCGTGCTGGCCGCAAGTGCTCACCGCGCACGATGTCACCAGCACCCGACGCGCGCCTACCGCCAACATTCGTCGCGCACGCGGCCGCCAGTGCTCGCAGGCGCCCGTGCACGCTAGTGCCAGTGACGCCGGTTGTCGTCGACGCCGTTCGAACCTATGAGCGCGCGCGCTCTGCGTGCTCTGGGTGGGCTGCACGTCCTTCGCGCTCTCCACGTGCTTAGCGCCCACGCGCACTACTTCGCGTGCTCCGTGCGCTCCGCGCACCCTACGCGCGCTTCGCGCGTGCGGGTATTTGCCTATGCCTGAATCTCCAACAATGACATCACTGCTCGTCTGCCACGCCCAAGTATCCTTGTTACCAAGCAGTCTGGCTTAGCACAGTCAATTCAATACCAGAGCGGTTCAACGCAGGGAATGCCCGAAACGCCCAGATATTTTCGTCCAGTTGGCCATACAAGGCCTGGATCTCCCAGTCACGTCACGACCTGAATTTCCCGCAGCCTCATCATGCACTATGGTGCTGAGGTACGCATGAACTCTTTGGTGTCGAGTATTCTTCCAGCGCCGACAGATTTGATTTGATTTTCTTGGAACCTTTACAAATTCTTTCTTTCGTGTGATTTCCCGCGGAAGTGAATTCGTAATATTGGATTTGGTGCTTCGGCATCGTTGCGGTGGTTGTTGAAAGTACTCCCGCCCTCGATGAGGAATGGGGCTGCAGCACCATTATTTCATCAGTTTTAAGTTTTGAATTCGATCGTGTGGATTCTGTGGTCTATTTTATCCCTCCAACCAAACCCGTCCTGCATCCTCCACTCGTCGTTGTCATAACCTATCCCCACAGTCGTCTTTTTCCCTAGTTGTCCTGCATCACAAGTGGCTATACTATATCAATTATCGTCTTCGTCCTAGGCAGAGGAATCTATAGGGAAAGACTGCACTGCACCAAGTTAAAATACTGAGATTTAATGGGGGGGGGGAACGAGAAGATACCTGATTTGACGGGAGTCCACGGAGAGATAATCCGTTACAGGAGGTCAAGACGACAGCGAGGCACCGGAGATGTGGCAAGTTACTAATGGAGGGGGGGCCCGGAGTGCTTGGTGGAAGACCGGAGTGCACAAGCGACAAAGGGCCTAGTCACGAGGCGAAAGGCTGGTCATGCGCAGAGGGCCGGAGCGCGCGCGGCGGTGGTCCGGGTGCGCGGGCAGAAGGCGACCATGAGGCAGAGGGCCGGGCCGTACAGGCGGGGCTGGGGTACGAGGGCGGTTGGCCGAGGCGCGTGCGACGGAGGGCCAGGGCGCGTGCGGAGGAGGGCGGGGGCACGCACGGCGGAGGGACAGGCGCGCACACGAAGGGCTGAGGCACGCGCGGCGGTGATCCGTGTGCACGAGCGGAGGGCGGCTGCAAGGCCGGAGGGGCCGAGCCGCGCGGGCGGGCGGGCCTGGAACGCACGGGCGGAAGGCTAGGGCGTGCGATTGGAGGGCGACCGCGAGGCGGAGGGTCAAACCGTGCAAGTGGGGCTGGGGTGCGTGGGTGATGAGCCGGGGCGTGCGTGGGTGGAGGACTGGAGCGCACGCGCGGTGGAGGTTGAGGGTGATACGAGCGATCCAGCAGGTTGGCGGCCACAAGAACTCCAAGAGAGGATGTAACAATCTTGAATCTTGGATATTCTTGTTGGCAAGAATGAAGGACTCGTGGTGGTGGAGTTGCTGATGAGGGGGGGTGTTGACACATCCCCCGGAGTGATCTGGACGAGGAAGCATGACAGCAGCAACACCCACTGGCTACAAATCTTGATTGTTCAAGGAACGTCCTCAGAGTGATCTCGACGAGGGCGTGTGGCGATGCCTCACGGAGTGATCTCGACATGAGGATGGGAGAAACCACAATCCCACTACTCTCTCTAACTTTTATCTAAATCTCTCTAAACACTAAGAAATAAAAAAGACACAAAGCCTGTCTCATTTGGGGCATGCTATCCCCTTATATAGGGAGGATTGGTGTTAAGTGACGTTTATAGAGGAGGAACCGTCGCGAGATGTGGTTCGTCCTCTATTCAACAGTTACAAAGGAGAATTGAAAAATAACATGGATAAGGCCCAAACACCGCTCCGGTCCGTAAAGTTCATAAACGAAAATACAACCAAACAAAATAACGCACGAAATGAAATGTTACTTACACGGAGTACTTCAACCCCGATGGTGAGCGTCGCCGCGAGCAGCCCGATGTGGTTGGACTCGTCCCGTCCTGGCATCGTCCGGATGGTCCCCATCAGGCTCACATGGCTCTACCCTTAAAAGCCAAAAGTGACGTCTACTCAACGTTCATTCAGTTCCAGTGCCTGGTTGAGAAGAAGTTCTCTCGTCACATTTAGACCTTCTACTCGGACTGGGGAGGTGAGTTCCAATCCCTGCATAATTAGTTCTTAGAATGTGGCCTAAAACAATATGTTTCATGGCCCCACACTCCGGAGGAAAATGGCACAGCTGAGCACAAACATCAAGATGTGGTTGAGACTGCCCTCAACATGCTGCATCAGGCCTCCTTAGCAACAACTTTGTGGGATGCGACAATCACCATGGTAGCGTATCTCATAAACCAAATGATCTCGCCTGTTCCAGGTAAAAAATGTCCATTTGAAAAGTTACATTGCAAATTTCCTGATTACCAATTCATTGAAGCTTTTAATGATGTTTGTCCCTCCCTAACTAACATCCTTATATTAAAAAAACAAACTGTCTCCCAGATCTGAGCAATGCATTTTTTTGGGATATAACTCATTTCATAATGGAAATCAATGTCTATCTGATGTAATACGACCTGCCGGGATCGGTCGGCTCGTATTACGCCACAGGAAGCAATGAAGAAGTTTGTGAAGATATGAATGTATGCTGATGTAGGAAATTTTGAATGAGCAATAAATTGGTCGTTCACGAGTGGGGAAGAAGGTCCTTGTCGATCAAGGGGAAGATATTGATCCGAGATCAAACTTCCAATGACCCTATTGACCAACTAGACGACTAAGCGGTGAGGGGCGTTTGACGGCCCTAGGGTGTTCAGCGCCTAAGTCAACGAGTACCCTTTCAACCACAAGAAAAGATCCTAAATCTCGACGAAGGTGGCTAACCTATCCGTAGATTAGCTTAAAAAAAGGCAGCGGACGAGATAGAGGGTGACGACACTGGAAGAGATAATGCTACTGGTAATGAAGGAGAGGAGATGAGTGGGTACCAGAAGAGTCGATCAGTCCACGACGTCGATCACATTCAACTCAACATGGAGGGCGGAGACGGCGACGTTCAATGGTACGATTTGGCTGGGCACTTGGCGCAGGTCCACTAGCAACTGGACGGACTGGCAGCGCTCGAGCACTGGCGGTCGAATGGCGCGTGGGCGCCAAGGGCCATGCGACACGCGGACACTGGAGGTCGTGGGCGCGCGATGCTGGCGGGATCACGGCGAGTGGGCCACCGCAGCCTCGCGGCACGCGAGCACAGGCGGTCACGCGGCGCGCATGGGTTGTGACGGCCGTGCGGCGCACAGACGCATAGGCGGGCAGGGGATGGCGGTAGCGGGCGGTTGGCACGCCGCAGGGCGCGCGGCTGGCGCGGCGGACACGGTCGGGCCGGCGCGGCGCGGCGCAGCGGCTGATGTGCGACGCAGCTACGACTTGGCGGGTGGCGCGCGAGCGCTGCTGGGCGTAGCGGGCGCGCGTAGACGGGAGGCCTGCGAGCATGGACAGCGCATGGATTGGCAGTAGGCGCGCCGGCGGGCGCGCGGACCTGGCAAGGCGGTGGCCGACGGCGATGGGAGGCGGCGGCGGCAGAGTGGGCGGTGGCGGGCAGATCTTGAACCCAAGATTGGGTTTCTTGGGCGGTAGTTGCCAAGAAATCGTCCAAGAAGCGGATTTCTTGACGTCCTTGATGATGGTCTCCTTGGTAGAATCTCAGGGATTCTGTGGCAGGAGGGTGTCGACAGTGCTACTCGAACCTCGGGCACCTTCGTAGTAATCTCGACGAAGGGTTCTTCATCTCCAGGTGATGACGACTTCTTGAATCTTGGATCTTTCACGTTCCGGAGTGATCTCGACGGAGCGGTTGAACACGTCGTTATGGAGTAATCTCGACGTGACGACGGGGCTCTAACCACGGAGTGATCTCAACGTGGGCGAGGCTAGCCAAACCTCTCTATTCTCTAGCTACGATAGGGGGGAGACAGGTGTTGGTAAATTTTCCTTCAACAAATGACTCCAATGTTCCTTGGGCATGCTATCCCCTTATATAGTGAGGATAGGTGCCAAGTGAACGTGGGGGGGGGGGGGGGGACGAACCGTCGCAAGACGTGGTTCGGCCTCTCCTTACAATTTGAAAATACAAACTGAAAAATAAAAGGAAAAGATGAAGACGAGGCCCAACACCGGCCTAGTCCATGAAATCCAGAAATACCAACAAACAAAAATAAAAACGAGTAAGGTACTTGAACCCCGGGTGGCGGGCATCGGCGCGTGCAGCTCGGTGAGGTTGACGTCGTCCCTTGGTGGCGTCTCCAGGATGGTCCCCCATCACTTTCCCTCTCAACTTCCCGCCTTAATATTTCTCGCAATGTTATTTTAAATGAGGATGTGTTTCCCTTTTCTCCTTTGCTTGAAGAAACTCGACAGTTTGATGGTTTGTTAGGCTCCAGCTTAAATGACAACTCAACACTATGCATTATCAATACACCTGAGTATATTACTCTCGTCTCTAACGTTCACTCTAAAGCAAATCCTAGAGTCAGCTCTCCTGTTGAATCCTGCTCGCCCCCCAGTCAGATGCCTCTATCCGTACTTTCTCTTCTTTCGACCTGTCCAACATTGTTAACTCTACCTCTTTGCACCCGTTACATCTACAATTGACTTAACTTCGGTGGTGCATTTAAAGAATTTGCTTGCCATTTATTTCTCTCGAATGTTTGTTATATAAGGTAAGCCCAAAATGTTGTGAATCTCTATCACTCAAACCAACAAACATCTCACAAGCTTTGTGCGATCCTCTTTGGCAGGCCGCAATGGAGACACAAATATCTGCCATTCATAAAAATGGCACCTCGGTGCTAGTCAACCTACCTAAGTGTGCCAATATAGTTGGCTCTAAATCGATTTTTAAATGCAAGTTACCTGCAGATAGCATGATTAGAGAGGTAAAGCTGGTCTCGTCGGCCAAGGGCTTAGTCAAGCCATAGGAATTGACTACCAGGACACTTCAGTCCAGTAGTAAAAATGACGACCATAAGGCTTCTTCTCTCCATTGAACTCTGTAATGATTGGGAAATCAAGCTGCTAGATATCTCTAACGCCTCCTTTCTTGGTGACCTTAATGAAACCATTTTTATGAAACAACCACCTGGCATTGTTCACCCAAATTTTCCTCACCACGTAGGCTTACTTAAAAAATCTTAATATGGTTTAAAACAAGCACCTCACATGCGGTATAAAAAGCTATCGGATTTTGTAACCCCTAATGGCTTCCACGGTTAAAAAATGGACACCTCTTTGTTCCTTAAAAATACACCAACTTCAATTTTTTTTCTTCTTGTATACGTTGATGACATACTTGTCATACGTTCTAACCCTTCAGAAGTTGCAAGCACCATTTCTTCACTACAAAGTGCATTCATGGTTCAAAACCTTGGCAATGCAACATATGTTTCAGGCATTCAATTAATTCCACACTCCAAAGGTATCTATCTTTCTCAATCAAAAAATGTGGCACAAAAATTTCAGATGGCCAAAATGAGCAAAGGCAAGCCCACTAATACACCATGCAACATGTCCTTGTATGTGCCATTGAACAATTCTGATACACCTGATCCATCATTTCAAAGAAAAATTGTTGGATGTCTCCAATATCTAACAATCACTATGCACAATATCGTGTATGCTGTTAATCGGGCATGCAAGAATATGCATGACCCCCTACCCATAAACTAGGCCATTGACAAACATTTACTTTGATACTTGAATGGAACTGCTGACTTCTCATAATCATACTCCCATTCAACCAGCATGAAAATCAATCTCTATAGTGACTCAGATTTGGCGGAAGACCAAATTGACAGAGGATCCACCTAGAGTTATCTTATTTTTCTTGATCCTAACCTAATTAGTTGGTCATCCAAGAAACAAACAACAGTGTCGCTTTCGAGCATTGAAGCAGAGTACAAGTCAGTCGCCCACGCCACAGACAAAGTCATTTGGATGGAATCACCCCTTAACAAACCCAACCTCTACCCAGGTACGGCGCCTCTACTTTGGTGTGACAATTTAGGAGCAACCTATTTAACAAAAAAACCAATTTTTTATTCTTTTACAAAGCATATCAAGATAGCCTTCCATTTTGTACAAGAACGTGTATCAGTAGGACTCATGCAACTGTCCTTCATGTCCGCTCATGATCAACTTGCATATCTTCTTACAAAACTATTAACCAAAAAACAGTCTTATTGGCTTCGTAAAAAATTCAATGTGCTTCTTATCTTGATTTTGAGGGGACATATTAACACACTGACAGGTAATGATGACAACAAAAGAACTTCTGTTTTATGGCACATCGTCAAACACGTGTCCTAGAAACATGCCTATCAGGAGAAGCCGCGAGCCATACGCCTCGAGTGACAACATGCAATGTTGGCTCGCTTGCACGCTGCTCAACAACTGCCCAAGGGATGTGTCACCTACCTGCCATAGTCAGTCACACGCCTCGGCTATCGAGAAGACCTCGAAGCTTCTTGAGTCCAAGAATGTGCTCTGTCAGCTAGCTCGGACTTTGTTCTCCTCTAGCAGGCTATAGATGATGAATGCCGCAGCATTGCGCCGCCGTGTAACGTTTCACATTCAAATATTGTGATGTGCATTCGATGCATTGACTTTGTGATGCAAAATGTGATGCTTTCACAATCCATCTACTGGCGGTCAGATCTCTTCATTGCCTTGACGGTAAGCCCTACGACATGATTGAGAACTGTCTACTACTCAGAGAAGCGCCATCCGCAATGGCACCACTACGACGGGGAACACAGTGAACACTCTCTACTTGTGTTTCCTTTTTCAAAACCGAATGGTCACAATGGATAATGATCATCACCCTATTGACTCAATGAACTGGTGATGTGTGGATCTTGGATTTCTATGCCAGTGCCTGTCAGTCCTCACGTTGCTCGTGAAACACTGCTGCACCTTTGTTCAAGTGAACCTGACATTTGTTGCACCAATAGTGCTGCTATAGTGTACACCACTGCCGTTTCTAGGAAATTACCTTGCATCTCCACAACACAGTGCTTGCGCTATCCGTGTCACTGAGCCACATGGCTGCATCGACCCGCCGAGATGACTATATCCGGCCCTATGACTACTGGTATGAGGAACCCTATATGGTTACCTTGTACTCACCGTGCACGATGCCAAACATTCGCACGCCGTACAATGGTTATCACTGACACTGGGATGGCAACGACCATTGGGCCCACCTCGATAATACGTTGGCCCACATTATGGAGGCTACCCACTACCTGGACGGCACCTAGATGACCATGATCGCGGAGGGGAGGAGCATTGCGCCAAGATCCACAAGAGCGTACGAGTCGACATTGCCATCTTTGAAGGGTCTCGAAAGCCGAAAGAATTCATCAACTGGGAGCTGAACATGAATTCCTATTTCCAATGGTATTGCATGGACGATGACTTATGCATTGAATATGCGGAGATGATAATTGGCAAACAATCTAAGATTATTTGGCAGAACAAGCTTGTTACAACATAGTGAGGAGGATGACCCATCACTTCATGAACCAAGATTGCTAAGAAGCTGATGAACAAGTACGTGCAACGATAGTACCACATGATGTTATTCCTTTCATGGATCAACTTTTGATAGGGCCAAAAGTCTATGATCAAAACATCAACGCCTTTGAAGATTGTCGAATGCAGTGCTGGTTTGTAGAGGACCCACGAATCATTATTTGCTTGTTTGCCCACAGGCTTCAACGATTCCTATGCAGTAAGGTGCTTAAATCCAACCCCGCTAAGGTTGACGAAGACTATCACATAGTGGAGCTTATGGAACATCCAAGCACATAGGTCGTCATTCACACTACCCTGGATGGCCCTCGAGCTACTCCGGCTCAAACTACCACATTCGTGACATAATAGACATCACAGATTGCTGGAGGGCAATGGAATGGCTCGGCCACTTTAGTGGTTCTGCACCATGAACTCCGGCCATCACTAGCAGCAGTATGGCCCACAGCACGTTCATGAATCAAGCACAACTCATGTGCTTCACGTGCCACTGGAAAGGGCACCAAGGTAGTCACTTGGTATCTTCGGCTTTGCTAATCGATACGGGAGAAGTCAAACAGGATGAAACAGGAGAGAAAGAGCAGCTGCCCAATGACAACTACCGTGTAGTCGAGGAGCTCGCAAATGAATATGAAGAACCCAACACTCAAGTTGGGTACATTTAGATAATGGATGCTCATGCAACTCCGACACCCAATCAACACCATGGGGGTTGACGACTCGCCAGGTTGATGCTTGATGTAACATTGAGAACGCTGGGATTCATTGGCTCGTGTTACAAGCCAGATCAGCATGATTACGAGGTATGTATAATTTTGAGTAAACAATTGGAAAGTGTTGCACAGTAGTATGAAGATCAACCAAATATTCGGGAGTGGACTGTCAAGGCCAGATTCCCAATCACCCGTTTGACTTACTAGCCTATCTAGGCGACAAGGAACACGTAGTGTCCATAAGCGTCACCAGTAACTACTGCTAATGTTCTTAATTTGTGATCTCAAGAAAACCCTGCCTCTCGACACAAGGTGGATAGTGTGATAAAATCTTGGCAAACGGGCAAGTATTCAAAGACGACACAAAAAATAGTAATAATGTTGCTAAAGAAGGGAACGGTGGTACTTGGTGGGTTGAGACCCATAAGTCTAGGGCAAGGGAGGTGTTTCACAAGCACGGTAACTGCAGAAGATAATGTCACCATCGAGCAGTAGGACAACTGATAAGCCAAAAATAGGGGTAAGTTTATGCAATTTTAAACCCTTGTCGTTGTCAATTTTTGCTTATACAATAAAATTTATAAAACCTCACTTAAGTTGCACAATGATGAGTGGAGGTATCATCCATGGGAGGCTAGTAAGAGTTCAATTCGATGATTTATCAATGATCAGGATTAATTTGATCTTCAATGAAGATCAAATCAACCTAATTAGACAAAGAATTTAGAGAGGGGGGTAGAAGAGATGAGAAGAATAGAAGAAACAAGGAAGCTCTAGGTTGAATTAATTGATCCAAATGAAAGGATCACGGAATTCAATTAGAGGGATTAGGAAGAAAATTCTGATTTAGTTTGTTGGTTTTTGTAAGTTTGACAAGTCATAACTAACTACACTTTTAGATAACAAATAAAAAAAAAGACATTTTAATCTCCCTAGAAATTAAAGTTTTTTAGAGTTTTCTTTTGAAATGCACTTCAATTCATAGTTAAATATCTCAATTTCTCCTCTCAATCCTAATCAGGGCTTGTAATCCGCTCAAGCCTTCGTTCAAAATGCACCAAAAATTCAAATACAATGAAGGGAAAAGTACCAAACAGGTTGATCCAGGCTAGGGCTCCTCTCTTTCTTGCAACTGTGATAGAGAACCATCCAGAATGAGCTTCCCCTCTCGAAATTTAGCTTTCCTACTTAGGTTACATGGTAAAATCACCATTTTACCCCCCATTTAGTAATTAATTTTTATCTACCAATGTAGGCTGGATCTGAATGATCCAACCGTATATAGAAAGAGGGGATCAAGACGAACAGATCCATAAAAAATCATCTCAATCGGACTTCAGGATCAAAAGTTATTAATAACTCAATTTTAAACCAATTTAATCCATTGGATTTTAAATTGATTTATTTATTCATTTATTTTTTTAACACGCCATGACGTGTCGCTCTCTCATTGGCTGGCGCATTTTGAATTCTCCTTTTTGCAGAAAAGTCCTTAAAAAGCCTGGAATTGCTGCTGGACGCCACCCAAAAGTAATTGTGTATATGCCCCTTGCGCACTCTCTCTCCTCTGGTTTCTCCTAAAAACATTAAAAAATATATTAAATAATTTCAATAAAACCCCATAACATTTTAAATCATATATTTACTCCTGCAACCACGACCGAGAGCTATTTTGAGGGTATCATTGCAACAAAACATTACAAAAAGGCCCTTCAAAGTTCGAAAGTAATGTTAATACTCTTTTTTTTCTTATATATATATCTTTTTTCTTAAAAAAATGTATTTCTTCTTCAAATAAATCTCAGAAAAATCATAAAAAAATCTATAAAATTTCCTGATTCATCCCTGTACTGATAAATATCAAAATTAAATATTAAACTTGTCGTTTTCATTAAAAAATAATCATTTCAAGCTCAAATAAATCCCTTAAAATTCATAGAATTAACAGAAAATTTGGGAAAAAAGAGAAATCACTTGAAAACAGTATTTTCATATAAATCAATGATAACAACCCTTTTTGAAGCTCTTTAACTGCATAAAATTGTGCTAATAACATGAAATAAAGATCTAATTTAGGGTGTTATCAACAACATACCTCATCGGTGAGTGCTCTTCGTAAGATCTTCGTCAACTGTAGCTAGAGCGGATTGCAGGCAGAGTAGAGCTGAGAAGACAAGCAGGAGAATGATCCAGCGTGGCGTGATGGATAACACTGCATGAATGGATTAGCCAAAATTGGGGTTCAAGAGAGGATGGGCTGCTGAAGAGGATGCCAACAGGACGGTGCAAGCAACGCTCACACTCAATGGGCGTGCCCAAATATAGTGACTTGGGTGCCAATTGAGAGTGGCAGAGGCATGGTCGGGGCAGTCTTGTCAGTCCATTGGCGATACAACCGACCAAGGTGGACGGGACCTCAACAGCAGCCAAACGGGGGCCAAGTCACATTTGATGCTGGGGAACAGTGCGTGCGGTCAATGCGTTTCAAGCTAAGGGCGGCACCAAGCAAGAGCATTGATCGACAGCAGCAATTTCCTTGGGTGTGGGCGCACTTGGGGTCAACAACAAGACAACGTCTACTCCAGTTTGGCTAGTCTAATGCTATGGTCAGCGCTCTTGCCAAGGAGAGGACGCGTTCATTGTGGCACCCTTGTTTGATAGTCCCTCATTGATAAGCCTAAAAACTGCACGTAAAAATGTCATTAATTTTGGATTTAGACTTATACAATAAAATTTATAATTTCCCTTATTCACTAAATATAAAATACAGAGAAAGTAAGGGGTCGAACCACAGGGAGGCAACAAATGAGAATTTTTATCCAATTTCAATGAATTAATCAAAGATGATTTAATTTTGCAATTAATAAATCTTAATTATCCTTAATAATATTCTTTAATTAATCAAAATTAAGTAAAACTTAATTTTGATTTTTGATATTTCGGTCAGAAAAATCAAGATATGAATATTTTAATTTTAATATCATATTAATTCAAATAATTAATTTCCCAATTATTAATAAATTTTAAAACAATGTTTTATGAATTAAAATTGGGAATTGAATGATGAAGAAAGGGATTTTTAATTTGGACTTCAAGATAGATGAAATTTCGATTCAAATTTTAAATGAAATTTCGATTCAAATATTAAATTAAATTCCTAAACAATAAAAATCGAAATCTAGAGAGAGAAACTAAACAAATTAACCTAGAGAGAGAAAGGGAAGAAATTGGGGAAAAGATGAAATCCGACCCTAAGTAAAAAATCTAATGATGCAGAATTAAGGATCAAAAATCAGATCTTTAATCAGAATCAAAACGAAGTGCTAATTTCATTCAAAACAAACTTCTAGGGCATGTACATTTTGCCCATGCCTCGGCGTTTAAGAATCGTTCAAGAAGATGATTTAAATACAAATCAGAGACTTACAAATTTGAGTTCATAAGCAAGACCTGTCGACTTCAAGAATCCCTCCTGTGTCCTTCCTGGCCAATTGCTTGGGGGAGAGCATGCAAAAGTGATTTTTGCCCTTTTCCAGACCTCCATTTAAAGATCCAACCGTCTGGATTGTAGAGGCGAAAAAGGCGAACCCACCCTCAAAATTTCAGCCTAATCTGACATCTAGATCTCAAGATATCAAGGTTTTAGTTAGGATAAATCTGGACCATTGGATCGTTTTATTTTCTAAAAAAAATGATTTTTCCTGATTTGGTTGACCTTATTTCTCGTTTTCCACCTTATGGGATCATGTGTCAGCCTTCGTTGTCCGCGTCGGCCACCCACAATGATTGGAGAACAATCATTGTCCACGTCGCCCAGAAAAAAAACAAAAAAAACAAAAGTCTCTCTCTGTCTCTCATTTATATATTTTAAATCATAAGCCGCTTATTTTGACTAGTCTTCTCTCTCTCCTCTCTTTTATATATTTTAAATCATAAGCCGCTTATTTTGACTACTCTTCTCTCTCTCTTCTCTGTTTTATATTTATATAATAATTATCCACTCATTCGCCCGAATTTTGGGCGAATGACATGGATGCCCTTTAATATATAAATAAATATATTATAAAATGGTAAATAAATTAAATATGTATTATTTAGATATGTAAAAATCATTTCTTGGCTATATAATGGTCAAAAATTATATAAAAATATGGAAAAAATTCAGAAAAATCATGAAAACGCTTACCAACATTTAGCCAAGTATTTAAAGCCCTGTAAAAAAAATTTCTTCACTGAAATGAGGTTAAATTCCATGTAAAAAAATGATAAAAAATGATTAAAAATCTGAAATAATAGTAAAATGAGAGTGTAAGTGATTTATCTCTATTTTAATATGATAACATGAAAATATAATCATTAAAACACATAAATATAATGTAAAATTCATTACTTAATCATATTAATTTGAAGGTTATCACTCATCTCGTGAAGTCAGTAGTGAGTTGATCGCTAAGGGCGACTTTCGTGGGGAAAGGATTCAGCGTGGATCTGTGCTCTGAGTCCGGGGATCTAGGACCATGGCAGAACCGGTGATGTCTATTGGGGTTGACCAGGAACAGTCATGCTCCCCCCCCCCTTTGCGTGATGAGCAAAGACGTGCATGGCTACAGCCAATACTACGTCATATGGATGATAAAGTGATTTGCATTTTGCGGAGAAGGGGAGGTGGAACTGGCGCACCAATGGGGGCTCAGGCGATTGCCCTCTGTAAAACATGAGAAGGGGAGGGTAACGAACTAATTCCTACATTTTTGTTGGCTTCCTTCTCCCAACCTGATCCACCTGTTCACCTTTAATCTCCTTCCTCTCTATGTAGGTGAGGCATAAAATTTGCTCAACAAAATGTACGATTAATAAAACAACAAGTCTGAGTTCTTAGGGCGCCATCACGTCCCTTAGACATGGAAATTAAGATGGGCCCTAAGGAGGAACATAAGGGGGGGTCCATTAAGGGGCCCTTATGTGAGGGGCCCCTATTACAACTAAATAAGAAAAAAACCATAAAATTGGGGTAAGAGGAAACTTCCAAAAAACTAAGGACCCTTACAAAACAAAATCAAAAGACACACACAACGATGGTCAAAGTGACGGAAAGCGGACAGAATAAAGAAGAAAGGGAAGACACCACATAGACAATAACGCAGCGAACAAAATAACAGATGACCAAAATTACGGAATGATTTTAAAAAAAAACTGAACGATCACAAGTGTGCTCCACCCAGGGCATTTGAACTCGGGCGCTTACATCATTGTGTCGGCGTGTCGGTTGGGTTGAACCCAAAATGGGAGAGGCACTGATGATGATGATGGCATCTTCGTACATGGCTTTGGGAACTCTAGCTGCTGGGCGCCATTAGTGTGGGCGCACAGGGGCGGGGGGGCGCATGCACGGGTGCGCAAACCATGGGCGTGGGGAGGCATGGGAACGGGGAGGTGGTATGCGAGGCTCCAAGAATACATCATGAACTGCTCCATGAAATGGTTTTCAGAGGCTTTGTCCACCCAAAAAAGGGGTTCTTGGTAGTGGAAGCGATGGGAGAGATGCCAACAAGTAGCATTGAGGCGAGGGTGCAGAAAGAGGCACAGATGGGTGCATTCTGGCAGGCCCGAAAGAGGGGCTTGAAGATGTACTTGAAAACTTTTCCAAGAAGACGTGGCACAACGATGATAAGGTGGCAAGAATGGGTTGGCAACGAGCGGTTCGTCCATGGAGTTTTCTCGATGTTAAGAAATTGGTACATGCGAACGATGCTTCCCACGAATTCTATCTAGAAAGTGATAAATATAAATTCCTAAAGGGGGAAGGAAGTAGCCTGATCAAAAAGACTTTTATAATTTGTAATTAAACTCCAAGTGGCTCCCTTGGCATGCCTCCCTTCGTATAGGAGGGGGAGGATGCGCAAGTGGAGCCATATTTAGGGTCATTGAATGACCCTAAATACGGCGGCCCAATCCATATGGTTCAGAAAATAGAAATACAAGAAAATAAATTCATAGCTGACAGTCATTGACAATGTTGAGTACCTAAGTAAGGGTTTTTGAAATTGGCTCGAGTTGCGCGACAAGGTCTATTGGCATTTTGTGCCTTTGTCAAGGTGATGGTCCCTTATCAGTTTTTTCATACACTTGGTGCAGGAATTATTCAATCGGATTGCCAGGCTTACCATATTCTCGAAGATTGACTTGCATAGCGAATACCACCAGGTCTGCATCTGACAAGAAGATGAGTGTTAGACATCCTTTAAAACCAATGATTGCATGTTCGAATCAAACAGCATTTCATTTGGGCTTTGATTGCCTGAGCACGCTCCAGCCATTGATGAATAAAGTCTTATGCCGATTAATTGGCAGATTCGTCATCGTCTACTTTGGCGATATCCTCGTCTATAGTGGTTCCTGCGTGGACCATTTACGGTACATACGAGAGGTGTGTGGGGCATTACAACGAGAGAAGCTCTACGCGGATCCAAAGAAGTACAACTACTTCATGACCAAGGCCTCCCTCCTCGGCTTCATTATATCCGCTCGCGGAGTTTGTGATGCAGGATGACTAGGGGAACTAGGTAGGACGACTATCTAATGTGGGGTGGGATAAATCAGACCACAAATTCATATGACCGAATTTGAAGATTTAAGTCCGGTGTAAATACTGATGGTGCAGCTCCTTTCCTTGTCGAGGGTGGGAGTACTGTCTTACAACCACTGTGGTGAAAACAAAGCAACAATTTCAATAAATTTGTACGGGTGATCGTTAGAAGATTCAAAGGCCTAGTCAATTTATTGCTAACAGATTCACACTTCCAAAACTAATCTGGCAGCAGTGCACGAACAATCAATCAACACTCGACGAAGAACATTAACACCAAAGAGGTTAGAAAGCACCTCAGCACTAGGGCAGTGCATCGTGGCAGTGCGGGAATTCTCAACGCATCGTTGGCGGGGCGAGTGATGTGCGCTTTGACAGGGTGTTGCACCACGAAACCTAAACGGTAAACGAGGTGCGTTGTTGCAGGACGTAGAACCTGAAGGTCTGGATGTTGATTATAGGGGTCGCGTGTGCGTACAGCTGTGCACGACTGCCACGTGGGTGGGCGGTCGATGTCCGCACCGACAAGAGCGATTAGCAGTGCCAGTTGGACAGCCCTGCATGCGCCGGGGCAAGGGGGTAGCCTTGTGCGTCGTAGAAGAAGGCGGCAACCATGCGAGTGAAGCATGAGTGGCGGTCTTTCACGCGGGGGCGCTGGCGGCGGCCTTGAGTGCGCGGGTGCAGACGACAGCCATTTGTGCATAGGCATGTGCGGCGGCTCTGCGTGCGCTGCAAGGGAAGGTGGGCAGGGTAGAAATTCCTGCACATAGCAGGGGTGGGATGCAATCTTGTGCTTGACTAGATAGGGAGGGGGCTGTCCGGGCGCCGTAAGCGGTAGGCGGGCAGGGCAGAAATCCCTACACGCAGCAGGGCTGGGGTGCAATCCTGCGCTTGCCTAGAGAGGGAGGAGGTTGTGCACGGGCAGGCACGAACAGTAGTCGAGAGTTAACCTTTCCTTCATGGCGACGGCCGTGGGGCGGCAAGAGACGACCTTGGTGGCTTGGAAGGGAAGAGGGCTGGGGTAAAATTTCATCGAGAAGAAGGAAACTTCAGTTCTTAAAGAAAATTCGCCAAGTATTTCTTACAACATTGGCCAATGTATAGGCCTCGAAGGAAAGAGAAAATAGGATAACTGTTAATTTAAACAATGTCAGCGACGTGTTGACGTGTCATGTCAAATGACAATTCTGAAGCTGGCATTGATGATGGTCATGACGTGGAATGTCTCATGTGAAAGTGGAAATACGTCTGGTGCCAATGCGTTGTTTTGTCGCCATCAATTTCCTTGGGGTCAGAAGAACATGACTATGTCAAGTTGCTGTGTGGAAGAGCCAACGAAATTAGCAGGTCTAGGAGAAGGTGAGCCAAGTCCTCCTCAACAATCCAAGTGTTATCCGTCCTTATTAGGCCGACCCCTATCTGCGTAAGGATAGAAACCTAGGACAAGATAGAAATCGCCATTGCCGTGAAGATTACTATCCCCTAGAGGATAGGGTCCAAGGTCGTGAGAGGAATCATCCCCGCGGAATGATCCCTGTCCGCGTGAAGATAGGCGCCAAGGTTGGAATTGGAATCATCCTGAACCGGATGATCCGTATCCTCCCAAGGATCGGGTACATCGTTGTGATCAGCATCGTCCAGATCACGACAATCATTGGCAATAAATCTAGAGAAGTTTCAAAGTCCATGTTCCGTATTATGAGGGATCTAGAGACCCTAATGAATACCTTGATTGGGAATCCAAACTTTACAGTTATTTCAAATGGTATAATATGCTTAAATGGCAGAAAGTTCAATATGCCGAAATGAAGTTAGGGGGTCCGGCCAAAATTTTTGGGCGAACCTTGATTTTTTGATCTATAACCGACGAGAGGCACCAATAGACACGTGGCCTCAATTGAAAGATAAGTTGCGTGAGAAATATGTACCTGTTGCTTTTCTGGATAATCTTTTGGATCAACGGCATAAGTTACAATAGGGTAGGCGCCCCCTGTCAGAGTACATCACCCAATTCGAAGAGTATTATATGAGGTGTTGTGTTAAGGAGAACCCTCAAGTGGTCATATCCCGCTTTAGAACTAGATTTATTCCTTATTTGAAGACTGCGTTACTTGTTCGAAAGGCTGCTACGCTTGAATAGGCCTATCAGATTGTAGAGGATCTTGAACTCTACTAGACTCTCTAGGGTAGCCCGGTCATTAGTGGCCGCCCTGCCATTAATGATCGCGCGTATCCTTCCTACTCCAACAGATCAACTCCAAGCAATCCTCCTCTTGCTCTTCTAGTACCCGTACCCACTCCAACTCGCACCAATCATACTCTAGCTTCCACCCCACAATCATCTAGTCCATTAACCCACAATAATCGTACCTCTTCTTCCCTTGATTCTACTACAAGAGCCCCAACTCAACCGAACCCAGCACAACTCTGCCCATCCGCCATAACATGCTTTAAGTGCTAGGGACGTGGCCATAGAGCCTCCTAGTGCCCCTCTCGAGCCTTACACATAGGACATGAGTCCATTGAGATTGAACCTACCTTGGAAGAATAACCTATCGATGAAGAAGAATATAAGGTAGAGAACTATGTAGTATATGGATTCATGCACGAAGATGTGAGTTTCATTGGTATCACTGACTTTCCACCATCCACTCCTCGACGTGATCCATCTACTTCAGTTAGAGGTATTGTTCGCTGCACCTTACTCAACCATCTACCGATGATTCTGCATTGAGGACGTCCATATTTTTTACTTACTTTAAGATTGGTGATAAGACGTGCAAAATGATCATAGATAGTGGTAGTTGCATCAATGCTGTATCAGATGTCATGACTTCACATTTGGGGTTACCTTTGATTGATCACCCTCATCCCTATTATGTATCATGGACCGATGTTACATCAATCCAAGTGAAGAATCAATGCCTCATTCCTCTCAAAGTGCAATCATACGGGGAAAAGGTATTGTGTGATGTGTTACCTATGAAGGTCGGAAGCATTATCCGTGGTCTTCCTTGGCTTTATGATAATGATGTACATATTTTTTGGTAGGAGTAACAATTTTTCTTTCATTTATAATAGAAACAAAATTACATGGCATCCTTATACCCAAAACCCTAAGAGCCATACACCGAAGTCTATGTCATTAGGTTTATGGCTTCTCAACAGGCGCCAATTTTGAAAGGAATTAGATAGTGAGTTGTCTATCTGTGCTGCAGGATGACTAGAGGGAATGATGCAGGATGACTAGAGGGAACGGGATGGGATATAATGGATATGGGATGTTGGGCGACTAAGGAAAGGGTAGGATAAAACAGACCACAAATCACATGGTCAAGTTCAAAAATTAAGTCCGGTGAAAGTACTGATGGTGCAGCCCCTTTCTTCGTCGAGGGCGGGAGTACTATCTTACAACAACCATGGTGATGCAAAGCACCCAAATCAATAACTTCGAATGGGCGATTCGTTTAGAAGACTCAAAGTCCAAATCTAATCTGATGGCGGCGCATGAACACTCAAAGAATACTAGACGAAGAACACGGCACCAAAAAGTGTAGGAGTACCTCGATACTTAATAGTGTGTAAAGAGGTTGCGGGGAATTCTTGACGCGTTGTTGGCGGGATGTTTGACGTGCGCTTCAACAGGGTGTCATGGATCCAACTGTGCCGTTAGTTGGCGGGGTTTCAATGGGGGAGTTACCCCCTTGCGGGCTGTGGGGCAGCGCCCGGACACCTAAACGATATGTGCGGTGACCTGTGGCGGCGAGGGCGTCCGGGGGCACGGCGGGCACAAGCAAGCGCGGGCAGTCGGGCGAGCAGCGGGCACGGGTGTGTGGCACGCAGTCGGGCGCGTGCGGCTGGGTGTGTGGCGGGCGCATGCTGTTGGGCGCACGGCGGGCACGGGCTGCTGGGTGGGGGAGGCCTGGCATGCGGTGGGTGCGGGTGGCCAAATGCGTGGGGGGCGCGGGTGGCCTGCACAAGGTCAGCATTTGTGTGGACGAGCGCCTGCACGGGGCGAGCGCTTATGCGGGCTGGCCTGGCGCAGGGCAGCAGCCTAAGGCACGGGGCGGCGTGGGCGTGCGGCAGCTGCAAAGGGCACACATGACCAAGGAACAGGGGCGCCAAGGCTAGAACGCTAGGCGTAGGTGGTGGGGGCGCAAGGCGATGGCCTAGGGCGCAGTGCGCAGGGTGGCGTAGAATGGGACGGGGAAGATGGGGCGAGTCTTCCAAGAAGAAAAACTTCAATTCTTGAAATAAACTCGCTAAGTGTTTCTTTCAACATTGGCCTTCATATAGGCCTTGGAGGAAGGAGAAAGTGCGAGAAATGACATTAAATAAAAGTGAACGATTTGTGATCGTGTCACGTCAAAGGGCAGTTTTGGATCTGTCGTTGACGACGTATCATGATGTGGGACGTCTCAGGAGGCGGTGGTGGCACGTTCAAAGATGGTGTGTTTGTCGTCAGTGTGCTGATTTGCTTGTCATTCTGGTGGTTCTTTAGTTGATGTCGATGACGAGTCCGCATGCGAGGCGTGTCAAATGATGTTGGTGGTGCGTCTGAGGTTGGTGCATTGACGTCGTCACCACCAATCTTTCTAGCCACGATTTGTGATCATTCTGTGGAAAACCCCACTCCAATGGGGTGGGCGACCTTCACGAGGTGCACGTCCATCAGGCATCGCGTGGTGCGGGTATCGAGGGAAATCATCGGCCTCCTCGCACCAGCGGCGATAGGGCCGGACGTAGTCATCACTGCGAGCAGGTAGGTCCGCTACCCATCGGCGATCGCGGGCCCAGATGGGGTCATCATGTTGGGCGGGTGGTCGGCATCTAGTACGTGATCACATCGTTGGACGTAGGGGTCTGAACGGGCATGTCGATCAGCCTCGTACAAGCGGGGATGGTCATCCTACGAGTGTCATCTATTCCAAGCACGTACATCATGTGGGTCTCATGCCCGGTTTCGGATGGGGTGTCCACGCGGTGGGATGCTGTCGTGCTGACGGCCAAAGTCCTCGTACTCGCCGTCATCGTCGTAGGGGCTCCTCTGTTGATGCGTATATTGAGCAACCCCGAGTGGGTCGCGATGTGGTCCTCGAGCGGCGAGCGCCGGATTGGCATCGTGTACTGGAGATCCTGGGCGTGCAAGCATTCGCTCCATGCGCTCCATCCTAGCGTCCATGACGCAGATATACGCCCCTTGGTCCTTTGGCAGGTCCTCCCTTGGTCGATGATGGCGGTGGGCTCCTACTCGTTTGCGTCCTACTCCTTGGCCACGTGTAGCAGCAGTCCGGGATGTGACCTCCCCCACGGGAGACTTCCCGTGTGGTCGGCGACCTACAGTCGGCATCTCATCATCGTCACTCGGTGAGGGGGATCCTGTTGACAAACCAAATCTAATTCTGATGGCGATGGAAACTTCTCGGGAAAATACTGAACGGAGAACACTTTGACACCAAAGAGTTCAGGCGTAGTGCGAGAAATTCTGATCGTGACGAAGCTGAACGAATTTGGGTGTTGAGAGGCCCACTAGACGACGTGATCTGGAGGTTTCAGGCGTTGAATGACCCTGGTTGAGACACAACCTGGTTGGTCAAAGGTCGGAGTGCTTTGGCATGGGCGTCGTTGGCGGGACGACTGACGTGCGCTACGATAGGGTGTGCACCTCCGTAAGAGGCTTGGAAGGCGTTCGGAAGCGCGGGTGACAGAAATGCGGCGTGCACGGGGGCCCTGGGTGGCCTGGGGCGGGCTGCCCTGGACGGCCTGGGGTGCAGCCTTGGGTGGCCTGGGGTAGGATGCCCTGGGTGGCCCGGGGTGCAGCCTTGGGCGGCCTGGGCGGCTTGGGGCGGGATGCCCTAGGCAGCCTGGGGTTGCTACCTTGGGAAGGCAAGAGAGAGAGAGAGAGAGGTGAAGAGGATTGAAGAGAGGTGATAGGCCGACGACACGCTGGCGGCGGCAGCAGTAGCGGCGGCGGCGGCGGCGGCGGCGACGACGACTAGGGTTAAGAGGGATAGGGGAGGCTGGGCAGTCCTCCAAGAAGAGTTAAACAAAACTCAATTCTTGAAATTATGACTGCCTAATGCTTCTTGAAAACAATGGCCTATATATAGGCCTTGGAGGAAAGAGAAAATGATGAGAAATTAGAGACGAGAAATTAAAGACGTGCACCGTGTCACGCCAAAGGGCGGTTGTGGATCTACCTCTGGCGTCGTGTCATGACACGCTTGGTGGAGACGTGCTTGTCGACGGTTGCGGCGTGTTGACTTTGGTCTTGACTTCAGTTGATTGTGGCGGGTTGACTTCGGTTGACTTCACTATTGGGTCCATAACAAGCGTGTTGACTCCAGTTTACTGTGCCGTTGGGTCCATAGCAGGCGTGTTGACTCCGATTGACCATGGCGATGCGTTCGACGGTAATGTGTTGGTGTCCTCGCCATCAATTCCCCTAGGGTGCGGAGAACTCGACTCTTTCGAGTAGGCATCTGAAAGTTCCAGCGGGGTCACCAAGTCGGGGCGCAGGTAAGCCAGATCTTCCGCCGTAATCCATGTGTCGTTCGTCGATGCTTTGCCCTGCCAACGAACAAGAAACTTTTGCACAGTTCCATCTTTAGTGAAGGTGATTACCTCGTCCAGTATTTCCTCGATGATTTCATGCCAGTCAGAAGTTAGTGATGGGGGAGTGGACAAGTCAAACTCGCTCACCAGAAAGTCCGAGGGTAGAACGGGGCCATTAGATGAAGGAGGTGGGGCTTTAAACACGACTAAATTCGAGAGATTGAAAGTGGTGCTTATTCCCCATGAGGAGGGTATGTCGACGGCATAGGCATTTTTCCCAACTCGTTTGAGGATCGGAAATGGCCCAGCACTACAAGCATGAAGCTTAGTAGCCCGTTTGGAGGAAAATCTTTCCAGCCTAATCCTCGCCATCACCATTTTCGGCCTAATCCAAATCTGCGGACTGTTTATATATGAGGCATTACTATTTATGATACGTGTATGGATTTCCTCATCTAGACTACTAATATGATCAGCAAACTCATGACCGTCATCTGAGACTCTAGCACATGGTAACATAGGTATGAGGTCGGTAGGGGTACGAGGAAGATGACCATGCACAATCTCAAATGGACTCATACCGGTAGTACGGTTGACTGACGCGTTGTAAGCAAATTCGGCACGCGGAATGATAGAATCCCAAGACTTGAGGTTGTCTCCCACCAGCGATCGTAATAGGTTGCCGAGGCTCCTATTAACGACCTCGGTCTGTCCATCAGTTTGGGGGTGAAAAGCTGTGGAAAATTTGAGTTTCGTCCCCCAAAGATGCCAAAGGGTCTTCCAAAAGTAGCTAGTGAATTGGACATCTCTGTCCTATACTATGCTTCTTGGAAGTCCATGGAGACGCACTACTTCATTGAAAAATAATTGAGGGACATGAGAAGCATCAGAAGTTTTAAAGTAGGGAATGAAATGAGCCATCTTTGAGAAACGATCCACAACCACCATGATGGAATCATGGCATTGGTTCGTCCTCGGAAGCCCTTGCACAAAGTCGATGCTCACATCGTCCAAAGGTTTTTCGGGGACCGGGAGAGGGGTGTATAGGCCGGTGTTTTGTTTAACCTGCTTGGCAAGGGAACATACACGACACTGGGAGACTATGTTAGCTACGTCTCACTTAAGGGATGGCCAATAGAACATGTTCTCGACCATGGCAATTGTTTTATCTCTCCCAAAATGACCACTAAGGCCTTCGGCATGTGTTTCCCATACAAGAAAATGCCTAAGGGATGACTGTGGGATGCATAGGCGACGATCATAAAATAAGAATCCATTCTCTAAGATATAATCTTGGTTATCAGGGTTCGGATATTTGCCTAAGATCTGTAGAATGGGAGCAAAATCCGGGCAATCACGATATAGGTCCTTCATCTGATCAAACCCAATAACCTCGACTTTCATAATATTCAATAAATGGACTCTTCTACTCAAAGCATCGGCGACTCGGTTCTCGACTCCCCTCTTATGTTTAAGGACAAAGGTATAAGACTGAATGAATTCGACCCACTTTATGTGCCTAGAGTTTAATTTCTGCTGGGAATCTAGATACTTTAAGGCTTCATGGTCACAGTAGAGGATGAATTCCTTAGAGAGTAGATAATGATGCCAATGACGTAAGGATTGGACAATCACATAAAATTCTTTGTTATAGGTAGAATACTTAAGCTTAGCGTCATTCAAATTTTCACTAAAGAAGGCGATGGGAAGATTTTCTTGACTCAGAACTCCTATTCCTAACCCTGAAGCATAACAGGCGACCTCGAATACTTTAAATCAGGTAAACGGAGAATAGGGGCCTGAGTCATTCTATGTTTGATCTCCTCAAAGGATTTCTGCGCTTCTACCATCCATTCAAAATGATTTCCCTTAAGGCATTCAGTCAAGGGTGCCATGATGGTGCTAAAGTTGGATATGAATCGTCGATAGAAAGTTGCTAGACCGTGAAAACTACGAACATGATGGGTATTTTTAGGCGTTGGCCACTGGGTTATGGCATCAATTTTGGCCGTATCAACGGATACACCTTGGCTAGATAGGATAAAACCTAGGAACGAGACGTGACTTATAAGAAAGGAACATTTTTTTGGATGAGCATACAATTGCTTGGTTTTCAATACTTCGCAAACCAAATGTAAGTGATGGAGATGATCGGGTGTGGATTTGCTATAAATAAGAATATCATTAAAATACACGACGACGAAACTTCCTATGAATGGTCTAAGTATGTGATTCATCAATCGCTGAAAGGTACTGGGTGCGTTCGATAGACCGAAGGACATGACTTTCCATTCATATAATCCGTCCTTTATTTTGAAGGCAGTTTTCTACTCATCTCCCAAACGAATACGGACCTGGTGATATCCACTTTTAAGATCAATTTTGGAGAAAATCCTCGAACCAGCCATCGTATCAAACTTATCAACAATACGAGGAATGGGAAACCTATATTTGACAGTAATCTTATTGATGGCTCCACTATCAATGCACATGCGCCAGCTTTCGTCCTTTTTTGGAGCTACTAGTACGGGGATGGCGCATGGGCCGAGACTCTCCTGTATGAATCTCTTGTCCAAAAGTTCTTGGACTTGGCATTGAAGTTCCTTGTACTGCGTAGGATCCATACGATAGTGGGGGAGATTCGGCAAGGAGGATCTGGGAACGAAATCAATGGCGTGGTGAATATCACGCATTGGGGGTAGGTCATTGGGCAAATCATTAGGGAAAACACTTGCGAATTCCCGTAGTAGCTTGTAAACCTCGGGGGGTGGGTTAGAGGAATCTTCGGAGGAGTGATCAGGTATCATGGCCAAGTACACAGTCATTTCACTATCGAGTTCTTTTTGAAATTGATAACTGCTAACAACACACACGCCTACGGATGGAGATTTCGGTGAGACTCTCTATGGACTATGAGTGTAGGGATGCCATGTGATCTTCTTGCCTTGATGGATGAAAGAATAGGTGTTGCTCCGACCATAGAGGTGTACATCATTATCATACAACCAAGGACGGCCGAGGATAATGCTGCCCACCTTCATGGGTAGAATATCACACAATATCTCCTCTTCGTAGGATTGAACCTTCAAAGGGAGCGCCATTGACTATTCACAAGGATCGATGTAGCATCGATCCAAGACACAAAATATGGGTGAGGGTGATCAATCAAAGGTAATCCCAAACGCGATGTCATAACATCGGAGATGACATTAATACAACTACCATTGTCTACAATCGTCTCACACATCTTGTCACCAATTTTAAAATATGTGTAAAATATGGACGTCCTCAATGCAGAATTATCGGTGGTAGGCTGAGTAAGGTTGCAACGGACAATTCCCCTAACTGACGTAGATGGGTCGTGACCAGGGAGAGACAGTGGACAGTGTATGATGCCAATGAAACTCACTAATCCGTAATCATGCACAAATTCATCGACAACATAACTCTCAACTCTATACTCCTCCTCATCAATAGGTTGCTCATCTATGGTAGGGTCGCTATCGAGGGGCTCATGTTCTATGTGTAAGGCTCGTGAAGTACATTGGGAAGCTCTATGACCTCAACCTTGGCATTTAAAACAAGTCAAGCCGGAAGGACCGAGTTGTGCGGGATTGGGTTGAGGAGGGGCCCTAGCGGTGGACTCGAGGGAGGGTGAAGTACGAGTATTTGGCATAGTAGATGATTGAGTCCGAGCAGGTGGACGATGTTCGGTGGGAGTACGAGTGGTGGTAGGAACTGGTGGTGGTGGTGCTGGGAGGGCTAACAGAGGATTACGCTGGGTCGCACGGTTGGAATAAGAAGGATTAGATAAGTGCGACCAATCGGTGAGAGCAGGGTGATCGTACACGGCAGAATGATATAAATTCTGACAGAGCTCTAGGTCTTCTACAATCTGGTAGGCCTGCTCTAGGGTTAAGGGTTAAGACCGTTCTAAATCGAGAAATAACGACTCAAGGATTCCTCGACTCGACACCTCATGTAGAATTCCTCAAATTGGGTAATGTACCCAGAGACCGGACGTCTACCCTACTGTAGTATATGCCATTGATCTAGGAGATTATCTAAGTAAGCTAGTGGAACGTATTTCTCACACAGTTTGTCCTTCATTTGGGGCCACGTTATAAATCCAAAATTCGAGATTTTCCCAAAAGATTTTTGCTTGTCCCCCTAATTTCATCTCGGCATATTGGACTTTCTGCCACTTTAACATATTGTATCACTTAAAATAACTATTTAACTTAGACTCCCAATCAAGATACTCCTTAGGGTCCCTAGATCCCTCGTAGTATGGAACATCGACTTTGACGCTACGCTGAATCTGTTGCCATTGGTTGTCATCATCCGCATGGCGATGATCGCGAGGGGGAACCACATCCTCGGGTGGATAAGGATCGGTCCTGTCCAGATGATTCTCATTCCATCCGCGACATCTATCATTAGGCGGATAAGGATCATTCCGAGGGGGATGATTCCTCTCGCGCTCTGGGATCCTCTTCTCCGGTGGATGGTAATCATCCCGTAGTGGGCAATTTCCATCATGTACTGGGGCTCTATCCATTGGAGAGCAGGGATCGTTCCATGGAGGACGATTCCTATCCTGGCCTCGGGTCCTAGGCTCAGGCAAATAGTAATCATCGCGACGATTCCTATCATGAACCAGATTGCGAATATCCGGAGGAAACATATCATCTCGCTCAGGACGATTCTGATTTCCGCTTCTGGATCTATCCTCGGGTCGTATAGGATCATCAAGGTCGCCATGATTCCTATCACGAAGTCGAGATCTAGGATCAGGTGGGTAGTGGTTCTCGCGATCACGTCGATGTCGATCTAGACCTCAATTTTCGAGTTGATAAGTCCGTTCGCTCACCGCATCGATCGAACTAGTTAGACGGTTGTCCATATTGGTAATTCGTGTATTGACATCACGAAAACCATTCTGGACAGCATCTAATACACGATCGATGTAACCTCGAGAGGAGGTCGGTGGGGCGGACGATGACAACTCATGGATAGGGATGGACACCTCACAACCGTCTTGGGGTTGGTCTGTCATCGGAGTGGAGACTCGTTTGCCTGAATGCAAATGCGTGCAATGGGACTGACGAATGATGAATGGAGACGTCTACGATGGCCGAAACGACTAGGCTAACAGGTTAGGCTTTGATACCAATTTGACGTAGGACGACTACGGAGTGATCGACTAGGGAGTGGACGACGAAGGGATGGACGATTGGGTTGACGGGGAAAACTACAGGTAGAGGGACGACGATGGATAAAACAGCCACAGAAATCACACGATTGGATTCGGAATTTAAAACCGATGAAAATCTGGTGGTGCAGCTCCGACCCTTATCGAGGGCGGGAGTACTGTCTTCCCCCATCGCGAAGATGCCTAAGCACCGAAGACAATATCCAAATTTGCGTCGCGAGGATACACTCAAGAAAGAGAGAGAAGAAGCAAAAAATCCAAACCAAATCTAATTCTGACGGCGGTGGAAACTTCTCGGGAAAATACTAAACGGAGAACACTTCGACACCAAAGAGTCCAGGTGTACCTCGGCACCGTAGTGTGTGAAGAGGATGCGAGAAATTCTGATCGTGACAAGGCTGGACGAATCTGGGCGTTGAGAGGCCCACTAGACGGCGGGATCTGGAGGTTCCGGGCATTGAATGACCCTGGTTGAGACTCGGCCTAGTTGCTCAAAGGTCAGAGTGCTTGGGCATGGGCGCCGTTGGCGGGACGATTGACATGCGCTACGACAGGGTGTGCACTGCCATAAGAGGCTTGGAAGGCGTCCGAAAGCGCGGGTGATAGAAATGCGGCATGCACGGGGGGCCGTGGGCGGCCTGGGGTGGCGCCTTGGGTGGCCCGGGGCGGGTTGCCCTGGATGGCCTGGGGCAGGATGCCCTGGGCGGCCTAGGGTGTAGCTTTGGGCGGCCTGGGGCGGGATGCCCTGGGCGGCCTGGGGTGCAGCCTTGGGCGGCCTGGGGGTTGATGCCCTGGGCAGCCTGGGGTGCAGCCTTGGGCGGCCTGGGTCGGGGTGCCCTAGGCGGCCTGGGGTACAGCCTTTGGCGGCGTGGGGCGGGATGCCCTGGGCGGCCTAGGGTTGCTACCCTGGGAAGGCGAGAGAGAGAGAGAAGCGAAGTAGATGGAAGAGAGGTGATAGGCCGGCGACGCGCTGGCGGCAAGCGGGCGGCCCTGGCGAAGGCTGCCTTCGCGGAGCAAGCGGCGTGCAGGCGGCATGCCGGCGACGCACGGTCAGCGCGTGGCGGCGCGGGTGGCGTGCGGCGGCGGCGGCGCGGCAGTCTGGCGGCCTTGGCGGGCCAGGCAGCTTTGGGGAGAGAGCGAGGGTGAGAGGGAGAAAAAGAGAGAGAGAGAAACAGAGAGAATGGAGAGGAGACGGGAGGCCGACGTCGCGAGGCGGCAGTGGCGGCAGCAGCGGCGGTGGCGGCGGCGACGAAGGCTAGGGTTAAGATGGACAAGGGAGGCTGGGCAATCCTCCAAGAAGAGTTAACAAAACTCAATTCTTGAAATAATGGCTGCCTAATGTTTCTTGAAAACACTGGCCTATATATAGGCCTTGGAGGAAAGAGAAAATGACGAGAAAATAAAGACGTGCGCCGTGTCACGCCAAAGGGCAGTTGTGGATCTGCCTCTCGCGTCGTGTCATGACGCGCGTAGGGATGTGCTTGTGGGTGGAGACGTGCTTGTCGACGATTGTGGCATGTTGACTTCAGTTGACTCTGGTTGACCGTGGTCCATAGCGGGCGTGTTGACTCCGGTTGACAGTGGTGACGTGTTCGGTGCTGAAGTGTTGGCGTCCTTGCCATCACGCTGTCACCACCATATAAATAATAATATTTTATCAATATAACTTGGTTCAAAAATATTAAATATACATGTAGGGTTGTTTTGGGTTTTGAACCCAAGACCTCAAGAGTTTGTTCAAAAAAGGAGGGCCTTGAACCGTCCCTCCTACTTTACTTTTTTTATATAAAAGAAACAATTATATATAAAATACCTTTTTCGGCCCATTAGGCTAAAGGGACTATAAAAGCACCTTTTCTAGAAGACGTGCTCACTTTTTGGGCGCCCACTCTCTCTCCAAATTTCGTCCTCACCATGGGATCCGATATTTGTTCTTGCTTGAGGGCTTCAAGCTTCAAGAAATTGGGGATTTGTTGGTGGATTGATTCAACATTCACTCTTTGGGATCTGCATTCATAAAGACTAGTAAGATCGTTTCATAATATTTGCTATTGATATTTTCAAAACCTCATTCCTGAGATATTGGTTAATTGATTCAATTCTGATAATCTTGTTGTGAATATTATAATAATTTCAACCCGTGATTTACACTTTGAATCGAAGTTCTGATATAAGTAGTTCAGATTATTCATCACTCATTTTATATTTCTTGATTCTTCAATCTGAAATTCAAAATTGAATATTCGAATCTGAGTTTACTAATCTGAAATCTGAAATTAAAAAATTCCAATTCTATTCTTCATTCTTTAATATGTGATTCAGAATTGGGTATTCGATTTTTTTTTGGATTACTAATCGGAAATTCTAAATTGACCTTTCTATTTTTGATCCCTGAAACTGAATAGTTGAAAGTTGACATTGATTTTCCTAATTCGATTCTAAAATTCTTGATTCAATTACTTGAAGGCTGAGCTGATTATACAAATTTAAATCATCGGTTATCTACTTTGAAATGCATTTTTGTCAAATCGACTTTGTCATAATCAATCTATTGTTAATTATTCATCTTATCCATATCATATTTGCTGAACTTCATCAAGTCAGTGCTTTCATATAATGTGATCATAACACATAATTTGATTCGACATTAGCCGTTAGTTGAATTTTATCATTTCAAATCAATTCAATTAATCTGACTGTGATCATACTATTGAACTGACTCTATTTGTATTTGTCAATTCATTTCAATCATAAATTTGACTGAAAAATTGATCATATTTGTTTCAGTCATTGTTTTGTTAATACCTCATCTCATTTGGTGTGCCTAATTTTGACTTGATCACTTCTGATTAATCGATTAAGATTCAATCATAACATTGATCGAAATCGACCAACATTATATTCCTCTCATTAAGTAAATTGAAATCAATCACATCCATTATTCTTAATTGATCACATGTATTTCCGGATCAATTTCAATTGATCATATTTGACGTTATAATTAATTTAATCATAATTGATCACATCCAGTATATCTAGTTTCTTTTGATCACATTGTGGAGAAAAATTAATCAATCTGTAAAGTTGACGTTATCAACTACTTTTGACCATTCATGTTTGATTGAATACTATTAAGAAAATTGAAGTAAATGGAGGTTGTTATTAGAGTTTAATTGATTACATTGAGCTTATTTGCTTTGACTTGAATTTTTTATTTGAATCTGAATTTCCAGCAGGTTTTATTCTACGATTCTGGTTTGATTGAAATTGATTATTAAGATTCCATATTTGATCCACATTACACTAGATAATATCAACCTGGACTTGAGTGGAAGTGACTTGTCACTCTGAAGTTGATTGTCTAGTGTCTTTTGATCGATTTGGTTAGGAAATATATTTGGACAGAAATTGGTAAATCTAAGAAATTAGTGTCTTGACCAAGGGTCAACTAGGGAAGATTGGGCTTTGTTCTATTGCAGATAGGTGGTCACCAAGGCTGAGAAGATTAGTTTGGGTTAGGACAAGGGGATGAACTAGTTATGCTCAGATTGAGGCTTGAAAGAGATTCTCTAGGGGTCGCTATAGAGCTCCATGCTTTTCCCGGTGGCCCAAACAATCGACGACAACATCTATGTCATGGGTATCCCACCTGAATGGGGGATCTGTCCCACCTTTAGTGTCAGTGACTTAGTTTGTGATGGCAAGGACGCCAACACATCACCGTCGAATGCATCCCCATGGTCAACTAGATTTAACACGCGTGCTATGGACCCAACAGCGAAGTCAACCAAAGTCAACCCGCCACAGTCAGCCGAAGTCAACACCAAAATCAACATGCCGCAACCGTCGATAAGCACGTCTCCAACCGCGCATGTCCCTACCCGTGTCATGACACGACGCTAGAGGCAGATCCACAACTGCCCTTTGGCGTGACACGTCGCACGTCTTTACTATCTCGTCTCTAATTTATCGTCATTTTCTTTTTCCTCCAAGGCCTATATATGGGCCATTGTTTTCAAGAAACATTAGGCAGTCATAATTTCAAAAACTGAGTTTTGTTTAACTCTTCTTGGAGGACTGCCCAGCCTCCCTTACCTCTCTTAACCCTAGCTGTCGCCGCCTCACGACGTCGGCCTTTCCTTCCTCTCTTCCACCCCTCTCACACTCTCCTTTTCCCTCCCTCCTTTGTCTTTCCTCTCTCTCTTTCTCCACGCCTAGGTCGCCCCCCACCAAGGACGCCCCTGGTTGCCCCCAGACAGCCCCGGCAAGGCAGCCCAAGGACGTCCCAGGCCGCCCCTTGGCAGCCCCCCAAAGGCCGCCCAAGGGTGGCCCAGGTCAGCGCCAAGACCGTAACAGCGCCCAGGCCGCCGCCAGGCGCCCAGGGCCCCCAGGTCGCCCCCAGGCAGCCCCACCAAGGCCACCCAAGGATGCCCCATGCCGCCCCTTGGCAGCCCCGCCAAGGCCACCTAAGGGCGCCCCCAGGCCGTCCCTTGGCCGCCCCGCCAGGCCGCCCAAGGGTGCCCCCAGGTCGCCCCAGGCAGCCCTGCCAAGGCCACTCAAGGACGCCCCAAGCCGCCCCTTGGTTGCCCCGCCAAGGCCACCCAAGGGCGTCCCCAGGCCGCCCCCAGCCAGCCCTGCCAAGGCCGCCCAACAGAGCAACCCCAGGCGCCCCTTGGCAGCCTTGTCAGGCCGCCCAAGGGCGCCCCCAGGTCGCCCTCAGGCAGCCCTTACCAAGGCCGCCCAAGAACGACCAAAGCCGCCCCAATAGGGCCACCCTAGGCCACCCTTGGCAGCCCTTGCCAGGGCTGCCCAGAACGCCTCAGGGCGCCCCAACAGGGCAGCCCCAGGCCGCCCCAGGCAGTCCTTGCCTAGGCCGCCCAAGTACACTGATGGAGGACCATCTTGCCGACGACAGCCTGACGACGACAACGACACCTCCCGGACGACCGACGACGACACGCCAACAGCCACGTCGGACAGCTCGTGCCGACGTCCGCAACCCGGGGTTTAAGTACTCTGGGTAGGTTCGAACAATTTACGCTTTTCTTATGTGTATTTCTTTTCATTTCGAATTATGGGATTGGGCCAATATCGTAGGGCCCATCCTCATCTTTTCTTTTATTTTAAGATTGTATTTTGAATTTGTAAGGAGAGGTCGAACCACGTCTCATGACGGTTCAACCTCTCCCCACGTCTCCTTGGCACCCCTCCTCCCTATATAAGGGGAGGGCATGCCCAAGGGACTACTTGGAAGTTTTTGAATTAAAAAGTGTTTCAAGAATCTTACCCCTTATCGTAGTTGTAGCGTAGGGGGTTTGGCTAGCCCCATCTCTTCGTCGAGACCACTCCGAAGAGTAGAGGCCACGTCCTGTCCGTCGAGATCACTCCGGGCGTTGCGTGTTCAACCGTGCCGTCGAGATCACTCCGGTACGTTAAAGATTTTCAAGAAGCTGTCGTGATCAAGAATCGAGAGAGCACCCATCGAGATCACTCTAGGCGCCCTCAAGGTTCGAGACGACGACGGCGCCGCGCTGCATCAGGACATCTGCCTCCGTTGGGAAGAAACGCCCGCGACCAGCAAGAACCGGCCTCGCAAGGTTCTTGATTTCTCTTGCCATTGCCCCTTCCATTTCCCCCCCTCCCTTCCCCTCCATATTGATCATCTTCTGCCACGCTCTTGACCATCCCCCACCCTTTTTTCCATCGTTTCTTGAACCTTCTCCTTCACCCTCATCGTTCTTGACCATCCCCCACCCTTCTCCATCGTTTCTTGAATCTTCTTCTTCACCCTCATCGTTCTTGACCACTCCCCTCCATCCTCCATTGTCTTGAACCATACCCTCGTCCTTCTTGATTCCCCATTCCTCGCCCTACCGCTTCTTGCACCTCCCAACCACGCCCCATCGCTGCTTCGCAGCTCCTCTTTCCGATCACCTATCTCCGCCCCCCCCCGACCCCATCACCGCGCCCGCATCACCGTCGCGATTCGGTCCCGCACGGCCGCACCGATCGGTGCCGCCGCACCGCCGCGTCGCGCCCTCCGTCTCGCACTGCTACAACGAGCTCGCGCCGCAAATCTGCCTCGTCTTGCGGTAGTGTGCCGCACTGCCGTCCCGCACCAATCTGGCCCTGCCCACGCCGCGACCTCGTCCCGCGTTGCCGTCCCGCCTGTGGCGTGGGTTCGCGCCGCCCCGTGGCCCCTGCTATGCACCGTGGCCAATTCTACACCACGACCCTGTCCTCTCACCATGAATCCTCTCTGCCCTGCCGACCCGCCTCGCATCACATGTCCGACCGCGCGCCGTGGCCTCGCCAATCCCACGCTCGGTCATCACCGCCCTGCCGAACCGCCGTGGACTACACGACTCAAGGTCAAATCTTGTCTCCTCTCCCTCTTAATCCAGTATCATTACTACTTGCAGTCCCGTCATCCGCTATCGCGTCCTCTGCCAAGATCTCTGGAACGAACATCGAAATAGGGCTAGCCACCGACGTCGAGAGCAGGACTCTTTGGAGGTAAACGGATTGTCTCTGATTGACTAAATATCAAACTCTCTAGGGCCGTTAGACGCCCCTCCCGTCCTAGTCGTCTAGTAGATTCTACGGGTCAAGGGGAGTCCGATCTCTGGATCGTTCTACCCCGTAGATCGTCCCAATCTACGACGCTTACTCACCCGCGTCTTATCTGCTCGTTTATAAATTCAATTCCAAATTTCGACAAGTCATATCATATCATCATTCTCACTTGTGACGCGAGACGCGCCGCTCGATCCCGGCCGTAGTCATTTCGCATCATACACCCAAGGCCGCCCCAACAGAGCAGCCCTAGGCCGCCCTCGGCAACCTCTGCCGGAGCCGCCCTAGGAAGTGGATCATCGCGCCAAGTTGGATCGTGTTCGTGTGCGTTACTCGTCTATCTCGGTCTCCGTTGGAAGCTCACACATCCGCACGCCCTAGAACGCCAGAATTTCCCGCATCCTCTTCACGCACTAAGGTGCAGAGGTACGCCTAAACTCTTTGGTGTCGAAGTGTTCTCCGATCAGTATTTTCTTGAGAAATTTCCACCGCCGTCAGACTTAGATTTGGTTGGGGTTTTCTACCTCCCCTCTCTTCTTCTCGAGTTTTTCTTCGCGACGCAAATTCGTCATATTGATTTCAGTGCTTGGCATTGTCGCGGTGGGGGAAGACGGTACTCCCGCCCTCGATAAGGGTCGGAGCTGCACCACCAGATTTTTATCGATTTTAAACTCCAATTCCGACCGTGTGATTTCTGTGGCTGTTTTATCCCTCCAATATCCATTCCATCCTTAGCCGTCCATCTTCTTGTAGTCAGTCCTGTCTATCCCAACGTACCGTCCTTTGTCATCTACCCCATAGTCGTACACCACGTAGTCGTCCTACGTCAAATTGGTATCATAGCCTAACCTGTTAGCTCAGTCATTTCCTCCATCTTAGAGGTCTCCATTCATCATTTGTCAATCCCATTGCATGCATTTGGGTTCATGCAAATGAGTCGCCGCTCTGATGACAGACCAATCCCAAGACGGTCGTGAGGTGTCCATCCCATTCCATGAGTTGTCATCGTCCGTCCCACCGGCCTCCTCTCGAGGAGACATCGATTGTGTATTCGACGTTGTCCAGAATGGTTTTTGTGATGTCAATACACGAATTACCAATATGGACAACCGTCTAACTAGTTCAATCGATACGGTGAGCAAACGGACTTACCAACTTGAAAATAGAGGTCTGGATCGACATCGCCGTGGTCGTGAGAACCACTATCCCCCTGATCCTAGATCCTGAGATCGTGATAGGAATCATCGTGACATTGATGAACCTATACGATCCGAGGATAGATCCAGAAGATGAAATCAGAATCGTCCCGAGCGAGACGATCCGATTCCTCCAGATATTCGCACTCCGGTTCATGATAGAAATCGTCGAGACAATTACTATCTGCCTGAGCCTAGGACCCCGGGCCATGATAGGAATCGTCCCCCACGGAACGATCCCTATCCACCGATGGAAAGAGCCCAGGTACTTGATGAAAATTGCCCACTATGGGACGATTACCATCCACCGGAAGAGAGGAATCCATAGCACGATAGGAATCATCCCCCTCAGAATGATCCTTATCCGCCTGATGATAGATATCGCGGATGGAACGGGAATCATCCGGACAGGAACGATCCTTTTCCAACCGAGGATGTGGTTCCCCCTCGCGATCACCCCCGTGCGGATTACGACAACCAATGGCAGCAGATTCAGCGTAGCATCAAAGTCGATGTTCCATACTATAAGGGATCTAGGGACCCTAAGGAGTATCTTGATTGGGAATCTAAATTAAACAGTTATTTTAAGTGGTACAGTATGTTAGAGTGGCAGAAAGTCCAGTACGCCGAGATGAGATAAGGAGGACAAGCCAAGATCTTTTGGGAAAACCTTGAATTTTCAATTTATAACCGTCGTGAGGCACCCATCAATACTTGGCCCCAAATGAAGGACAAATTGGGTGAGAAATATGTTCCACTAGCTTACTTAGATAATCTCCTAGATCAATGGCATAAACTACAGCAGGGTAGACGTCCAGTTTCCGAGTACATTACCCAATTCGAGGAATTCTACATGAGGTGTCTCGTTGAGGAGAGTCCCAGAGTCGTTATTTCTCGATTTAGGACCGGTCTTAACCCTTATGTTGAGACGGAACTGCTAGTTTGCAAAGCCGCCACCCTAGAGCAGGCCTATCAGATTGTAGAAGACCTAGAACTTTGTCAGAATTTATATCACACTCCCACGTACAATCGCCCTGCTCTACTGATCGGTCGCACTTAACTAGTACTTTTTATTCCAACCGTGTGATCCAGCGTAATCCTCCCTTAGCCCTCCCGGCACCACCACCACCAGTTCCTACCGCCACTCGGACTCCCACTAAACATCGTCCACCCGCTCCGACACCATCCTCTACTACGCCCAATGCTCATACCTCGTCTTCTCTTGATTCCATAGCTAGAGCCCCTCCTCAATCCAATCCCACACATATCGGTCCCTCTGGCTTGACCTATTTTAAATGCCAGGGTCGTGGTCATCGAGCCTCCCAATGTCCATCTCGAGCCCTACATATAGGCCAGGAGCCCTCCGATAACACCCCTGTCATAGAAGATCAACCCATCGACGAGGAAGAGTATAGGATAGATAGCTACGTCGAAGATGAATTCGTGCACGAGGAAGATTTAGTGGCTTTATCGGTATCACCGACTACCCACCAACCCTTCCTCATCGGGATCCGTCTACATCTATTAGTGGAGTTGTTCGATGTACCCTTACTCAGCCTTCGACCGATAATTATGCTTTGAGGACGTCCATATTCTATACATATTTCAAGATTCATGACAAGATGTGTAAAACGAGTGTAGATAGCGGCAGTTGTATTAACGTTGTATCCGATGTCATGACGTCATGTTTGGGTTTACCTCTAATCGACCATCCTAACCCATATTATGTCTCCTGGATTGATGCTACCTCAATTCTTGTAAAGAACCAATGCCGCCTTCCTTTGAAAAGTCCAATCTTATGAGGAAGACGTATTGTGTGATGTGTTACCTATGAAGGTGCGCAGCGTGATCCTCGGCCATCCTTGGCTGTATGATAACGATGTTAATCTTTTTGGTAGAAGCAATACTTGTTCATTCATACATGAGGGAAAGAAAATTACGTGGCATCCTTGTACCCAAAGTCCACAAAAACCTTCGCCAAAATCTCCTTCCTTAGGTCTATACATTGTTAGTGGTCGCCAATTTCAGAAGGAGATAGATAGCGAGATGTCTATTTGCTTAGCTATGATTCCTGATCATCACTCAAAGGATTCCACGTCACTCCAACCGGAGGTTTCCATATTACTAGCCGAATTCAATAGTGTCTTCCCCGAGGACTTACCCAATGAGCTACCTCCTATGCGATAAATCCAGCATGCCATTGATTTCGTTCCCGGATCCTCCTTGCCAAATCTGCCCCACGATCGTATGGATCCCACACAGTACAAAGAACTCCAATGCCAAGTTTAAGAACTCTTGGACAAGGGATTCATTCAGGAGAGCCTCAGTCCATGCGCCGTCCCAGCACTACTAGCTCCCAAAAAGGACGGGAGTTGGCACATGTGCATTGATAGTAGAGCCATCAATAAGATTATCGTCAAGTATAGATTTCCTATTCCTCCCATCAACGACACGTTTGATATGATGGCAGGTTCCCAAATTTTCTCCAAAATTGATCTTAAAAGCGGTTATCACCAGGTTCGTATCCGTCCTGGAGATGAGTGGAAAACCGCCTTTAAAATCAAGGATGGACTGTATGAGTGGAAGGTCATGCCTTTTGGTTTATCAAACGCACCTAGCGCATTCCAGCGACTGATGAATCATGTTCTTAGGCCATTCATAGGAAACTTTGTCGTAGTTTACTTTGACGATATACTTATTTACAACAAATCAAAACCCAACCATATTCATCATTTACGTCAAGTGTGTGAAGTCCTGAAGAACTAACAGTTATATGCACATCCCAAAAAGTGTTCGTTCCTTGTCGACCATGTCTCTTTCCTAGGTTTTATCTTGTCAGCATGAGGAGTTTCTGTTGATCCGGCTAAAATAGAAGCAATCACACAATGGCCGATTCCAAAGAATGTCCATGATGTTCGTAGTTTTCACGGACTAGCCACTTTCTATAGACGATTCATCTCGAATTTTAGTACTATAATGGCACCCATTACCAAGTGTTTAAAGGGAAATCATTTCGAATGGACTGATTTGGCACAGAAGTCCTTTGATGAAATTAAGCTTAAGATGACCCAAGCCCCTATTCTCCGTTTACCCGATTTCGATGAAGTGTTTGAGGTCGCCTGTGATGCTTCGGGATTAGGAATTGGTGGAGTCCTGAGTCAGGAGAATCACCCCATAGATTTCTTTAGTGAGAAGTTGAATGAAGCTAAAATTAAATATTCCACGTATGACAAAGAGTTCTATGGAATTGTCCAATCCTCACGTCATTGGCATCATTACTTGCTTTCTAGGGAATTTGTTATGTAATCCGATCATGAGGCTTTGAAGTATCTCCATTCTCAGCATAAATTAAATGCTAGACATGTTAAATGGGTTGAGTTCATCCAGTCCTATACCTTCGTGCTCAACCATAAGAGAGGTGTTGAAAATGGGGTCGCCGATGCCTTGAGTAGACGAGTCCACTTACTGAATGTTATGAAGGTCGAGGTTATTGGATTTGAACAGATGAAGGGCCTATATCCTGATTACCTAGTCTTTGCTCCCATTCTACAGGCTTTACACAATTATTCGAATCCTGAATACAAATATTACATTTTAGAAAATGGATTCTTATTTTATGAACGTCGCCTATGCATTCCCAGGTCCTCTCTTAGAGATTTCCTTGTATGGGAGACGCATGCCAGAGGCCTTAGTGGTCATTTTAGGAGGGATAAAACCATCGCTATGGTCGAGCATCGGTTCTTTTGGCCCTCCCTAACACGAGTCGTAGCGAATATAGTTTCCCAATGTCGTGTATGTGCTCTCGCTAAGCAGGTCAAACAGAACCCCAGTCTCTACACCCCACTACCGGCCCCTCAGAACCCATGGGAGGATGTGAGCATCGACTTTTTGCTAGGGCTTCCGAGGACGAACAAACGCCATGATTCCATCATGGTGGTTGTTGATCGTTTCTCAAAGATAGTTCATTTGATTCCCTACGTTAAAACTTCTGGTGCTTCTCATGTTGCTCAATTATTTTTCAATGAAGTAGTACGTCTCCATGGACTTCCAAATAGCATAGTGTCAGACAGAGATGTCCGATTCACTAGCTACTTTTGGAAGACTCTTCGGCATCTTTTGGGAACAAAGCACAAATTTTCCATGGCTTTTCACCCCCAAACTGATGGACAAACCGAGGTCGTTAATAGGAGCCTCGGCAACCTATTATGATCACTGGTGGGAGATGATAATTCAGATTTTGGGGTAATTAGTGATGAGTTAACTTCACTAATTAGTGTCATTGGTTTATCCGAATTAAAACAACAAAAAATTATAATAACCTTACTAGCGTAGGGAGAGTAAGGGTCGATCCATAGGGAGCAAGGGTTTTTTTCTTAGGAATTTGTGCTTTACATATGTATTTTTTAATAATTTTAGAGGTAGGTTTACTACATATGAAGATAAATAACTACTTAAATAAAAATATATAACAAAGAAAAATAAAATACTATTATAATATTATAATAATATTAATAGGCAGAAAATAATTTTTTTGTATTTTTTAGGAGTATTTGAAAGCTAAAACAAAATAGGAAATGAAACAGTTTGGCACTCTGGACTTAGTCAAAATTTGGCTAAGTCCGGATGCCAAATGGGGAAGGTGCCTTAGTGGAGGAGAGAGAAAAATTGGACTGTACTAAAATCACTCTAGATAGAGTTCTAGAACGAATTTTAGAGCGTGGTTGGATGCACTGGAACCGTCTGGATATTGGCTAGCTGATCCCACACTAACCAAAAGACAAAAGACGAACAGAAAAGAATGAAAAAGGAGAAATAAGAAGGTAACCTCTTTGTCACACCCGCTAAGGTCCAAGGGACTTCTTCTTCTCCTTTCCACCAGCTTCTTCAGCCCTGGATGCTTCCTGCTCAGCCTGGCACTCACTGAGGTGAATGGATCTATGACTCAATTGTACTTAGGCCACCAAACATTACTTTGGATTGAATCACAAGATGAATTTTACAATAGGGTGAAGGGGTTTATATAGGGAGAGAGAGCAAAGGAGAGCCATTGGATTTTTAATACAATGGATGGCCAGATCTTCTTTTCCGGCTCATGCTCCCCGTCCATTATGGTCCTCCAATCAGCATTGAGACCTTTGAAATACCCTGACGTTCAAGGCTTCTTTCCTTAATTAGCATTAAAGGTGCTATCTTTAAGTCTCCACCCTTGGATGTTTTGTGGATTGAATGGCTGGATCTTCTTCTCGGGCTTGGATCCACGTCCAAGGTTGTCCTCCAATCATCATTTAAGCCCCTGAAATATTCATAAATAATCATGACTGGACCTTCCCCTTGCCCTCCTTTCTTTGGCCCAACATGCCTCTCATAGTGGGCTTAGTGGAGCTTCCTTAGTGGGCCTTTAGACTAGAGCCAACTGTCTTGCTTTGGGCCTTCTTTCTTGGCCCAGGGTTGTGGCTGAGCCTGCTCCTCTGGTCCAAATAGCTTCCTCTTCATTTAATTATCCCCTTTATACATGAAAGTTTCACCTAATTCCTGCATCTTCCACATAAACTAAGAAGAGAGTGAGATTCATTCCACTTAACTCATTGAGTTAAGTGGGGTTAGTCCCACAAATGATAATAATTAACTCCAAATTAGAAAAAGGTGATTTTGTTTCATGATGTTTCACAACTTAACATAAATGTTGATAATATAGCCAGATAAAGATAAAGAAGTACATAAATTAGCTGAAATTGCACATATATATTACTATCATTTTGGATTTATCAAGAGACAACTTTAAGTATTGGGATTCTGTCATTCCGCATGTTGAATTTGCTTACAACCCGTCAGTCAACCGTACTACCGGTATGAGTCCATTTGAGATTGTGCATGGTCATCTTCCTCGTACCCCTACCGACCTCATACTTATGTTACCACATGCTAGAGTCTCAGATGACGGTCATGAGTTTACTCATCATATTAGAAGTCTGCATGAGGAAATCCGTACACATATTATAAATAGTAATGCCTCATATAAACAGACTGCAAATTTGCATCGTCGTTTTCGAGAATTTAAAAAAGGTGAAATGGTGATGGTGCGGATTAGGCCGGAAAGATTCCTCCAAACGGGCTACTAAGCTTCATGCTCGTAGTGCCAGGCCATTTTTGATCCTCAAACGAGTTAGGGAAAATGCCTATGCCGTCGACATACCCTCCTCGTGGGGAATAAGCACCACTTTCAATATCTCAGATTTAGTCGCGTTTAAAGCCCCACCTGCTTCATCTAATGGCCCTGTCCTACCCTCGGACTTTCTGGTGAGCGAGTTTGACTTGTCCACTCCCCCATCACTACCCTCTGACTGGCACAAAATCATCGAGGAAATACTGGACGAGGTAATCACCTTCACCAAAGGTGGAACGATGCAGAAGTTTCTTGTTCGTTGGCAGGGCAAAGCATCGACTGACGACACATGGATTACGGCAGAAGACCTGGTTTACCTGTGCCCCGACTTGGTGACCCCGCTGGAGCTTTCAGACGCCTACTCGAAAGAGTCGAGTTCTTTGCACCCCAAGGGAATTGATAGCAAGGACGCCAACACATCGCCACGATCAACCGGAGTCAACACACCTGCTATGGACCCAACAGCAAACTCAATCAAAGTCAACCTGCCACGGTCAGCCGAAGTCAACACCAAAGTCAACACGCTACAACCGTCGATAAGCAAGTCTCCACCCGCGCACGTCCCTACGCGCGTCATGACACGACGCTAGAGGCAGATCCACAACTGCCCTTTGGCGTGACACGGCGCACGTCTTTACTATCTCGTCTCTAATTTATCATCATTTTATTTTTACTCCAAGGCCTGTATATGGGCCATTGTTTTCAAGAAACATTAGGCAGTCATAATTTCAAGAACTGAGTTTTGTTTAATTTTTCTTGGAGGACTGCCCAGCCTCCCTTACCCCTCTTAACCCTAGCTGTCGCCGCCTCACGACGTCCGCCTTTCCTTCCTCTCTTCCACCCCTCTCACACTCTCATTTTCCCTCCCTCCTTTGTCTTTCCTCTCTCTCTTTCTCCACGCCCAGATCCCCACCAAGGACGCCCCTGGTTGCCCCCAGGCAGCCCAGCTAAGGCAGCTTAAGGACGTCCTAGGCTGCCCCTTGGCAGCCCCGCCAAGGCCGCCCACAGGCAGTAGCGCCAAGACCGCCCAACAGGGCGCCCCCAGGCCGCCCCTTGGCAGCCCTGCCAGGCCGCCCAAGGGCGTCCCCGGGTAGCCCCGTCAAGGCCACCCAAGGACGCCCCAGGCCGCCCATTGGCAGCCCTGCCAAGGCCACCCAAGGACGCCCCCAGGCTGCCCCTTGGCAGCCCTGCCAGGCCGCCCAAGGGTGCCCCCAGGTCGCCCCCAGGCAGCCCCGCCAAGGCCACCCAAGGACGCGCCAGGCTGCCCCTTGGCAGCCCTGCCAAGGCCACCCAAGGGCGCCCCCAAGCCGCCCCCAGGCAGCCCTACCAAGGTCGCCCAACAGGGTGACCCCAGCTTGGCAGCCCCGTCAGGCCGCCCAAGGGCGCCCCCAGGTCGCCCTCAGGCAGCCCTTACCAAGGCCGCCCAAGAACGACCAAAGCTGCCCCAATAGGACCGCCCCAGGCCGCCCTTGGCAGCCCTCGCCAGGGCCGCCTAGAACGCCTAAGGCCGCCCCAACAGGGCAGCCCCAGGCCTCCCCAGCCATTCCTGGCCTAGGCCGCCCAAGTACGCCCAAGGTCGTGTTCGTGTGCGTTACTCATCTATCTCGGTCGTCGTTGGAAGCTCACACATCCGCATGCCCTAGAACGCCAGAATTTCCCGCAGCCTCTTCACGCACTAAGGTGCAGAGGTACGCCTAAACTCTTTGGTGTCGAAGTGTTCTCCGATCAGTATTTTCTCGAGAAATTTTCACCGCCGTCAGACTTAGATTTCGTTGGGTTTTCTACCTCCCCTCTCTTCTTCTCGAGTGTTTCTTCGCGACGCAAATTCGTCATATTAATTTCAGTGCTTGGCATCGTCGCGGTGGGGGAAGACAGTACTCCCGCCCTCTATAAGAGTCGGAGCTGCACGACCAGATTTTTATCGGTTTTAAAGTCCGATTCCGACCGTGTGTTTTCTGTGGCTGTTTTATCCCTCCAATATCCATTCCATCCTTAGCCATCCACCTTCTCGTAGTCAGTCCCGTCTATCCCGTCGTACCGTCCTTCGTCATCTACCCCATAGTCGTACACCCCGTAGTCATCCTACGTCAGTTGTCAGCCTACGCCACAAATCAATGAACCTTATAGCCATTTCAGCCTATGTGGTGAAAAGAGTGGGCATCACACCTATCACTTCCGGTTCCGACCCTTGAACGCCATGAGCAAGTAGAAATGATACTACATTAAGTAATTCACTCTGCAGGGGAGCGGTTGAACCACACATTTTTAGTCCATTGGCACGGTTGCGCGTCATTCAAAGACACTTGGATTACTGAAGCAGAACTACTAAGACTTGAACCAGAGTTTGTGCAGCCACTTAAGGACGTCATCGGCACAAACTCTTCGGAGTCGAGTTCTTCCCATCCCGGGAGGATGACGAGGGACCTTCGCGCTAACCTAGCTACGGAACGCCATCAGTTCTCATCACACAGCTCAAGCAAACGTCCACGACCATTTCTCAAGTACTTGACGCCGTTATTGACTATGGGTTGTGCATTTATTTCTTGTATTCTATTTTTCTGAACAATTTGGGTTGGGCTGCCATGTATTGGGCTCGTCTGTTGTAATTTTATTTCATGTTGTTTGATGTACATTTTAGGGGAAACCAAATCACGAGATGGTTTTCCCGTATTTTGGCCCCACTTGGGCATCCTCCATCCCCTATATAAAGGGATGGTATGACCAAAGAAATCCTTGGATTTTAAGTAAAAGTTCATTTCACTTGGGCTCCCGCGTCCTCCCTTAGGGAGAATATCTTTACAGTTTTCTAGCCTAGCTTAGTTCGTGGGAATCACTTGCCAACACGCCTTGCCACCTTGAGAATCCCGTTGCGGAACCGTCGCGGTCATGTCCCATAGCAGTTTTTTAAGGTATTTATCAAGAAGATCAGTTTCTTGATTTGAATCTAACACAAGAATGCCAAGAAAAATCTTCTTGGAGTCTTCTTGAGATCATTGTCACAGCGTTTACCACTTTTGGCGTCAGCGTTGAACGCGCTGCTGTTGCCGTCACTACTGCCGCTACCGCTACCGTTGTTGCCACTACCCCCAAAGCCCTCGCGCCCTTGAACTCTTGCGCTCGTTGGCGCCTGCGCCCGCGTGCCCCGTGTCGGTGCACCAGCACGCCTGAGCCCTCGCACACCTGCGCACCTTGCACGAGCCCGTGTGTCCCACTCGAGCGTCCCGCATGAGCGCTTCAGCCTGCGCGCCTCGCTACCGGGCGTGCGTCCGTGCAACCAGCCCGCGCATCCCGTGACCTGCACGCATCGTGAGCCGGCCGGCATCTCACATACCCCTCATCCCGTGCATGCCACACTGCGCCCGGGGCGTGCCGTGTGGTTATCCGCGCATAGTGCCATATCTACCTACCATCGGACTTGACCATCATTGACAACATTTAATATTCAAGCCATGCGCGCTTTGGGTGCGCTCTACACCCTACTCACACTCTGCACGCTCGTTGGCGCTTGGCACACTCTCCGCTTGCGTGCGCACTGTGCGCCCGCGCGCTCTAAGCCACCGTGCGTCTGGTGCACTCCACACACTGTATGCGCACTGCACATGCGTGGGACCATGCCCACGCCTGATCTTTCGTCAACAGCATCGGATATCTTTTATGAGATGCTTCAATGCCACACACTCCTAGGTTACTACCTATCAGATAGACTTGTTTCGCCCCTTTTACAATCGTAATATTATTACTTCTTTCAATGCCATATTTCGCTACTTACTTTGCTGCCCATATTTTACGGACGATATATATGGATTAGCCACATTGTATCGAGAGTTAGGGATTTCATGTGATAACCATTAGGTCACCAATCAAAATAGGTTGTGGATGCCTTTGGACACATCGTGTCCCTCAATACCTAGACATCTAGTTGATTCCAACGGGTCTTTGGGAATCTAGATGAGCCGGTCCATTCTTGATACTTTAGTTGATCAACAATCTAATCCATAGATCATCATAACATTTTTATTGATTTTAGTCAAAAGACCACATCATTTGTAAGCATTTCATTCCTTGACTATCAATCTGTGCTGTAACACGAGCTGACCGAAACAAACACGCAAGTAGTCCTGCTCCTGATCAAGCTCTCGTCAAAGTATGCATCCATTGGTGACCAACGTTGCCTTTGGGTGGGGAGCCAATGTCCATGCATTGTACGCTAGCTGATTAAGCGATCGTACCACTCGATACAAAGTCAATCGGCGTCCTCCATGCATGAATGGGCATGTGTTTTGGCTTGAACATTAAACGATATAGTCGTCCCGGTATGATGTTGTTGATCTTCATAGGTAGGACGTCAGACAACACATGCTCATCATAGGCGTTCATCGTCAGCGGTACCTGACACTACAATTGTAGTTAAAGAGTAGGAGCACCTATCCATGATATGTTGTATGTAGCCAAATGCGGTGTCAGGGTAAGGCAGAGGTTTGCCATGGTGTCTTTGGAGATTGCATTGCTACAGCTCTTGGTGTCTATGATGAGCTTGAACATGAGCCTTGTGATCTAATGTATACATAGAATATCAAGGTACGTTGCACAAGGTCGGGTAGTGTGGATTATAACTATGCCCTCGTGGGCAGTAGTATGGCCGCACGGGTAGGAGTTATTGATGCGGCAACCCTAGTAATGTCGTTGGTTTGCGTATGTGAGGTGCCATGGGCAGTGTTATGGGTAACATCAAAGTCGCGACGGCTGTCGCGATCAGAGTGGGCTGTTGAACTCTAGGGACATTAGGGTAGGTAGTGCTTTGTTGGATATCTAGGTTCACTATTGGTAAGCTGGGTGTCAAAAAATCTAGAGTGATATGTATGTATCCTAATGGTTTATGTATATGGGCCCCCCTGAAATCCGTACGAAGGAAGGAAGGGCACTATGCCTTTCAGTTAATGCACAGCAGTTGCTTGTAGTTCATGTTTGGGGTGCAAGCTGTCGAGCTGACGAATTGATGTAACAAGACCTGGGCAACCCATCGTGTCACCCCGCAAAGATTGATCACTACGACAATATTAACAACGTGGTGAGATGAATAACAGTTTAGAGGAAATTTAACGAGAAAGTGTAGCAACCGATTGATCTGAGTCGCGATTTTAGGTGACGGCACCGAGAGGTGTTGAGTCGAGTCCAGGCTCCCAATGATACGTGAGTTCAGCTCCAGGGCCGACGAAGTGGGGGATGAGTGACCGTCCAATAGTGTCCCCAGACCGTCGTCGTCAATAAGCTAATGGATTACCGTCAAGAATGTAACTAATATAATAAGTCAATGGCTATGATGCAGGACGGACGTGGTCGACGTCCTGCGGTGGGGCGTGGTTCGTTCGTCCTTCTCTAAGGACGGTGATCTTGGACAGCATGCCAGCTCTATGTGGGGGTGTCCCGGAAAGGTCATGCGCGGGTCCTCAATTCGTTGGGGACGAAGGATGTCTCTATCTTCACGTGATCGGCGCTCCACGGATAGTCGTCGAGGCGCTGGTGGGCCGACTATCGATGGGGCGGGGCGGCTCAACCTGCCGGGTGACGAGAATGGCGATGAACAGTACAGTGGCGGTGTCAAGCGGCGGCGGCGTCGAGCAGCGATGGCAGCGTCGGCGAGCGATGTCGGCGGGGGCCGTCGGCGAACGGCGCCAGCGACGGCGGTGGTGTCAAGTGGCGGCGGCGTTGAGCGGCGGTGGCGTCGAGCGGTGGCGTCGAGCGGTGGCAGCAGCGTCGGCGCCGGCGGCAGTGGCGTCGAGTGGTGGCAGCAGCGGTGTCGAGCGACGACGGCGGCGGTGGCGGTGTCGAGCGACGACGGTTGCGGCGGCGGCGGCGGCGGCGGCGAGCGACGTGCGGTGGCGGTCGGCGGTGGAAGCCGGCAATGGCAGCGACGGCCGGAGGCGGCGGTGATGACTCTAAAATATGTCATCAAATAATCAAGTTCTTAAGTTTAAATTCATTACAATTATCTTGTGAATTCATGCTAAGTTCATGCATATGTATTGTTTGATGAAATCACTAACCCCACTTGATTCTTTGAATCAAGTGGAATATATTTAACATTTTATGGCTAGTGAACATTCAGAAACAGGTTAAGAAGATCAAGGAAGAGAGGAGGATCAAGAGAAGTGGGCAAAAATTTGAAGTGGCAAAAATTACGAAAATGCCCCTGGGCATGACTTAAGAGAAAACCTATAAATACTCTCTTGAGAGAGGAGTTTGGGTTGTTCAGAATTTTCTCTAAGGAAACTAGGGCTTGGAGAAGAGGATTTCTGCACCCTCTAGGAGCTGATGAGCTTTTGGAGTTGGAGAGGAAGAACAGACTGAAGATAGCTTGGATTGAAGAACCACACCTCGCCGCAAGGACGTGACACCCGATGTGGGGAAATCTCAAGCTTCAACCCTGTAATCCCTCTCTTCTCAGAGAATTTTGGTTGGGTTGGAAGAGTCACATGATCTTCCAATGTTTTCCAACTGAGGATTGTTTCGTTTTAGACTTGATTTCAGTTGAACTTTGTTTCTTTCTTGTTCTGATAATCCTCCCCAAACCTCCCCAAAAAAATCCCTTTGATATAGCAGAACCTGCTGCCTAGCAGCGCCAGCGCCGCAGCACCGCCGCGCGCAGCGCCCAGCAGCACACCGCCGCAGCAACGCCGTCGCCGCAGCAGCGCCGCGCGCAGCGGCGTCGCAGCGCGCAGCCACGCCGCCGCGCAACAGCGTTGCTGCACGCAGCAGCGCCCGCGCGTTAACGCCGCCGCCGCGCCAGCAGCAGCGCGCAGCGTCGCGCAGCGCCACGCCGCCGCCACGGCGCGCAGCGGCCGCGGCGCAGCCGCGCAGCCACGCCGCGCGACAGCGCCAGCTGCCGCTGCTAGACACCTTGCGCGGTACCTGCACGCAAGGTGTTTGATCCTTGCCCCCAAGGGCAAGGTACTGTCTCTAGAGAACTTCTCAGAGACAGCCTCTATTAAGTTAAATCTTTAACTTAATCAGAGCAATAGCAGTTAAATCTTTCGACTAAACTGGGGATTAAAGAGGAATTCTGTGATTTTCCTGAGGATCATTTAACAGAGTTTAATATTTATTTAGTAGATAATATTTAAAAGAGAAATTTCTGCTGTTTTCTCCTGCTCCCTGTGGATCGACCCTCACTCGCCTTACGCCGTGAGGTTTATAAATTTGTTGCATAAGCTCTGAACCTCACACGTCTGAACTGCTAAATAACCAGTAAAAAAAAACACATAAAATCTGAGCTTATCAGGCGGCGGCGGCCGGAGGCGGCAGCGGCAGTCGATGATGGCGGCAGCGGCCGGAGGCGGAGGTCGGAGGTGGCGGATGGAGGCGGCGGCGGCGGCGGCGGCTGATTGGCGGCGGAGGCGGCGGCGGCGGCGGCGAGGTGACGGCGGTAGCGGCGGCGGCGGCGGCGGCGGCCATAGTGGGCCACGGCGGGGCCGTGGTTGGGATGAGGCCTGGGCCATGTGCTGGTCCACGGTCGAGGCCGCAGGCTGGGCTGCGGCTGCGGCCTCGGCTGGGTTGTGGCTTGAGACGCGGCTGGGCCATGGCGTGGGTCGCGGTTGGCCGGGTCCGGGCCACGGTTCTGGGCCGCAAGCCAGGGCGGCATGGTCCAGTGGCCTATTGGGCCAGCGGCCTATTGGGCCAGCGGCGATTGCGGCCCAATAAGAAGGCCCTATAAGGGCTTAGGGCTGACGTGGCAGCCTCAAAAGTGCGCCTGGTGGTCAAAGAAGCAACGCCTCACGGTGCAAGCTGGGGCGGCTAGGGTAAACGGTGCCTCGGGGCACAGGTTTGCGGCGCCTTGGGACGCGGATTCGACGGCTGGGCCTTAAGGCACTGGCTAGTTGGTGGCGGCCCATTAGGCCGTTTGGCGATGGGCGGACGAGCTGGCGAGCGGTGGCGCCTAGCTCAGGCCGACGCGCAGCGCGGGCGGGCATTGCGGGCGCGGCGACACTGGTGGGGCGCGAGGCCTGGCGGCGCTGGCAGCGCGCAAGGCGGCGCGAGTGGCGCTGGCGGCGCGCAAGGCCGCACGAGTGGCGCTGGCGACGCGCAAGGCCGCGCGAGTGGCGCTGGCGGCGCGCAAGGCCGCGCGAGTGGCGTTGGCGGCGCACGAGGGCACGCGGGCGGCGTTGGCAGCTTGGCGCGGAGCCGCGCGGGTGGCTTACAAAGGCGCGCGGGGTGCGTTGTTGGCGTGCGGGGCACGCGGGGCGCAGCCAGAGGGTGCCGCCAACGGCGGAGCCACCTTCTTCTAGGTCACTCTCGACCTCTTCTTCTTTCCAAAAATTGGTTTCACTCAAAAGGGAAAAATCGATTGTTCTAATACATGAGGGCTCCTTATATAGAACCCATGAGGAAAATAAAGGAAAAACATTAATCTAAAAAATGGAAAATTTATCTAAACCTAGAGAAAAAAATATACGTAGATAGCTTGTGGGCTTCGCCATTAGGCTAATCCTATGTGGCTAACAACAGATCTCTTAGGACAAAGGAGTAAGTCGTGACCGGTACTAGAAGAAACAATGATACTGCAAAATATAAGGGAAACAAGATTGTGACTTGTGGGTGGAGGTTTTGTGTCGAGTGGCAGAGTACACTCGTGGTAAGGCGAGGCGTGTGGAGATGTCCCGGCAAATTAGAACTCAACGAGAAGGCGGAGGTCTACCTACCTTTCCAGCTGACAGAGGACATGACAGCACAGGAGTTCCGAGGCAGGACGACTGTGAACCCTAACAATGCACAATAAACCTTTGGTTCATCCGTTTCCCATCAGTGTTAATTATCTCCTCCAGTGTCGACTCGACATGCTCATGCCTCCTTAGGGACAAGATGGGAACTCTCGCTCACATTACTATGAGGGATCAAAGGGTTGTGAGGCTTGACAATGGGTGGCATAAGATGGTATTCGACCAGATTGTTAACATTGAAGATAGGACAGATCCCACAACTAGGCAGGATACCCACGACATAGGCCTTCTTGCCGACCACATGGACTATCAGGAAAGGCCCAACACTATGAGTGTGAAACTTTGTAGCGACCCTAGGAGAATATCTCTTGGACCTCAACCTAACCATGACTAGATCACCTTCTATGTAGCTAACTGACCTACGGCTGACATCAGCGACGACCATGTATTACTCATTTTGCATGATGATGTGATTATAGATGTCACGATGCAAGTCTGTAATATGCCGTGCAAATGTGATGACATCTTTGAATGCTCTAGAATTCGACTCGATGGGAATGACATCTTAGAGTTAATAAGGTGCATATCCATATAAGATCTCGAACAGAGTGCGGCTGGTGGTATGGTTCACAGAGGAGTTGAAGGCAAACTCTGCGCGAGGAAGGATACGATCCCAATTGGTGAGGTTTTCACCCACGATAAAGTGGAGCAGATTTCCTAAATTCCAATTCACTACCTCTATCTATCCATCCGTCTGAGTATGGTATGCCATAGAGAATTTAAGGTTAGTGCCAATGAGGACCCATACGGTATTCCAGAAAGAACAAGTGAAGCATACATCACGGTCTAAAATATTTGACTCTCGTACTCCATGCTGGCGGACAATCTCGTCAAAGAACAAGCGTGCTATTCGGAAGGCATCGAACGTCTTGGAACATTATATAAAATGAGACATCTTTGAGAATATGTCAACGACTACCATGATGAAGTTGTGTCTCCATGTGGTCTTCGATAGGTCAACCACGAAATCAATGCTAACATCATCCCAAGGCGTGTCGACACGACTAATGGCATGTAGAGTCCTGCATTCTACCTAGTCATCTTAGCCTTGGAGCATGTGAAGCAATGGAAATGATCATTCCCACGTCCCTCTTCAAAGACGGCAAGTAAAATTGATGTTCTAAAGATAGGATGGTCTTATGAACACCAAACTTTCCACTTCGACTACCTTCGTGCATCTCCCAAATAAGAAAATCTCGCAATGGGGTGCGTAGTACTCATAGGCCATCAATGGCAAAGTTACTGGACTAGGGCGTATAATTCTCGATCATAGTTGTCCTAGGGACGTCTTGTATCGTTGAGTTTCTCATTGAAATATTATACTAGGTGTTTGTCTTGACTGAGGACGCCACCGATGCCTATGCCTTAGGCATCACAGGAGACTTTGAACACTTGGTCGAAGTTAGGTAATGCCAGCACGGGAGCCTCGTTCATGCGTCGCTTGACTTCTTTAGTGACTTTATCGGGCGCCTTCATCCACGCAAAGTCATAAAATCAGATTAGATCAGTGATGGGGGTGGTGATGCCGCTGAACCTTGGGACGAATCTCTGGTAAGACGTTGACCAACCTATGAAACTTTGTACTTCATGACCATCCTTGGGTTGTGGCCACAATGTAATGGCTTCAATCATGGCGGGGTTGGTCGAGACTCCTTGAACGGATCTGATAATGCCGAGGAAGGAAACCTCAGTCATGAAGAAGCTGCACTTCTTCAAGTGGACGTAGAGTTTCTCATGTTGTAATGCTGCACACACATCTCGTAGGTGTAGTAGGTTGTCCATGCGGGAGCCACTAAAGATGGGGATCTTGGCGAAGTAGACAATGAGGAATCTGCTGATGAATGGGCGTAAGACTTTGTTCATCAATCGCTGGAACGCCCTCGGGGCATTGGAGGGCCCAGACAGCACGACGTTGATGGGGGACTATCGCGATGACACCGACACGGGACGCGTTCGACCTCTCCGAGCCGCTCGTGCCGACGCAAGCAACCCCGCATTCAAGTACTCGAAGTAAGTTTTCTTTGTTATTTGCTTAATTGTAATTCCGGATCGAGTCATGTGTTGGACCGATCCCGTCTTTACGTCTCGTCTCTTTCTTTGAGATATTGTGTAAAGGGGAGGGCCACGTCACGCGACGGACCCCTCCTCTATGCTTAGCCTCTTGGCACCCTTCCCTCCCCTATATAAGGGGAAGGCATGCCCAAGGGCAAGGAGAGAGCCTTTTGAGAAAACACAACGTCCCGCTCTAATTTCCTTTCTTAGTCTAAAAATAGTAAGTTCATTTTCCGATCATCCTCTTCCTCCAGTCGCCTGTTGGACTTCCTCCTCCCTCCTAGGATCCATAGGGTCGGAGCTTGTTGCTGCGCCAGTCAAGATCGGCACCGCCAATGCCTGGAGCTCTCTCGCCTGACCGGACCCTCAGTAGCTGCCCCCGCTGCCCGTCGCACGCTCTCCCTGCCGTCACCGTTGCCAGAGAAGTCTTGTTGCCCTCGGAAGAATGCAACGTCGATCGGTCCCTCAGCCCGAGCATCAGGACCTGCACTCCGCGCCAGCCCGCCACCATGTAATTGACCTGCTCCGTGCCGGTCTACCATCGCCCGGGCTCAGCTGCATCCATTGCCGTGCGCTCGCATGCACACTGCGCCCGCTCGCGGCCAGCCCCGTCTCCCCAGCGTGCTCACGCGCGTGCCTCGACCTCCCACCGCCTGTAGCTCCCCGCCCACTCGTAGCCGCCAGCGCACCCGACGGTGCACCCTCGCGCCGCGCACCCGTCCTTGCGGTCAACGCCCGCGTCCGCACGTGCTCACGACTGACTACTCCGCTACGGCATGCGCACACGCCTCCTTGTTCGTCCAGCACCGTCTCCGGTCCGGCAACCCACCGACGGCACCTGCTTGGTACCGCGTGATCACCAACAATTCGGAGCAACGATTCTAGTACCCTGCCAGTCACTCGTCGAGCTCTGCTTGCTTCCCAAGGAATCGGAGCGCTTATTCTAGGTTCTTAGTCGAACATCCCTCTCATTCACAGTATCATTATTTTCTTCAGCGCCGTCGTCCTCTATCTATTTCCGCTGCCGCTTTTTCGTCGCTATAATTTGGATAGGCTAGCCACCATAGTCGAGGGGTAGGATTTTCCTTGCGGTAGACAATCCGATCGCCGTCTTGTGTGAAGAACGCCCCGAGCCGTAAAAAGCCCCTCTTGTCGTGCTTGCTCGTGTAGACTCCGCGGGTCATTCGGAGTCGACCCGGACCTGTTCGTTCCCTCTAGGATTTACTGTACTCCTTGCCCCACCGTCGGACCGTCCTTTGGCTCCTGAGAACGTTTGAATGCGCATTCATTATCATAACTGAACACGCATCACGCATTGTTGTGACGTAATACGAGCTGATGATCTCGGCGTTACCATACTACATCAGACGTTCCATTCGAACCAGCCATCCTTGATCTTGAAAGCTGTTTTCCACTAGCCTTTTGGTCAGATGCAAAACCGATGGTATCTGATAAGCAAGTCAATCTTCAAAAATATAGTTGCACCGGCCATCTGGTCAAATAGGTCATGTAGTGTAGTATGGGAAAATGGTATTTCACCATAATACTGTTGATGGCATGTGAGTCCCAACACATGCATTAGGTGACATCTTTCTTCCAGGCGAGTAATCCTAGGACAGCGCACAGATTGCGACTATCTTAGATAAGGCCCTTGGCTAGAAGCTCCTTTAGCTGCCGAGAGAGCTCCTCATATTTTATCGGGTCCATCCGCTAGTGCGCCAAGTTCAGCAACAAAAATTCGGGCACCAGATCAATCGCATGCTGAATGCTTCGCATGGAGGGGAGCTCATTAGGAAGCTCTTTCGAGAAGACATCCCCAAAAATAGAGATGAGTTCTTCCAACTCGGGTGCGTTAGGTGCATCTGGTGCCCGTGGTGTTTCATCCAAAGGAACATCACGGGTGATAGCGAAGCATACAGCTAGGTTATCAAGCTCTTGGTCAAGCTTTTGGTAGAATATACACCAGTTAGCGATCAATGGGGCCTTTGGTTGGGGAGCCATGGTCGGGCCGGTCAAGGCTGACTGTGTAGCTGCTCGTATAGCTCGATACCAAATCAATCTGCACCCTCCATACATAAAGGAACACGTGTTCGACCTTGCCAAAAGTTGGACATGGTAGTCGTACAGCCATGGTCGTCCTCATGTAATACGTAGTCAACCAGAATCGAGCAGCACATATTACAACACAGGTAGACAGTGCATACAAATGTTGCAAGAATAAAATGGCATGAATTTTAAGATTGAATGACACATACTAAGAAGATTACTATAGTTGAATGATCAAATAAATTGATGAAGATCGATTTGGATCACAACTGAATTCTCAATGTTCCTTCGAATCAATTGGATGCTACAAGATGAGAGGTAAATCTGATTACCAATCAGTGTCCAATCACCCTCTATGATTAGCTAGTGATTTACCACATAGAAAATCCTATCTCTCATAATGGAGGGCTGAATTCTAATCGATGAGGACAATTTCTAACTCTCGGAGGCTCAGAACACAAATCAATAGTATTATAAGAAATAACCAAACTGAGATCCTGGCGGCCAATTTCCATCAATGATTGATTAGGCAGCAATGAGATGATCGGCAAGAACCAGGTGCAGGGCACAGCCATACAGTAATGAAGAACGTCTATGTGTCTGCGGGGTATGCAAAGCACAGCGTATATGGAGGCAAAAGGACGTGGGCAAGGCACATGGGGCCATGTGATCGAGGTGCACAGTGATGGGGGACCATCTCGCCACCAAGACGGAGCGACGCCAACAAACACAGCGAGCAGCATGAGCCGATGCCCTCGATGGAACGTTCAAGTATCGCGCTTAAAGAGAAGCCGCCAATCGTCATTTTATTTTATTTTCTTAAATGATGTAATTTCTGTTATGTCTTGGACTGGGCCCGTCGTGTTGTAGGCCCTGTCCTCTCAGAACTTTTGTATTTTTTATCTTGTTGCTTGGGGGAGAACCGCTCGTCCCGAGATGGTTATCTCCACTTACGCCAAATTGGGCATGCCTCCGACCCTATATAAGGATGATATGCCTAGAAGGACAGACAAGACTGATTGAAAAAGCCAAGTATCTTGTTGTTCCTTTCTTTAGCCTTAGCCTAGAAGATAGCTCTTTAGACTTTCGACATCGCCATAGACCGTGGGAAACGTGGCCGTCTCCCCATGACCCGATCAACATGGAGACTCCGTAACTCTCGTTCATAGTCTAGTTTCTCTGCAAGAATCTGAGTTCTTGGTAGTTACCGTTCAAGAAAGCGATCAAGAATGTGGATCTTGGAGGCTTCTTGGACCTCCGACGTCCTTCTTCTTCGCCATTGTCATCACGTTCATCCCTGTCGATGCCAGGAGTTCATCACAGCCGCATTGAGTCCATCATCATCAACTGCGACTGCCCGCAACCCGTCTCCGACCACCACGCACCCTCTCAGCATGTCCGTGTGTTGCGCGCCGCCCCCGCGCACCGCCCCACACGTTTGCGCGTTCACGCGCTGGATCCGCGTGAACCTGGGCGGTCGCAAGGCGACTCCACACGCCCGCGCGCCACCTTCTTCCCTGGGTGCTCTCACGTCCACACGCCCGCCAATTGTCACGCACCGTGCTCGCGTCCCTGGATGCCGGTGCGCTGCCTGTGCGCCCGTGCCTCTACTGCGTGCCGGTGACGCTAACGCGTGCAACCCTGCGCGCTCGTTCAATGCGATCAGCACGCGGGGCCTTCTACACCGACACGCCCCTCCCCTTACGCCTGCGCAACTCTGATACCACCACACCCGCTGACTTGTCGGCCAACCGAGCCTCCGCCAATCAACCAATACATCGGCCTCTGGTGTAGATCAGGTCTCCTGTCAGCCTATCAGTGGAACGACCTCTACTCTTTCCAGGTTCATAGGAATTCCCCTTCGAATTTGCAGATCTTTACTTCTTGCCAGTATTCGTCTTGTACTTTCTTTGCCTCGAGAGTGAGGTACCTAATTGACCCGTTTAATACCTTAGAGAGTGAATAGCTAAAGTCTTCTTGCGATAGTGCATGAACTCCTTCGTGAATGTTGGACGCCTTCCGATAGTATTACTATCCCTCATCTTATGTGTTTGGATTTGGTTCAAAGGGACGTTGGGAAAGTCTATTGTGCTCAATTGAACTTTGCCAGTTTAACTATTTGTTGAACTGGATTGTGAAATTTGCTTTACTTGTCGTTTTATTCAAAATTGAATCATAACATCTAAAGGTAGTGCATTCATAGTCGGTAATTGTGGTGTAACATGAGCCGCTCAATCCCGGCATGTCGTGTTACCTCATATTGGTATCAGAGCGGGTCGTGTTAGCTTTTGCTTAAGACGGTCGGTGGGATAATTCTTTTAATTTCTTAGTTTCATCATACATTTCATCTCTTGAAATTCATACATCATAGTCATCATCGCATTTCATATAGAACCTGTACTGAAACTTATTGCGGCACCCTTGACCATATAATGGTTCAAACGAGGGCTCAAGCCCATAGTGTAGTGGATGACAAGTACGTCGAGATGGATCTGATATACGATCGCGACGTCGTGGACCTTCCACCCGAAGGTCCAAACCCTGATCATTTCCAAGAAGTAAATCCTGAGGACGTGGAGGGTGAATTACCCCAACCGGTAGTTAGGGATACGGTGGCACGGGTCCCTACCCTTCCTAGTGGGTCACCGTGACCCGTAGTTTCAGCACGGTCTGAAGACCATCTTTCATCTGCTATGGCACCTGTGACTAGGCTGCCGACTATTGTTAATATAGTAGTTTTGTCGGCGGCAGAGTTACATCGCCGACCGGGCAAAGCTCCGATGAGGAGTAGCCCTACACCACCACCGACCAGGGGAGTTGCACCACCTCAAGCTGCTCGACCGAACGGACCACCGGCACGTCATTACCATTCGCAACGCCATCAGCATTGAAAGAGTCATCACTGACGTTCACCACCACCAGACCGGTATCAGCCCCATCGATACCCCGCAGACTAGAGTTATCCCATGGATGGAAATTTCCGCCCAGCGGAAATCTACTACCCATCGCCGACAAGCGATCACCTGCATCGTGAACCTCCTAGGAATGAAGTTCCTTCATACCCTTATGGTGTTGTTCCGTCACTGATGGTCGGAGGCAATCCATATGCCGCACCCACACCGCAAGGCTATACAGCAGTCCCAACAGACCCATGTACCAGAACGGGACATCAGTCATGCATGGACCCTATGGTCCGATGCCGAATTTAGCCCCAACTCAAGGGCCTTACATTAGCCCGGCGCCACAACCCTATGATGTGCTGCTGGTAAACACCTCACATGTACCACTCCATGCACCCATGCCTACTTATGCACCACGTGACTTGTATCACGCATCGGGATCACATCCAGTGCCGCATACAGCCTATCCTAGGGAGACTACTATGAGACCTCCCCCGCCGGCTACCTATATGCCACCATCTACTTACAGGCCGACTGCCTCGGTGGCCAACCAAGTGGTTCAACACAATTACATGCAAACGGCACAACATGGATATGGTGATTACGCCCCACTGGCAGCCCCATATCTAGCCCCTACACAGGATCATACAGACTACCATAGGCCACAAGATATGAGACGTCCGCCACCGCACCGACATCAACACGAGGACGACGAACGAGACTGTCATCGGAAAGCCCATAGGGATATGATACAAAAGAGAGTTAGAATGGAGGTCCCACTTTTTGAGGGTTCCCGGAAAGCCCATAGGGCTATGATACACGGACTGGGAGTCCAAATTAGAGAGCTATTTTCAGTGATATGACATGGACGATGATTTATGCATGTCATACGCTAAAGCAAGACTTGGCGGCCAAGCCAAGATCTTTTGAAAGAACGAGAAGGAAGCGGCATGACGCCGAGGTGAACCTTCTCCTACTTGGGAACTAATGTCACGAAAGCTCAAGGAAAAGTACATTCCCAAACTCAACATGACTCGCTTGCTCCTTAAATGGATGGACCTTAAACAAGGCAAGTGAAAAGTTAGTGAATACATAGAGGAATTCGAGGAATTCGGGATGCGATGTAAGTTCCTGGACAGTCCACAAGTTCAAATCGCATTGTTCATTCATGGATTGCAAAATGATTTAGGAGTTAGAGTGCTGGAACAAAATCCAGCTACGGTAGACCAAGGTTATAGCTTGGTTGAGAGTAGCGAGTATACTATAGAAGACGTTACTCCACCACCCGTGGTTGCCACCCGAGCAACCACCGTTAGTAATAATAGCGTAGCTTCGACAGGGAGGACGATGAGTAACGCAGGGTGGACTAGAGGAACCATGTCCACCACTTGAATTACTCCTCCCCCAGCCACAACGGTGACGGCAGCGCAGACTGCATCATCCATTATATCTACGGCCCGAGCACCGGCCGCCGCCCGAGAGCCCATGCAATGCTTCAAATGCATGGGCTTCGGACACCGTAGGACTAAATGTCCTCACTACTATACATGGACATTCATGGTAACCCGGTAGAAGACATACCGGAAGGAGATTTGGAGGTAGACGAACTTCGCGGAGAATTACCCAAGGAGAAGGGGTACAAAGAACCCTTAGGGTATATTCAAAATACCCCAATAACATCCACACCAGAAAATCCAATCATAAATTTGTGGATTCAGCGTATCAGTACGGACGCCGACAGCTCGAGTTCTTCCCAGCCCATCCCTAGATTAGCTCCCACCCTTAACTCTACCGTGGCATTGACAACCCCTCGGATCCGGTCTAGCCAGATGAGACCATTGACTCAGCCCCCTAGGGCAACTCAAACTCAGTCTACTTCTACCCTCGTGGTCCTCTTGCTGCCCTCAGCAACTCCGACCAGATCGACTACCGTTGATGCAGCTCAAGAAACGTCTATCTTTTGCTTGTACGTCAAAATCGGAGGACGTACAATTAAGTTGATAGTGGATAGTGGCAGCTGTATCAACGCAATTTCGGAGGAGACTGCTGCAAAGTTGGGATTAACGCGCATACCACATCCCATCCCTTACAACGTTTCATGGAGAGGTGCATCCACTCTACCAGTTAGAAATCAGTGTTACATTCCGCTGAAAATGAGCACGTATGACGAGAAGGTGCTATGCGACGTACTATCAATGAAAATATGTTGCATTATCTTAGGGTGCCCATGGTTATTTGACCATGATGTCCTGATTTCCACGTGGGCCAACACTTGTACTTTCATCTATGGCGGTCGACGACTCATTTGGTATCCGTTGACCAAGTCGATAAATCCGCACGTACAGCCCATCCCGACTCCTTCTAGACCAACCTAGAATACTCTTGTTACGAATGGATGCATATTTCAATGCAAATTGGAGGAAGACACAGAACATACCCCTGTCTGTTTAGCACTTACACTTGCCATTCCTAGTACGGAACTAGACGTAGATATCACGACCCCCGAGGTCGCTCAGCTAGTGGGCAAATTCAAGGAGGTATTCCCCGACGAACTACCCAATGAATTACCTCCGTTGTGTGACATACAACACACAATCGACTTAGTACCGGGGGCTTCCCCCCCACCCCCCAATTTACCGCACTATCAAATGGATCGTGTGAAGTACGAAGAGCTTCACTAACAAGTCAAAGAACTCCTTTCTAAGGGATTCATTGGAGAAAGTCTTAGCCCTTGTCCTGTTCCAGCACTCCTCGCGCCAAAGAAAGATGGTACCTGGCGAATGTGTTGTGACTAGAGAGTAATCAACAAAATCACCGTGAAATATCGGTTTCCAATCCCTCGAGTTCAAGACCCTCTTCTTTGTGAGATGGCAGGATGTGACGATCTTCTCAAAAATTAAATTGAAAAGTGTTTCACTGATGAGCACGTATGACGAGAAGGTGCTATGCGACGTACTATCAATGAAAATATGTTGCATTATCTTAGGGTGCCCATGGTTATTTGACCATGATGTCCTGATTTCCACGTGGGCCAACACTTGTACTTTCATCTATGGCGGTCGACGACTCATTTGGTATCCGTTGACCAAGTCGATAAATCCGCACGTACAGCCCATCCCGACTCCTTCTAGACCAACCTAGAATACTCTTGTTATGAATGGATGCATATTTCAATGCAAATTGGAGGAAGACACAGAACATACCCTTGTCTGCTTAGCACTTACACTTGCCATTCCTAGTACGGAACTAGACATAGATATCACGACCCCCGAGGTCGCTCAGCTAGTGGGCAAATTCAAGGAGGTATTCCCCGACGAACTACCCAATGAATTACCTCCGTTGTGTGACATACAACACGCAATCGACTTAGTACCGGGGGCTTCCCCCCCACCCCCCAATTTACCGCACTATCAAATGGATCGTGTGAAGTACGAAGAGCTTCACTAACAAGTCAAAGAACTCCTTTCTAAGGGATTGATTGGAGAAAGTCTTAGCCCTTGTCCTGTTCCAGCACTCCTCGCGCCAAAGAAAGATGGAACTTGGCGAATGTGTTGTGACTAGAGAGTAATCAACAAAATCACCGTGAAATATCGGTTTCCAATCCCTCGAGTTCAAGACCTCTTTGACGAGATGGCAGGTGTGACGATCTTCTCAAAAATTAAATTGAAAAGTGGATATCATCAAGTAAGGATCCGTCCCGGCGATGAATGGAAGACCGCTTTCAAGATAGAAGGCGGTCTATTTGAGTGGAATCTCATGCCATTCGGGCTATCTAACGACTCCAGCACTTTTCAGATATTAATGAATGACGTACTACGCCCATTCCTTTTGAAATTCATCGTCTACTTTGACGATATCTTAGTATATAGCACTAGTAGATATGAGCATATGCAACACCTTCGAGATGTGTGCACGGCGCTACAACGGGAAAAGCTTTACGCCCACCCCAAGAAGTGTTCCTGTTTTACAGCTGAGGTATCATTCTTATGTTTCATCCTATCTGAAAAAGAAGTATCCGCCGACGCGGCAAAGATAGAGGCCATCACTAACTGGCCAAACCTAAGAGACATACATGACATCCGTAGTTTTATGGGATTAGCTACGTTCTATCGTAGATTCGTGCCAGGATTTAGCAGTGTCACTGCCCCTATAACAGACCTACTACGAAAGGAAAAGTTTGAATGGACTCCAACAGCTGATAAGGCCTTCGAACAAGTGAAGAAACTCATAACCGAAGCACCGGTCTTAAAACTTCCTGACTTTGGTAAAGTTTTTGAAGTAGCATGTGACGCCTCAAGGGTAGGCATAGAAGGAGTCCTTTCACAAGAAGGACATCCCATAGAGTATTTTAGCGAAAAATTAAATGATACACGTTGGAAGTACGACAACTATGACTGGGAATTCTACGCGCTAGTCCAAGCCTTTAGACATTGGAGACACTACCTTCTGCCTCGCATATTTGTTCTGTACTAGGACCATAGTGCCCTTCGGTACCTACAAGACCAGCGGAAGGTCAGCGATCGACACGCCAGGTGGGATTCGAACTACTAAAGAATGACTACGTAGAGTGTCCTGATTTTGGATCGATTATGCGTGCTCTAAATGATAAAACGAGCAGTGAACTTCGTGATTACTTCATAGCATATGGTTATCTTTTCTTTGGTAGAAGATTATGCATACCTAGGACTTCATTGAGGGATCATCTCATTTTGTAGACTCACACCGGAGGACTTAGCGGGCATTTTGCAGAAGGGATCCTTACAGAACAGAACCTTAAGCGGGTTGCCAAGCAAGAGATGAAAATCAGCAATGTGATAGGGGTGTGAACGTGCTATAGTCGCAGGTTCACACTGCGGTGGTCTGAGGTGGTTTTCAGAGTAAGATGAGTAGAGCGGTTCTGAGAGATAAAGAGATGAAGTGCAAGCCGGTGCACGTTGGTGGTCTGGGGAGGGTCGAGTAGTTGACCAGTTCAGGCAGAGGGGAGGGGTTAGGTTGATGATTTTGGACCCAACGCCGTGTAGCAGTGAAGTCCTGACGCCCACCAAGAGACACTGGTGCTCAACTGATTATTTCCTATTCCCCAAGGTTGTCGGACCCACCGTGTCAGCCGTAGGTGAGTCGTTGACTAGTTCCTTTCCTTTTTTATTCTCACAAGCGTACATAGTTAAGCCGGGCCATTGACGGGAGCGGTGCAATGGGAAAAGAAATAACGGCATAACTGGAGTGCCATGGTATTTCTCTCTATCTAGGGGATACTTGGGTCGAGTTCAGGACGAAGACAGAAGGTCCCAATACCGCTGGCCATCCTGTTGGGAGATTACAACATAGGGAAACTGACCTTGGCATGAGAAGACGCCGGACTAGGGTTTCTGATGAATGGAAGGAGGGGTGGGGGGGGGCGACACTAGAATGTTAACAAAAAACAAACAACATTCTCTTCTTCTTCAAATGATAGCCTACCACAAAAACAAGCCTCCCCCTTCCCTTTATAGTGAACGAGGAGGGAGGGGAGAGGGTAGGGGTGTTCAATGGCACCTTAAAGGGGGTGGCAGAAAGAGGAAGGCTTGGTGGCCTTCCCTTCCCCTCTTGTTGGTGGACATATTCCAAAATATGGTAAAAATCCAAGAAGAAAGGGGGAAGGAGGGGAAAGTTGTACGCAGGTGGAGGCCTCCTTACATTTCTCGATAATGCGATGAAAAAAAGGCAATGTGACGTGAAGATAAAAACTTGGCACGACATAAAGAAGATAAAATGACATAAATACAAAAAATACAACACGGTGCGATGGCGATTTCAAACCTGGTAGTGGAAGTTCGGATTCTTCACATCAGCTCAGGCTCCATGTCAAGGAAAACAATGATCTGGGGCATGCTCGACGAGGTGGTCCTTAATCACAACAAGTGATCTTACTAAGGGGGATTTTATACATAGGACCACCCTTAATACAAAAATAAACATAACTCTTGACACACATTTGACAATGCGAGACAACACGTTACGCATGGATACGAACATGAACACAACATGATGGATACCAACACAATGAATATGCATACACGAAGACACTAAAATGATGAATAAAATGAACACGAGCTAGTAAGAAATCAATACATTCGAAGGCGTGCATGTGCTTTCATCTAGGGTATTAAACAGGGGTGTCTTCCCAAGTGCCTTTGCATGCTAGTTGGTTTGGACACAAATCGGTAGACTATCAACGATGATGATGGCAGCTCACATGATGTCCCCAATGGAGTATGCTGATGTGCCCCATAAATTCTCCCGGGAATACGAGAATATGTCAAATTTCACTGATGAGGGCGTCCAACTGATAAATTCCCTAGGACAATGTAACTACGTGATGCGATGATTCCTAGCTGGATGCACATGCAGGCTCTGACACGTGGGGTTCGCCAAACTCTGAGCTCCAGGTTGGGTGACCGGTGACGGTAACGATGACCTTTTGACTCTCATTAGATTGCGACGGATACTATAACGTCGAACAGAATCTTTTCATAGACGCTCACAAGTAACTAACGGGCTCGACCTGTACCTAGGAAATCACTTCACTCGTAGTTTTCTGGATATAGTCTCTCACCTACACTAACCGAGCATGGTGGTGTGCAGCCGTAATATACTAATGATGGTAATATAACAATTGATCAAGGGGAATGACGTACCTTATCAATGATGATGTTCCTTGTGGCTATCTTCATCGATGCACAGATTAGCATGGGTAGGTTGGTGGAGGTGTGCAATAGACGCACAGAGCTTGGCTTCACTGGCTATGTTGACGTGGCGTAGGAACATGGAGGAGGAGAGGGAAGGCCATAATGAAGGAGTGTGGGGGCTCAGTGGCTCGAGCAATCAGTCGAGTCCTATCGCCTGACCATATGCAGGATCGGTGCAAGAGGAGTCGTGCGGTAGATGCAAGCAACGATAGGCGGCACAAAGTTAGAGTGCAAGTCAATACTGCGTCAGCGAGGCGATATGATGGCTCTAGAAAAGGGAGCGGAAAAATGCTATGAACTAGAGGGGCAAGTCATTCGTCAATGAGGGCACGAAGCAGGTGATGACAACCGCTCCAAGGGAGACCGTCAAAATTGGCGACGCTGGTAACATCGGCACGAGTCATGGCAAGAAACAACGAAACTTCTTAATTCACAAACTGGTGTCAAGGGCTAGGGCCCTATCATGCCCCTTATATAAGACCACGATGGCCCTTAGTAAGGGCACAAGTGCCCTTACTATAAGAGATCTTATGCATAGGACCATGCTTAATACAGAAATAAACTTAACTCTTGACGACGCAAAACAACACGTCACGCATTGATATGAACATGAACATGACAAGATTGATACTGTCTCATCAAAATTGAACACACCAACACAATAAAAAGACAAATAAAATGAACACAATCCGGCAATAAATCAAAACATTTGAAGGCACGGTTGTGTTTCCATCCCTGGTATTAAACCTGTGTCCCTTCACTAGCGCCTTGGCGTGCTGGTCAGGCTGCAGGCAAACCAGCAGACTGCAGACGACGATGATGGTGGCGCTGATGACATCTCTGATAGAGTAAGCTGGCGCGCTTTATCACATTTCCATGAACCTTTCTTTAACTCTCAACTCCCAAGCCCCTATCAATTATATCCCACCTCTATCACCTTTTCTGCCAAATTTTTCTCTTCAACTTCTTAATACCTCCTTGTGATTTAACACAATGGACGTCGGGATCGACTGGCTCGTCTCACCCATAGGGAGGGCGAGGTCAGTCATGTCATTTAGTGGAGATGAATAATGTAGACGGCTTTGTACGGAAAATTTTTCACACCAAGTATAAATAGTATACATCTTTTTTTGTTGAAAATAAACCATCTTAACAACTTAAAATTCTGAAATTTTTATTGAAATTCATCCTAACTAGCTACATAGCTCCCGGGGGGATCGACCCTTACTAAGTACCACTAGTAAGGTAATAAAATTGTTGATTGGTTCCTTACTAACCTTACAAACAACCTTGTTAGAGCTATATTCATCATCAACTTGAATCCCTAGTTTGGACCAATAAAATGGCCTCGTTGCCATAGAGCAATGCATAGTTTCGGGGATTTGATTTCAATTTGTTTTTACTCTCTATTTTATTAAGGGTAGCTCTACCCTTAACAGATATTATCGCATCTTTTCTCTTTGAGTTTATGGTGTTAACCAGGTCCCAAAAGAAGATTTTTATGGCACAAGATCAAGAAGAGAACAATTTCAACAAAAATCTTGCCAAAAGCCACAACAAAGGCATGGGGGGAAATCCTCAAGATCATCAGAGATGCCAACTATCTTGCAATCCTCAAAGAAAGACTCTATTAGAGCAAGTAAAACCAAAGACTGTAAGGAAATCTACGTTTATTGCTTTAGATCTTCTAGAGGGACTTAAATTCAAAATCGGTAATACCTTACTTAATTCCATTTCTAAATTCTTTAGAAAGTAACATAAAAATCCATATTATTTCTTAGAGAATTATACCATGATTTGCTCATCTCAATGCATGCCCATAATTTCAACCGATCATGTTAAGATGTTTTACTTTCACCATGTTCTAGAGGACAAAGAAAAGGATTAGTATATGAAATTTGGAGTAACCTTGTCCAGCTGGGAAGAAATTGAAAGTAAATTTTTACTTGAAGTCTTCCCTCACTCTATAACTAAGGCATGCATTAGGGAGATTGAGAATTTTTGTCAACACAAAGATGAAAAGTTTAATGAAGCTTGGGAGAGGTTCAATGATCTATGAAGAAAATGTCCTCATCATGACATCAAGGAGTCCAAGTTAGCTAAAATTTTCTATCAAGGACTAAGTGAGGGGAACCAACTGAAAGTAGGTCAATCTACGGGGGGGATATTTTTATATTGACAATGAGGATGAGGTGATGGAAATTATTGAAAGAGTTTCTGAGATTAACTTGCAAAAAATTAATCCAAGCAATAATGGAAGAAAAATTAGGAGACATGTATCATCTTTTAAAGAAAGACATGATATTCGGGTCCAAAAGCAATTAAAAGAGCTAACCACCATAGTAAAATGACTAGTGCAGCATAACTCACCATTAGTCCTGGCAAAAGATTTGTTCAATGTGTGGCAGCAAAGATCATGAGGAGGGAGCATGCCAGCAACAGGAAGAGGAATTACAGGTGATCTAATCGGATAAACAGCCATGGAGTGAGGAACAAAACTCTAAGGCCGTTCATCAAAGACCTGTCTTCAACCAATCCACCAAGCTCACATTTCAAGCTCGACCACTTGTCCAGCATGGTCTATCCTACGCTAGGCCTCCACAGCCTAACTTTCAATACCCTCCTTATCAAGCCCCAAATGCGCAAGCAACAAATAATCAAGGTACAACTGACTCTCTGGATAAAATGAGTTCAATGATACAAGGGCTAGCACAAATGATGGAGCTACAAATTAAAGCCACTATGGAGAGTCAGCAGCAGATCAAAGTTCTGGTGGACACGCTTCAGAAGAACCAAAACGAAACAGGAAGTAAGGGAATTGACCCCAACTCCCACTCAGGTCGTTTCCCAACACAGCCTTGCGTTAATCCTAGAAATGTTTGTGTTGTTAATGATAGTGGAATTCATGATTTAGAATTGGAAAACATAGAGGTGGATCAAGAAGACCTTCAAGCCATTCCTAATTTAAGAAATGGTAAAGAACTTCAGGATCCACAGATAAGTCCAAAATGAGTCATGTAATTACACGTATTTTAACAACATTTTGGGATTATTTGATGTGTATTTTACCCTATTTTATGGAATATTGCATGTCATGCACTAAATAGAGCAAATTGTAAAAATGATGCCTTTTAACGCCATTTTATGCATGTTTTACAATTTAAATAATTCTCAGCAAAATATACATATAAGACCGATATAATTTTCTAATGTTCTATTTAGCATATTATCCATGAAATTGCAGGGAGAAAAATCTGTATTTAATTTGCAGGAAGAGATGGAGGTCTTATTGAAAAAGAAAAAATATAGATGTGAAGATGCAAATATAAATAAAAAGTTGTTTTTATTGGGCCGGTTATGAAGCAACTCAAGAACTGGGCCTCAAGCAAGCAGTCAGGTCGGCGAACGCGCAGCGCTCTAGCCAGTCCAGCCGCTAGCGAGGCCCATGCACCACAAGGAGAGCCCCAATACCGCGCACACAACAGGCCCACAATCGAGTCAATAGCAGGCCCACATTCGATCGCAAGGAGAGAGGTGAGTCGATTACTTGAATTCGATAAGGTATCGACGTTTATATATAGCGCCATTTTTTAAAAACTTTTTATATGGGATTGCGAAATCCCATTTTGCATCAGAAGCGCATTGGGTCGGGCTGTCGGGGAGTAATGATCGCAGCCGAACGGGCCGTGATCTTAAAGAAAACAAAGAACAAATGATACCGGGCTTCGAGCCAAGCCGGCCTGAAGCCCGTATCGTTTCGGGCTTTCTGAAGTAAAAGGACATGATCTTATCCGTCCGATCTTCTTTAAGAAGATCGAACGGTGGGATCTGTCACGTTTATTTAACATTTGTTTTCTATTTTTCTCAGGCTGACGAGGATCGCGGGGCCCGGTGATGGACGAATCCGGAGAAGATAAGGAGGCTGACGGGGCATTGGCGGGGCGCTGACGAGGCAGGGACAAAGGGTCCACCGGAAGAAGGGTCAACGGTTGTGATTTAATCGCAGCCGTTGGACCTAGATGGAGGCGATCCAACGGCCAGGGGTAATTGTGTCCACTCACGCCCCTGGCCGTCGTCTCCACCAGCCGAAGGCTGTTCTCGGCCGGAGAGGGGGGACCAGCTCCCCATCATCAGAAGGCATCGGGGGTCCGTTCCAAGCCATTAAAAGGGGGGCCAAGAGCCCTGAATTTCTCATCTCCTGCCGCAAGAACACAGGGACGGCGGAGAGCTCTCACAGGTGACCGAGTAGCCGACGAGGTGCCGTGACACACCTCTGAAGTGTAGAGGGCTCTAGAGAAGATCTTGGAGGTCCTTTCTTCATCGAATCGCACCCGGACGGAGGAGGAGAGTCAGAAATCGAGTTCGGCAGCAACGACTGGCGCCGCCACATCTGCTCTCTGAATCAGGGTGTTCTGTGAGGTTTGATCTCTGTAGATTATCCCTATACATCCGTCTTGAGCTTAGCGCCAAAAATTTTATCAAACATTTCATCATATAATTGCAGTTTCGATTTGTTTTGATTGTGATTTCTTAGGGGCATTTCGTCAACACCTAGTGTGTTCGATGAACCATATTCGATCTGCCTAAGTTCAACCTTATAAAAACTTTTAAAAAATATATCTACGCCTCTTCCGGGCATTCTGTCGAACACCTTGCGGTCTTTCGACAGAATCACTCGGTCACTCTTCTCTCTCCTAATTTCAAATCTCTTTCAAGCATTCTGTCGAACACCCTGCTGGCGTTCGACAGAAGTGCCCTTTTCTTTCTTTATGTTACTCTCCCTCTTCTCATTCGAGTAATTCGTCGAACACCTTAAGGGCGTTCAACGAAAGATCGTGGTATCTTCGATTTCCCCTACGAAAATTAAAACAAAAATATTTAAAAATTACAATATCATAAATATAACTCTCTAATTTCGTCCACCTCTTTGAAATTTGGTCGAACACCTCTCAGGTGTTCGACTAAATCTACCTATATTTTATTAACTAGACTATAGAGAACTCTATAAAAACTATATAAATATATAAAACCTCTAAATCTGCTTATAATAAATCTGTGATAAGAATCTGATCTATATAACTAGTACTTTGTAATTCTAACCTATTCTATAGTTATATAAAATTTCTTAATCACTAATATCTTCTACCCCTTTCTAAAGCCTCTTTACACTACTTAAGTTCTTACTTATCATATTATAGCTAGGTACTCACTTATTATCTTCCCATCTAGCTTATTAATATATATACATCTCTAAAACTCCTATTCTCTCCCCCATCCTCTTATTACTACTACTTATATTAAGCAACCTGATTCCATCACTAACTAAACTACTCTCATTCTTAGAAATAGTACCTAATAGCCTAATCCTTTCTACTTCTTAGTAGATATAAAGGTATATCTATATATATCTAAAATTCCCTTTTCTATACATATCTTATTAAACTAATATCCTCTATACTTTCTTCTTACTTATCTCTTCTCATTCTTATTATCTTTAGTATTATTATTACAATTTAATAAAGATAACTCAACTATTGAATTTAAACCTAAAGGCCAGTCCCTGTGGAGGCGACCTTGCTCATGCTATACATGAGTAAGTTTCTATACTTTTATAAATTTATTTGATTGAAGGCAAATTAATAACGACAATTAAAAATTTCATTACGCAATTTGCCTCCGTCATCCACCTAAGGATAGAGGAAATAAAAAGTTAGATGAAGAATAACCTACACCACAAAAAGACTTCTTAGAGCATTCACACCCATCTATCCCATATCCCACTGCTCTTAGAAAATGAGAAACAAATCATTGAGAACTTTCATGATCCCATCATGAAAATCACTGTTAAGAATATGATAGATAGTTCACCCTTCTTCAAAAAAAAAATCAAAGACTTATGCATACCTAAGGGGAAAAGGGAGATACCAAAGATGGCTGAGAAGTCATCCAGCGTTATTAGAGGACTACCACCAAAGGTAAAAGATCCTGGATCTCCCTTGATAACATGTGAAATTGGAGGAAAGAGATTCAGTAGAGTTCTCTTAGATACAAGAGCTAGTCTTAGCATAATGCCTAAAGCAGTGTTTGATTAATATAAATTTGAGGAGTTAGAGGAAATCTACATGGACTTGTTTTTAGCTGATGATCAATTAGGAAACCTACAGGATTATTGGAGGATGTGCTGGTTAAAGTAAATCGATGTAGCCTCCTTAATGATTTTATCATGACTGAAGTGAAAGTTAAAGAGGACCTAAGCCTAGCACCAATCATCTTAGGTCAACCATTCTTATTAACAGCTAGGACAGTCCTTGACTTTGAAAGAGGAATAGTAGAATTCAAGATTGGGGATGAAAAAATGCAACTGAATTCGATAGACCTTTAAAGCACCCTAGGAGAAAATAGGAAATCAATTTTTCCAAAATAGATGCCATAGGGGAATGTATACTCAAAAAACATCCCTTAGGAGTAGAGGAGCTTCATCCAGAAGAAGAAGAAGAACCGACCATTCACCCTGAACCCATGGAACCTCCAGACTCAGGATTAGACCTTAAACCCCTACCTTCATATCTTAAGTACTCTTCCTGGACAAAGAAAAAAATTTACCAGTAATTATTTCCTCCACCTTAACTTCTTCTTAAGAACATGATTTAATAAGTGTTTGGAAGCAGTTCAAACAAGCATTAGGATGGACCTTTAAAGATATCAAAGGAATCCATCTAACATTTGTGAACATAGAATTTTCTTACAAGAAAATTCTAAACCACATAGGGAACCCCAAAAAAGGTTAAACCCCCACGTGCGTAAGGTAATTGTGAAAGAAACTCTGAAATGGCTAGATGTGGAAGTCATCTATGCCATTTCAGATAGGCAATGGGTGAGCCCCATCCATATGATACCCAAAAATTCTACGACCACAATAGAAACGAATTCTAAAGGAGAAGAGATCCAAAATAGAGTAGCCAAATAGCTGGAGGGTATTATTGATTATAGAAAGCTTAATAAGGCTACTAACAAAGATCACTTATGCCAGACGTCGTCAAGGCGTCGTCGGGTTATCACCGAGGGTAGCTGCTCGGTACCAAATAAGGATCTCGGACAACGACGGAAAGTGTCGTCCGATAATGATGATGAACAGATATGATAAATGATGGAGATGCAAAAATCCTAAATGTCGTACGTGCAAGTGCCGATTCGCGGTTATGCCGTTCCAGATATTTGATGGGGTCGCCTAGGGTAGGATCAACCAGACCACCCGAACCCCGCCCGAGAGGGTCGAGGATGAATATGTCGCCGAATGGGAATATCCCGCTAATATGCTCACACGCGTCGGGCAAACCCGACTCGTACCGGATAGGTACGACCCTCGAATAGATCGTCGTCATTTTCTCAACCTGTCTCTCTCACCTACGTCTAACCCGAGCACGGAGTAGGCATTTCGAAAGTATACTGAAGCAGATAAGAGAAGTAAAGGGCAGTAAAGAGGGGGTACCTTCGTCGCGGCCTGCGACAGATGTTCCGTAACAACATGGGGGGCCTGAGGGTGGCAGCAACTGCACGGGCACGGGCGTCGGGGTGGCGCGGGGCGCGCGCGAGGCGGCGATGCAGGCAGTTTGTTGGCATGGGGCAGGCGCGTGGCGCAGGGCAAGCACCGGCACTCGGCGTGCGGGCACGTGCGGTAGATGATCCGCGCAGCGCGAGCAACGCGCGCGCGCTTGCACGACGTCGGGCGCAGTTGCGGGTGCAGCACGCACACTGGTGCGCGACGGCGTGGTGTGCCGGTGCGCGGGCGGCAGCACCTCCGTACGTCAGGCACAGTGGTTCGCCGGTGCGTGGAGGACCTGCGCAGACGACGGCACTCGCGGGCACCAGGACAGGTGAGGCGCAGTTGCGTGGTTGAGGGGTGCGTGCAGCACGCTGGCGAGGGCCCTCGCGGGTGCTGGCGGCGTTGACACACACACACACGCTCCCGGATGGCGGCTTGGTCGGGTGTGTGGGGGAATGCGGTCGCGGCAGTAGAAGACGGGAGCGAGTGTGTGGCGAGCGGCGGTGCGAACCGACGGGTGCGGCATCAGCAGGTCGCACGATGGCAAACGGCGGCGCGGCGGCAGCTATTCCAGAGCTGGGAGACATCGATGGGGGTCGGTGTAGTGGTCGGGGACGGCAGCGATTACTTGCAAGGGCACGGCGGCGATGGCTCGCGCAAGGGAGTTGGCGGCGCGGCGACGACCGGTGAGGACCGGCTGGATCATCGTCGGCGGCAACTCGTATGGCGGCGAGCGGCGGCACGGCGATGCAGCGGCGGTAGGCGTCCCTGCTTTTCTCTCTCTTTCCCTCCTCTTCTTCTACTTCCTTCTTATTCTTCTTCCTCTCCTCAACGGGGTGACTCTTTGACTTCCAAACGTTATGCCTGTTCAAAAGAAAGTTCAAGAGTGTATAAGGAGGGCGCCCACCCCTTCCTTTTAAAGGGAAATAGGTGGATGGCCCCCTTGAAACAAAAACAAAAATAAAGGGAAATGACTAAGGGCTAGGGCCCATTAGCAAGAGGGGAAGATATCCTCACCCGGGAACTTCCCCTTGCTACAACGTAGGTACGAAGAACAGAAAGCTATGAAAGGAAACATAAAAGCGGGAACTGAAAGCGGTCACAGGTCGAAGATGGCGCGTCGTTACCGGGGATAATTGAATCTGGGTGTGCCCGTCATCGTTCTGGCTTGTCGTGCGGGCTGGACGCGAGTCGGTGGTGGGGTCGATGACGGTGCTGATTCCTTGAGCGATGGTCCTGCAGTCTCGGACTGTGCCGCGCCATCAATCACTATCCCCTACATTTTATACATCAAGTATTGGAGAGGCTCTCAGGACAAAAATATTTCCGCTTCATGGATGGCTATTCAGGCTACAATCAAGTCAATATCCATCCAGAAGATCAAGAAAAAACCACTTTTACATGTCCCATAGGAACATATGCCTTTAGGCCTATGCCCTTTGGGCTACACAATGCCCTAGACACATTTCAACGGTGTATGAATGCACTCTTCTCAGATTTAGTGGGCACTTTGTTAGAAATATTCATTGACGGCTTTTCAGTATTTGGTAATTCCTTTTAATCATGTTTAGCAAATCTTAAAAAGTGCAATAGAGATGCATAGACTCTGACTTAGTACTAAGTTGGGAGAAATCCCATTTCATGGTGCAGGAAGGAGTAGTCTTGGGACACACCATCAGCAGTCGTGGGTTGCAAGTGGACAACGCCAAGGTTGAGGCCATCATGGAGCTTCCTCCTCCAACCAACCTAAGAACCCCCTGAGGGTTCTTAGGTCACACAGGTTTTTATAGAAGATTTATATTTAATTTTGCTAAGATAGTAAAACCTTTAGCTGTTTTACTTTCTAGCAAAGCCAATGATGTAGTTTTGGATATGGAGGCTATAATGGCTTTTCAAAAGCTAAAAGAAGCTCCCACACATGCGCCAATTTTGCAAGCCCCTAACTGGGACTTGCCATTTGAGCTCATGTATGATGCCTTTGATTTTGCAGTAGGAGCAGTACTTGGCCAAAGAATAAATAAGAAACCTGTTTTGATATAATATTCTAGCCAAACTCTACTGGATGCCCAGCTGAACTATACCACTACAGAAAAAGAAATGCTAGCTATGGTATTTGCCTTAGAGAAATTTAGGCCTTACCTATTAGCGAGCGAGACCTTTGTTCATACTGACCATGCTGCACTGAAATATTTGCTCTCTAAGAATGAATCCAAAACCAGATTAATAAGATTAGTACTACTACTCCAAGAGTTCGACTTTGAGATGGTAGACAAAAAAGGATTTGAAAATGTGGTGGCTGATCATTTGTCAGGAATTCATACAAATGATCAAACAAATATCAGAGATGCTTTTCCAGATGAGCATTTCTTGACAGTTACGATCTATAACCCCCCTTGGTTTGCTGACATTTTCAACTACATACTCACAGGAAGGACTCCTCGAGGATGGAAGTGGGAAAAGAAGAATAAATTCTTTAGAGATGTGCGGTTCTACTATTGGGACGATCCTGAAATGTTTTACCAAGGGGCATATCAAATCCTCAGAAGATGTGTTTCAGAGAATGAACAAAAGGACATTCTAAGATTTTGTCATTCAAGACCAGCAGGTGGGCACCACTCTTCAAACGAAACTGCCCATAAGGTACTTGAAAGTGGATTTTATCAGCCTCCTTTATTTGCAAATGCTCATGAATATTGTAAAAACTGCTTAGAATGTCAGGTTTCGGTCAACCTGAACAAAAAGGATCATATGACCTTTAATCTTATGTTAGAAGTTTAAATTTTTTATTTTTGGGGATTTGACTTATGGGGCCATTCGCGAATTCTTATGGTTTTGAATATATCCTAGTAGTTGTAGACTATGTCTCAATATGGGTACAAGCCGTTGCCACTAGAACAACTGATAGCAAAGATGTGATGGAATTTGTGGAGAAAAATATATTCTGTCATTTTGGGTGTCCAAAAGCCATCATTAGTGATGGGGGTCACATTTCAGCGACTTCCGTTTTAGGACTCTTTTAAAAAAGTTTGGTGTGTTCCATAGAATGACTACCGCATACCACCCACAAGCCAATGGCCAGGTAGAACTAATGATTAGGGAAATAAAGAAGATACTGCAAAAGGTTGTAAGGCCTGAGGGAAAGGACTGGTCAAAGCACTTTGGGCCATTTGAACCGCTTACAAAACTCCCTTAGGCATGTCACCTTTTCAACTTATATTTGGCAAAGCATGCCACCTGCCATTGGAAATTGAGTATAAATCTATATGGGCAATTAAGCAGTTGAATATGTCCTTAGACAAAGCTGGGAAGAGAAGAAGGCTCCAACTCCAAGAGTTGGAAAAAATTACAAAATGAAGCCTACAACAATGCAAGGCTCTACAAGGAAAAGAAGAAAGCTTTCCATGAAAAAAATTTGAGAAGAAAGAACATCTTTAATGGACAGAAAGTAAGGCTTTAAAACTCAAAATTAAATTTGTTTCTTGGGAAGCTAAAATCCAGGTGGGATTGCCCATACATAGCAGAGAAAGTTTGTGAAAATGGAGCTGTACTAATTGAAGATCCAAAATGAAACATATAGCTCACAGTAAATGGGCAACTGCTTAAGCCCTATCTACAAGATGAAGCAACTCCAGCGAAACTGGCTATTCATCTAGAGGAGTCCCCATGTAAGTAAATAATCTGCATTTCTTACTAACCTTTTTCCTTTAGTTATGCTTTGTTTTTCAGGAATAAAGCAAAAAGCAAGCTGGGGAAATGAACAACAACACAAATAAATGCACGGTTTGCACTTTCCTTTCACTTTTATTTTACCTTTTCTGCAATAGGGACATTGCATGCATTAAATAGGGGGGAGAAAACATGATATTCCTTAAAACATGATTTTTGTTTCTTAACACATACTGAATTTTTCGTTGCATTCTTATATACTCCAAGAAAGAAATGTTGTCTAGCATTCTTGATTATGAGCCAGAATGGAAATAACATGTCTATGAGAAAAAAGACTTTATAGTATCTCCCTGATAAGATCACCTAAACAATAGCCAACTAAGTCATTAGAAATTGGGCAAGATTCTCTAGAGGATGTCTGCTTTAGTTTGTTAGATGATTGAAACTATCATGTATCATGGTAAATTCTGATTTTCACGTTTTTATCTCAATCCTTCTTTGACCCACACTATAATAAAAAGCATAAAACCTTATGGCAAGTATTCTTTTCAATTTAACTTTGTTGTAGAGTGAACCAAATGAAAAGACGCATGTATCTTGAATAAGTGGCTTGGCCGCAAATAAGTTTCATGCATGTTCACCCCAATACATCTGCACACCTTTGAATAAGTGACCCATTGCAATGACACATTCAATAAGTGGATTGGTCACAAATAAGTGTCACGCAAGAAGGCAATTCACATCCCTAAAAAACCATGCATGGAGATTGTGGAGGGGAGCTCTACTACCCTCTTAGCCCAAATATTTTGTACTAGCCTAAGGAAAAAGTCTCATAAAATTAGGGTGGAAAAATATTTTTTAAACCTTGTCCTTCTCTATATGAGCATGAAATGTCTTAGTTATCCCGGACAAGAGATTGAATCGTTTAGAGAAAAATCTTTATCTAATACTGAATTGAGTAGAACTTTGTCTTTCCTTTGTGACTCTTTTTTAGTGGAATCTCCTGAATAGGTCTTTGATGAAGATGCTCGAAAGTCAATGATCCTAGAATGTATCTTCCCCATTGTATTGCTAGGGACAAAAACATTTTAAGCTGGGGGATATTTGCTAAAGTCAAATAAGGGTAGTCATTTGAATGCATTCTTCATCCTAAATACCCTGAAATTCAGTTCAACACTGCCAAAAATTATTATGTTAAATAATACTAAGATCATGCCTTCCACTTTTCCAATTATTAAAAAGCTACATTTTTTACTCATTTGAGGTTTCCATCAATGCTCTGACATGTATTTTACCAAGTTACATAGTTTGGGATTTATGTTTAAGAAGCTTTCAGGGATATTTCTGCACCCCACTAGACTCAATGAGCCAAGTGGGATATGAATCTAACAATTTCCCTAGTATGTTGACTTTTCAGGTCAAAGGTTGACTTTCGATGGTCATAAAATTACAAACTTTTATGAGGAAGTCAACACATGAGTCTTGAGGCTTGGGACAGAATTTCCTCCTTGTGGAATCTCCCTCACTATCGTATGGATCCCACGCAATATAAGGAAATTCATCAACAAGTTCAAGAACTGTTGGACAAAGGATTCACTCAGGAAAGCCTTAGTCCATGCGCCGTTCCCGCACTCCTCACACCAAAAAAAACAGGAGTTGGTGCATGTGTATTGATTGTAGGGCTATCAATAAAAACTCTATTAAATACTGTTTCCCAATCCCTTGCATTGATGACATGTTTGATATGATTGCTGGTTCAGCCATCTTTTAAAAAATAGATCCAAAAAGCGGTTATCACCAGCTACGAATCCGCTCTGGGCATGAATGGAAAACTGCTTTCAAAATCAAGGATGGCTTATAGGAATGGAAAGTAATGCCTTCCAGATTAACCAATGCCCCTAGCACTTTCCAGCGATTGATGAATCATGTCCTGAGGCAATTTATAGGGGATTTTGTGGTGGTCTATTCCAATGGTATACTCATAAATAGTCAATCCAGAATCAATCATATGCAACATCTATGATGGGGGACCATTATGCCTTAAGGAGATTTTTTTCTGTTTTTGTTGTTGTTTTCTATTTGTATGTTTGTTTCTATTTCCCTAATTGATTTGGGCATTTTCTTCCCTATAAAAGGAAGTTTGCCCTGTGTAAGAAAAATGGGTGAAATTGAAAAAGATTTTCAAAATGTAGCCCCCTTGAGTAGTTAGGCATTTTAGGAATATTTTGAGAGTTTGTGATTTTTTGGAAATTCTGAAAAATTACGAATATGCCACCAAGAAGAGATCATTAGGGTTCTTGCCCCTTTCTCCTCGCCAGAGCGCCACCGCCGTCTCCGCTAGCGCCACCGTCTCCAGAAGTGTCCCCGTTGTCGGTCACCGTCGTGTTCCCATAGCCGCCCACAGTCCGTGCAACCACGGTGACCTCCTCGGCGGCCACCGCAGCCGAGGCCGCCACGGTCGGCGTGGCCTTCACGGTTGCCACGACCACCGTGACAGCCGCGACGGTCACGGCTACCGCGGCTGCCGCGGCCGCCATTGCCCCCTAACCGCCGCGGCCTCCATGGCCGCCACAGCAGCCTCCACAGCCGTCCCGGCCTCCACGGGCACCACGACCGCCCCGATCTCCACGGTCGTCCCGACTCCGGTGGCGCTGCAGCCGCCCCGGCCTCCACGGCCGTCGCGGCTGCCAAGGCCTCGAGGGCCTCCGCTGCCGCCAAGGCCCCGACGGCCTCCGCGGCTGCCATGGTCCCGACGGCCTCCACGGCCGCCACGGCCCCATGGCCACCGTGGCTGCCCCGGTCGTCTCAACCTCACCCGCCGTCGACCGCCGACTCCGTCGGCCGCATTCAGTCGACCATGCTGGCCCAGTCTCTCTATCACCTTGGCCGTCCACAGTCGCCTCTGCCTGTTTAGCGCCATGGCCGGCTCGGATCCCTCCAGTCATCTTCATCTATCCCGTCAAGACTACTCCGGGACAATTCCAGCAGAATCAAGACTTGCAGTTATTGGAGGTCCTCGTCACCAACGTTTTGTCGAGACTACTCCGAGGACTTGTTGGCGACCCACCACCACCGATGCTCACGTCGGTTGCCGTCTATTCGTAGTTAGTTAGAACCTCACAGTCACAAGCCTACTTAGTTAGAACCCTCTAGTTACAGCCTTCCTAGTTAGTTGTAGCCTTCTTAGTCCTTCGATAGGATGTAGATGCAGCCACCTTATGCCGCTGACTTCGTAGTTAGTTCGTAGTCATTACATGTCCTCACGTCGAGACTACTCCATGAGTCATCACTATACATCCTCACGTCGAGACTACTCCGTGAGTCATCACTATACATTCTCACGTCGAGATCACTCCGTGAGTCACCACCTCATGACCTCATCGAGACCACTCCGAGGCCGTTCTTAAAGATTGAAGCTTGGCAATTCTTTGGTATCGTCACTAGTTCCTCGTTGAGACTACTTCGAGGGTGCTTCTTGAAGATCCAAGAGTTGCAGCTTCTGGGCATTGTTGTCGTTCGCTTCCTCGTCGAGACTACTCTGAGGATGTGTTGACGTCATCCGCCGTCATCAAGCATTCCCTACTAGAAGTTGGGCCCACCGAATCACCGAAGCATCCACCCCGTGCTGCTGCTCCGCCGCTCTGCCCTCCACTCCTTGTAGTGTAAACACGAGCCGCTCGATCCCGGCAGGTCGTGTTACATCAATCTATGCCTAGTATGTGATGTTTTAAAGGATGAACAATTAAATGCACACCCCAATAAATGTTCATTCCTCATTGATCAAGTTTCATTCCTTGGGTTTATTCTATCTGCACAAGGTGTCTCCGTGGATCTTGTTAAAATCAGCGCCATAACCCAATGGCCTACCCCTAGAAGTATCCACGATATCCGTAGCTTTCATGGATTAGCTACTTTCTATCACAATTTCATTCCAAACTTTAGTACCATCATGTCACCAATGACCAAGTACCTTAAGGATAATCACTTTGAGTAGACTCCTTCTGCTCAAACTTCCTTTGATGATATAAAAAATAAGATGACAGAGGCACCCATACTCCATTTATCTGACTTTAATAAGGTATTTGAGGTTGCATGTGACACATTCGGTTTAGGGATTGGATGAGTCCTTAGTCAAGATAACCATCCCGTTGCCTTCTTTAATGAAAAACTAAATGATGCCAAACTCAAATTCTCAACGTATGATAAAGAGTTCTACACCATTGTTTAATCCCTTTGTCATTGGTGACACTACTTGCTCTCGAAAGAATTCGTTCTTTATTCTGACCACTAGGCGTTGAAATAACTACTCTCACAACAGAAATTAAATCCGAGGCATGGTCCATAGGTCGAATTTCTCAAATCGTACACCTTTGTCTTAAAACACAAGAGAGGCATCGAAAACCGAGTAGCACACGCATTAAGTAGGCGTGTCCACCTATGGAATGTCATGAAAATTAAAATGCTTGGTTTTGATCAATTAAAGGATCAATACACAGATTTCCCAGACTTTGCGCCAATCATCCAGCCCTTGAAAAAAGGCCCTAATCTGAAGACGAAGGATTATATCCTAGAAGATGGATTTCTTTTATACAACCGTCGGCTGTGCATCCCACACACTTCACTCAGATACTTTCTTGTTTGGGAGATACACGCCAGAGGCCTAAGTGGTCACTTTGGCCGAGATAAAATGATCGCATTCGTTGAGCATAAATTCTTTTGGCCTTCTCTAAAACAAGACGTATCAATTATTATATCCCAATGTCACATATGTGCCGTCGCAAACAGGTAAAACAGAATACGCGTCTCTATACGCCCCTTTCGATCCCTCATAAACCTTGGAACTTCCCCAAACTCATAAATGACATCCTTCCATCATACTAGTTGTCGATCGCTTCTCAAAAGTGTCCCATTTTATTGCTTATTCCAAAACTTCTGATGCTTAATGTGTGGCTCAAATCTATTTTAATAAAGTTATCCACCTATATGGTCTTCCAAAGAGTATAGTATTTGACAGAGATGTCAAATTCACCGGCTACTTTTGGAAAACCTTTTGGCACCTCTGAGGAACTAAACTCAAATTTTCAACTGCTTTTCATCCCCAAACTAACGGCCAAACCGAAGTTGTCAATAGAAGCCTAGGTAATCTATTACGATCATTAATTGGGGATAATCTCCAGTCATGGGACACTATCATTTCGGGCGCTGAGTTTGCCATCTGTCAATCGTACAACTGGCATGAGTCCTTTTTGAAATTGTTCATGGTCACCCTCCTCAAAATCTCGCAATTTAATTCCCATGTTGCCGCATTCTAGAGCCTCAGATAATGGTCAGTGATTTTCACATCATATTAGAAGTCTGCATGAGGACATTCATCATCACATCTCGAGTAGCAACGCATCATACAAACAGACCACAGATTTACACCGTCGTTTTTGCGAATTTAATGAAGGTGATATGGTGATGGTGAGGGTAAGGCCGGAGAGATTTTCTCACCATCGGGCTACCAAGCTTCATGCTCGTAGTGCTGAGCCGTTCCGATCCTCAAGCGAGTTGGGGAAAATGCCTATGCCATTCATATACCCTCTACGTGGGGGATAAGCACCACCTTCAATATTTCAGATTTAGCCTCATATAAAGCCCCACCTCTCTCATCTAATGACCAATCCCTACCCATGGACTTTTCGATGAGCGAGTTTGACTTGTCCACTCCTACATTACGTTCCAACTGGCATGAAAATATCGAGGCTATACTGGATGAGATAATCTAGCAGTGGCGACATCAACACATCATCTTCGGACGCACCACCACCGTCATCCCAGACGCCCCGCATCCTAACTCGTCGCCAACATCAACTGAAGAACCGCCTTGATAACGACCAAATCAACACACCGGCATCAGATGCATCTCCACTTACACACAACACGTCCCGCATCATGACACGGCATCAACGCCAAATCCAAAACTGCCCTTTGATGTGACACGATAACACGCCCTCTACATTATTTTATTTCTCATATTCTTTCTTTCCTCCAAGGCCTATATGTAGGCCAATGTCGCATGAAAAATTTGGTGAATCTATTTTCAAGAATTGAAGTTTTCTTTCTTCTTGGAAGATTTGCCCTATCCTCTCTATCCCGTTATGGCACTGCCTCCGCTGATCGCCGTCGTACCCTGCGTCTTTGGCCACCGCCCCGCACCCTTGGTAGTCGCCCTACCCTCGGCCACCCGCGTGCCTAGGCCGCTGTCCTGCACTGAGGCTACCCACGCAGGCCGCCGCCCGCACGAGGCCCGCCCGCACGTAGGCCGCCGCCTGCACAAGCAGCCTGCCCACGCAAGCAACCATCCACGCGCAAGCAGCCTGTCCGATCGTCGGCCGCCGCCTACACAGGCCGCCACCCGCGCAAGCCTGCTTGTGCACGGGCTGCCGCCCACGCGAACCGTCACCCGTGCAGACCTGCCCGCACGTAGGCCACCGCCCATGCGAGCAGCCTGCCCCGCAAGCCTCGACCCACCCGTGCACAGGCCACCATCCACACAGGCTGCCAACCCGCACACCCACCTCACGCCCACACGACCCCTACAATTAGCATCCCACCTTTAGATCCTTCATTGTGCAAGCGCATGCCCCGTTGACCATTTAGGTTTTGGGGCGTTACCCCGATCCCCGCAAGGGGGCGACTCCCCCCTTGACCCCCCGTCAATTGACCGCACAGTTGGATCAGCGACATCCTGTCGAAGCGCACATCAATTGTCCTGCCAACGACGCATTGAGAATTTCCCACAGCCTCTTCACGCACTATCGAGTGCCAAGGCACTTCTACACTCTTTGGTACAGTGTTCTTCGTCCAGTATTCTTCGAGTGTTCATCCACCGCCGTCGGATTAGATTTAGATTTTGAGTCTTCAAGCGAATAGATTGAATAGACCTTTGAATCTTCTAGCAATCGCCCGTTCGAAGTCATTGATTTTGGTGTTTTGCATCACCACGGTGGTTGTAAATAGTACTCCCGCCCTCAACGAGGAGACGGGCTGCACCATCAGTATTTTCACCGGATTTAATTTTCAAACTCGACCATGTGATTTGTGGTCTGTTTTATCCCATCACGCCTAGTTGTCCTAGAATCCTGTTTCTATCATCACCTAACTCCGCCACATCTAGTCATCCTGCATCAACTTCTCTTTTGTTCCACCATCTGTGGTTCTTGACGGATCACAATTCATGTCCATTCTCACGCTGATTATGAACCATTCTAGGCTTTCTTGATCCAAGAATTGCGCCTCTTGACTCCTCTTGCAACACGTCTGAACTGTGACCCTCGCTCAGACCCTGCATGCCGTGATCGCGTCACCAGGGCCTTGCATTGCGCGAAAGTGTGCAGTGCCCCCAGCACCGCTCGTGACCTCTTACTACATCGGGCATGCGCGCGCCACTTGCCGGCCTCGCACGGTGTTGTCTACGCACGTGCAAGACTCTCCTTGTCGCCGCTTCAGCAATCAGTTGCCCCGCACCCCTCTCTGCAATTTACGCTCAGCTGCTAGTCACCTTCATGATCTGTCAAGCCCTTTCTTGCTCCATCCCCGACTTGCTCGTGTGCCACCAAATGTTTAGCTTGAACACAGTGATCCATACATCAATGACGGGAATTTGTTCCTTCAGGTTCTATCATTCGTTTCCCCACCCTTTGTCGTAGTTCTTTGCTTTCTTGTCAATATCTGTCAACTTACATCCATGCCTTAAGGGCTAGGAACCCCTTAATGACTCCTCTTAACCTAATTTAGTGAGGGAATAGGATTGATTCTTGCGGTAAAGTTCTAATAGATTGTCGAGGGAAATTGGATGCCGACGGGTAGTACGACTACCTCTCATCTTACGCATCCAGTTGGTCTGAAAGGATGTTGGGAAGTCGATTGGTGTCCAATAAAACTTTGCCAATTTAGCTGATCTTCACACTTTATTAGTTAACTTATTGTACTCATCGTTATTTTCTCAAAGTTGCATCATACCATATAAATATCTCATGAATTAATTGTCATCATCTATGGTGTAATACGCGTCGATCGATCTCGGCCGATAGCATATTACATCATCAGCAGGGCTGCTCCACCGTCCTGCCCAACACGCCGCTCCCTATCGCGGGGCCATCACCTGCACACGCGCCTACGTCGCGCGCTGAGCGCTTAGCTGTGCATGCTCCTCTGCTGCGCACGAGCGCGTGTTGCCGACGCTAATCCGTGCATGCGCACTACTGCGGCCACGCGAGCTCCGCCGCCAGTTGTGTGCCCACTAGCTACCACACACATACCGTGCACCCAGCTCTGTCGATCACGTCAGGCCCGCCAGCCAGCCTCGTGCAATTCCCAGATCGCACCCTACCCTTGCCCATGTTCTGCTGGTGTGCTTCCAATTGTTTGCATCTATTCTCACAGTTCTGCCACGATGTCTACAAAAATTACCCCCTCAGGTTCTACTATCGTCCCCATCATTGCAGATCTTTTATTTCCTTTTCAATACTGTTAACATTGTTATACGTGCCTTCGATAGTTGTCATAATTCCATCATAGTAAGAGATAGGATATTTCTTGTGGTTAAACACTAATAGCTTATTGAGGAGGATTGGACGTTGAAGGGTAAACGTGATTACCCCTCACCTCGTAGCATCGACTTTGGTCCAAAGGGACATTGGGAAAACGATTGTATCCTAATCGAACTTTGCCAATTTAATCGATCATTTGACTTTAATGGTTTCTTTCTTCGCACTTGTCGTTTGATTTCAAAGATCGCATCTTATCATTTATACATTTTGTTAGCACTCGTTGTCTCCTTGTGGTGTAATACGTGCCGGTCGATCCCGGCCGAAATCGTATTATATCATCGCCCTCCTATGCCCACGCGCGCAACGCCCACGTGACCCATGCAATCAGCATCCAGGCCTTCAGATTCTACATCCTACAACAACACACCTCGTTTACTGTTTAGGTTTCGGGGCACTGCCCCGAACCATGAAGGGGGAAACTCCCCCCTTGACCCCCCGCCAACTAACTGCGCAGTTGGATCCGCGAGACCCTATCAAAGCACACGTCACTCACCCCGCCAATGACGCATCGAGAATTACTCGCACCTCCACTACGCACTGCTCTAGTGCCGAGGTAAATTCTATGCTCTTTGGTGTCGGTGTTATTCGTCTAGTGTTCTTTGATTGTTTGTCCACTGTCGTTGGATTAGCTTTGGCTTTTGAATCTTCTAGCGATTATTTGATTAGGCCTTTGAATCTTCTAGCAATCGACTGTTCGACTTTGTTGAAATTGTTGCTTTGTTTTCATCGTGGTGGTTGTAAGAGGGTACTCCCGCCCTCGAATGAGGAAAGGGGCTGCACCATCAGTATTTACAGCTAGTTTAAATCTTTGAATTTGATCGTGTGAATTGTGGTCTGATTTATCCCACCCTACACCAGATAGTCTTTCCTACCCGTTCTCCCCTAGTCATCCTGCATCAAACATATTGCGTTCCACCATGGGTTGCCACCCCACAATATAGGATCTTGACATCTAAAAATGTCAAGTTCAGTGTTCACCTGATGGTGAACCGTACTACTTGGGCATAGTTTGAACTCAACCATAGTCGAATACTTTGTAACCGCTAGACTTGATTCTTGTAGGTAATCATACTAGCACTTTGGAGTAGTGCCTTGCATTTGCATTAGGAAGTATAAGTTACATGCATCATTTCATCCATTTTCACATTGCATCTCAAAATGAGAAATATAAGGCAATTGCTGATTTCGAATGTCAGTCCACTAATTTTTCAGAGGGTGAACTAGTTATGGTCAGTTTGAGGCCTGAGAAACATTCTCCAGGGGTCACTACAAAACTCCATGCTCGTAGTGTTGGGCCTTTCCTGATAGCCCGAGCGATTGACTACAATGCTATGTCGTGGGTATCCCACCTGAATGGGGGATCTGTCCCACCTTTAATGTTACTACTCTAGTTCATTATCAGACCATGCCACCCATCAAAAAGCATCAGGGGTATGATGGGCTAACTCAACTAGGTATGGATAAAACAAGCCAAAAATCAACACGATCGACGTCGACTATTTAAATCCAGTGAAACGTTGATGGTGCATCCCCTTTCCTCGGTCAAGGGTAGGATGACTGTCTTACAACCACCGCACTAAAAACAAAGCTACAAATCCAATAACTCGAATGGTCGATAACGAGAAGATTCAAACCTATACAACTAAGTCTAGCGGCCATGGAAAATCGACGAGAAACACTAGATGACGAAATACTGACACCAAAGAGGGAAAAGTGTACCTTTGGCCCCAAGAGTAGTGTGAATAGGCGATGTAGGAAATTCTTGATGCGTCGTTGGCAGGGGCGAGTGATGTGCACTTGGATAGGGTGTTGTGGATCCAACTCTACGGTCAGTTGGCGAGGAGTCAAGCGTGGACTCGCCCCCTTGCAGGGTTCGGGGTAGCGTCCTGAAACCTAAACACTAAACGAGGCGCATTGTTGCAGGACGTAGGATCTGAAGCATGTGGAGGTCGTGTGCACGAGCAGGCACATGCGGTAGTGGGTGTGGCAGCGGAGGGTGGCCGTGAGGGCAGCGAGCGCGGGCGACTGTGCGTGCGGCAGGCATAGGCGGCTGTGCACGCGAGGGGCAGTTGCCGCAGCCGGTTGCAGGCAACGGTGTGCTAGCAAAGAAGTTGGTAAGGAGTCCTCTTGACGGTGGTGGCAACGGCAAAATGTGCCAGCATCGGCGGCGGTGCGAGGCTAGGGCAAAATAATCTTAGAAGAAGAAAATCTCAATTCCAAAAGACTACCACCAAGTACTTCATTACAGCATTGGCCTAGAGGAAAGAGAAAACATAAGATAAGTGGAAAATTCAAATATAATTTTAAATGAGACTTGGATCCTGGTTTTGAAGTTGACATTCGTGACGTGTCATGACACGGGACGCCTTGTGTGGTAGTGGTGTCAAGTCCCGTGATAGTGCATGGTTGTGTGCGCCATCACACAACCCTTTGAGCCAAAGTAATGATGACAGCAAGCGACACACTTTACCCCGTACTAATCAAACCCTTTTTAAGGCATGAGAAAATAGAAACAGCACCACGTGGAGATCACTCTGTGGAAGAACCACTCATCGTTGAATTCTTCTCCCTTTATTGTTGTTGTCGCATCTTCTTGGACTAGTTCAAGAAAGGTGCCTTGCCCCGAGCGCTGGCCTGCAATAAGCACGCTCTCCGCTTTCATCCGTGCATGCCCACACTGTGCTGCCATCCCCCATTAATATTTTTTCTTAGGTGGACGACCTTCCAAGAACGCCATTCTTGGATCTTTCTTGGAGCTTCTTGGAGTCTTCTTTGATATTCTTGGGCATATTCAAGAAAAAGCCCTCTCTAGAAGCTTTTGGAGCTTCTTGGATTTTTCTTGGAGTTTCTTCGAACAGATTCAAGAATAGACCCTCGTTGTAGATTTATTGGGGTTCTTGGAGCAGGTTCAATAAAATTCTCTACCTTGCAGCCTTCTTGGAGAATCTTAGAGCAGATTCAAGAAAAGGCCCTCTCGTGGAGCCTCTTATAGATTTCTTGAAGGTTTTCACAGTCGATTCAAGAAAATGCCCCTCTCTTGGAGTTTCATGGAGCTTTTTTGGAGCTTATTGGTGAAGATTCAAGAAAACACCCTCTCCAATAACGCACGGCCTGCAAGAAGAACACCAATATCCTGCTTGCCATCGTCGCGGCTCCTTTTTGGGCCATCGCCTCTCCAGCTCACCGTGACCCCTTTGGGTCAGCAACCCCATCAGGTTCTACCATTTTCTTCACTTTATTAGAATTATTACTTCTTTAAGTGCCATCTTCGGCTCCATGTTCCTCTACCTAGTGTTACTAGTGAAATATAGGATTAGCCACCTACTTGTTGAAAGGTAGGGATTTCATGTGATAATGGCTAAGGTCCATGGCAGAAAAGGCCATGGACATCTTTGGACTTCTCATTGTCCACTCAGCTCGTAGGACGTCTAGTTTGTCCGAGTGGATCATTCCCAAACCTTTATTCGATTGTCGATCGAATCAGCAATTGCCACGTCTTTGTCATTGGTTTCTCACCATACTTTGCATACATTGTATCACTTACATTTCATTTATCGTCTTACATTGTTGTAACACGAGCCGAGCGATCCCAGCATCGATCATGTTACATCAGGGACCAATATTGTCATTTCACACTCTACGTTATGCAATATAGGAATTTTGTTAATGAATTTAGAAACTTTTCATTAATATATTTTCAAATAAATATTTCACTCTTATGCCGCGTAGTAACAGTTTTGTCTCAGTTACTTATGAGCTATTTGTTAATAAATTTCATAAATTGACAAGTTTTAGTATCATATGAAAACAAAATATTTTACATAGTTATTGATCAACCAATTATATAAAAATGAGGTAAATGCAAATAATTTCTTTCATTTTGTTTAATGTTAACAAGCAGTTGTGATCATTTAAGTGGAAATAAAAATGTAACATATATGAAGTTAATGCATTAAACTGCATGCTATCACTTGCCACAATGTTAATGGTCATCTCCTAAGCCTTCAAATATTCTTTTTAATTCCAAAAACTGATATTTTCCCAAGTTTGGGCATTAAAGAGATTAATACAAAAAAACTTGCAAAACTCAGAATTGTAGACTAGTATCTATATTCTAGAAAATGTCCAAAATAGTTATAAACATAATATGGGTGTGTATAAAAGGTTACTAAAACAAACTCTTCTGATAAAAGATTTCCTTAAATATTTTAGCTTCATGTCAATTATTCAGAGTTTCTAATTCTGAAAATTACATGGTTCTTTTAGGAAGAAATTTTGGGCTTAGTGGCAGATCAGGTTGCAGCCTATTCAACTCTCATTTCTCCTTTCAATTCTGATGGAGCGCATCTAGATAACACCAACGAATCATCAGCGGGGCCGTCATCACCGTCATCAGCATCGCCGCCGGTCTGTGTTCAGCCTGACCGGCATGCCAAAGCATCCGTGAAGACGCGCATGTTTAAATACCCCGGGTAGAGCACGTCCTCAGCCGTATCACTTTGTTTTAATTACCTGCTTTCAGTCGTTTGATCTCATGTCTGTGTTCATCATGATGAGTTCACTGTACTCGCCATGATGCGTCCGTATCATCGCATTTTAATCTGTCATTTTATTTCGAGTCATTTATTATTTCCCTTGTTTTTTTAAGTGTTGTAAAGGGGTCCCTTATTGGTCCCCTATGTGTATTGTGTAATGGGTCCATCATGGCCCCTATCTAGATCATCATGGTCCCCTATGTAAGGCCATGATGGACCACGTACAATCTAGATCTAGATTTCATTTTGTGGCAGTTACAGCTTTGTCATTCAGATCTCACTCCAGAGGAAGAAGAGAGGAAGAAGGAGAGGGAAGAAGAATAGAAGGAAGAAGGTGAACAAGAAGAATGGTGGAGTTATCTTGGATGTCCTATCTTTCTTGGCCCCACTCATCATCACTATTTCGATGCCGTGCTGGGTAAGCTTAGAAAGAAGCTAGAGGGATGGAAATTTCGTTTCCTCTCCCCAGGAGGCCGTATCCAACTTATTCGGCATGTCCTCATGAGTATCCCGTTACATACCCTTGCGGTCCATTTGCTATCTCTTACCGTTCTCCACTCTATGGAACGCATATGTGCGCGTTTTCTATGGTCTGGTCACCTCGAGGGAGAGATGCGCCATCACTGGGTTTCTTGGGAGAAAGCATGTCGGCCGACGGAAGAAGGAGGTCTAGGGATCAGATGACTTTCGAAAGTTCAGGACATGCTTCAAAAGAAGCATACACGTGCCGCTCTGCTATCTGGACACTCACATCTGATGGAGCCTACACGTGCTGCTCTTCTTGGGAACACTTTCGCCCAAAATCCCCTATACAGCATTGGGGTCGCCGTATCTGGCATCCGACCATCCTTACGCGAGTCTCCTTTTTCCTTTGGCACTTATTACATAGAGGGCTCCCGACTGACGATCGAGTGACCCGTATAGGGCACTCGCTACCTTCCCGCTGCCATTGCTGTCCTTCACTTCCCCACACAAAGACCATGGATCACCTTTTCTTTTATAGTGAGGTAGCATTGGCATGCTGGCGCCCAATCACAGATCATTGGCGTCTAATGACCCCGATTGAGTGTTTTGGCAAGCTCTTTCTCTCGCCAATACACTCTAAACGGCGCCCCATCCTATACATCACCATAGATTATCTACTATGGGAGATATGGAAAGGGCGAAACTCTTGTCGTTTTGCAGGTACACCCATGCGCGCTGTGGACATCCTACGTCGGGTCAAGTTATGGCTACGCCGTATTCACCGCCTCATCCCCCCTCGAGACGGCAGCTCAGCATTCGCCTGCGAGCTCCTTGGATCCTTAGGGATGCCCGTGACCCATGCCCCTATCTGTATTCAGTACAGGATTGTTTATTGGCTCTCACCGCCAGTTGACATCCTCAAACTGAATGTGGATGGCGCAGCCAAGGGGAACCCGGGACCAGCTGGGGGAGGGTGTATCCTTCGAAATCATATAGGGAGTATACTCTTTGCTTTCTCTTCTTTTTATGGAGTACAGACTAATACAGTAGCCGAGGCTATGGCGATACGCGAAGGTCTACTCCTCTGTGAGGAACGGAACCTTCACAATATCGTCGTAGAGTCGGACTCACGGGTATTAGTTGATATGCTTCGTACAGGTCCATGTTCCCAGTGGCGCCTCCACCGCATATGGCAGGATATCATGCGGTGTCGTCATCGAATCAAGTGCTTTCTCCATCAGCTACAAGAGGGCAACCAGACCGCTGACGCCCTCGCCAATCACGTGGTACACACACGGACCTCCTCCGTCTTTCTCTCTTGGCAGGCACTTCCTTCCACAGCTAGGGGATGTTACCGAGTCGATCGTCTCGGCCCACCGAACCTCCGCACACGGCGAACCCACGCGAAGGTAGGCCCGCGAGATTGGAGAATCGCATGGAACGGTGGAGTTTGAGGAGCGGATTGCACCCGCCCCGACTAGCGCCCCCCACGCACTTCAGCCCCCGCTTGATGACATGAAGGGTAAGGATATCTCCCGACCTACACCGATACCATCGGGCGGGTCTGGAGGGACGATGACGACCACACTTCCCCGAGCGCCTGCAAGGTATCAGTTATGTATCTTTTCTTTTCCTAAACTATGGGCGTGGACGAGTGGGTTTCGAGTGTAATTGGGATATATATACTCGCTCCACGCCTAAAAACATTGAAAAACACTTCACTTAATAAATAAAAACCTCCTGGGTGGCGTCCAGGGCCGGGATGGATCGGTCTACGAGCACACCCTAGGGTTGGCCATACCCGGCACCGTGTTTTTGCCAATTTACCAAAAAAAAAAAAAAGAAGAATGGTGGAGAAGGAAGGGCATAAGTCTTACGACGACTGCGGTTTTGCCTTGGTGCCATTGACTCACGCACACTCGATATCATCTTACGCAAGCAGAAGACCTTCTGGTAACGCCCCCACCGTTGTCTGATTTGTAGTTGATTAGTCGTCCATAGAAGCGGGTGCACAACGCTCACTATCCCACCATGGGCCTATCGACGCCGGGTGAAGTCCACCCTAGTTGACTGCCTAGTCGTGACGATACAACGAACGGCTCTTGAGCGATGTTGTTTGATCGCCCGAGAGAAAGACAACGCCTAATCCGTGGAAGGAATAATTGTACTGTGGTCCCCATTGCGCAAATAACTGTTACCGTCCCCCCTTTGGGAAGCCTATGGGTCAACGACATCAGCCTTGCATATATGAGGTATCCATGGTATGCGACAACAAAACACCGCTACCTCGGATCACTTGGTTGCCACTGTAGTTGCTCGGGACCATTCCCAGCAACGTGACTGGTGTGCTTTCTCTACGGATGACTTGCGGCCATTTCAGCCTGTGCGTCTGTGGTCCCTCAACGATGCCACTTATTCTTCGCGAACAAGTCCGTCATCAAGAAACCTGGCACGCTCGTTCATTGGGCGCTCTATTGTCGCCTCAATAGCAGACCCGTTAAGCACCTGCGCTGCTGACCCCTCTTACCGCAGCACGACTTGCCAGACTTGTACTGATTGTCCTCTCCCACCATTGCGCCATCCCATAGATGACTATTGAAGCCCTGATTTGCAACTATAGACGTACCGTTCACCACCACTTGCACTTGTTGTCTGCCAACGCATGTGTCATCCATCTCAATGTAACACTCATTGAGTTCAGTCATTGCTTGAGCCGCCTTGCCGTCGGTTCTCTCTCTCTCCTCGCTTCTGACTCCTCTAATGATTCATTCCAGCGCAAATTTCCACCGCCTGTTGAACCAAGACATGCCCCCCCCCAGCACGCCTCTGCTGACTTGCCCACACCGGCCTGTGCACCGACAAAGACATCGACGACGAACGCTATCACCAACGAGGTACACCGTTCCCCCTTTGCTTGTCAGTTATATTACGTCTTCCAGTATATTTTTTGACTGCACTCCACCGTGCGTGGGTTAGATTAGGTGAGAGATTCACTTCGAGAAAACTAAAAAATTGAGCGTCATCCTAGGTACGTGTTGAGCCCGTCCGTTATGTGCAAATCCCCATGGAAGTATTGCGTTTGGTGCCGTAGTCACCGTCGTTGCTCCGACGAGGGTCAGAAGGTCACCATCATCGTCATCGGATACCACCTCAGAGCTTGGTGAATTCACACTCGTCAGGGCTGCACATACACTCCACTTAGGACATCTGCATCCACGTAGTTACATTTACTTTAGCAATTTTACCTGTCGGATGAAGTCGCTGACAACGTCCGACATCAAATTCTCCATATCACATTTGAACCAATTAGGCCTACTTTCATAGTAACTTATGCTTTCGGAATTGTTGTTTCCCGTTCATGTGATATGAGTGATGATTTGTGTGGAGATTCTATGGACAATCAGGGGTGCTATTTAGGTAAAGAGTTCACAAGTAAGCTGTATGAATCCACGTATGGTATTATGCGTTAAATTTAATCAATGTCATAGTCATATAAGTGATTTTTTTAGCTGAGATGCCAAGGACATCGTGTATATTGATTATATATCATTAACCTTGAAGCATATTATCATTATACATCATTGTTCTGATATAGTATGAGTTAAATAGAGGTGATTGAATTATCAAGATGGGATGGTCAGCCCCTATTGTAAGATAATATTGAAATCAAGGTAGAGAATGCAGCTAATTTGCTGGACATGATAGTGATAGATTGTATTTTGCTTTTTTTAGTGATCCTAATGACATATAAGTCGTGAATGACTGATTAATGTTTGAGGATAAACCATAACCAAAGCCATTTTTGAGTCACACGCGGATGAATAATAATACATACTGATGCTGAAGGACGGCGGTGTTGTCATCTGGACGGGAATCGAGACGATGCTCGGATACCACTTTGATGTTGGACGTCATCGATGATGTCATCCGATCAGTACTGAGGATGAAGGCTCGATAGCTAGTTAGTGTTGTCAGACGTCGATGGTGTTGTTGTCTAATGGATGGATACACTCTAATGGGTACTATGTGAAGAATGAACGTCCTATGTGTCATACGTGCAGGCTCCAACTCGAGGGACATGCCAAGCTTCGACGGGGTCACCGAAGACGCTGACGGTGGCCTCTCCAACCTTGTCGGAGGACGAAGACATCTATGGCCAAACGGAATCAATCTGTAGGGCTCGGACGCAACTGACAGACTCGCCCATATCGGTAAAACTATCGCTTGCTTTAGTAGTTGTCTCTCAATTGCCTCTCTCACATACCTAGCCCAAATGCAGTGGAGTCAAGGCGAAAGTATACTGCAACAGATAATATAACAAGCAAATGGGTAGAGGGCATGCCTCATCAGCACGTGGCTCGTCATGTAGAGTCGTCGACAATTGCGGCGGTCGGAGCGGGTGTGGTGGAGAGGTGTCAGAGAGCGTCGACGGCTTGATTGGCGAACTGGCGCAAGAGTGATTATAGGGGTCGGAGGAGAGGGAATATGGTAGGGCCGCGATGAATTGGCTCAAGCGTAATTCTGAACCCGCGCTTGCCCTTATGGAGGACTAGCGCGGACAAGGGAATCTTTGACCAGGTCCCAAGTGCCTTGTCCAAATGGCCGGTCATCTCTTGCCTCGCCCAGATCGATCAAAGACTACAGAGCTGCGATCAGTTGGATGTCCGTCAGGTCTGTAAGACTCAACATGGTCCGGCGGATCAGTATGTCCGTGGGAAATGCCCGTCACTCAACGTGGGCGCGGGGAGTTGACCATCGGGGGCGGGTATGACCGCCCACGTAGAATTCGACAGATCCACTAATGGGCGCCCGCCAGGAGATCGGACGCACTAGGAGTTGACCTGTGCGGGGCGCGATCGACCACCTCTACGGTGATTTGTCACCGAAAATAACAAGTCGCTTCCACCGGTAGATCGTGCGCCAGAAGTTGACCCGTGAAGGTGATACTAGTCGCCGTGGATTTCCTCCCTGCGTTGGAGTGCCAAGGCGAGATGATGGAGGACCACTACCAGCGGAAGTGAAAGACCCGAACTTCCACTACCAGCTTTAAATTTTGACCCGCGTCGTGTGGTCTTATTCCGTATTGTGCTATTTTATCTCCATCACCGAGACCCTCACCTGCGCGTGAATGGGTCTCCCCCCATGAAGTTGTGTTTTGTACCTTTTTTGTCTTCCCTCTTTTGTATCACTGAAGAGGAAGGGGAGACCATACACGGTTTCTCCCCTCTTGAGTTGCCCTTGAGGGGGAGGAGTTAGCCCACTAGGCTCTCTCCCCCCCCTTAGGGAGCCCATTAGGGCTATATGTCCAAACCCCCCCCTCCCCCATCTCTCTTTATCTCCTATAAAAAGGAGGGGGGGAGGGCTTTGTTCATCGGACTCTTTGCTTGAAAAAAAAGGGACTTTCGTTTGTGATGTTTTGGTTGGAGTTTAGTGATTTTCCCGCAAGGGTTTAGTTTCCTTTCCTTCTCTTCTTCCCCTCCACCATTCTAGGGTTTCTTCAGTCTCTCCCAATGATCGCTCCTCCTCCACCCATCTCTAGCCAAGGACTACCGCGCCCTCGTGCGTACTCTCTTCCAAAGTCGAGCTCCTCGCCTACTGCCGTCCTAGGACTTCTACTCGACAGTCTCCGGTTGGGTATCCGTGGTGTACGTTGCCCGGACCTCGCGACGGTCGTGTGGCCCGAGTCCTCATTCAGCTAGGGTGCCGCGGGAGGGTCGTTGACCCGTCTACCGCACGGCGGGCAGGACACCACCGATGTTGCACCCGCCCTCCCGTTGACTCACACATCGCGGTAACGGTATTCTGGACGGACGATCTTTCTTTCCACGATGACGTCGGCACGTCGCCTCGACTCGGCTCTGGCCGCTGCGACTACCACGATTGTCTCGGTCAGTCTCCCCAAGGACTTGCGTCGGGTAGCCCTTGGTGTGAACGCAACACCGTATCGGTGTGCTGAGGGTCTTCAAAAATTACCATATCAGGAGCGGCCCTCCCTACGGCGAGTTTCTGTTGTCTGAGTTGGTGGTGGCTACGTCGATAGCTCTGACGGTGACCCCGCAATTTCATATGATCTATCCTCACCGAAATCACAGCAGCTGAGCCGTCCATCTCCGTCCAGAAAAATTCCCCGCCAAGCAACTCCTCCAGGTTACTTCCTTCGCTCTCCGCTCCTCCTTTTATCTAGCAGTATTATTATCTGCTTCAGTACTGGCCTCGGACTGCTCCTCTACCGTGAGAACTCATTACCCCGAATAGGGCTTGCCACCAGGCTTTGATAGGATTACCTTTGACGATTGGACTAAGTCATTCTTTTGACGACGGCACGGACGCCATCAGAGGGTGACTCATCCTCCACTCCGTTAGTCTTTGAGCTGATCCATCGGATCATTGGGAGCCTGGTCACGGCCCGACACCCCGGTGTCGACACCTGGTCCACGTCTCGCGTCAGTTGCTCAACGCAGTTTGTCGTTTACTCCCTCTCTCTTCTAATGGCTTGCATTTTATTACTTTGAATTTCACCGACGTAACCATAGATCAGAATCGTGCAACGCGACGAGCTGAGCACGTCGTGTTACATCACCAGAAGGGGAACTCTGCCGTGATAATCAGCCGCACCTAAGTAGATGGTAGTGACGCACGCAACCAGAATAAAATTGTGGGAAGGGAAGGGTTCCCGACCCCTAATTTCTTCCTTCTTTCCCTTCCGTTTCCTCTCCTTTCTTCCCCTCTTTCTTCTCTCTCGACGGAGGGGGGGAGACCAGAAAATAAACACAAATTCTCCTTTGATTTGTCCTGGTCTGCCTTCCTTAGGGCGTCCTCTCATCCCTTATAAAGGGAGGTCAAATTGGGCCCTAGGGAAGGTTAGCATAGGAGGGGGCTTAAATAATGGGCCCCCATTACAAGATAAAGGGGAATTGAGCATAAAAAGAAAGTGGAAAAGACTAGGGAGGGGGTCCAAATTACTAACCCCTCCCCACGACAACGAAGACACGAAGCGCAGATTAAACGACCGACGCATCATGATGCGACGTAGGTGACTCAACGAACGCTAAAAACACGAAATAGGACTATGAAGATGAGGTGATGGAGAGCGAGACCCCGCTCCATCAAAGACGACGCCAAAGAACACGCCGTCGTCGGCGACACCCGCCGGCTGGAGCCCCGCCAGATCGGCCCGCCAAGGCAAGGGAGAAAGGTATCTAGATAGATTTGATTTTCTCGGGCCATCATCCTCGGATAGGCCCTTTTCGTTCCGTCTTTCCACTTCGAACCCTCTTCCTTTGCTTCCCTTCATTTTGTTTTAAGAACCATGTATTAGTGGTCTTAAGAGGGGGCCCCTTTCCTAATGGGTTCCCCGGTCTTTTGGTTCCCCTTTAGGGCCCATCACCCTCCCTACATAAGGGAAGGAGAGGGCGCCCTAAGGGGTAAGTCTTATTGAATTTTTGGAAAAGGAAGGAACCCTTCCCGTCCTCTTGTGATAGGAATAAGAGAGAAAGGAATAAAAAGGAAAACAAAAGACAAAAAGAGTGTAAGAGAGAAGGGCGGAACGGGAACTGGGCCGACATTCGTCGCCCGTGCCGTCCCACCGAGTCCCGTTCCGTCGGGCCCCTTGCTCCTTGAGGACGTTGGAGGAGCCGCGTCGCGGCATGCTGCTGGTTTTGGTAATCAATTTTTATCCATCAACGTATGTTTGATCTGAAAGATCCAACCATACCAATAGAAAGAGGGATCAAGACAAGCAAATTCATAAAAATATCATCTCAATCAGACTTTAGGATCAAAAGTTATTAATAAATGAACATCAATCAAACTAGGTCGTTTGATCAACTTACATTTATTTCATTTAATTTATACACGCAATGTCGTGTCATTCCCTGATTGGCCGACACATTTGAATGTTAAAAATTGGGTTCAACCTTGTATTGCCACATACCCCTTGTCCTAGAATCAAAAAGAACGAAATAATAATAATAACAACATGATATATATCGATTTGCACATAACTGTATGCTCTTTACAATTTAAACCACTCCAATAGGTACCATGGCACCTCTTGTGCATTGCATGCACAACACGGGAGCTGAGCTTACCTCTTGGAGACAAATGGCTTGGAATTTTGCAATAAAGTCCCTGATAAAATGGGTGCATGCAAACGGATGTCGCTCCAAAAATATGTGTACATATCCTTTTCGCTTTCTCTCTCTTCCATCTTCTCATAAAAACCATTAAACAATTGCTGAATAATTGCAATAAAACCCCGTAACTATTTAAATAATATCTTGACACCTGCGCACACGCCCGAGAGCTATTTTCATGGGCAGAATTGCATCAACAATTTCAGAAAAATACCCCCAACTTTAAAAATTGCTCGAAAACTCATATTTCCTTATAAATATATCATTTTCCTAGTTAAAAATTCATTTCTTCATTGAATAAATTTCTAAAAATTCCAATAAATTTCATAAAATTCTAGAAAACTCAGTAATTCATCCCCACATTAATTAAAATCAAAAATAAATTTTAATCCTGATATTTTTATCTAAACATAATTATTTCAAGTCTAAATAAATTACATAAAATCCATAAATTAACAGACAATTGAGGAGAAATCAGAAATCACTTGGAAACATTAATTACATGTAAATATATGACAACAACCCAATTTCAAACTCTTTAAATGCATATAATTGTGCTAATTTCTTGAAATAAAGATAAATTTAGGGTGTTATCAATATTGATGTCGGATGTCATCGGGGACGTGGTCCGGTCAGCACCGAGACGAGGCTTGGGTGTCTAGATGTGGTCAAACGTTGTCGTCGACGTCATCTGATGGATAAGTTCTGACGGGAATGTAACTACAAAATGACGTGTCCTACCTGGAGGTACGTGCAAGCCCTAGACTCGTGGTAGTTCACCAGACTCCGAGCTCACAAGGGAATGTCAAGTGACAGTAATAGTGGCTTCAAACCCTCGTTAGAATGAAGAGTGGCTACAGCATTGAACGGAATAACTCCATAAGGGCTCGCAAGTCACGGACAGACTCACCCCGTACCGATAGAGACACTTGATATCATAGTTTTCTTTATATCCTCTCACCTATCTATAGCGCGAGCGCACTAGAGTGTAATCAAAAAGTATATGATAGAAGATAATGTAACAAGCGAGCAGGGGGATGTTGTACCTCGTCGATGCAGCAGCCAGTGTGGATCGTGGGCAGAGGTAGACCAGAGAGGGATCCGGCGTAGCTCGAACCGCGGGGGCCTAGGAGCGGATTGGCAGAATCCAGAGGCAAAGAGAGAACAAGAAAAGGGAGTGCACCGGCATAATGGTGCAATCAAGGCATCAGCTCAGTGGGCCCCGTCAATTTGGTGAATTGGGTACCAACTGAGGACGGCGATGGCGCTGGCCGCGACGCGCGTGTTCAGCAGGGCATCAAAATATGAACAGCTGGGGTGGAATTCTGCCGAGCGGATGACGAGCGTGCACCAAAACAAGGCTGGATGCAGCGACGGCAGTTGCTGTCACTAGTTGGGCGGCCAACGCGACTGCGAGAAAGCACACACGCGCATTGCAGGGCTGGGAGCGGTGGCGGCAGCGTTAACACTGGAGAGTGTGCACAAGACGGACTCTACGGCGTGGGAGGCAGTAGTTCCCTCATTGATCAATGAACCCGGCATCCACGATCATTGAATGGTTGGAGAGTCAAGTTCTGACTGCAGAGGCGACGGCGTCGTCCCGGTCTAGCACGTTCGGAGTGCAATCAACCAATGAGCGGGGAACTGGCAGCCCACGATCCAGGAGATCGGCTGCGGTGCTGGCCCGTTATGGTGATCTTCCATTGGAGAATAGCTGCACCTAGGGCTGGCGCGCGAGCTCTAAAGCCGCGGGAGTCGTCACCCAGGGGCCCAGTAAAGGCCCATACAGAATCTCCATAACATGTTTTAGAGCCTCTCTTGAAACTAAGCTGCATATCTATAATTCAAGTGCATTATAAAGAGGAATATCATGACATCTCACAAGAATGGTGGGTTTCTTTTACCAAATTTTATTTTTGTGCACCTCTCATTGATACCAAATCTCCTCCAAAATCTTATACTAAGTGTGAAATTTATACTGAATGGTTACTCTATTTGACTATTCTTCCATCCTAGGTGGTAAGGGATTCTAGATTTGGGCGATCTTTCAACAGCAGAATTAATAAACGTGGAACCAAAGGATATTATTTATTTTCTATGAGTAATGGATTTCAAAATGGCATTCAAAGTACTGGTTCTTAAAAGAATTATTAAATGATGATAAAAGAAAGATGAAACATAGTTGTATACAGGATTAGGTTATCTGATGATATGTATATTTATTTCTTCATAATGATCTTTTTAAGAAAAAAATGACTCTTATGTAAGGCTCCTGTATTGATTTAAATATTATGCAGCCTAAGACAATCAAATTTTAAGATGAATATTTATTAAATTAAAATTATTTATTTGACTATGACATGTAATGAGCATTTTTGACTATGAATCATGCTTAACTTATGAAATATAAAAATTCATAAAGAGATGTCCATTTAAAATTCAATATAATAAATTATCAATTATTAAGACAATCATTCAGACTAGCGATGAGAATTATCTTATGGATAAAGAGAAAGTTTTTGTTCTCTCTTTAGAAACCATCATTTCTAATTTATTATTTAAATTTATTATAAGCTAGGTAATGGAATTTGTAAATGCGTGTAAGGGGATAAAATATTTAATTTTTAAAAATTTGATAAGAAAATTCCTTAACTTAAAATTATTTATAATATTTATCATTACCTACTATGGGATTTGAAACCGAGATCAACATCAAGATGGGCGGATAGGTGAAGTTAGTCCAAGTAATTTCTTTTTTAATCAAACTGATATTCTTGGATGAAGTTATCAAACTCATTGCCTCTCAGACAATTCATGAATTACTTTTTTTTGGAAAAGGAGAGATAATGCTCCTTTTTTTATTTGGTTAAGAGTTCCAATAATAACTAAAGATGACCAATTTACCAAAAAACGATTACCCTTTTCATATAAATTCAATTGCTTGAACCCCTTTTCTTAAATCTTCTATATTTGATAATTATTATGATCGGAATCTTGAATCCACGATCCATTTTAATTAATAAAATGGTTCATAAAAATTTTATCTAACAAATGTAAAATACTTGAATACATTATTTCAATAAAACACATATGATTAGAAAATAACCCTTGGTAAATATTGGTCCTAGCTTCAAAGTCAAAAATAAGAAAAAAGTGATGTGATTTTTTTGATGTTGATAACCCATTAGCAGATATGAGTTGAATTGTTCTAGATTGATTAGTTGGTAAAAATATATACATCCTCATTTTTGTGTGGAAGTACTGATTTCTTGAATAAGACTTGTAAAATAAAATTGATAGCACATTTTTAGTACTTGGCATAGACTAATACAGTGGTTAAGAGTTCATTACATCAATTAAAATGATTAAAGTATGCTTTAATACTTTTTTACCCCTTATTTTTTAAGTTTGGACTGTCATTATTCAACATTTAAGGACAAAATGAGATATTTATGATTTATTTTCTTAAGCTCTATTTTTATGTATTTTATTGATTTTTGAGACTAAACCACTTGACTCGTTAGACTCAGTTAGATTTCTAAAATCTTATTGAAGTTTTATTATGAGATATCCAATTTTTTGCAAGATGAAATGTTCATTGTTGGTTTTTATTAGTTTCTTCTAATGATCTATTAGTGTTTCCCTTACCCCAATTTTTATTCCATGTGGCTGAATGGCATGTAAAAATAAATAATAAGATTATAATATATTAAACGCTTAACGAGAATTTCCTAGATCCTAAAATGCTTAAAATTTGAAATTCAAAGTTATTTTATATTTGGTCATATGAATATTATTGATTGAATTTATGAACTTTGCATTATCTGAAGAGCATAATAAATTAAAGTAAAGAAAAGAACATTTAACTTAAAAATTAAAAATATAATTATCATTTTAATTATTTAAAATTTATTTATTTATTAGGTTCGGTTAATATTCATTATTCTCCATTAAAATCCACATAAATAATATTTAAGATAATGCGGAAAGTATTATTTAACCATATTGAACCAACCAATCACAATTAAGAAGTGAAACAATGGCATGGTTCTGTTGAATATAATGCTAGGGCATAATATGTCATTTATTGTTATATTTATTATAAATTATTTAAATGAAAATAAAATAGATTTATTGCGGTCGTAAAATGCACTAGTTGCTTATTGGATGTCTCTTTGTAGAGTGCTTCCATGGTCAACATACAGATTGTGTTATGTCAAGAAAATAATATAAAAAAAGCAAGCCTTTTGGAGGAACTCAAATCAAAACTTTATAATCACATCTCTTATCATTTGGTTCTTATACTCAGGTGCTAGATTGCATCTTGATGGCACGTTCATTAGTTGTTATATTTCCTACTTATTGTTGGATATCAAAACAATGAGACCTGATAAGTTTTTGAAAACCCCTAAGATGATTAAACTTCATATCTAGCTTTTTGAGGGAACTGAATCTCTACATTATGTACATATGTGACTATTCCCCTTGCAAACATATAATATATATGGGGATGTTTTTAGATTTATGTTTTTTAACCATCTGTTGATCTTACATGATTTCATGATTTTTTAGTTGTCCAGTGTCCATGCATCTGTGCTTCTTCAAAACTTTTAATAGTATTTCTATATCATGTTTCTTCGAATTTTTTCAAGCTCCATCTTTAAAAAAAAAATCTTGGAAGTAGGTTGTCTGATGTAATAACTTGTCTCCGCATTCAATTCATTTTATCCATCTTGTCTCTAATTTTATCTACAGTTATCCATCTATGAATCATCCACAATACCACTTTATACTGGTTCATATTTGATATTATGTTCACTAGAGGAAAATTAGCATCTTCTACTATTAGGATGATGGATGGCTACTAAGGAAGACTGTGTGCTTAATAATGTCCACCAAAAGAGAGTGACCTTGACATGGAAAGCGAGAGTGCATCATTCATGGAGATAAGTGATAAACCTGGGATCATAGAGTTATATCTTTAGAGAACCACATAATAATTCATTCCCATTAGCTCTTTATAAACCAAGAAGGGTTTGAACTTGTATTCATGAAAAGCTAGTGTCCAGGTTATCATCCTTTGCAGAATGGATGCTTTTTATACTTCAAGCACATGTTGCTTATTGCAAGTATGAAGAGGGGAACCTAAGGAAACTAATCTTAAATGTCTTAGGGACTATTAAAGACTCATGTATGGGAGATAAATGATAATAAACAAATTGATACGTCAATATCATATGAGTTACCTTTAATTATGTCATGTACATAGTCTAAAATGGTTTGCATATAATTTTAGGATTCATTTCATGTTGAGATTAAGGTTATGATTTTCTTTTAGTTTTAATATCTTCAAAATAAATAAATAAATATTTTGAAACATAAATTTTTAGCTGTATCACATTCACTATGTAATCTATCTACACTGTAACGCTAGAAATCATACATATATTCTGGTTCATTGCGCAACTATAATGCCATTTTATTTGATAAAATGAACTAAGCCTGGTTAATGAGGTACACAATTATTGTTTAGGGGAATGGTTTAGTCTTATGGTGAACCACCAGGACTTAATCTTGAATCTACACCAATTTAATAATACGAGTAGTAGTCTGACCAAAATAATAATGTCGATGTCAGACGGTAAGACCACTGCAGCTCTGGTGGCCCAAATTGCAACCAGATATTGCAAGTTCTTTGAATTGGGGGCTAACTAATTGTATTATGATTTATAACGATACCATTGTTTTATTAGACACAAGCCATTAGGCACGATCGACTGAAGGGTCACACTTGAAGACCAATCCAACTATGCTCTAGATGCCACCTCAGAAGTTTTCTATGGGTAAAATTTCTGTTCGATAGACATAGAGTGATCCTCAGTATCCGAATTTATGTGGCCCCTAAAGTTAGGAAATGCATACATCAGTCATACAGTGGGCCATTAAGTATGCATTGGGTGCCATGAGCTCATCCTTGATGATATGTGCATGGGTACATGAGAAGGCTCACTATACTTGTACTCATCAATTATCATGATATGAGTTTTGTGATGTAAACAATGGCTATGAGGGTCATCATTCACCATTGTCTTTCTCAATCTATTCAATTCTCCACTTGAGAGGGTTGTCTAGCATGAGCAAGGGACTTATTTGAAGTCATAGATAGGTAAGGTGGTCTAGACGATGACAGGTTCATGCTTATCTAGGAAGATTCTAAAAAATAGACAAGACAAAGTCATGTTGAGATCATATCATGTAGTTCATGATGGAATTTTATATTTGGTTCCTTTAAAGTGGGTAATTACTCGAAGGCAGGGAGTACCAACATTAAACCATAATATAAAAACTATAGCAAGTATCAAAGTATGGATCCATTGAGCCATTTATTGATATGTCACATGAAATCCAACTTGCTTTTGGGTTGAACCTGAAAAATGAGAAGAGTTACATCCCTTAGAGATATCTCATAGTAGGTAGGCTGAGGTGATTTGTATGTATGAACTTATCTTAGTACATACTGATGAAGGAAATAGCATGTCAAAATATTTTTGTGGAGCTACGACATTTTAAGTGCAGAGTACCCAAAGCTAAAGTACTATAAGTTGACACAACCATTCTGTAGCAACTTCACTGTGGAATAAGATATGCTCCATAGTTTGCACTATTGTATATTTGGTGATAACTCTATGGAGCATTAGTATTATTCCATGGAAATGATATAATTTGATAAGATAAATGTATGTTATTATTGATTTATAGTATGAATTCATTTTAATAAAAAACATTAATAATTGTGATTTTTTCCATACTATGAATAAATATTAATAAATATATGTTTGACATGATGGACAAGGGGAAAAGGGAAATATTTGATGAGATTATAACTAAAGAAAATATTTAATAAAATAAAAGTATGTTAATTATTTGTAAATATAGGTACATAAAATATAAATATCCTGGCGTTGCGAAAGATGATTCATATGTAATTACACAGTAACCAACATGGAATACTTTTTTACTGGGGTCAGAAAATTTAATCCTTCAATATTTAATTAAAAACTATTAATAAATTAAAAATATAAAAACCATACCATTATCTCTGCTAAAATTTTATGTAGAGGTTATAAAATGATCTATACATACTTAAGAGGAATTGTATGAGGGTGTGGATAGATGGAAAAATTTGTGATCTTCATGAAAATGACATATTCCATATTTATTTCAATTTCATTCATATAATATATTCATTACAATGCACATGTGATGCCTACAATGAAGTCCATGAATGCATCATATCACAACGAGAATTTTTATGAGTTGTGCCAATAATAAAGATCTTACTTGTCTTTAAATATATGTTATAGATATTCCTATTCAAATGATACTTGACAAGGACACCAAAACATTTGAATAGAATAACAATATCTAGTCCCACTCATATGATGAATGATCAATCCTGCAACAATTTTTTGAAAACACTAAGGACATATGGTTGGTGCTCTTTAAGGCAAAGAGTTCATTAATCCCTATGAATAGCTTAATGGTATATACCAAAGTGTTAATCAGCTTGATTCACATCATAGTCATGTAAATGATCCGAGGACCTAAGACACCAATGAGATATTGTGGAGAAAGATTATACTTTGAGTTTGACCTATAAGCTTATATTAATGAAATTCAAACCAACCTATCTGAAGTCTAGCGAGAAGTTGAGAAAGGTGATGGATTTGTTGAGAGGGTAGTGTCACCTTGATAGGCTCAAAATGTCCGTATTTATATGTTGCTATTTAGGGGGTTTTTCGAACTTAATCACTAAAATTTATATCCCTTAATGCTTGAGTAAGGGGTCGAACCCTAGGGAGGCGATTGAGAAATTCAGTCTTCCTCAAATTAGGGATTAGCACTCTAGATTTTAACAGATATAGTTTCTTTAGATTTTAACAGATTTTATGATCAGTTAGCAATTCTTGAGAAGAATTACTAACTAATCCCCTACTAAACTGTTTAAGTATTCAATTGATCTGAGATTTTTAGGATCTTAGCTTTACTGTTTGTCAGATTGTTTTAACCACTAAACCCACACCAAAATCTACCACTCATAATCCTTGATTATTTTACCCACAAAAGATCTTAATTCAATTTCAACTATGTTTTTGGATATTTTTTTAGTGAGTTAGAAATAGTTTGGAGAACATAGTTAATCTCAATTATTATTTACCAACCTTTTTCGTAGAGTCTAACCCAAACCTCTCACAAATTGAAAGCCTTAAGGTACTATTTATTATGTTTTGCATTCATATCTACTTCTAACTGAAGCTTCATATCCTTCCCGGTTGTTTCTTGAGTCTTCGAGAAGGCTATGCGATCATCCTCGAGCTTAAAAATCAAGAACGAGCTATGAAATTTTGTTTTCCCCTCTTTTATCGCCGCGGAATCGGAAGAACAGCTTCTTCCGATTCCGTTATTAATTTTCTCTTTTTTGCGTTGTATGCATAGCGTACAACGCAACGAGATTGGCTCTTTGAGCCTTTGCGTGTCTCTATTCCATGAGCGACACGCACGGAGTTGCGTACGTGCGTGTCACGCATCGAAGGCGAGAACGGGCGTTCTGATACGCCTATGCGCCGCTGCGTGCGGTGCACGCCATTCGTACGCCGTGCGCCATTTACCACAGGTGAGCGCCAAAACTGGCCCTATAAGGGCCAGTTTAAATAAAAAAACATTTAAATTCAAAAAACAAATGGAATAAATCAAAAAAATTGTTTATCAATACGAAAAAAATGTTTTATTAATTTCTAAAATTCGTTTTATTTGTTTATTTTGTGTTGGTTTATAGAAATAGATCAGTTCAACATTTAATTTATTTCTAAAATTCATTTAAAATTTTTTTAAAATGTATAAATTGACCTAATTATTTATTAAAAGTCTTATTAAACTTGAAACTTAAGGAAATTCTTTTTTTGACGTAAAATCATAATAACATGATTTAAATTAATGTTTTTAAGCATTTAAAGCCCAAAACATGATGAAATTAGCACTTATTTAACTCTTATTCGCATGTTATCACACCTCTTGATATAAGAGGATAAATTTTAAGGAAGATACTACAAGGAATTTCTTGAGTTAGTAGTTGGAATATTGAAGCAGAGTTCTCAAATGTTTTCCAACATTATTAGTAATATCTTAGATGATATATTAAGGTTTCACAGTTCATAATACCCTAGGAAATCAAAAGAAAGTCAAATGGAAGAGGAAATATACACAAATTGTAACTCAGAACTGTAAAGTTCCATGAGAGAGACATTTAACTTCTTTGTATCTTCTAGATCACAAGGTGTAGCTTGGCATGCCACAAGCTTTAAACTCAATCTATCAGTTAAGTTAAACTGATCCTTAATTAACTAATCATTAGTTTATTTTGATAATTAATTATATTGGAGAATAAAGGCTATTAGGCTACTAGAGTCATTAAATAGATTGATACATGAGTGTAAAGGGGTCTTTAGGACATTAGAAAGTCTACCTATGGTTTAGGGTTTATGAAAAATGCCTAAAAGTAAAAATCAGAGAATACCCTGGAAACATTTCACCCAGGCTAGAATTGTTTAGCAGCCTAATATTCCTCCTCCTTCTCCCATTGACTCCCCAATACTCTCTATGCGATCGAAATGGCATAACGATGACAGGAATGTATAGTGGGGATCATCAATATGAAGGAAGAGGTTTGATGTGATGGGGATTGTGTATAAATATAGAGGCTAGACACATGGACAGCTACACATGCCTCACTTGATAAATTGGGAAATTGTGGATTTGATTGGGGCCAATGTAATTTGATCATCGGGTTTCAAGTATATTATGATTAATTTTTAAGTTTTAAACTGTAATCATTATTTTTATAATGCCAGTCACATCTCTAGAACCTATCAGGGGTTACTATAGTATAAATATAACTATGCTTTTATAAATGTCTACATATTTTTTATTCAAAAAATAACTCTCATTAAAATATTGAATAACTACTGAATAACTATTGAAAAATATAAATCACATTAAAACAGGGAAAAATGTATAGTAACAGTTGAATACTTTTTGAGTACCTATGTGGATAAAATAGAGATATCTATTAAATATTATAAACTTGTATTATAAAAATTATTCTACATTAATGTGAATATTATAGTTAATAAATAAATATTTTTAATAGTAATTATTTACTTAATAAATCAATGTATAGGGATATAAAAGATATTCAACATACTTTCAAGTCCTTAATAGCCAAAAATAGCAAGGATGTATATCAAATAGGAATAGAGGTGTGTACAGTTCATTGTAGCCAGTCTAAATTCCTAGCAATAGATCAAGACATTATAATAGTATGCTATAAGGTCCTGGAAGTGGCTGGTATATTGAAAATGTACGGTGGGTCAGAGGGACCCCATCTCTGAAGGTATGTAAGTTGGAGGGGGTACATGATGCACATGTAAAAACTTGATAGCTACACCTCCATAACAACACAAAAAACAGCAATTGGACATTCTGAAGTTGAATATACACGTGCAAACACAGCACATAGATTACCTTAGTATAATTACCAAATTTGAGTATGCTGTGTTTTTATATTTTCACCCTGGTTTCTCATTATTTTTTATCATTCTATTCATAAATACTCATTCCTAGGGTATAATGTATCAACTGGACAGACCAGCCAAGTCCTTCTTTGAATAAGCAAGGTATTCTAAAAGATACAAAACTCAAAACATTTAAACATCACATTGTGAAAATGCAACTACTATACTTCACGCATCCAAACAACGACGTGCTTAATCTGGATCCTCCGTACTATAGGTCAATTAGGCATTTAAAAAAGTGTATCTATTCCATGGGTTCTTCTTTATGACTTTATTCTATCTACTTCCCTCTAAAAATCGATCTGTTTGTTTTTTTATCAAGCTTCATTTTGATTCCCACATAAAATTTTCTCAACTTTATTATCTACTTGAATCTTTAAATTTTATAATTATAGTAATCACTTAATGTAACTTTAATTCCAAGTATTTAAAGTTCAATTAATTTTACCAAAAATATATCCCAAGTAAATATAAACTTTGTAATGTATCACATTAAATATATTGTGATTATCAAATTTATCTGAACCCAAAATTGGGTAAATATCAAATTTGATGGGTATTTTTATAAAATATATAGCTACAGTATCTTATCAAACCTATTTTCATTGTCAAACATGCAAAAATTCATGAACGAATGAAAAAAACAAATGCAGAAAATACAACATGAAGAATGTTTGAGAACTGTTCACCAACTTGTGGTGGGAATGCCGATTCAAGCTGAGGTAATAAAATCAGACCATGATTTAGTGTACTGTCAATCATAGGTGTAATGTACGCCAGAGCAACAAGGTCGACAATAAACTGTTTACCAGTAGACTTTCATCTCTGTTGATTTTCATCGGTTAAGTGATTTTGTGGGATTAAGAGACACTCCTCAATCTCTTCTTACGATAGAAGCCGCGGTGTTTGAGATTATACCATTGATTAAGGGAAAATATATTTCAAATCATTTGAGAAGACTTATTCATAAAAGAAAGAAAAAATGGAGCCTTGGACTGTAATCTTCGTTGGCATTCATGGCTTTACCTCCATTGTAGCAACATCATAAAATAGTCAGTCTGCGAAACAGAGGTATTAATCACTAGATTCAGAATACACAAAAGGGAGAAAATGTGGATAATTCAACGGACATAATTATCCGTTGGAGAATTCAAATTATAATAAGAAAAGTTTGACTCTGACGCAAGATTCATTTCAAAGGAACTGCTGAACTATGAGAGGACACATCTGAAACAATATTCAGAAGAATAAATAAACACGGATTTCTAAGATGAAGGATAGCTTCACAGGCTAATTCAAAATTCAACAAGAAAAACTTGAACTTCATATAAATTTAAGTATCTAATTGATGAAGTTATAATTTTTCTGACAAGATGATATAAATATTTTGAATTTCATATAAACATCACTTTATAAATTATTTTGATATTTTTAACTAACCTTAATCAATTTTTATTACTAATTAATATTTTATACTTCCATATGTGTATACAGGAATATTTTATACTTCCATACAGGAATGAAATGGGACTATGATCAATGGGACCGGATAATTCCATATGATTAGTAGAGCTACTTCTTTGGACTATTGGGCTAAATTAGAGGAATAAATTTTTGGGCCAAGGAGTAATTTTAGGGGAGTGAATCACTTTATGGATCCCTTCATGATACCATCGAACTTACATTGTAAATAGAATTTTTAAAAATCAAGTGTAGGAAATTAAAAATTTTAAATTCAACCAATAAGAAAACAGAAAATAACAGGAAGGAGGAAAAAAAAGATATTATCTCACGCTCGCTCTCCATTTTTATCATCATATGTTAAAATATTATCTCATGTGTGATTTCCGTTTATTTAATAATAAACATCCTCTAGTAGTGACTAGTCAGCAGGAAAATGCACTCCAGGACCCTGGTTGCTCAACCAATTATAGGAAAGGTTTTGAAGTATTCATCCTTCACTCTTCCTTTTCTTTTTGCAAAAAAATGTCATATCTTGCAGAGAAATATGAAGATCCAAGTTTAGGAAAAGGAATTGGGGGTTCAAGACACATGCGCCAAAATTAGTAACCTAGATCTAAATTCTCACTGTAATGTCTTCTTAGATCCGTTTTTTCTCTTTAATCTTCCATTTTTCTACCACTGTCTCTCCCTAAAATTGAAAGTTTTCTCCCTCCAAAGCATAGATACTATCTCTAAACCACAATTTAAGTGGCATAGGGGTGACCTAAGAGGAAGGAGGGGGTAAAAGGGTTCTTTCTGATTGCATTTACTCTAATTCTCTTAGTTATGTGAAAATTACAGTCTACCTATATAGTTCATGAGGTAGAGGATAGGGTAGAATCAGTTTTTTATATATCTTAGGTTAGTCGTTCATGTTATTTGGGGCTATTAAGTCCAAGGTAAGGATGCCCACAAACATTGTCTATATGAATTCCCCCAAATTAAATAATTAGAAAAAAGGCTTAAATAAAATTTCAGTGAATCTCCGTCGATTTGACCCCCAAAGTATACCCTTTTTCAAACCCCAAAACCTTTGCCTAATTGAGCCTGAATCTCCATAGGATCTACTTAAAATCTATCTATTTTGTCACTCCGAAGACTAACACATATGCATATGATTTGATATTGTTAGATATTCACACAATACAGAACAAAGGAAAAGATAGTGAACAGTATGTTTAGTACAACCGGATATTTCAGTATACCTTGCTTTAAACTAACTATGGATTCTCTTTATTCTATTATTGTTATCTAAATATCCTCGTCTATCTTGATTTTTATTTAACCCTTTTCAAAATAAAATTTTCCAATAGTTGGAAAAATGTATAAAATAAATATTATTTGTTAAAGATCTTTCCCGAATGTTACAGGATGTTTCCTCCTCTTGCATGTAACTTTAAACATAATGCATGAAAATAATGATCATCATACATAGGTCATTAACAATCTGAATTTTAGCTCACAATTTTTTCCTCCTAAATTCTTCAATCATGCACCAAAAAATATTATTTTAAATCATATGGATCAGGGATGACATTATCAAAATAATTGTATCCTCATTTTTCTCAAAACTCTTGCAAAATTCTATGTTGTGCATTTATTTACAAAGAGATAAGAAGTTAAGGATAAATCTGCCTAGATAGGCTTGAAAATTCAAATCACAAGTATGTAATCACAAGTATTTATAATAGTAATTAAAAGTCAAAAGTTGCCCTTGAAAAAATAAGGGTTTTGCTTAACCCCAAGTAAATGAGCTCGAGGTAGCGCTTCAAACATGGAATGCGTCACACCCAAGGACTGAGGTGTTCTCAATCAGTGAAGCCTCCAAGGACTGAGTTCTCTATTGGCGAAGCCCCCAAGGACGGGCTGACGTGTTCTCAATTGGAGAAGCCTCCAAGGACTGAGGTGTTCTCAATCAGCGAAGCCTCCAAGGACTCCAGAGTTCTCAATCGGCAAAGTCTCAGACCCAAGGACAGATGTGTATTTGTATCACAGGTGTTCTTAGTAGGCGAAGCTTCACACCCAAGACTTCCAAGCTCATTTTTTAATTTTTTAAATTATAATTTTTTTAATTTTTTAATTTTTTAATTTTTTAATTTTTTAATTTTTTAATTTTTTAATTTTTTAATTATTTTAGAATTTTAATTTTTAAAAATTTTAAATTTTAAATTTTTTTCATTTTAATTTTTTTTTCTTTTGCTATTTTTTATTTTTATTTACTTGCTTTTTTTGTTTATCAATCGGCTATGCCTCACACCCTTGTACATATGCTTGTATTTTTATAGGCATAGTCGAATGATAAATGTGAAAGCAAGTAAATAAAAATAACAAATAAAATATAACAAAAATAACAAAAAATAAAAAAATAAAAAATAAAAAATGAGCTAGCAAGTCTTGGGTGGGAGGCTTTGCTGATTGAGAACACCTCTGATAAAAATACACGTGTCCTTGGGTCTGAGGCTTAGTCAATTGAGAACTCCTTAGTCCTTGGAGGATTCGCCGATTGAGAACACCTCAGTCCATCCTTGGAGGCTTAGCCGATTGTGAACTCCTCAGTCCTTGGAGGCTTCTCCGATTGAGAACTCCTCAGTCCTTGGAGGCTTCTCCAATTGAGAACTCCTCAGTCCTTGGAGGCTTCTCCCGGTTGAGAACACCTCAGTCCTTGGAGACTTTGCCGATTGAGAACACCTCAGTCCTTGGGTGTGAGGACTTTCATGTTTGGAAGCGCTACCTCGAGCTCGTTTACTCAGGGTTAAGCAAAACCCTTATTTTTACAAGGGCAAGTTTCGACTTTAAATTAATATTATTTAGGTGTATTTTTCAATTACTTTAACTTAAAAATTGTATAATTCTAATTTAGACATTCACTTCAGAAGTTCTAAATGTAAAACTAATCATAGTTGTTTTAGCCATGAATTTAAAGTAAAAGAAAATTAAAAAAAATTAAAGACATCTGAAATCATCCTCTTCGAAAAATTATAAAGATTGAAGTTCATTTATGTTTAATCCATTAGATATCCATTATAGTTAGATAGCTCGATGTAGTTCATCAGTTTTCAGTGACCAAATAAAGTCAGATTAACATAAACATTTGACCAAAAATGTCGGACCTACTTAACATACATATCTTCATATTTAGCTTGATGATTTGGTTAATTGATAGGTTGTATGAACATTACGTCTTCATATGTCACAAGACAGTCATCTAATGCAGGTCTCAGTCGCATAGTTTGAACCAGATCAAAATCAGTTATCTTCATATGTAGAATAATAAATATAAATAAACATGTCTACTTCAATCTAGAAAATAGCTGAATTTGTATTATACAATTATAGCATTCATCAAAATTCATACTTCAGCATTTTACCAAAATATAAAAAAGTCTTTATTTTTTAAACAAATCCATTCACCCTTTTATTAAAATTTTATAGTACTGCATTCAAATGACATTGCCCTCTGTTCCCTATACTTGCCCAATGTTTAGCAAAGGCTTGGTTCTTCTAGGGACATCTTTGAACTTCATGAAGCACTCTGACATCTGCAGCAATGAATGAGTGAAAAAACACAAAAATTTTGCCTTATGCAGACAAACACAGCCACTGCCAATGGAAAAACACAAGTTTTATATGTTTAAGCATTTACAAATGAAATAAATATTACAAAAGTTGAAAAATTATATTCCAAATTTATAAACATTAAAACCATAAAATAAATTCTATAAAAGTGTTTTAAAATATTAGTCCTCATTTATATTCATTATTTCTTTGATTTTCATTTCATAAATTTATTCAATCCAAAATGCATTCCATCATTTCCTACATTGTAATAAATTATTATAAATTAGTTCTTTTTCTAATTCAATATCAATGCAATAAATATTTACAAAATTATATAACATCCATAAAACTTCCTAAAAATATAGTTTGCTGTATACAACATATTTATGTCATTTCCAAGCTTAGAAAAATCCAAAACTGAAACCTTGCCTCGTAGTGGGTTGAACACTTAACCCAATAAAATTTCTGGAGTATTGATGTAAAATAATTTTTCTAAATATATTTTTCATACATATAAGTTAAAAAAATATAGGAAAACACTTAAATCTAGACTCATGAGTAGACTTTGTGAATACATACCATACTGATATGGAAATTCTGAAACAAATCAAGTACATAAAAGATACATTATTTCCTTTCTATTAACTCTCTACAAAAATGAGATCAAGATCTGGGTACAAAAAATTGGAAAAGTAGAGATCATATTTTGATTGTGTAAGATTGGGTAGATGAGGAAAAAATTGGACAACCTACACTTTTTGTGGAAACTCTATAAGCATGAATACTAGAGCTTGATCTGTAAAAGTAGTTGTTGTTGGGCCAAAAGGTTGTGAATTGATTACTATTTTGAGGAGAAAATTGGATAAGCTACACTTTTTAGGAAATTATATAAGCATGAATACTAGAGCTTGATCTGTACAAGTAGCTGTTGTTGGGCCAAAAAGGTTGTGAATTTATTACTATTTTGAGGAGAAAATTGGATAAGCTACACTTTTTAGGAAAGTATATAAGCATGAATACTAGAGCTTGATCTGTACAAGTAGTTGTTGTTGGGCCAAAAAGGTTGTGAATTTATTACTATTTTGAGGAAAAAATTGGATAAGCTACACTTTTTTAGGAAAGTATGTAAGCATAAATACTAGAGCTTGATCTGTACAAGTAGTTGTTGTTGGGCCAAAAAGGTTGTGAATTTATTACTATTTTGAGGAAAAAATTGGATAAGCTACACTTTTTTAGGAAAGTATGTAAGCATAAATACTAGAGCTTGATCTGTACAAGTAGTTGTTGGGCCAAAAAAGTTGTGAATTGATTACTATTTTGAGAATTTATTACTATTTTCAGTAAATTTCTGAACATAGACCTTCACCCAATACTCGACCCTTTAGAATTTCACTTCTTATTGCTTGAAGGAAAATACGATAAAAATAATCAAACAGAAGGAATAGAGAAAACTTTACAGCTAGTGAGAGAAAGAGGTTATTGAAACTGGATTCTATCTCCTCCAACTGTTCTATTTTAAAAATATATTGAGTCTAAATAAATATCACTAATTTATTCCTATTTTATCTTACGTTTTAGAATTTTACACTGAATATAGACATGTATAATGATTCTTGACTTTCAAAGCTTGTAAAAATTGAAGGAAGCAACCCATAACTTCTCAAAATTTTAATTTCATTGCCTATTCTAGTATTTTCTACATTATCAGCTAGAGTACACTAAATGGTGCTATAAATCATATTATTTTACTCTGATATTAAAATAAAAAAATAAAAGCTGCATAGAATGAGGTAAGGCCGACAAGTCATTATATTCATTAATTTATGATTGAATATAATAGTTAAATGATTAACAAAATATGAAGTTTTATTAAAACAACTTTGATTGACCTAAAATTTTCAACTATATAGATGAAATATCATCCTTAAATAATTATAAAAATTACTTCCAGAATTGTGGGTCTGACCCATTTACCATTCTGTTAATAGACAAGTTTATTCATAACAATGAAAATCTTGAGAACTAACTTCAAGTATTACACTTGAAAATTATTATCTCTTATATTTTTAAGCCTTGAGATACTTTAGGCAGCTTAAAATAATTAACCTGAAATTGTATAACCTAATTGCTATTTTTTAAGTTCAGTTTGGCTTAAGGCAATAAATACCAAAGTTTTACGCATAAAAATAAAATTGTTATTTTTCAATACTCTATATCTAAAGGCATGAAAGTAAACTAAATAATAGGAAAATTTCATCTAGACATAGGATGCAATCGTTAAGCCCAGAAAATAAAATGTATCCATTTCATATGTTTAAATATAAATGGTTCATATATTTTGAACTTGGAAAATAAATTAATCTGAATAAATGTTAAATTAATCTGAAATAACATGTGATCTAATGTATCAAGGAAAGGCCCTTAAATTTCATTTAAATTATAAGTGGCATTTCTTCCCATTTTAATATTGAATCAGGTTAAAGCCTTAAAAATGAAATCTGATTTAATAAGTAAAATTTCTTTAATAAATCATTGAATTATGGAAATAAATTATCATGAATAAATATCAAATTAACCTGAAACATCATGATATCTAATTCGTTACGGTAATGCCCTTTTCATATGATTTTAAATATATGAGTGATGCAGTCACACATATTCTTGAATCAATTTTAAGCCTTAATAACGAAAGATGAATTAATAAAAAATATATAAATAGATATCAGGAAAATAAAACATAAATTCCTCATTTTATCTTTAAATGGGGAATAATGCATTTAAAAATATAAAAATATGTGGTAAAAAAAGAAGTATAAAAGCATAATTTGATTAATCTAATTTGATGTTATCAAAGTCCAAGGTTTATTATGTCTTATTAGGTTGGAAAGAATGGGCTTGGTCTTGATGGAAAATTTCTGATCAGTTGGATGAGCTGGATTGTGACCTGATAATCATATTTCAAATGGTTGATTTATGAGATCCTATCGGAATGTATTCTCTATCATTAATTACCGAACGCACAAGAAGTAAAATAGGCCAAAAAATCAATTCAGGTGTTGTCGTGTGGCTTACATGGAAACTTTTTTTTACCTGATGAGTGGGTGTTGCAGTTCTGTTCCGATGGAGTGATACCATGCTTCTGCCCTAACCCCCATCAAAAACTAGTTGTAACACAAATTGATGAGTAAGAGAAAGAGATATATAGGGAGAGGAAGAAAATAGGGAGATAAGGATAGAGAGAGAAAAAAAAATAGACAGGGATAGATAAAGAGAAAGATATTGTTAAAGACCATAGGTGAGACCGCATACTGAGGCCTTTGATACAACATGACACCATATCTCATGATTAAAAAGCATGGAATTAGCACCACCAAAATGTTAAGGACTCCATACATCAATTAGGAATACTTGTCATTACTGTCGTGAACAAAGGACTCAGGGTGTTCAGTAGAAGCAACCCTCATGTCTGCACACATAAATATACATGTAACCATTCCTTTTTCTGCTCAACAAATACATAATTATCTTATTATTTTTTTCTTCTCATACTCTTTTTTATTTTATTTTACATCTCCTTTCGTATATTATAAACTCCTACTCTTTGAACCCTTCTACCTTCAGTTACGTCATTATTATTATAATTATATCAAAGTATAACTAGTCTGCTCATGAAGACTCTAGAATAGATGATACCATCATACAACACAAAATCAGTGAAGAAAAAGACGTCCAGATCTTCCGGCTGCACAAATTTCCACCAGCCATGTCCCCTTACGAGATTGAAACTTACAAGGCTAAATGAATCCATTATGGCAGTATCAATCAATTGTGGCAAAGTCTAAGCAAGCACATAACCCATGGCAGAGCTATATATGCCTATATTCTCAGATATTGTGCATCTAGGGTGGAAACAGTACTGGTTTCATGGCCATTATGATGCCATCAATGATGGATGAATTTTGTCCTATTATGTAAGGCTATATCATTGCTCCCGCACCATGGATCATGCTCAACCAAGAAATCTCTCCAGCTAAGGATCAAGAGTAATGAAGCTCTTTCCTTTGATATGATTGTGGTCATGCTTTGGTTAGAAGAAAATATGATTCAATTCGGAGAAGATAAAAGTGCAGATGATTCTCCAATGGTAAACTAGATGCAAGTTGGACTTGAAGACAATAAAAAAGGCAATTATAGATCTATCTGCAAGTCTAGAGGAAAATGAGTGGGCGTTCTATGGGCTTCATTTAAGTTTAAAAATTGACAGATGCAAAAGAATTCATAGATATTGAATTGGATTATCCAATAAAAAAATGATAATATCACCTTGTGGAGAACTGATTCTACTCTCAAATTATTCCCTGGAAGTTTACCTTAAAGCATTTGGCCTCTAGAAGTATCCACACAATTGATGCTCTGACGGATCTTGTCTATAACTTCTTCAATCCTCCTTGATAAGAAAAAGAGAAAACCTAGATATGGCTGGTATAGGCACCTAAAATAGGTGCCTATGCACCTAAGGACTTATAATTTAAATTGAAATGTTTATAGATCTATTGTATTTAAACCCATGGAACCATGTATCAGTTCAGTTAATAAATTTATATGATATTTATTTAACACTCAAAGTTATTAATTAACTGTATCATCATATAGATTAATTAACGAAGGACTCATTTTTTTTACCAAAAGGATACATCCAATTTTGAGCCATTAGGATACCAAGCTATGCCTTATGCTCTAGAAGACACATAATAATAAATGAACTCTCTAATAAAATATTTAATATCATTAGTCACCATATATTTATAGTCTATCTAAACAAGATTCTCAAATGACTTAGGGTAAGGCAAAATGCCAAATATTAATATATCATTCTATGTAGTATCAACGCGTAATGGAGATCAACGGATAATATATTTGCCAATATCTTCACTATCTTGGCCAAGGATTTAATAAATCTTCATCTCAATTTTATCTCATCTTATATTGAGGTTGGAGAATCTTATCTTGATCACTCAATCACCTCCGTGCATTTCTTGCTATGTTTGACCTAAGACTAATTTGAATGCCATGATTAGGGCCTCATACATCATTGTCAAAACATATATGTCCATCTAGAAGAGATATTTGGTATCTGAGATTTACGGACCACTTACATGACTGTGACATGAATCCACCAGATAGTCTTAGTGTGCCTACAATAACGGATGTAAGATCAACAATACTTATTATACAAGGACGATAAGATAGTGCAATTCTTTCAAAATAGTTCAAGTTCTGGCTTAAGCATTCATAGAATATGATTATTTAGAATACATGTTTACCAGATATTGGTAGTTGTATCATGATTTCATCATATTAAACAAAGTCATTGTACGTATTCAAGGATTTCATTTTGAACATTAAATGATAATAATAATTAATAAAAATTTGTGTCTGGCAACCTAAACAAAATATGGAACTGTGATCGAGTTCAAGGCAAGATGATATCTGTCAAGGATGACACAATAATGTAAAATAAAATGTGGGAAGACATAGTAGAACAGGACCACAATGTCAAATATTGTTCAAAATTGTCATAAGAAAAATGCATACTATGACTGATTTGGACAAAGGCAAGTGTGAGCTGTCCTGTTCCCATCATTTAGACTCCTCCCCACTCAAATGTTAGTCAACCATCATTTCAAATGTTCTCCTCACCAGGTACCCACACTAGCCCCATACTTACTTCTTCTACAACTACTCCCTAGTGATTTGAAGAAAGTGGGTGACACATCATGCTACATCAGACGACAAATCCTCTACCAAACCATTCTCTATCTGTGATCTGACAAGCAATACATTGGGGATATCTCAAGTTTGGATATCTCTTTCTACCAAAACTACATCATTTTGTTCTTTGCATCAAAATCTCACCCTCAAAAATAATTTTTATTTTTCCTAGATTACCAGAAATCATCCATCAGTTTGTTAACTTACACTTGAAAATAATATGTACGCTGAATTTCACCATCATAGTTTTATTATTAAGGAAAAATAAACAGTGAAAACTCTGCTCAAGGGTGATAGACAAATACTCTACCCTTTGTTTTTTACTAAATGGGTTCTATTACATTCAACTTCCTCCACCAGCTGTGCATGTCGGCTCACTAGGGCATTCCGCCCCCAACACATTTTGAAAAAAAAATTCTGACATTCACATTTTGGCTACCTTTAACTCAGACGTGTAAGCAGCATGTGTGTGAATCATACTATGTGCTTAAAAGAAAATAATTTCCATCTTCTTTCTCTAAAATACATTCACGTTGTTTAAAATAACTACCATTATCTTTCTCTGCGCATGAATATTGTACAAACCATGAATTTATTCACTCGGACCTTTGGAGACCCATTCTCACATTTGGTTTTTGGTACTTCATGCAGTTTATTGATGCTTACATCAGGTACACCATGATTTGTTCATTCACAAAAGTGTGATTTTTTTAATACCTTTATTCTACTCGAATAGTTTCTTGAATATTAATTCGATCAAATGGGGAGAGGACTATCATTCTCTACACCAACACATTAACAATAAAGAAAACCCACAATGGATCTCATGCCGTCACACTCATTTGCAAAATGGGCCAGTAAAAAGAAAACACTGTCACATCATTGAAATAACATTCGCTATGATGCACCATGCCTTGGCTCCCCAAATTGTTTTGGATGAAGCAAATATTGGTAAAGCCTTCTTTATCAATTTTATGCCAACTTTGATCATACACAACAAGTCTCCCCCCAAGAATCACTTCTACCTTCCCAAATTATAATTTCCTAAAAACCTTTGGAAGTCTCTGGTTTCCTAATCTTAGGCCCTACAACACATTTAAACTATGACATCACTTGGAATCATGTGTCATGATGGGGTTATAGTGCTCATTATTATGGGTACAGATGCTACGCCCTTTTATCCAACCATATTTTCATATCTCATGATGTTGTGTTTAATGAAACAATGTTTCCCTTCTCCAATTTTGCAATATCAACCCCAACTCCAGCCATATCTTCGCCCAAAATTCTAAGATCTCCTCCATATCCACATTGTGAACTTCCTCTCATTCACTTGTCACTGTCACCATCTCATCCCACTAACTTTTTCACATGTGTATCAATTCTCTCCATCACCCTGCCAGGCTGATCTGGCACCCATCCCTACTCTTCCTACTCTGTCCTCCATTGTCTATGCCCCCTATATGCTTTTACACTCTCTTTGACTTACACACTCTGACCATCATTGCCCTGTCCACCAAATTTCCCAGTCTGTCACATTACATCATCTACTCTGCTATTCCACATGAACCCTATCAGTTCCCAAAGCTCTTAGCCTTGCTCCTTGGCATCAAGCTATTAATACAACACACTCCTTAAAAAAGACATGCATACTGGGGATATTGTCCCTATCCCTCTTGGATCAAAACCCATGCTTGCCTCCACCTAAACTTAGGATATTCAACAACTTGATATCTCCAGTGCCTTTTTTGATGGTGACCTTTAAGAAATCATCCATATGCACCAACCACCTGATTTCATTTCATCTCTCCATCCTTTCCATGTATGTTGTCTCCAAAAGTCCCTCTATAGTTTCAAACATTATCCTCAAGCCTAAATTCCCAAGCTCATCTCTTTTGTTCTCTCTTGTCAAGTAGTGTATCTTGAGTCAGTTATCTTACGGGGTTAGTTTTGAATGTGTCAAGGAATAGACCAGGTCTGCATGGATCACTAGCCTCTAGGGAGATGTGGAGGTATGAAATGGGTTTTAGGAGAAGTGGACTGGGACTGGGTGTCCTTGGACAAGTGTGTGGCCATTCTTAGTATGAGTCTATAGGCAGTTATGGGGTCTTGGACAAGTGTGTGGCCATGCTTAGTAAATGCCTATAAATATGTATAAATTATTTTAATGAATGCATTCTATATGCATCAAAGTGTGTCCTTGCTTCTATCCACTCTTGCCGTGTTTTCTTTTGCTCTCTATTCGTTTATTCTATGTGTGGCTTATTGAGAGAGAGAGAGAGAGCTTCCTCTTCTATGTCTGCATGAGTTACTAGGGGAGTGAGAGCATGCTCTTCCCTTCTCTGAGTGACTTGCTGAGGGAGAGAGAGCTAGGTTCCAACATCTCTATCGGCTTTCATGGGTCCTGCACAAATTCCTCCATACTTTTGAAAGTGTCTCCTGCTAAACCTTTTTACCTTATTATTATGCTGATGACATCCTTGTTCTTAATTCCATCCCAGAGGTGTAAAAAAAGTCATCTTGCAGCACCCTGGTCCTCCACATGAGTTTCGGCGCATCTATCAGCAAACTTTTAAATATTCCATGTCATGTAGATTCAGCAACAAATGGAGACTTCACACAAATTTTAAGTGTATCCCAACTTAGTATAGAAAAATCATCAGCGTCCTATAGTATCTAAAGCGTGTAGTTGTACTTTTGGTTACATGCATGCCCCTCAATCATGCAGTTTTACTTTTTCTCTAACATCTTCTTTATGTTAAAGGCACTTTTGGTTACAGTCTCCATTTTGATGGCAACTCATCTCCGCAACTTTCGATCTTAAACGATGCTGTCTAGGTGAGCTACTCAACTGATCACCACTCGACCAGTGACTACCTCTTTTTTCTTGGTTCCACCTAAGTAAGTTATCTATCCAAGAAAAAATCCACTATGTCACACTCCAAGAGTGAAGTTGAGTACAAAGCAGTTGCAGATGCCATGGCAGAATTCCTATGGGTAAAATATGTCCTTAAAAAATTCATCAGAACTGGTTCCCATACTTTGATGTGATAATTAGGGAGCAACATATGTCACAAAAAGTGTGTCTTTCATGCACATACAAAACACAGTGAAAGTATTCCTTTTTTTGGCCGCGTGTAGCCAAAGGCCATTTGCAGGTTTTATTTGTTCCAAGTTGCCACCAAATTTCAGACTCACTAACCAAACTTCAGGAAAAGGGAGAGTAAGAAACAGAGATGGATCAAATCCAAGCTCAACCCTGAACCAAGCTTAAGCTCGCCGGGTGTGTAAGGGAGAAAGAAAGAGCGAGAGGGAGAGTACAAGAGACAGAAAGAGTGGGACATATGAAGAGGAGGGAGCGAGAGAGAAATAGTGAAAATGAGAGATAGATAGATAGATGGAAAGGGAGAGGGAGAAAGAGTATAGCTGCTAGACAAAAGTGTATGACGTTTTTGAACGGACGGAACGGGACTGATCGGACTTCTGTTCCGTTATCCGTCCATGGAATTTTGTTTCGTCCGTTTTGCCATTTGCCACTGTTTCATCATCGTTATCCATTCCGTTATTCCTTACAGAAAATGGAACAGAGAACGGACGAATGGATGACGAAGTAGATAGAGAGAGGAGGGGGAGGGGAGGAGAGAGAGTGAGAGAGCAAGAGGGGAGGGAAGCAAGAGAGAGAGAGAGAGAGAGCGAGAGAGGGAGAGGGAATGATCGAGAGAGAGAGGAAGAGGTAGTGATCAAGAGAGAGAGAGAGAGGGAGGAAGGGAGAAGGATAGAGAGTGATCGAGAGATAGAGAGAGTGGGAGGAAGGAAGAAGGAGAGGGAGTGATCGAGTGAGAGAGAGAGAGAGAGGGAGGAAGGGAGAAGGAGAGAGAGTGATCGAGAGATAGAGAGAGTGGGAGGAAGGAAGAAGGAGAGGGAGTGATCGAGAGAGAGAGAGAGAGGGAGGAAGGGATAAGGAGATGGAGTGACTGAGAGATAGAGAGAGAGAAGAGAGAGAGGGAGGAAGGGAGAAGGAGATGGAGTGATCGAGATAGAGATAGAGATAGAGAGAGGGAGGGAGGAAGGGGGAAGGAGATGGAGTGATCGAGAGAGAGAGAGGAAGAGGGAGTGATCGAGAGAGAGAGAGGGAGGAAGGGGGAAGGAGAGGGAGTGATCGAGAGAGAGAGGGAGAGAGAAGGAGAGGGAGCGATTGAGAGAGAGAGGGAGCGGGAGAGGGAACGATCGAGAGAGAGAGGGAACGATCGAGAGAGAGAGGAAGAGAGATGAAGGTGTATGATCTCAGATGGTTGTTGGATCCTTCTCGGTTCACCAGGGATCCGGAACAGATAGGTAGACAAAATGGGTTATTCAGACTGCGATTGGCTCATGTGGACCGGCGACGGTTACTCTGGAGTTTTTTTTTATTTCTTTTCCTATAATGGAAATTTGTGAGTGTATAAAACCCCAATTGTTACGACATTTTAATTCAATCCAAGATTCAGTTTTTTTAATGTTTGTTATTGTTCATTGGAGTGTCTATCTGTTCGTTGATTTCTGAGGGAGCACTGAGATTGATCTGTGAGTTTCAGATCGATTCTCAGCCAATAATTGGTATCAGAGCGTGTTTTGAATTCACCAATCCTGCGAAGATGCCGAAGAAAAGAGAAGTTCCATCATCATCTGACAATATCTGCATTGGAGAAGCCGATGTTGTTCAGAGCTTACCGTCTGGTCATTTCCCATCGAAGACAAATTATCGGCAGTGGGCAATGTGAATGTAAGTGCATTTGGACACTAGCATATTGTGGGAAGTTATCTCGTGCGAGGAGATGAACTGGAAGGACTGACATGCATTATCAGTCATCCTCTCTGCAATCCCGAAAGACGTGATGGGTCAGCTCGATCCCAAGAAATAAGTGAAGGAGAATTGGGAGATCCTGCGAGTATCAAATCTTGGAGTGGATAGCATCATCCAGTCAAGAATTCAAGGGCTGCGACGCCAATTTGAGCTCCTAAGGATGAATAAGGACAAAGCTATAAGTGAAGTCACGCTACATTTTACTCAAATAGTTGGTGAATTGAGGAGCCTCGGTGAGAGACTCCTAGAACGAGAAGCTGTTAGCAAACTTCTCAGGTCAACGCCGTCAAAATATGATGTGCTGACACCATCGCTTGAACAGTTGGGTGATATGAGCTCAATGACGATGTAGGAGGTTATTGGCTCTCTGAAGGTGCATGAGTTGCAACTGAATGAGCGCGGTAGAGAGAAAAAGAGCAAGCTATGTTGATGCAAGCTCAGTCCAATTTCAAGAAAAAAGAATCTGGACAGATTCCGCAGGTAGAGGAAAGGGAAAATCGAGCAGAGGAAGAGGCAGAGGCCGTGGAAAGTTTTTGGAAGAATCTTCAAATGATGATGAGAAGTGGGTCTTCAAAAAGTGAAAGATACAGTGCTTCAAGTGCCAGAGACTTGGTCATTACAAGTCTCAATGCAGATCAAACAAGAAGAAAGAAGAAAAAGCAAACCTGGTTGAAGTTGGTGGAGACGAGGTCTCAGCACTGTTGATGGCAGTTGAAGAAGCCTCAGATATGCTACTTCAAAGCTCTGGCGGAGATTCTCCAGCCTCAAATGTCTGGTTTCTTGACACCAGATCCACATTGCACATGATATGTATTCGAAGTTATTGCAGTTACCTGGATTTGTTATTGAGAATCGCAGTCAGATTCTGTGACGGATCACAAATCAGCTATGTCGCCAAGGGGACAGTAAATGAAAGAAACAAGGATGGAAGTGTGTTTGATGTAGGACGATGTCGGTGATGTCATCCCGAGAGTACCTAGGTGATGCTCAAATGCCGGGATGATAGCAGACATTGTCGAAGATGTCATCTGTCAGATATGGATCTACGAAGATGCAACTACGTGATGCAAAGGCTCCTAGGTGGATGTACGTGCAAGTCCGACTTGTGGTGTTCACAAAGCTCTGGACTCTAGGGCGGGCGACCGATGACGGTGACGGTGACCTCCTGACCCTCGTCTATGTGACGACGGTGCCTACGATGCCAAATCGTCTGAGTCCATGGGGTGCTTTGACGTAACAGACATGCTTGGCCCGTATCAAGGGAGGACGTTTGGTAGATTCTCTCGTGTCCATTTATCCTCTCAACTACTCTAACCCGAGCGCAATGGAGTACAATTGAAAGATATACGACAAAAGACAAATTAATGAGCGGGTGAGGGGAGCGAGGTACCTCTCTGGTGACGTCGTCCCGAAGTCCTAGTACTTGTCGATGTAGGAACCGGTGGGCCGGAGTCATTGAAGCTGTGCTGGAGACAGGCATGGCGTCGCTCAACTAGCGCGTGACACAGCTCAAGAGTTATGACGCAGGAGCGAAGGAGGCGAGTCAGAAGTGCGGCTGTGGCAACAGCGGGTGATGACAAGCAACGACGACTCGGCAGCAATGTAGGCAGCTGAGCACGGGCAGCACGAGCAGCACAGGCGGCGACGCGAGTGGCAGAGACGGTGCGAATGGCAGCAACACCTTTATGTGTGGCTGCACGGGCAGCAGAGGGGGCTGCGGAGCAGCGGCGCGGGCGGCGGCGACGGCCTTGCAAGCAACGGCATGAGCGGCACAACGGCTACGACGACAATGCAGAAAATGGAGCGGGCAGAGGCGCATTGCGTCACGAAGGCGACATGGCGGCTGCATGGAGACGGCATTCGGCGGTTGCGGCTATGCCGCAGGCGATGACGTGGGCAGCACATGGTGGCGGTGCTGCGACGATGCAGGTGGCAGATTGGCACGGCAACGGAGTGGCCGGCGTCACAAAGGTAGTGTCCGGCGGTGGCGGTAGTGGAGTTCGGTGGTGGCGATAGTGGTGTGGGTGGCGCATTGTGGCGACGTGGCAATGTTGCAGGCAGCGATGTAGGAAGCAACGTGGGCAGCTGCGATGGTGGCATCCAGCAGTGGCAGCGGTGATGACCGGAGGTGTCATGAGCAGGAGCGGTAGAGGTCAGTGGTGGAGTCAGCCTCGAGCGGGGGCGGTGGCGACCTCAGCAGCAGCGGTGACTGCGGTGTTTCTCCCTCTCCCTCTTCTCCCTTCTCCTCCTCTTTATCCTTCTTCTTCCTCTTCTTTCTCTCACACGATCATGAACGGCCCTTTTTTTCCAAAAATTCAATAACGACTTGAAAAAATTAGGGCACCCTCTCCACCCCTTACATAGGGATGGTGATGGGCCCTAACAAAGGGGGTCCATAAGAGGGGGCCCATTAGCATAGGGGCCCCTCTTAAAACAACAAAAATAAAACACATGTAAACAATGGTTCAACGAGGAAAAGTGATGTGAAACGACGACGGCCGGGATCGATCGGCGCGTTTCACGTCACAGGGTTATGATGCGAATGTATGGGATGTAAGCCGAATGATGAGAAAATACGAATGAGCAGATAAGGACTTGACGGATAGCGATGTCGGCCGTACCGATCAATGAGAGACGAGTGAACCTAAGATCAAACTCCCAATGACCCGCTGGACCTACTAGACGTCTACTAAGTGAGGGGCATCTAACAGCCCTGGAGCGTTCGGCGTCCAAGTCGGATGACAGTCCGTCTACCACAAGAATCCCTATGCTCGACAAGGTGGCTAGTCCTATCCGATGATGTTCGAGAATATCACGGTAGCGGACGCGATAGGGGAAGACGAGACTGTCGAAGATAATAATACTGGAGTTTATAGAGGGGAGACGAGACTGACCTTTGTATCGCTTAGTCCAAGGCGTTCAAGTCGTCGAGCGGATGCTTAGTGTCGGGTCGTGCGGACGAGTGTCGTTGGCGAGGACAAAACCGGGTGCGGACGGTGCGGTCGTAACTACCAGCAGAGAGCTGAGTCCACGGGTGGCGTGCAACAAAAGTCGGAGTAGAGGGCGCACAAGGCGCGCGCTTGGCAAGAAATGGCTTTCTTGAACTGTAACAACCAAGAACCCTCCAAGAAAGAGGAGTTCTTGATGGATCTGGGGTGTGCTCCCTCGGCGGAGCAGATTTCCCAGGTTGATGACGTGTCGGCGACGCTTCTTGAATCTCCCAAGACCCCCGGAGTAATCTCGACGAAGGCCTCTTTCGATTCTTGATGGCGGCGACTTCTTGAAACTCTTTCCTCGCACCGGAGTGATCTCGACGGCGGCGCTGCTAACACGTCTCCTCGAAATGATCTCGACGGGAGGCGTGGGCTCTACCCACATAGTGATCTCGGCGTGGGGTGGGGCTAGCCAAACCCCTACACTACTCTCTACGATAGGGGAGGCAATTGTGAATAAACTTTTCAACAATGACTCCAAGGTGTTCCTTGGGCATGCCATCCCCTTATATAGTGAGGATGGGTGCCAAGTGAACGTGGGAGAGGAAGAACCGTCGCGAGACGTGGTTCGGCCTCCCTTACAAATTCAAAATACAAACATAAAAAGTAAAAATGACGAGGACGGGGCCCAACAACGTTGGCCCAGTCCACGAATCCAAAAATACAAACACACATGAAAATGAGCATAAGTAAAAAGATAAAAGTTCTTACGCGGGGTACTTAAACCCCGGGTGGCGAGCGTCGGCGCGAGCTGCTCGGCGTGGCTGACGACATCCTGTCGCGTCATCCTCGAGATGGTTCTTCGTCATCGTGGCGTCGTCCTCGAGATGGTCCTCCATTAAAAAGGAAGGGCCGTGCGTAGAGATATGGCCCAGAAATGGAAATCACAAAAGTACCTTCGCCTTCCTCTTGGTGTGTCAATCTGGCAAGGCTCGATCTGGCAACTGTCATCAGTGATAGCATGGGTTTCGGCGTCGTCCTTGATGGAGTGGGATCTCCTGCTCCATCAGTGTTGAAACTTGAGGTGTTGTATGGACCAACACTGAAGATCAATCTCCTTCGTTTGGGTGTCTTTGATGATTTAGAGTACCCAACGAATCTTTGGAAAGGTACTCTATTCATCTATGACATTGATGAAAGATTGCCGGCAAAAGTCATGAAGTCAGGCGGTCTCTACAAGCTAGAATTGGATGTTGTGAAGTCCTGTCATCTCTTTGAAGAGAGCAACTGACAAGTCACATAACAGGTATGTAAATCGACATTCATTAGGAGTTTTGAGAAGCCAAAAAGATGAAAGAGGTATGCATTTTTGTGTTAAATCCCTCCTTTATGCAATCTTTCGATCATTACGTAAAATGTCACACATTTTTAATAGGTTTTTGCGTTAATGAGCATAGTATGAAATGTGATCGTTAAATAAAAATAAAATAGAAGGATTTATAAAAGAAAAAGAATAATAAAATAAATAGTATGGATAAAAAGTGTCTTTAAGACAGCCAAGGCGCAGCCAAGCCGAGCGCACCGCAGGCGCCACCCGCAGCTGCAGCCAAGGCCACACCGCAAGCGGCACGCGCAGCAAAAGCCCAGGCTAGGGCTGACCTCAAAACAGCTCAACGGATTCAGATCGGCGTCCAAGGTAAGTAGGAGTTTGTTTTTATTAATTCTAGAGGGAAGCGCAGAATTTATATACCGTTTGCTTATTTTAAAACAGTCCATATGGGATTGCGAAATCCCATTTCTCAGGTGTAATCGGGCTGGGCCGTCAGTCGTGTTTGAGAAATGATCGCGGCCCACCGGGCCGCGATCTTAAATAATCTTCAAACACAATTCAACCGGGGTTCGAGCCGACCTGTCCCGAAGTCCGCGTCGGTTCGGGCTTTATTAAAAGGTGCGTTATAACCTTGATCGTCGATCTTCCTTCGGAAGATCGAACGGTCAACATAGCCATTAAATGTCTTTTCTTTTTCCTTTTTTATTTCAGGTCGTCAGCTCAGCGCGAAGCACCGACGTGGACAAATCCGATGCATCCAACTGGCCTCATGGCTGACGTGGCTCGCCGACGGAGCAGGGGTCTACCGAAGTAAAGGGGTCCATGGCTACGATTTAATCGTAGCCGTTGGACTCTGAATGACGCAGATCTAATGCTCAAGGGGTCTCCGCAGTTTCTTCATCGTCGACCATCATCTTCGCGGGTGGCTATGTCACTCCGGCAACGAGATGTCGGATTTCCGCAGCTCGGTCGTCGGAGATGTCACCGGAATGGTCCCATACCGGTCAGGAAGGTCATCCGACCATTCTTGACCTTTAAAACGGATGTGAATCGCCAAAAAATGGCATCTTTTCATCGCCGAACTTAGAGCTATACAAGTTCGTTTATTGCAAGGTGGAGAGCCAATTTCTCCTTCTCTCCTTCCGGTTCTCTCGGTCTTAGGTAGTGACAGTTCCATGACCAGAAGGGAGGACTGAAGGAAGAAGCCATTCAAGAAAGATCAACAATCTTACCTGAAGAAAAACGCGGCCAGAACTCAGGTCTGAAGCCGTTGGCGACCTCCGTCCTCCGCCAAATCCGGTAAGAATGATATTTTAATTTCTAGCTCAATCAGTATATCATTTAGTGTTAAGAAAGATTGAGGAGTTAGCCTCAATCCACTTCTTGAAATCGAAGAAATCAAATTCGATTTTGAGAAGAAGAATTAAATTTTTTTTAAAACATTCCGTGAGTCATTTCTTCGATTACATTGCGTGCAATCTTTAAATCAAGTTTTCTAAAAATCAATTTAACTACTTTTAACACGATCACAAACATCAAAAGGATTACTAAAAAAATCACGGAATGTATACTTCTTAGTATACATCATATTCTGATAAAACTCATTAAAAAGTATCTCTCCTACTATATAAAAAGAAAGCACAACAATTTTAAATCTCATCTTAGGCATTTAAACAAACACCTAGCGGTGTTTGTTAACTCTCTTGCTCAATAGTTGAATTCGACTCTAACTGCCAATCCCTGCGGAGACGACCTTGCTCATCTCTATACACTTTTGAGTAAGTTTACATATACAAGTTTTTATTTGATCAAAGCGAAAATAACAACGACACAACGTTTTACACCCCATTTTCGCATACATCAGCAACTGAAAATCAAGGTTGTAGCATCACAGATTCTGTCATATGAGTTTTCACACTTTGCATCAGATGGCAAAAGATGCAGCAATCAAAGGTCTGCCAGAAATTGAAGTCTTGGAAGATTGATGTGCATCTTGCATCATTGGCAAGCATGTTCGGGCACCATTTCCAAAGGGGAAGGATCAATTGTCATTGAAGCCTCTGGATATGGCTTATGCTGATATCTGTGGGTCCATGCCACCGACATCACTTGGTGGCAGCCGCTATTTTCTCCTAATCGTGGATGATGTGGGTAGCCATGCTGAAACAAAAGTCAGATGCTTTAGCAGCTTTCAACAGATTCTAAGCACTTGTGGAAACAGAGACGAGTGAAAATATTTAGTGTCTCCGAACGGATTGAGGTGGTGAATTCTGATCTGATCGGAATTCAGCATCTTTCGTGATTCACATGGAATCAAACGACAACTGACAACACCCTACACTCCTCAACAAATGGAGTGATAGAGAGGCGTAACAGGACAGTGATGTCCTTGGTGAGGATGATGCTCACATAGAAAATATGCCGATGCAGTTGTGGGCAGAGACAATGAACACTGCCATCTATGTTCTAAATAGGTCATCCATAAATACTCTTCCTGGAAGACACCATAAGAGGTGGTCAGGTCATAAGCCAAGAATAGATCATTTGAGAATCTTTGGATCACTGATTTATGTTGAGAAAGTCGGTGGACATATGAAGAAGCTGGAAGACAGAAATCAACCAGCATTATTTGTTGGCTATGAGATCACATAGAAGACATATCGATGTTTCTTTCTACAGAATTCTACTATTCAGATCAGAAGAGATGTAATTTTGGAAGAAGAAAAAGAATGGGGCTGGAAGACCAGCCCATGGGTCACCTCGAACACTGAATTGGCAGTCACCACTATTCCATCAGCTGTAGTTGATCAGATTGAAGGAGAAGAAGCATCTCCTATGAATGATGATGTTGAGGAGGAGTCATCTTCATCAAGGTGGAGTCAAATAGCCAAGAGCTTCACCTCAGAGACTCTAATGAGGATGAGATTTTTGGACGAAATCTATGAAGCTGCAACACCAGCAGCATCATCTGAAATTGATGAGAATTGTCTTATGATCAATGAAGAGCCATCAAATTACAGTGAAGCAGCTGCACATGTGAATTGGAAACGTGCCATGGAGGAAGAAATCATGTCAATTGAGAGAAATTCGACCTGGGAAGTGGTGACTCCACCAAATGATTGTAAACCCATTGTCCTTGAGTGGGTGTACAAAGTCAAACGTGATCAGAGTGGCAGGATTATAAGGCATAAAGCTCGACTCGTGGCAAAGGGGTACTCCCAAAGACCTAGAATTGATTATGATGAAGTCTTTGCCCCTATTGCTCGATTTGAGACTATTTGGATGATCATTAGGTTGGCTGCACTAAATGGTTGGCACCTCTATCATTTAGATGTAAAGTTAGCTTTTCTGAATGGAGAAATTCACGAGGAGATTTATGTACGACAACCTGAGGGTTTCACCATAAAAGGGAGAGAAGGTGATGTAATGAAGTTGTGAAAAGCTTTGTATGGGTTAAAGCAAGCGCGAAGAGCATGATATCACAGGTTGGATGTTATTTTGTCCTATTTTGGTTTCTGTAGAAGCAAGCTTGAACATGCCCTGTACGTGAAGCAGAAGACCATAAATAATCTAATTGTGGTTGTGTATGTTGATGATCTGATTGTCACAAGTTATAAGGAAGAAGAAGTGCAGAAGTTCAAGCAGCAGATGAAGGAAGAATTTGAAATGTCTGATCTTGGTCTGCTCTCATCTAACCTTGGAATTGAGGTGAAGCATTCATTGACTACAATTACTCTAATGCAAAGCAGGTATGCTGCTAAACTATTGAATTTTTTCAAGATGGAGGAATGTAATCCCTTCTTGACTCCTATGTATGTTTGCCAGAACTAAAAGGATGAAAAAGAGAAGGAAGTTGATGCAACTCACTTCAGAAAATTGATGGGAAGCCTAAGGTATCTCACTCACACGACCAGATTTAGTGTACAGCGTGGGTGTTCTGAGCAGATTCATGTAGAAACCCACCGCAGTTTATATGCTGGCAGAAAAAGTAATCCTCAGGTATGTTAGAGGGACTCAAAATTTAGGGCTCCTGTATAAGCGAAGTCAAGGAACTGTTCCGTTGACAGGCTACAACAACAGTGATTTTGCTGGAGATACATTTGACTGAAAAAGCACCTCTGGTCAAATATTCTTCTTGGGTTCGATGGCAGTGAGCTGGAGTAGCTCAAAGCATAAAGTTGTAGCTCTTTCTTCATGTGAAGCTAAATACATACATAGCTCTCTCAATTTCAAATTGCCAAGGAATCGGTTGAGCAGACTGCTAGGATAGCTGAGAGGGGAATCATAAAATGCTATGAAGATCATGGTAGACAACAACTCAACAATACACCTGAGCAAAAATCCTCTGCATCATAGTCGGAGCAAGCATATTGATACGAGATTTTATTTTATTAGAGACTATGTGGAAGCATGACACATCAAGGTGAGATTTGTGAGGACTAATGAACAGGTTGCAGATGTCCTCACCAAATCATTGGGAAAGATCAAGTTCCAAGAACTCCGAGATAGAATGGGACTTTAGAAGATCTATCCTGGCATCCAAGATCAAGGAGGAGATTGAGGGTGTATGATCCCGGATGGTCATCAGATCCTTCTCGGTTCGTTGGGGACCCGCGACAGATTGTTCGACAGAATGGGTTATTCGGACTGTGATTGGCCCACTTGGAACGACGTCGGTTACTCTGGAGTTTTTTCTTTCTTTCTCGTAATGGAAATTTATGAGGGTAAAAGCCCCAATTGTTACTACATTTTAGATCCATCCAAGATTCAGTTTTTTTTCTGTTTTTTCTTGTTCATCAGAGTGTCTATCCATTTGTTGATTTCTGAGGAAGCACTGAGATTGATCTGTGAGTTTCAGATCGAATCTCAGCCAACAAGGGAGTGATAGAGAGAGAGAGGGAGAAGGAGAGGCAGCGATCGAGAGAAAGAGAGAGAGGGAGAAGGAGAGGCAGCGATCGAGAGAAAGAGAGAGAGAGGGAGAGGGAGTGATGGGGAGAGAGAGAGAGAGGGAGCGATCGAGAGAGAGGAAGAGGGAGTGATCGATCGAGAGAGGAAGAGGGAGTGATCAAGAGAGAGACAGAGACAGGGAGACATAAATATTTCCGTCACCAAAATGTCATCAGTCTGTTTTCGTCATCCTTTTGTCATTTTTGTCATCCATCATCCGTCACAAATGACGGATGACAAATAACAGATGACTACAAGCTCTCTGTCGCTCCGGACGCTGACGGATGACGTTTTTTGAAAGGATGTTTTTTGAAGACGAAGCGTCATCCATCCTACAGCTCAGAGAGAGAGAGAGAGAGAGAGAGAGCGAGAGCTCATTTATTTTTGGGTTAATAGCACGAAATATCCCAAACTATTTCAAAAATCTGAGAAATTTCCTAAACTTTTTTTTTGGCACGGTATATCCCAAACTCTTATGTCTGTGTCCAAGATCGCCGATAACCTTCCCCTCTCTCTCTGTCTCTGTCTCTGTTCAAGAACGCCTCACTCTCCCGCGCGATTCGATTCAATCGGGTCTCTCTAGGACGCCTCTCTCTCCCTTTCTCTCTCTCTATAGAACGCCTCTCTCTCTCTAGAATGCCTATCTTTCTCTCTCAAGAACATCTCTCTCTCTCCATCTCTCTCTCTAGAATGCCTCTCTCTCTCTTATCGGAAAACACTTGGAAGGTGGAATCCCCATTATGACGTGGAATCCATCGTGGCTGCCAGGTGGATTATGCGAGGTCAAAATCTGGCCAGAAATCCACCTAGCAGCCACAAGGGATTCCACGTCATCACCGGGATACGTCGTCGTCGACTTTGCGAGTTTGGGATATACCTTGCCAAAAAAAAGTTTAGGATATTTCTCAGATGTTTGAAATAGTTTGGGATATTTTGTGCTGTTAACCCTTTATTTTTATGGGCTGCGACAGAAGTTAGGAAGAGAGGGAGAGGGAGCACGCCAGAGAGAGAGAGCTCATTTATTTTTATGGGCTGCCACAGAAGTTAGGAAGAGAGGGAGAGGGAGCACGCCATAGAAAGAGAGAGCTCATTTATTTTTATGGGCTGCCACAGAGAGCTGGAAGAGAGGGAGAGGGGGAGAGAGAGAGAGAGCTCGTTTATATTATGGGCTGCGATAGAGAGAGAGAACTCATTTCCTATTATGGGGTGCGACAGAGAGAAACAGCTCATTCATTTTAATGGGTTACGAGAGAGAGAGAGACATCATTACTTTTATTTGGTGCGTCAGATAGAGAAATAGCTCGTTCATTATTATGTATTGCGAGAGATAGCTCATTCGGAATTATGCCAGGAGACAGAGAGAGCACATTTATTTTTATGGGATGTAGGAGGGAGATATATATAGGGATAATAGCACAGTACATCCCAAACTGTTACGAAAATCTGAGATCTCTACCCTTAACTTTTTTTTTTCGCACCGTATATCCCCAACTCATGATATTGAAAAGTGGCTATCCCGGTGACGTCATGGATCTCCACGTCGCCTGCCAGGTGGAATCATGGCCAGGTGGAATCCACTTGGCTGCCAGGTGGATATCCATGTCATCACCGGGATAGCCACTTTGAGATTAATTAAAGGGAAGGGGGAGAGAGAGAGAGACGCGTTTGAGTGGGAGAAGAGAAGGAAATAGCACGAAGGAGAGTGAAGAATTTGAATGGAAGAAGGCGCTGCCTCGACCTCCTCTCCGACGCGGACGCAGGCGCAGGAAGAAGGCGCCGGAAGATTCCGACCCCCTAACGCTGCTTGAGGGAGCTCGTCGTCTTCCTACTTCTTCCTACTCCTGAGGAGCCCTCTGTTGATGATCTCAGCCATCGTGAGGCGGTGCCCCTTTCAACCCTCCGACAGCGCCGCCCATCTCTAACCCCTCTCGATCTCCTCTCGATCTTAGGTGAGTTCATCAGTCGATTCAGGGCGAAACGTTGGATCCCTCTTCTCGAAATCCCTCCGATTTGGGCTTTTTTTCCCCCGAAATTTACCGATTTCGCTTTGAGATTGAAGAAATTTTGTTTGATATATTCGATTTCCGTCGCGTTCGCGCAGAGATGCTTGGGAATTCGTCTTATTGCCGGAATTTTAACGTTTATTTTTTCCCGGTTTTCTTATTGACGTTTGATCAGGAGTGCTGCCAGTATCATCCGGCGAGTAATGGAGATGGGTGGGTTGAGTTGGGGAGCTCCCCATTTGATTCAGGACATGGAAAGGTAAGGACTTTCCTCACTCAATTTATATTCCATAGTCGAATACTATTTTTCACCCGATTTTTCAAGACTTTAATCTCTGTTGTTATTGAGTTGAATCAAATTTCTTGCTCCGGGAATTTTTTTTTCCATTTATGCCTTTGTTTGACATTAAAAGCCAAAAATCCATTCTTTTTTTGTCACTTTTGCTGAAATTTCTTAATTTTATATTTTGCACACTCAATTCATATTCCATAGTGGAATATTTTTTTTCACCAGAAAATCCATCCCTTTTTTGTCACTTTTGACATTAAAAGCTGAATATTCCAGTCTGGAAGGATTCTTCACTGCCCATGGAATTATTACAAATCATATTGCGAATTGTTTATTTAATTTCTTTAAGATAGGCACTGTTACCTCTGAGTATCGTTCAAATTTCCCTCACAATGTTTTTCCTAAGAATTTCCTTTCATGCGCTCTGATCAAAATTCCTCATTTTTTTGAATTCTTTCATTTGCTTCGCCATTCCTCTTGTTCTTAAAAGTTGATTCAATCCTACTTTAAATTTCAAATGACTTTTGTAAGTTGAGTTTAGGATCTATGTTTCTATTCTGTGTTTAAGCACCGAAAATTTTATGCTTGGATATTCAAGATCCTATTAATATGGTCCATTCATCTCCAACTCCATGCACCATGTCATACTCCGTTTGATCCTGTTTGTATTTGTGCATATAAGTTCTGGATGCTTTTGGAAAATCATTACACCTTACTATTGTCCATTGTTATTTAAAAGGGCTGTTTCTAATAGTGATGGTGATTCTGAATATAATCCATGTGGAGAATACGAAGAATGTGACACGTATTCAAGTGAGCTCAGTGGATACTCAAGTGAGGAATGGAATGATGGATTTACTGACGGCCAGAGAAATAGTGAGTATGCTGATTCGGATGAGGACATCTTAACTGATGATGAGGGGGAGAATAGAAGGAACGTAGACAATGGCGCAACGTATGATCAAAGATGCCCCTTTGAGGATATTAAATTTCGAGTCGGCGAACAATTTGTATCGCCCTCTCAATTTAGGACAGCTGTGAAGAACCATGCTATATGGAATGGGTTCAACATTAAATTTTTGAAGTCTGGTGAGCAAAAAATGGAAGTGATTTGTAACAAAGATTGCCCGTGGAGGATATATGCTAGTTGGGATAGTAGGAAGGAGCACTTTGTTGTCAAGACACTAAATGATAATCATACGTGCAGTAGGGATCCGAGGAATAGACAAGCCGATTACCATTGGATTGCAAACCACTTCTTAGAGCGGTTTCGAATGAATATGAACTGGCAGGTGGTAGATATAATGCGAGAAATAAACGAACAGTTTGGAATCACAGTTTCGAAGCATACTTGTTATAGAGCTAGATATGCCGCGCGCAAGACGCTTCGAGGTTCCTTGATTGACCATTATCACTTGCTTCCTTCTTATATTGCTGAGTTAAAGAAGGTTTACAGCGGTAGTACGTTCGACTTGGTGCTTGAGAGAGAGACTCCGGATTCTTTGGTTAGGTTTAAGAGACTCTATATATGCTTCGATTCACTAGCAAGAGGTTTCCTTGAAGGTTGTAGAAGAGTCATTTGTTTGGATGGATGTTTTTTGAAGACCGAAATGAGAGGTCAATTGCTTTGTGCTGTGGGCAAGGATGGAAATAATCAAATGTACCCTATTGCCTGGGCAGTGGTTGAAGGGGAGAATCAAGCTTCTTGGACTTGGTTTATTCAACTGCTAATGGGAGATTTAGGAATTCAGGTCGGTAATGGTTGGACAATTATGAGCGATCAACAGAAGGTATTTACATAACTCGTGCACAGTATTGTTACATTATAATTCTTTGAAGTCTCATTGCATAATATACAACTAATATTCTGATGGTTTCTCACATTGTGTAGGGGCTCGAGAATGCAGTGGCATATCTGTTACCACATGCGGAGCATAGGAATTGCGCCAGACATGTTTATGCAAATTGGAAGAAGAAGGGACATTCAACTGGGACATTGAGGATGTTATTTTGGAACGCGGTGAAGTGCACGACTCATCAAGATTTCCAACGGATCATGCAACAGATGACCACATTGAAACCACAAGCGGCTCAAGACTTTCGTAATATAGGAGTCAAGAAGTTTTGCAGGGCTTATATCAGTGAGACGCCAAAATGCAAGGTGATTGATAATAATGTTTGTGAGTGCTTCAATAGTTATATCTTACAGTATAGGTCAGAACCTACCATAGACATGCTTGAAGATATTAGAAGTACTATCATGCAGAGGATAGTTAAGAAAAGGGAGGTAGCTTCTGATACAACTGATCAATTATGCCCTCGGATAAGAAAGTTGGTGGAAGGTAACAAATTGAAGTCTAGGACATGTAGCCTTAGACACGCAGGAGAGTTTCAATTCGAAGTCACGGACTTCGGAAACAGATTTGTGGTTGATATACGTTCAAGGTCCTGTAGTTGTAGATATTGGAATATAAGGGGTATTCCATGCTCCCATGCTATTACTTGCATTCACTGGATGAAGCAGGACCCTGTCAGTTTTGTCACTGACTGGTTGAAGAAAGATGTCTACAAGCGAGCATATCGAAATGGTATCCGACCATTAAATGGAAGGAGCTTATGGACCGAAGTTGAAGGGAACTATCTATTCCCTCCTATAGTCAAGAAACAACCTGGAAGGCCCAAGCAAAAGAGAAGAATCGACTCCAGTGAGAAAGTAGTTAATGGTCAACGATTATCCAAGAAAGGTGTGCAGATGACGTGCTCTATTTGCCACCAGGTTGGCCATAATCGGAAGACATGCATGGCCCAAATCGAAAAACATGCACCAAGTTGAGTGGATGCATTGTGGAAGGTATACGCTGGTATTTGCTACTTTTTGTCTAATATTTTCAAATTTTGCATCTCCTTGTTGATCTCTAGAATTTCATCTTCCTCTGTTTCCTTTTTTAGTGCGTGAAGATGAAGGGACGCGTCATTCCGACTTAGCCTTCCATCACATCTTTCCACCTCAACATCAAACTTTCAGCAATGCTGATTTGGCAGGCATGGCCTACACAAATCATGTTTTTAGTACATCACAAAAAACATGATTTGTGTAGGCCATGCCTGCCGAATCAGCATTGCTGAAAGTTTGATGTTGAGGTGGAAAGATGTACTACCTTCCAACATAAATAAATTCCAACTTAGCCTTCCATCACATCTTTCCACCTCAACATCAAACTTTCAGCAATGCTGATTCGGCAGGCATGGCCTACACAAATCATGTTTTTTGTGATGTACTAAAAACACATCTTGTACATATTTAACCACACATCATGTTTTTTGTGATGTACTAAAAACATTCAAATAGTATATCATTTTGCATGTGACCACGTTATACAAGGCAATATGCAGGTTAAATTAGTTCCAAGCCAGGAGCAAATAGAGGATGCTCTAGCCAAGCCCCTCGATAAAGCATGATTCAAGCATGCACTTAAGGGGGTTGTCAAATTACTTAAGAATTTATTTATGTCACGAATTCATTTTTTTACACCAATTTTCTTCTTAAAATAACCAAGACAAGTATAGTCGAAAATTTTTAGGAAGTCTAATTTTTTCGCCGATCCAAGTTTCCTTTAAATCTTACTATCTGTTAGTATTTTTTGATCCAGGAAATTTGCAGACAAGTCATTTTATTCAAATTTTATGAATCTCTACTAAATCCTGCATGTCCACACATTAGCTCAAAGGGAAGGTTCAGGTAGAGATCTTGCAAACTGGGGGCCTTAAAAATCTGTCCCAAGTCAGTCTCTCTCGTCAACATGGTGCAAGTGTGTTAATTAATCAATCGATTAAAATTGCAGAAAGCAAAACCTGACATTTTTAGGGGCCTCTCTCCCTCAGTCATGGCTATTCAACATGACGTGAGGAGGCTGGCAAACCTTTGGCATTATTGTTTGTAGGAATGCTCCTACAAACTTTATTGTTTCCGTGATAGAATTTGAAAAATTGTGAGCTTGCTTTCACCAAAAATATAAAAGAGTGTTGTGGTCTCATTAACAAACTTTAATTCATTGACATCAAAATCTGCTCGTAAACTCACCCTCCAGGAACCTATCTAAAATGCTATTAAATGGAGCCACATATGGGATGAAACAAAGTTTTTTACTGCACTTTCTCAAAATCACCAATCAAACTCTTGGCTACTGTTCTATGTAGCAAGGCCCTTTCTCTTGATCTCTTTCTCTTCTCCCACTCAAACGCGTCTCTCTCTCTCCCCCTTCCCTTTAATTAATCTCAAAGTGGCTATCCCGGTGATGACATGGCTATCCACGTGGCAGCGAGGTGGATTCCACCTGGCCATGATTCCACCTGGCAGGCGACGTGGAGATCCATGACGTCACCGGGATAGCCACTTTTCAATATCATGAGTTGGAGATATACGGTGCTAAAAAAAAAGTTAAGGGTAGATCTCAGATTTTCGTAACAGTTTGGGATGTACCGTGCTATTATCCCCATATATATATATATGTAGACATAAAGAGGGAGTGATATACAGACAGATGAAGGGGCGAGAGAGAGAGAGAGAGAGAGAGAGAGAGAGAGAGGGAGAAAGAGGGAGGGAGAGAGAACAAGGAAGAGAGAGAGGGAGAGTTCATTTGTGTTATTTTTTAATCTTCCGATCGCGACCGATCCAAACGGTCGTCTTGATCGATTGAAAATTTGGTAATCCATATCAATGAATCATGAACCGATAACAAAATTTTTGACCGATCAATATCGATCGAAGACACTGGAACACGATCAGATCAAAATATTCGATTAATCGTGCGCTGGGTATGCACGGTCCCATCGGTCGGATAAAAAAGAATTTAGATGTCATGCAAGTAAGAAACCGATGCAAATAGTTATGAGAATCACATGGGAAGAGTACTCGAATGAGATTATGACAGCGCAGCTGCCGTGCTCAGAGAGGGCTCATCAACAGAGAGGAAGCGAACTAGTTGGTGTAGTTCTTAATCGTCGCCTGAGGCTCACAGTTGACCGCGGCGGGCGACGGCATAGCGGTGGCGCTCGGAGGCACCGGCTTGCCCAGAAGCTCATCAGGAAGTTGAGAAATTCCCTGGAGATAGAACGTGTAGAAGATCTTGAAGGGGAAGATCAACGGCTGCAATTTCACCTGCCCGTAAGCGCCAGCGAAGATGCCCGTCCCTCCGGTGACGGCAAGATAGGAACTCTCGTGAGTCAGATAAGTTCCTTGAACGGAAAGGTGACCGTAATCGCCGAAGTAGAAGCTGTAGATAGCCTCGTATCGATCTCCACTCATCCCAGGAAGATGACGAATTAAGATGCAGATTCCCGCCGTGATCCCAACTCGCTTCTCCAGATTCCCGCTGTACAGCTGCATGTATAATGATTTCGGGTTTGATTTCTTGTTTCGATATTGTGGGGGACTTACCAGAATCTATCTTTTTTTCAACAATACTAAGAATAGTATAACTTCTTGTCCAAGTCCATAACAGTGTCATTTTTTTCCAAATTCCTAGAATTCGATTATCGGACAGTGAAAAGTATATTTCATCGTTACTACTGTGATGATATCTTCACCGAAATCATCAGTATGTTTACCTTGTTGGTGAAGGGGACGAGATCGCCCAGAGCGTTTTCTTTCTTGTTCTGGCTGAGCTTGAGGTAGGCGGGGCTCTGCCGGTCCCTCTCGTTGATCTCGTACACGTGTAGCTCCTGCACCTTACCTTCGTCTGAAGAAGGTAGAAAGTAAGATAGTTTCATGGAATATGGGAGAATTATTGCGGTTTTCTTACTTGATCTGTTAGTAGGCGTTGAGGCCTTGTTGAAGAGGCTGGAAGAGATCATGGTCCTTGGTTTTGCCGCGATGGTTTGTTTCGAGCGGGAGCTGGTGAGCGGAATGTTGGAAAGAGGACTGCGGAAAGTAAGGAATTTCGTGGAGCTGATCTGCTGGGTCGCCGTTTTTGATGAAGAGGAAGAGAGAGAGGTTATCCTGGGAAGAGTGTTGGAGGCCATGGCCGAAGAGAGGATGGGATTACTCTGAAAGGGATGAGTAGAATTGTCGAAGGGGCTCGTTGCTATTTAATGGACCCTAAGGTCAACGAAACGGTGTGTTTACATGGCGACGTTTCTATCTTTTTCACACGTGTTTTTCTTTCTCGAAGGTCAAATGAGGTCGGCGTAGAGGAATCCTCCCTTTTACTCTCGCTGCCGACAACTCGCATGAAAACCTGAGGAACACGAATCGTTAGGCATATCCGGGGCGGGACGGACAGAAACTGGACGGCGCGCCAGACCCCCTCATTTAAGGGCATTTTATATATAATATCTTCTTGTTTGATACTTTAATCTAGTTTTCTTATGACATGCCATATGATTTACTCTAATTTACGCCAGTTAACATCACTAGAAGCTTGAAGTCGTGGTGGCAAATTGATATGAAAGAATAAGTTGAAATTGAAAGTATCATTGGAGGGCCATTAGAAGTCATTTTGAAAATACCGAGGAGTCCGTTCGAGAGTCAGTAAAACCAAGGGGGAGAATGTAGGAATTTAACTTGTGGAACCCCGCCCCAGGTGCTTATTTTAAACCATTTATGGACTTCCAAAGGCAACAAACCTGAGTGGTAGAGTTGGTCGTGCGGTGTGGTGCAAAGATTCGCACTGAGTGTGCAAATTTTCGCATGCACAAACTGGCCTGTGCGATGTGCGGTGCGCATTTGTGCGGAAAAGCGCACCGCACAGCGCACTAAATTCGCACATTTTAAAGCATTCTAAAGATGTTTTTAAATGTGATTTGGAAAATAAAATAACTGTTTAATTCTTAATATAAGTGGTAAAATTACTATGTTTAATTATTAATATAATTAATAATCAAGAATTGAAATTACTATGATGGGGCGGCACCATCAGACAGCGGGCCAGGGCGGTGCCAGAGAAGACGGTGCCGGCGAAGTCGGGGGGTAAAAGGGGGGACGCAGGCGGAGGAGGGGTGGAGAGAAGGCGGCGAGGGGGGAGGGCAGCGGTCGAGCTGCGAGAGCGCGATGAGGGGGGGCACGGCGCTCTCCTGCAGCACGAGGGGCACAGCCAGGTGCTTCCCATGCAGAGCTTCAGCAGCACGGCAGCAGCATTCTCCTTGGCCTTGTTGGAGCCCGTCTCAGCCAGCTCCACGATGAGGGTCACCCCCCACCTGAGCAACCGCCGTCCGCCCCTCCCCGATGGCCAAGTGGTTGGCCAGCAGCACCACCGCCTTGTCGGCCATTCTGCCCTCGAGGTCCAGCAGCCGCACCAGGTGCCCCATCGCGCCCGCCTGCACGATCTGCGCCTTGTTCTTATGCGCAATAGACAGGGCAAACAGCGCCGCAACCGCGTCCTTGCTCCCTCGTAGCGTCGCCTCCCCTCGTAGCAGGTCCAGCGCCTGCACTGCCCCCGCGCTGTGGCCAATACCCCCCGGGAGCTCCTCCATCGCCTCCAGGCTCGCCAGCATTGCAGCGGCGTTCTCCTTGGCCACCGCGCTTTTCGTTAGCAGCACCCCCACCAGCGCCTCCACAGCCCCCGCCTCCGCCACCGCCTTCTTGTTCCTCTCGTCGATCAACATGTTCAGCAGCGCCATCTCCGCGTCCTCCTGTCCGGCACCCCCCGCGCCCAGCAGCGCCACCAGCGGCCCAATGGCACCATACCTTGCGATGGCCACGCGGTTCTCCGCACTATGCCTGGCCAGAAGCCTCAGCTCGCGAGCGGCCGCTGCAGCCCTGTCTTGGTCCTCCTCCCAGCTTCGCAAGTCATCTACCAGCCGCTCTACGCAGAGATCCGTCACCCCACCGCCACATCTTCCCACATTTTGGAGTGCGGGGTCGAGGACGGCGTCCGCTCCTCGAACCCCACAGTCCACCAACCCTCTCATCGCACCAGGGGGGGCGCGGGGACGGGTAGGGGCACCTTCAAAAATCCGCACATCCGCACAAAACCGCACCGCACCGACCCTTGCGCGGTGTGCGGCGCGGTGTGCGAATATTGTCTGCGGTTCATCACACAACCGCACTACACAACCGCACGAGCGCAAACTGCTCGCACGGTTTGGACCATCCCTACTGAGTGGGGACTATGTGTTTGTATGTTTGGGCCTTTGTTTAGCCCTATATGTTTGTGTATGTGTGGCTATGTGGGCTTGTGTGTGGGCCTCTCCTTTCTAGAGGGGTCCATTGTACCCAAGATGTGGGCACTCTCCCTTTACTTCTAATAGAGGCGTGCTGTCGTTGCTGCTTGGCTCTGTTGCCTCTAGTGCATCCAATGCCGCTGTTCATGCTTGACGTCGTTCGTTCATCTCAGCCTGCCGCCACTGGACTCGCCACCTTCTCGTGCCAACCTGCCCACTGCCAAACCGCATATAGAGCCGTCGCCGAGCTGCCGAATGCTGCCTTGTCTTGCCGCGCTGCAAGATGCCGCCTCACCATGTTGCCGAACACCGCCTCCCCTCGTCACGCCCCAAGACACTGTGTCGCACTCACTGTGTCGTTGGACGCAGCCTCACCTTGGTGCACTGCAGACGCCGCCTTGCCTCGTCGTGCTGCGGATGCCGCCTCACTGTTGAAGCCGACATCAAGGATGCCACGTCATCGTCATCATTACAGTCAGCATCAGCCTCGCCGCCCGATGAAATCTCCCCGTCGCCGTCGTCTGCACCAAAGATATCACAGGGTCCCAAGACAAAGCAACGGCTCACCAGCTGTCAAACCAAACCAGCGGTTTCCAAAACCTCTGGGTGGTCTTCCGCGGCCTATAATTAGAGGCCAATGTATCTCTATCACTCACTCTCGATCTATTCTACTTCTCTTTATTTTCATTTTATCTTCACATGTCTTCTTCTCAGTTATTCTCTCTCTCAGTGTGTTCTCTCGAAGAACTTAGCCTCATCTTCTCGATCCTTCTTCAAGAGCCAACTTTCAACACTCGCCTCATCATGTCACTGGACGGCATCTCGGCCTTGTCGCACTGCCGGTTGCTACGTCATCCTCACCACATCATCTGGCACCCCTCGTCGCCCTCATTGTGGTGCCAGACACCCGTCTCGCCGGTGTCGTTGCGTTGCCACCACCACCACGCCGCTCACCTTGCCATGCCATGGCCACCTGTGGCCACGCTGCACCGCTGCCGTTGTCGCCTTTGTCACCGCCACATAAGCATCTTCTCCACCATGACCGCTACTGACCGCGACGAACCAAATCGTCGCATGACAAGAGAGGCAATGAGATTTCCCTCTCAGAACCCCAACCCGCGACCCCGGTAGCCAACCCCGTCCTACCGCATGTCGAGGCTACGCGGATTACACCCGACGACACGGGTGCTCCTGGCACATCGGGCCCACTGGAATTTCTCGGTGCGCCACGCGAGCCGGAGCACTCTCCACGCGGCTCACCGCGATTCCTCGACGATGCCTCGCCGAGTGATTACGAGGATAGGGCTACGGTAGATCGACGCCCACACGGAAAATCTCTCGTTGTCGAATACACCCCCGAGCGACCCCCACACGGGGTCGAGGACGACGACGAGGAGGAGCCTCTCGTCAGTACCCGCCAAGAGAAGAACTTCCGGACGACCAAGGAGCTTACTTCCGCGCCATGGCTGCTAGGATGGAACGCATGGAGCGCATGTTCGCCGACCAACAGGCGTCAGAGCACGGAGTTGAGGTGGGACCGGCCGCCCGAGGGCGACCTCGCCACGCATTAGGGGTTGTTCGACAAGGACCCCAAGGCCGACGTATCCACGACCTCAATACCGATTAAGAGGTTTTTGACCATCGATCAGACGGCGCCCCTCCGCAGGGACGCCTAGTTAGTGAACCAACGCGAGAGCCCAAGGATATCCGCGCTTGGGATATGCAGCACTCGCGGGACGACTTTGCCCACGGGTACGACGTGGACCGACCAGTTCGCCCGGACCCTTACGCTTGTCAGTATGAACGAGATGTGGGCCATGACTACCCGGTCCAACGATATGACCCCATCTCGCCCCGAGATCCACGGATTGTTGACCCACCAGCGCGCTGTGACGACTATTTCCGGCCGCCTCCACCACGATACTATGGGGTTGACGACGTCCCCCTACCTCCACATCGCAGGATGCACATCGACCGCGCACCTCGGGACGGTCCTCCCCACCTTTGGGATGACCGCGGTCACGAGCCGATCCCGCCCCGTCGTCACTTGGACCTGCAACGAGGAGACTATGCCGTGCCCGAGTGGCACTTTGACGACGATGAACGTCGGCGAGAGGAGCACCGTGCGCGCATCCAGAGAAGCGTGTGCGCCGACATTGCCATCTTTGAGGGCTCTCGGAAGCCCAAAGAGTTCATCGACTGGGAGTCGAACATGAACTCATACTTCAGGTGGTATCGCATGGATGACAACCTATGTGTCGAGTACGCGGAGACACGACTTGGCGGACAGGCCAAGATCTTTTGGGAGAACGAGCGAGTCGCCGCCGAGCGACGAGGACGACCCATCACGTCCTGGGTGGAAATGGCGCAGAAGCTAAGGAGCAAGTACATTCCTCTGCAGTACCAGATGTCCGTCTTCCTCTCGTGGCTCGACCTCAAGCAGGGTCGACTCGCGGTGACAGAGTACATCGAGGCTTTCGAGGAATGTCGGATGCGCTGCCGCTTCGTGGAGGACCCACGAATCATCATTGGACTCTTCACCCACGGCCTCCGGCCGGCCTTGCGCAGCAAGGTCCTCAAGTGCCAACCCGCCGAAGTCGACGCGGCATATCACTTAGTGGAGCACATGGATCCACCCGTCGACGACACCCCGGCACCTAGCGCGAACACCGTGCCACGGACCCCACCCGTTCGGACAGTACCCGCTCGTACCACACCACCCGCGACCACACGGGTCACCCCGACCACCGGGGGGCAAGGGACCGCCCCCGCCACTTCTGTGGGGTCCAGCCAACTAGCTCGGGCCGTCGCTAGCGACTTACCGGCCCAGAGCGCCGCCACAAGCCAAGCACACATAACGTGCTACAAGTGCCAAGGACGAGGGCACCGGGCCAACCTATGCCCCTCAGCACTTTTGATCAACGTCGGCGATGTCGAGCAGGATCATATTGATGGAGCGGACATACCGCAGGAGGACCACTACCACGGAGACGAGGAGTATGCCCTCGAGTATGAGGAGCCCGATGTTCAGATCGGATATATACAGATCATCGAGGCACGAGGGACCCCCTCCGTGGCATCCAATGTGTCCACCCGGCCGTTGGCCAACATCGTCGTCGACACGCCCGGCCCTAGCAGAGCTCGACCATCTCCGCGGGTTACCACTCCCGCTAGGACACCCCCAGTTGCCCCACCGCCGACACCGTTCGTTGATGCGGCCCTCCGCACCTCGATCTTCTATATGTACGTCAAGATCAATGGCAAGGCGTGCAAAGTGATCATAGATAGTGGCAGTTGCATCAATGCCATCTCAGACACGATGGTCACCGGACTAGGGTTGGCAGCGATAGAGCACCCCACGCCATATGATGTCTCATGGATCGACGCTTCTTCACTACCCGTGAAGCGTCAATGCCACGTCCCGTTGAAGGTGAGCACTTATGCCGAGGACGTCCTCTGCGATGTACTTCCCATGAAAGTGGGGAGCATCATCCTAGGCTGCCCATGGTTGTATGACCACGATGCCACCTTGGCCGGACGTGCGAACACCTGTTCGTTCATGTACCAGGAACGACGGGTTACATGGCACCCATATGCCATGAAGCCAGCGAACAAGCCGGCCACGACCAAACCCGTAGGGTTGATGGTCGTTCGAGGACCCTTGTTCACCCGTGACCTGGGTCACGAGGGTGACGACACGCCCTTGTGTCTCGCCGTTACCCTTGACGTCCTCGCCGACCCTCCAGTTGCCCCTCGTTCACCTGAGGTCGAGGCTCTCATATCGGAGTTCGGAGATATCTTCCCGGACGAGCTACCAGGTGGATTGCCCCCAATGCGGAACATACAGCACACAATCGACCTAGTACCTGGTGCATCGCTACCGAACTTACCGCATTATCGGATGGAGCCGCCGAAGTATGAGGAACTACTAGGCAGGTCAGGAAGCTCTTAGAGAAGGGCCTTATTCAGGAGAGCCTTAGCCCATGCGCGGTTCTGGCCCTCTTAGCTCCGAAGAAGGATGGCACGTGGCGCATGTGCTGCGATAGTCGTGCCATCAACAAGATAACGGTCAAGTACCGTTTTCCCATTCCACGAGTCCAGGACTTATTCGACATGATGGCAGGATCTACTATCTTCTTCAAGATGGATTTGATGAGCGGATACCATCAGGTTCGGATTCGTCCCGTCGACGAATGGAAGACCGCCTTTAAGATAAAGGATGGTTTATATGAGTGAGAGTCATGCCACTCGGCCTCTCCAACGCGCCTAGTACTTTCCGGCGCCTCATGAATGAGGTACTACGCGCGTTCATAGGGAAGTTTGTAGCCATCTACTTTGACGACATCCTCATCTATAGTCAATCGAAAGACGAGCACCTTCACCATCTCCGGCAGGTTTGCACAGTCCTGCGGCGCGAGCAGCTCTACGCTCACCCAAAGAAGTGCAGCATCCTCACCTCGGAGGTTGCCTTCCTCGGCTTTATCGTCTCTGCTCAGGGCGTTGCTGCTGACCTGGAGAAGGTCCGGGCCATCACGTCATGGCCAAAACCGGCCAATATGCACAACGTTAGGAGTTTCATAGGTCTTGCGACCTTCTATAGGCGATTCATACAGAACTTTTAGTTCCGTCATGGCACCCATCACCGACTGCCTCAAGGAGGAGTCGTTCACTTGGACATCGGCAGCAGAACGAGCTTTCCAGCAGATAAAGCTCATGATGACACATGCGCTGGTACTACACCTTCCCGACTTCGGGAAGGTATTCGAGGTCACATGTGATGCCTCTGGCATCAGGATCGGAGGCGTCCTCAGCCAAGAGGGTCGCCCAGTCGAGTTCTTCAGCGAAAAGCTGAATGACGCCAAGCTGCATTACTCCACATATGACAAGGAGTTCTACGCCGTCATACAGGCCTTACGGCATTGGCGGCACTACCTCCTATCTTCGGAGTTCGTCCTCTTTTTGGACCATGAGGCGCTGAAGTATCTGCAATCACAGCAGAAACTGAGCGACCGACACGCCAGGTGGGTCGAGTACCTACAGGACTACACGTTCGTTATCAAGTACAAGAAGGGCAAGGATAACGTCGTCGCCGACGCCCTTAGCAGGAGAGCCCACGTGCTGAACGGCATGAAGGTGACAGTCCTAGGGTTTGAGACTGTCCGAGACGGGTACGACAACTGCCCCAATTTCAGCTCTATCATTGCCGAGGTTCGACGAGGCCCGTCCCAGGACTATAGGGACTACTTCATCACTGATGGATATCTGTTCTATAAGAACAGATTATGCATGCCACGCACGTCACTGCGTGACTTCCTCACTTGGGAGTGTCTCGCCGGGGGACTTAGCGGCCATTTTGGCCGCGACAAGATGATAGCGGCCATAGAATACCAGTTCTACTGGCCTTCTCTGAAGCGCGATGTCGGCAACATAGTTACCCAATGCCGCGTATGTGCCTTGGCCAAGCAGGTCAAGAAGTTACTTATATTAGAATACGCCCTTATAAAATTATTTCTATTTTGATTTAATGTCATGCACTTTCTCTGCAATTTCAATTCAATCAACTCCTTTCTCAGCCCTCTTCCAATGAATGAATATCCTTTACAACACACCGTTCTAAAAATATTATTAATGTTTTCACTCTGACAGTTAAAAACTCTGCATTTCTTAATCGCTCGAAGCAAGCGATAACCTCCTCTTATTTCAATCGCTCGGAGGTTGATGTGATTCATTGTAAAAAATGATATGTTCATGGTTTTGTTTTTAAATATTTTTTTTTTTTACCTCGGCATGTCGGGGTATGAGGATTTTTTCCCCTAAAGAGAGCCAAGAGTTATAGGTGTATTTTTTTGCGCCGGATTGTATACCCCACTACCAACGCCCAAGCGTCCGTGGTATGACGTGAGCATGGATTTCATCTTGGGATTGCCTCGCACCGCGAGGCACCACGACTCCATCATGGTAGTCATGGGCAGGTTTTCGAAGATGGCCCACTTCGTGCCTTGCGCGAAGACTTCGGACGCCGTGAAGGTTGCTCAGCTCTTCTTCCGGGAGATTGTGCACCTTCACGGCCTGCCATCCTTGATCGTGTCCGATCGTGACGTACACTTCACAAGCTACTTTTGGAGGACCTTGTGGAGCCTTTTGGGCACAAAGCTCAAATTTTTTACTGCCTACCATCCGCAGACCGACGGTCAAACGGAGGTAGTCAATCGGAGTTTGGGCAACCTACTCCGTTCCCTAGTTGGCGAACATCTCGCGTCATGGGATCTTATCATACCACGCGCTGAGTTTGCATACAACTCCTCGGTGAACCGTACCACCGGGTTGAGCCCATTCGAGATCGCCAACAGCCAGGCACCACGTCGACCACTAGACCTAGCTCCTATTGGTCCGCATGTTAGGGTTTCCAAAGACGGTCTTGCATTTGCCCAGCATATTTCTGCATTACATCATCGCATTCATGATAGGATCATGCAGAAAAATGCATTGTACAAGCAAGCCGCCGACTTGCATCGCCGACCCATAGAATTTGACGTGGGAGACTTAGTGATGGTTAGACTTAGGCCAGAGAGGTACTCTCCCGGGACGACTACGAAGCTGCATACTCGTAGTGCCGGCACGTTCACGATCCTCCAAAGAGTGGGCGACAACGCGTATGTCGTCGAGATTCACCCCACTTGGGGAATAGGCTCAACATTCAATGTGGCGGACCTAGCTCCGTATCAGGCCCCTTCTCACCCCCCAGACCCAGCCTCTCTAGACCCCATCAGCGTGAGTGAGTTCTTCGCGACCACTCCCCCGATTGTTTCACCCGATAGGCACGAGGCAATCGGTTGTGTACTACAGGAGGTAATTGACCACGCAGATGAGGGGATATCGAGGAGGTTCCTGGTGCGCTGGGCGGGGCGGACTTGCGCAGACGACACTTGGATTACGGAGCAGGAGCTCCAGCGCCTTCGGCCAGATCTTCTTCACCCGCTGCCGTTCATCCACCCTGACTCGCCGGAGTTGAGTCCTTCCCACCCCGGGATGGTTGATGGCGCGGCATCACCCGACACCGCAGAGCCATCACGCGAGGAGTCAACACCGTCATCAACCCCGCCACTGACACGTGTCCAGCCAACACGACGAGCCGCTGCATCGACGCGCGACCCCATGTTCAGATACTCGGCATGACGACGCGCCACCCCATCGTCGGAGCATCCTACTTATCTGTTTTTATATATATTTAATTTCCTTTCGTCGCTCTTTGTCTTTCATGTTTGTCGTTGTAGTGAGGGGAAGAGCCCATATGAGGACATCTTCCCCTCCCACAAACCTTGATAGGCCTGACAAGCCCTTATTATCCTCTCATTTTCCCTTTCTTTTTGTTGCTTATGGGGGCCCATTTTCATCCATCCTATATAAGGAGGGAGGGGTGCCCCAAACACTTTACTCTTGAATTTATGAAATTATAACATATTGAGAAGTTGAAGAATCACGTACGTGAGAAGAGGAAGAAGAAGAAGAAGAAGAAGAAGAAGGAAGAGGAAGAAGGAGAGGAGGTAGAAGAGGGGAAGGGAGAAAAGAGGAGAGCTCCGCCGCACCGCCGCCCTCTTGCCGGATCTCCGTCGTGCCGCCGCCCCGCTGCGCCGACGCCGCCCCTGCCGGAGCTCCGTCGCGTCGCTGACTCTCCTCCAGAACCCAACTACGCCGCCATCCTCCCGCCATCACCGACCGCTCCTGCTGCCGCCCGAAGAGCCTTCCACCGCCGTTACCGCTCCCGCTATCCTTTGCCGACTCCACGCTGTCGTTCAGTATCGCGCACCTCCGTCACCTTTTCTGCCGCCCACCAACGCTCCTCGGACGCTGCCATCGACCTGCCGAGCGCTGCGCTTCGCCAGCACAAGCTGCAAACCGCCGCGCGCCCCCGCGCTGTGGACGACGCCTCCGGCTCGCGCAGGTCAACCGTCGACGCTCGCGCTCGTGCTGCTGACCGCGCCTACCTGCTCGCGCAGACCATCCGCCGCCGCACGCCCCCACGCATCAGTCAGCACCTGCCCGCATCGCCCACCCGCAACTACTTCGCGCGGTGCTCAAACCCCTCAGTGTCGGAGCCTCGCCCTGCGGCACACCGCTAGTACCTAGCCGCGCCCACCTAGTTCCTCACGCCGCCTGCGTCGTCTCAGATCCGGGTGTCGTAGCCTGTGCCGTGCCCGTCACCAGAATACGCTCGGACTATGCCCATCACTGCTCCTGCTGTCGACCCTAGTGCTGCGCGGCGACCACGCCCCGCACCGCTCCTTCACGCTGCCACCTAGTCGTGCCACCGCTGCAACTTCCCCTCCGTGCCACTCCATCCCCACGCCCTCGGTCTTACGGCTCCTCGAACTCCTGTGTTATGATATTGATATTGCGGTTGCTGGACGCGACAAAGGTACTCCTCCACCCTGCTCTTTACGTCTCTTACTTTCTTCAGTGCTCTTTCGTATTGCCTCCTCCACGCTCGGGTTAGATAGGTGAGAGCGAGACAGGTTGAGAAAACGACGCATCTTGCGAGAGTCTTACCTGCCCGGTACGAGTAGGGTTCTCCCGACGCATGTGAGCATTTCAGCGGGGTTTCCTCGTTCGGCGACGTACTCGCCCTCGACCCTCTCGGGCGAGGTTCGGGATGTCCGTTTGACCTCACCCATAGCGACACCGTCATTCTCTGGAACGGCAACACTGCTCTTCGGCGCACGCACGTACTACACGTAGGTTTTCTCGCATTCATGTCATCATCCTTACCTGTCCACTAGCATTCTCGGACGACACTGCCCGTCGACGTCCGATTGAGATCCAGATTCGATACCCTCAGTGTCGACCGGACGACGTCTTGACGACGTCCAGCATCAGAGAAGGTTTTTCATTGATTGATTTTCACATGTCTTGATCGTAGTAAGACATTCTTCCATTTCAAGAAACAAGAGTGACCCCGACCTGATATGGGAAATAAAGCAACTAAAATGGAAAGAACCACTGATATTTGCAGCATATCAGTAATTCTTCATTATAAACTTCACAATCAAGTGACCATGAATTAATATTGTATTCAATGAACTTATGTAATATATATTCGTGTGATTTGTCTTTAAGGTCACATATTAGCCATCAAACTATTATGCTAATGAGAACACAACTTAGATATGACTCCCAAAAAATAAATGTGATAGCGAACAAGACAAGATTACAAGTCACATGAGGAATCAAACATGTCTCTAGTGACCAAGAGCTCCCCAAAAGAGGAGAGAATGTTTTCCATTGATTGATTTTCACATGTCTTGATCATAGTAAGACATTCTGATGGCGCAGCCCCGGCGACAGCCCCGGACACGCCTTCGGAGTCGTCACTGTCGCCCCCGACAGCACCAGCTCCAGCCCCAGATACGTCTTCGGAGACGTCAGCACCGCCCTCGACAGCACCGGCTGTTCACGTTCAGCCCGCTCGGCAAGCCAAGGCAACGGTACGCACGCCCGGATTCAAGTATTCCGGGTAATGGACATCGTATCGCTATCTTTACGTCTTTTCTTTACTCGTCGTTTGCTTTAGTCTTCAACATTCGTCGTTTTAAACTCGTCATGCTCACATGTACGGCGAGAGGATACTCCTGTCTGGGTCCCCTCTCCCTTCCCTCTCGTTCAGTCTCTTCTTCCTTGTTGTTCCATCTCCTTGGTCCTAGGTCATAGGGTTTCCCTTTATGATTGGCCTTGGGTTTTCTTTTCTTCTTTTGGAGTAAGCAGGTCACCCCACTTCCCCGCCTATATAAGGGAAGAGGGTTGCCCTAAACCAGACTACAATGTTTTTTTTTATGAAAGAAAGTTTCCCCTCGTTGGGTTTGAGAAAAAAGAAGCTGTAAGCAAACGGAGGCAGACAGGAAGGGTGGAAGAAGAACCCCTCCCGGCCATCGAGCATCGGCGGTCCTCGCGCCTGCCCCGGGTGCTCCTGCGCTGTGCGAGCCCGCCGTTCTCACGCCTGCGTGACCGCGCGAACTCTTGCGCTGCGGCGCGTTCCCACGCCGCTAGCGCGCAACCGTTCCACAGGAGGCCGCCCGCGTACTCTGCTGGATCCTTCTGTTGAAAGAGCCGCGCCCCGAGTTGTGCTGGCTCCAAGCGCCTCCTCCCCTCGCCTGGAAGCTCCTTTGCAACCACCCCGGCGCCGCCGATTGCACCACCGGCTTGCGAGCTCTCCTCGACTGCTCCCTCGCCCACCGCGACCAGTTCACACTGAGAGCACTGTGCCTGCACCCTGCAGCCCTTGACGGCGCCGATTCTCACTGCCCACTGCGCCACTGCTCAGGGTCACTGCCGTGCACCAGTCGGTGGAGTCGTCACCACTGTCGAGCTCCCGCGGCGCAGCGACTACAGTTACACCCTGCCAACTTCTCCGCCGTCACTCACGGGGCGTACCGGCCTTCCGCTGCAAGTCCCCTCGCGCGGCATGCTCCTCTCACCTGCTCCGATCGGTCCTCACTCACTGTCGTGGTCTCGTGTTGGCACACCCTAGCCGGAGCCCCCGATCAGTCCCGGCACCTCGCGGCTTCCCTAGCCGTCTCCTAAGGTGCAGTCAACCCGTAGGCCCTACCGACGGAACGGTTCAGAGGTTTCCCGCCGCGACGCCCACCTCTCGCTTGCGACAGGGGCCCACTGAGCTCTCTTCCCGCCAGCGACGACGAGGTACGCCGCACTACTCCGTCTCTTATTTCTTGCAGTACACTTTGGTTTGCCTCCACCGCGCTCGGGTTAAACGTAGGGAGCGAGACAGACTGAGTGAAAACGGACGCCTCTCGAGTGTCTCTCCTGGTTTGGGAACGAGTCGGTTTGCCCGCCCTGTGCGAGCAACCTCCGACGGAACGCATCCCGTTCGGCGTCGTAGCAGCCTCGTCCATCTAGACGAGGGTCGGAAGGTCCCCTACCCGTCTCGGGGCGACCCCGTCAACCCCCCCCATCGTCGGCCCCTCTCTGTTCGTCGGCAGCTGCACGTATTACACCCCCGCCTGATCCTTCCATCATAGGTCATCCTCGTAGGAGACCCGTGCCCGACGAACCCTCGGGTACTCGTCACGCACCGACGCGCCCTCGACACCGAGTACGAACCCTTGGTGACGGCAGGACTTCCTCTCGGACGTGGTCCTACATCACATTCTTCCGTTTCAAGAAACAAGAGTGACCCAAACCTGATATGGGAAATAAAGCAACTAAAATGGAAAGAACCACTGATATTTCCAGCATATCAGTAATTCTTCATTATAAACTTCACAATCAAGTAACCATGAATTAATATTGTATTCAATGAACTTAAGTAATATATATTCATGTGATTTGTCTTGAAGGTCACATATTATCCATCAAACTATTATGCTAATGATAACACGACTTAGATATGACTCCCAAAAACCAAATGTGATAGCGAACCAGACAAGATTACAAGTCACATTAGGAATCAAACATGTCTCTAGTGACCAAGAGCTCCCCAAAAGAGGAGAGAAGGTTTTTCATTGATTGATTTTCACATGTCTTGATCATAGTAAGACATTCTTCTGTTTCAAGAAACAAGAGTGACCCAAACCTGATATGGGAAATAAAGCAACTAAAATGGAAAGAACCACTGATATTTCCAGCATATCAGTAATTCTTCATTATAAACTTCACAATCAAGTAACCATGAATTAATATTGTATTCAATAAACTTATGTAATATATATTCGTGTGATTTGGCTTGAAGGTCACATATTATCTATCAAACTATTATGCTAATGAGAACACAACTTAGATGTGACTCCCAAAAAATAAATGTGATAGCGAACCAGACAAGATTACAAGTCACATGAGGAATCAAACATGTCTCTAGTGACCAAGAGCTCCCCAAAAGAGGAGAGAATGTTTTCCATTGATTGATTTTCACATGTCTTGATCATAGTAAGACATTCTTCTGTTTCAAGAAACAAGAGTGACCCAAACCTGATATGGGAAATAAAGCAACTAAAATGGAAAGAACCACTGATATTTGCAGCATATCGGTAATTCTTCATTATAAACTTCACAATCAAGTAACCATGAATTAATATTGTATTCAATGAACTTAAGTAATATATATTCTTGTGATTTGGCTTGAAGGTCACATATCCTAAGTCTCCAAGTGGGCCCTTATCTGAAGACAACCTTGGCTTTTTAGAGAATCCCGCTCCTGTGTCGTAGGACTTGTAGCTCGGCAGTCCACCGGGGGGGTTTGTTTATCCTTCCAGTTTCGAGTGTCTTCTTGGATAGTTATAGCGTCCCATAGGCGCGAGAATTATCCATATAGTTTAGGGACGGGGACGGGACGGGACGAGGACGGTTCGGGACAAATTTTGTCCTATCAAAAGTCCTACGTTAGTGTTAGGATGAAGGACGGGATGATTTTTTGTCCCGCGACAGAAAAACCGTCCCGTCTAGTAATGGCGGGACGGGTTTTCGTCCCGTCCCCGCACAAAATCGTCCCGTCCTTCGTCACAGGCAAAAAAATATATCGCGGGAAAAATGATAAATCACCCGGCGGGACCAGATTTGGAGCCCTAGATCTCCAATCTCCGATCTCCGCTCTCCACTCTCCACTCTCCCGCGCCCGACAGATTTAGGTCATCCGCTGGAAGGCTGTAACTCTGAAGGAAGGAGGAAGCACTCTCGAGGCTGAACTCGGGAACTATCACCCGTCGTCTTATTCTGAAACGTGAAGCCTCCCAACAGGCGCAGGGCGCTCTTCCGCCGCTTCTTTGACGTCAAGGTATGTTCTCATCTCTTTCTCTTTTAATGGCTTTATTATAATGTCGTTGTGTTGCATCCCATTTTTCTTAGCTTGATTGATGTCATTTCTTTGCACCATTAAGTGCATTTGTGTTGTGAACTTGTGATAATCGCCTATGTGCTGTGCGTAACGCCTTTCTGTTGTGTAACGCATTGGTTTTCCAGATGTCGTGCTCACAGTTAGCAAATCCATTTTTCTCCTGCGTTGGCCAGAAAAATGGGTCTGGAAAGCTTAGAACGGTTGTGTAACGCACTCGTTTTCCATTTGATAGACCCCTATTTCCTTAATAGCTAATTAATTATTTGAGGGGATGGTTGTGCATGATGGGGGCTTTCTTACATGCCAACGGTGAGGTATCGCTTAATTCCGACTCGTAGAATAAAAGATTTCTTGATTTCTCCAATTCAATTTCCATGTAAGGTTCTAGGAAATACCCCTTATCCACTGAATCTATCTCCCTTCTAAATCCATTGAATCGATCTTCCGACTTTATCTCCTATCAAACTCTATTGAATCTATCTCTGGACCAGTCTTCTTCCAAAGTTTACTCAATCCGTCTCCTATTCCTCACCATACAATAACTACCGCCATGACCAGGATACAGCTGCGCCCATGGAAATTGAATTTTATTTCCCCTCATATGTACTCCGTTAAGGAGTCATCCTCAATATGCATGCATCATTATGAATTTTAGCCGTTGTTTATGATTGACTTTTCTGTACACACCAATTTATAGACTCCTTAACATTCAGCTATGAGACTGTCTATAATAAGCATCGTTACTTTGCTGAGCCAAACGACAACGAGGAGAGAAAAATAACAGCTTTTCTTCTACGGTCATCAGCTCCGTCCCACTATCTTTGCTGCTGTTGTAAGTGTCTGTGATCTTGTCCATGACCACTCTTTTTTCCCCTTGTCCATATCTGATCCCAGTTGAACAGATTTCCTATAGTGGATAATAAAAAAATTGGGAAGTTGAAGAGTATTTTAAACTTCATTTAAATATCCTAAATCTGATTTTTACAACCCTAAGTCCCATACAGTCTAGAGATCTTCGTATCCTTACTCCTCCTCTGGATAAGATTTAATTATGTTGTGTAAAAATCCTTTTCCAATATTGGTCTGCTCAGGTAGATATGTCTTATGCGGAGATCGATCGTAGGGGTAGAGGAGTGTTTAATCATTGCGATACGAAATTACTCTCTTCTCACTAATTCCCAAGTCTGGTATATACTACAGAAATCTTTTTTTAATCCCTATAAAATCTTGAAATGAATGCTCCGTAGTATTTGTGATGGATCCCTTTGTCTTCAACAGTCTATCTTGTCTCTCCTCCTCCATCGCATCCCTCTCTTTCTTCATCATTCTATCTTCTCTCTCTTATTTCTATATCTCCCTCTTCTCTCTAGATTGACCCATCCTAGCCTCGGCTTCCTCCGTAGAAAGCCCCCCTGGAAGTTCTTAGTCGCTCCAAAACTTCCTCCAAACGGAAGGCTCTATTGCTCATCAGATTCACCAAAACTAATCAGTTTTACTCCAACAATTCATCCAATGGAAGGCTCCCATGCTCATCAGATTCACCAAAACTGGTCAGTTTTACTCCAACAATTCATTTGATGGAATCTTTAGCAGAAGGCATCCAGTCTCGCCACACGATTGACGGCCGATGTTTTAACACTTGCTCCCCATTTGTGGGACGAGTACTTTGCAGGTACACTGGAGTCGCGGGCTAGACCAACAGCTATGCCACAATCATCATTGACACCCCAGCACCACGCCAAGTCATGCGAGGATACCCTGCATCGTAGTCGATCCGCGCCGTAGTGTTTGTCTGCTCCTCCAACGCCTGGCCTATCATCACCCAAATGAAGACGTCATCGACATTACCTCGGATTCGGACTCCGACACCCCAAAGCCTTCCTCGAAGCCACCACCGGCTGAAATTTTCCTTCCGTCCCCAATGTCCTGCTTCCGCATGGCACGCACCGACAGCACGCCCTTATCATTGAAAGTTCACATCGCATTCTCTCCCGTCTGCGTCCTTTCATTTTCGGGGTTCCAGATCCCCCCCAAAAGGTACCAGAAAATTGTTTCTCGGATACAGCTTTTTGGGAAGCCCATAACTTTTCTCAAGAGATGATTGCCATTGTACGAGTTATGGTAGCCCAACATTTTCGCGACCACCATGTCATCACCAGTGCTCATACAACTACAGTCCCCTTGGCGGATAGCGGTGGCAATGGGTGACTAGTCAAGTAACGACCATGCCATGTTCAAAACCAAGCTTAGTTGTTTAAAACTTTTAAGACTACTATTTCTTTAAATATCTCCAGTAATGGGGAAGAACACAGTTGTTGTTGAAGTGAAAGTGTTTTCCTATGTCTAGTGTTCTCCTCTCCTTATCTAGCGTTCTCTCTTCTCTCTATCTTTATCTTTAGCGTTTTAAATGGAGTTACCTATTGGGACAAGGATATAATGATTATTTTTTACTAATGTTTTTACTCCTTTACTGCGTTTGATGGATAGCGACGGTATGAATTATTTACGCCGATATATTATTCGACTTTATGGATTGCGGAGTTTGATTTTGGTTATGGAATTCCAGGGATTTTTGTAAATGTTCATTAAGCAACCATGGTAATGGAAAATTTATTTATGTATGAGGAAAATATCTGCAAGTTTTTATGTGATTGCAAATATTTACTGAATTTCCTGGTCGACCGAATTTACTCGTTACTGTAACTCACACGTACTTTATAAATGATTGCGTCTTATTAATTGCCCAGGTAGAGGAATGGAATCCACTTTTGCTACTAACCCAAAATCGACGGCTAAGGCTACGCCGTCGATGTCCGCAGATTGCATCGCAATCGAGGTTGATGATAACCTATCAACTCGTAGCGGCCAACGTAATCGGTCAAAAGTTTTAGATCATTTTTTTGAAGTTGGCCCGGACGAGTATCAGTGCACGCTATGTCAAGCAGAGAACCCTATCCGTAAGGTCGTCATCAAGAGGAATAAAGACAAGAGCACAAATGTATTTTGGAGACATCTAGAGAAGGTACACCGCAGATTTCACAACAAAATTAGGGGACGCAAGCTGAAGCAGAAAACCATTCTCCACTACGAACTACTCTCGCGTAAGTTATACTTACGCGACATCAGCATGGAGCAGACAAAAGAAGAGTTTGTTAGGTTCATCTGCGACAACGATCTTCCTTGGCGTATTATGAAGAAGAAGTCGTTCCGAAGGCTGTGGTTCTATGGGACACATGTGGTGGGGGACATCCCTGGTCTGGATGCGGTCAAGGCGACGGCCGAAAGGATGTACGCCGATGTCCAAGGGAAGACGGTGGAGATGTTTGCGGATGCCTCCAGCCTATCACTTACCGTGGATGCTTGGACATCCCAAAACAACATCACCCTCTTAGGAATCACTACCCACTAGATCGACAACGACTAGAAGCTATGTGAGCTTCTTCTAGGATTGCGAGAGATCAAGGGATCACATAGTGGCTCGAACTTAGCGACGATCATCGTGGAAGTTGCATATCATTACGGCATTGAGTCGAAGATATATGCCATCACCACGGACAATGCGTCCAACAACAGAACAATGATTGCTTCCATTGTGGATCAGTTGAAGACAGCAAACCCCCAATTCACCATGGACCGACATGTACCATGCTTTGCCCATGTCCTGAACCTCGTCGTCCAGGCTGGGCTCAAAGTCATTCGCAATCTAGAACACCATACAACTAATTTACTACGTGTCCGAGATTTTCGCCCAATAACACCATTGGACACAGAAGACCCGACTGATTCACATGTCGAGGAAGATATTGCGGCACTAGTTGCACCTTTGGGGGAAGTTGTTTCACGCGTGAGAGCCATTGTGAATGCCATTCAAGGATCCACGCAGCGTATGGAAAAATATGTTGACATGTGCAAGATGTTTGATTTGCTGGATTCGAACAAGATAAAGATCGACTGCCCAACGCGCTGGAACTCAACCTTCACGATGTTAGAGCGTGCTCTTGGTACGAAAGATGTCCTGGACCACATGGCTATGCGGTTCCTTTCCACGCCCACCAGAGATTACGGCCTGTGTCAGGAGGAATGGGAGTTGATAGACGAATACATGAGCGTCCTTGGGCCACTATGCTAGGGAACTGACTTTGTGTGCTCGGCGAAGAAATTGCCAATAACTGAAGTAACGTCATAGACGCACCTTGAGCATGCCACAAACAATGCAGGGGCAGCATTGGATGCCGATCGCCAGAATGTCATGCGGTCAGCGTGTGGTGCTATGCATAGCAAATTGACACAGTATGCAACGGTACTTTGGGGCAATAATACCTCGCTACAACAGCGTCATTAGATCAGTTCTCAAAATTAGATGTGGTTCATCTTTCGTGTAGACAGAGTGTGCTTTCCTATCTTGGCAGTCTATTGGAGTCTACAGCTACGACGCAAGCAGATGAATGCAACCCAAAGCGGGTAATGTTGTCGCTAAGTCGGCATCCAAAGCAAAATTCATCCAAGCGGCAATATATGTGTCCGTGTACTCGTCAACGGCCACGTTCAACGCCGAGGCAAGAGCTGGATACATATATTAACATCCCATGCAGTGAGGAGGAAGACAACCCCCTAGGTTGGTGGAAGGATGTTGGGATGCGGTACTTACCAAATCTGACAGTAATTGCTCGCCAATTCCTCGCCGTTAGTTCGACCAGCGTACCGGTGGAGCGACTTTTTTCAGTCGGCCGAGGCATCACAACGTACCGAAGATCACGTCTTGATGCGGAGAGCATTGAGATGTTGATGATGCTTCGCGCATGGTTCCGTCATGTAGAGAGGGACTCCGACGAATCTGATGATGACTCTGACGATGATGACAGCTCGGGTGATGGTGGGTTATGCTCTATCGCTTTCCATTTTTTCAGAAACATGTTTCTCTTTTATTGACTCTCTACGTTTCATGTTACAGAGTAACGGGGGAGACAATATGATCACGTTGTGTCATTCATTCACAACACATATCGTCATTGTAAGTACACTATGTCTACAAATTACTAATTCAATCTCTCTCTCTACCAATTACTATTTCAATTTTGATTAAAAACAAATACTAAGTTAAATTTGCCTCAGCTTTGCTCTGTGAATTTTGCCATATACATGTTCTGATTATTCTTGAGCACCTACGGTGTACAGCAGTGGAACGTGGCGTTTAATTTTTCCTTAACAACTAGTTGAAATATGTTGATTTGTCTTATTGCTCAAAGTTTATATTCTTCGGCATGACTCCATGACATTTGCATTTTCGTTAAGATATTCCAGCATGAATTTATCGCTCAAATGAATTACACACTTTTCAATGCAATGATCAACCTCCTATAGAAGTACATAAACTCCATAGAAACAACACATCATCATGCAATATTCATAAAAATATAGCGAGAACAAGATATTGTTCTTGTTTCCCCGAGCTGGTAGATTGATAAGGGCGCCAGATTCAATCAAGAAGGGCACAAGCTTTCCCCCACCGTGTATGGCGGTCAAAGCTACAAACAAGTCAAAGGCAATGCAATAAGACGAGTCAAAGTCAATGATCCTAGCACATAAGAACATGGGGGCCAACGGTGCTTATTGTCGCACCCACCAATGTGCTTCCCTCCGATGAACACACTCCGAACTATTGAGATATATTTTGGTTCAGAATTATTTTGTCATATACTTTAGTTCTTACTGAACAGTCAATTATAGCTCACAATTATCATTCCATGTACTTTCAGGAAGTGGCTGGCCTTTGGTGGGGGGGAGGCGGCTATGGTGTGGGTACGGTGCGGCTACGATGCATTTACGGTGCGACTACGGTGCGGCTTCAGTGCTTACCAGTCTTCTGCGTCGTATTATTCGTCCACTTCCTTCGTACTGAAAATACTATAAATACTTTTTGAACATTTAAGTTGCTGTCTACAACTTTTTTGACTTGGAGAAATTAAGGGTTTGCCATTTTTATTTTTATTTACATACTCAGATCGAGTGATTAAATTGAACAAGGAGCAATATAAAAAATAATTAGGGAACCACCCTTCTAGGTATCGGCTATCAATATTAGTTGACTTAAGTAATCAAAATTGAACCCATGAACATAATATTTTAATAGGTCAAGAATAATAAGTAATAGTGCAATTTCTTAGTTTTATCAGCAATACTACAATTAATTTCAAAGTATATATAATTAAGCATTCAAAATTCAACCCATACACATAATATTTCTCCAGATCTATAATTAATGTTCATTTAGTAAATTACCCAAATTAATTTGATTCAATATAATGGAACTGAACTCAATTCTAATAATAATTAGTTTGCTGTATTAGGAAGTTTAGTTTAAATCATAAACCTTACTTTTCGTAGGGGATTAAATATTCTGTTTTCCTTTTTTTTCCTTCCAAATTCGTCCGTCAACCGTCCAAGCCTTTCGGACGAACGAATTTTTCGTCCAAGCCTTTCGGGCAAATTCCCAAGTGATGTATCGTCGACCCGATCGGTCAACGCACCCGCATCGCGGTTCCATGCGTGCGCGGACCGCATTCCAGCTGTTCGGCCAGTTTTTCCTATGACTCACATTGCGACCGGCAAGCGCGGATATGAACCATTACCCGGTCGTCCTCCACTGCCGCACGCGATATTCCATCGGTCGACCTAGCCAGTGTGCTTCTACCACACCCTACGCTGCAAACCATCGCGCTATCTACATGATTCAGGCAATGCCGATCACCTGCACAGGCTCTCGGGGCCAACCTGCACATCCGCCCAATGACGTCTCGCCCCCACGGGAGTCTGTCCAACTGACGTCACTAGTGCTACTGTCTCAGTCGATTGGCCACGCTTGCACTTGCATGGTATGGCCTACGCAAGACCACCTTATCGTAGCTGGTGCATGCTACAACTGATACGGTTGCTCGGGGCGCTGTCTACTCGACTGTTGCGAGTGTGATCTCGCTCGATGACAAGAACGTGCACCCTACGGATCGTTGTGCTCAATTTTTGGTGCACCAAGGAGCCTAGGCACTGCCCATTTCTGACTCCCTCCGGTGCGCACTGTTGGTTGTGCCCTACGATAACGTCCTACATGCCTACCAATCTCGGCACCGTGAAGATTCAGTCCGAGCCTTCGATCTCCATCCTCCTCCCGGTCTATTCCTCACCTCCAGCCTTTGGTATTATGCTCCTGCACAGCGACTCCGCCGCCAGTCAAGCCAAGCCGTGCCCATTAATGGCGCGCCTTCGCCTACTTGCTCGCACCGGCCCATACACCAATGAGACCACGACGACGAACGCTGCCACCGATGATGTATGTTTCCCTTGCTTGTCAGTTATATTACGTCTTTCAGTATATTTTTGGCTGCACTCCACCGCACTCGGGTTAGAATTAGGTTAGATAAATATCTATCAAGAATACTATGTCACAAGTGCATACTTAGATACGGGTCGAGTCCATCCATTACGTGCTAGCTTCAATGAAATTATTCCATTCGGCGCTGTAGTCACCGTTGTCGCACCGAAAAGGGTTAGAAGGTTACTGCCGTCGTCACTGGCCACCCATCCCAGAGCTTGGAGCTCGGCAAAATCCCACGAGTCAGGGCTTGCACGTACATCCACCTAGGGTTCACATCGTCACGTAGTTACATATCCCGTTATGGAATTATCCGCTGGACAACATCACTGACAACGTCCGGCACCTCCCTCTCCCTCCCTCTCTATCCCTCCCCCTCTCTCTTTCTCCCTCTCTGTCCCACCCTATATCTCTCTCCCTCTCTCTCTTACTCTTACTATCTCTCTCTCTCTTCCTCTATCTATCTACCTATCTATCTATATATAGTATATGTTAGGTTCCGACACTGAAAATATTTTACATTAACTGATGTCCATTAAATAGATAAAATAACCCTTGTTATATTGATTTGGCTTATTTCCCTATCTATTATTTAAGGGCTAACCAACAAGTTACCTAGTATTATTTACACAAAATAATATATTTTATGCTGTAAAGATTACACAAACATACTCTTGAACACGCACACACTCATAATGTGAGATCAAGAAATTTCATTAAACATGCTTTTCGAAGCCACACCATATTAAAAATAATGTAAAATATTTGATGTCTTGGTGATAAGCAAATAGAAGCATGTTTCTGAACATCAAGTTACTGCAAAAAAACTTGTGCGAATGAAGATTCAATAAAAGGATGCTGAGTGACCAGTCAATCTGGGGCAAATATATGGCTAAAAATCACCAATAAATTAAGGTATGCAAATGAGGATTAATTGATGAGGATAGAGAAATTAAGATATCTATGATGTAGGAAATGCATTAATAATATGTTCAAGGTTGTAAGTAAAATAGTTTTCTTCAGTCCATATGGAAACATTATAATGTTACCATTACAAAAAATTATAAATAATACTTTGATTTCAGGTGGCATCTGTAATTTTTAATGTCAAGATATATCTCCAACTATTTTTTGAGGGTGGTTGGTTGATGATAATGTAAATATTAAGATTTATAATATGTAGGAGAAGCAATGATCGTGAGGTCTAGCTTTTGAGTAAAACATTGTCTTTGATACATACTCAGGGAAAAATTTATAATTTTACCAATACATCATACTCTAAATAATAATTATATTTCAGTGGCCACCTGCACCTTTTAATATGCAATTATATCTTAAATTATTATCATTTTAAAAGTAAGATATCTATGATATACGGAAAGCATTTATCATAAGGTCAATGTTCTAAGTAAATTATTTTTTCTTGGATACATACTCATGGAAAATTATAATGTTACTGATACATCAAATTCTAAATAATGATTTATTTTAGTGGTCATCTACCTTGTTAATGAAAAAGTATGTCTTATATTTTTTATTAAAATAAACAAAAAAATTATGAGTAGATATATATGTAGGAATTTGTATCCATTTTTAGCTGTGTTATCATCATTAGTGGTGTTATCTACTTACATATAAGTATACCTTTTGTCTTCTAGGTTCTTGATTAACAATGAGGGTATATTCAATTTTTTAATTTCAGAAATAATTGTTTTTCAACTTTAAAAATGAGCATCTTACTTCCTTGTCAAAAAGACCTCATCATGGAATTATATTTTCTATGCTATTAAATGAATACAATAATTCTTAAAAAAAGGAACTATAACTCTATTATTCTCTATTTTTTCATTGATATGTATTCTTCTTGAACATTCTTTGACAGTCTTCTGCAGATATCTTTTAAGCTCATTTGAAAACAGTGATGAAATACATCAACGCCAATGTCTGTCATAGATTTTCCAGTAGTCTATTTGATCTGAAAGGTAAATTAGATATTCGTTTCAATTCAAAATCATCAAACGTGTTTTAGGTTTATATCTTTATACTCTTTGGGTTTCAATACAAACAAATACCAACTGAAGATCCTCAATTTACACATAAAAATAATTTGACAAGTTTAGGAAAGTATTTCTAGTATTTGTTCTAATGATATCTGGTAAATAATACAAGACAACTTCAGGCTGTTTGATAGCATAGATTTGTATCAAATATAAGTCAATGCAATCAATGAAATCGTTGATCATTAAAATTCTTAAAAAATAAACATTAAATCATCCAATTTAAATCACTTTGTTTGTGTCATCTTAACATAAGAATAAATATAAAATACTTTATGGGGAAATATATCTGACTCAACATTTTTCTAATATTGAAAACTCATATAATGTATATAATGGCCTGCCATAGATTTGGATAGGAACATAGTAAATGGTCAAATCATATGAACAATATAAAGCTGGTTAGTCTACTCTTTTGAAAAATGTATATATGTGAATCAAACTGAGTGTGAGAAGTTTATCCCAAGCAAAAATTTACAAAATATCTACTGCCTTACACAAATGGTAAAAAAGCATTTTGTGTGCTGAAATTACATCATCATAGTTAACTGATGCCTCTATGTGCCGAAAGAACTTAGATGTACAAGGGTTCAGACAATAGGCTAATGAGCTGAATAAATAAAAATGCCTTCTTTTGCTGCACATTAAAAGCATTTTTCCATGTATTTTACTTAGTCCGACTTTGAAGTTCACTATTCTTAAAACCCTTAGTGTGTCAAAAAGCTACATCAGGTATCGAGTCACTAGCATTTCCAAAACCAAGCTAGAATCGGAGGGCCATCGAGGAGACCAAGGGCCTATTCAGGCCGGCAACCTTAGGTGACTTGTAGTTTCAACATGGGGGAGATTCAAAGGTTCAACTGTTTTAACTAACAATCTAATTGTTTCAAAGTATTCCAATCAATACTAACCTTCTAATTGTTTCAAAGCGTGCAGGGTGATTGGGCTTTGGTGGATACTTCTCACTGTTAATACATTGTTATTAGTGAAAATACTCAGACAAATTATTGGGATTATAGTAGGATATATATGTATGAACTAGTATAAAAAAGTTTTTTTTGGAAGTAGAGACTTTGGTACAAATACATAAACGAGTACAATAACAAGTGATGAAAGATTAATGCAAAACCTTTTTGACATTCTCAAAATTATTTCATTAGACACCAGAGTAAAATCAAGCAATGGTATTTGCGACCTCTGACTCCTCTAGCTCAAGAATTTTATTGAGGAGCATCGTCTCTACTCAAACTTTACTATAATGTCCAGCGAACCAATTGTTCCATTCAATCTCCAATATATAAATCAATTTGATGATATGGATCATATTCATGTGTAACATGCATGGAGCTTATCCTACATGTGCTCCAACTTGAGGCCATAAGTTGATAGGTTTTGTTGGATAGTTTAGCTCTGAGGCTAACCTATCCACCAACTTGAGTCCAGTTTCTTCAGTTAGCTCTAAGGCTACTGCTTTTCTTCAAGTGCTAGGCTCACAACAGTCAAAAGGACAACAATCTCTTTCATTTTGATAAATAGGAACATTCAAAACTTAAATCAAAGCTATGTTCTAATAGTGCTAAGTCGCAATATTGGACATGAAGAATAAGAAAAGAAAATCAATAAAATGGAGTTATTATTGGCAATTTATTAAGTTTTTTGGGCACAAATGCTGACTAAAACATACACAAAATCCTAGTTTTTCCTCAAAAGTTGCCACTTGAGAAGAGAAAGCAGGAAAAAGCAAGAAGCAGTGATACAACCTCAACAGGGTTCTACGAGGGAGCGCCAAGGTAGGAAGCCAGCCGGAGGAGGTCACAGAAGATGCCTCCAGCGGTGACCTGAGCTCCGGCGCCGGGCCCTCGGACAATCAGAGGCTGCTCCTTGTATCGCATTGTGGTGAAGGCAATGATATTATCAGACCCTGAGAGCTGCGCAAATGGGTGGCTCTTGTTGTATCTTCTGAGCTCCACTCTACCTCTACCACTGCTCACCTCTACTACTCCAACATACCTCATAACCTTCAAAACCATAAACCCATGGAGAGGGATTTAGTTTCATAAGTGTCGAGTAGTTCAAAATGGATTTCGAAAATTGCTCTGTGGCTACCTGCCCTGAAGCCTCAGCTTCAACGCGTTTCTGTGACATTTCTTCATCAAACTCTGGGAGCTGGCTCATGAATTCCTCAGCTGATGAGCTCGACTGCAGACCCATCATGAAGGTTAAATTAAATAACTAATTTACTTTCCCAGAGATTATTTATCAAAAATGATACTCACCCTCAAGCGCTCTGGTACGAGATTCTCTACTGATATATCAGTCAACTCCAGCTTTAGACCACATTCTCTCGCAAGGATAATGACCTGAAAGAAGAAAAGTCAACAAGGCAAGAGAGAAGAATGCAAACAAAGCCAGTTTCTCTAAAGATCACTCACTTTTCTTGCCACATCGGTGCCTGAAAGATCATCTCTCGGGTCAGGCTCTGTGTAGCCGGACTCTTTCGCTTCTGTAACGACAGAACTGAAAGTCCCATCCCCGGAAAAGTTGTTGAAAATGTAACTCAATGTTCCACTGTTCCAGAAAAAAAAGAAACAATTAGAAGACTAAAATAAAGGATGAGAAAATAAGAGTAAGAGGCTTGCCTGAAGATCCCCTCAATCTGCAAGATCTTGTCACCGGTTTCCAGAAGACCACGCAAGGTGCTGATGATTGGGAGGCCGGCACCAACAGTGGCCTCATAAAAGTAATGGGTGTAGGACCGCCTTTGCAGCGCACGCAGCTTCAGATACTGTGAGAGGAGGCACATTTATACTTTAACCTTTAGATTAATTGTCTTTATTGTCAACTGCCACTCACGTCACAATCATCATTCCCGTTGAAATTAGGATATGGACAATGATATCATCATCGTCATCCTGGCTATGAACAAATGAGGATGTCAATAATGAAGTCGACATTGTCATCATGCACACCAGACCAATTATGGGGAAAATGATGAGTCGTATCATTGTCTTGTCATCAGAAAAGGGTGAGACGGAGAGTCAGATTTGGAAGGAAAAATCTACAGCATACAAAACAAATTCTTCCTCTACTTGTCATGATCTAGTCCCTGACATTTGTCTGCCTTAAGGATCTGAAGGGCAAAGACGACTTCTCCACATCAACCTCTGTGGATGAAGGACCATGACAATGTCCTTGTTGTCATCATCTTTGAGGTAAAAACGAATGAAGAGTAAGTAACTAGGGTATGCTTACCCGATCAAGGGGCCCGGAATTAGCCTTCTTGTTTGGAGTTACTACGTTTATTCCTTTACGGAGCCAGTCATAATAGTGATTTGCTATGTGGGTGGCAGCAGTACAGTCGATGAAGACTGTGTTTGGGATGAATTGGTTTCCATGAACGTGGCTGGAGAATTTCTCCAGGTTGGCCTCTTCTGCGTTCTCGCTGAGGATTTCCCTCCATCTGGTCAAGTCTAGCCCCCTACACAGAGACGGAGGAAGGAATATTTAATGAGTCACCAAATAATGTACGGACTAAAAAAGGAAATATATATCAGCTTACGTGTCGCTCAAAACCATGCTTCTGGAACCCACAATTCCCATAACCCGCAAATCAATGTTGAATTCCTCCTTAAGAACTGCCGTCTGCCATGGAAATTGTTTGGAAAATGCTCAAGCATACTCTTTTTAAATCAGAAAGAGAGTTTTCAAACCCTATAATAAATACAACAAAGAGGTAGAAAAATAAATGGAAAAAATAAGAGAGCTTTCCGTCCCATTTGCACCTGATCACGAAGTTGATCAAGAAGGGTACTCCCAATCAGACCCGGTCCAATGACTCCAACCGCTATTGTTGTCTTTGAAAGGTAAAATCGCGAGTGAACAGCCCGCAGAGCCCTAATCCGGTCGTCACCCTTGAGCACCACCGTGATATTATACTCGGTGCAACCTTGAGCTATAGCTCGTACATTTATGTTAGCCTGAAAGTAATTAGAAGTGAATATAAACATCAGGTAACACTAATTTCCACAACGCATGTTCTAAGTAGAAGCAGAGTAGCAGTCATACCTTTGCTAATGCATCAAACAGTGTGGCACAAACACCCGGGGTGCTTGCCATTTTCTGCCCGACAGCAGCCAAGATGCTACAATTTGGGATCACCTCAACCTAAGAAGAGTTGCATGTGAGAACATATTCATCGCTTAAATTTCAAAAGAATCACTGAAAAAACCTATCCTCATTAAAATTTCACAAGAGCTAAGAGGAATAATTGCAAGAGTGAAAGAATGAAGAGTTTTTTTAAGCATGAAATCAGGGAACCCAGATCTTTACAGCAAGCCTCCACAAAGCAGTTCAAGCACAGAGATCTTAGGTCTACATGAGAGCAGCTTTGAGAGAGTGAGAGATAAAGGCAAAATAATTGAGCGATGTATACTTTTGGAGAAAGCCCTAATTAATACAGGGAACCGGGTTCACTATCCGTTAGTGAGATATGTGTTCAACAGTCACAAGATTATACAGTCAAAAAATGGAAACAAGAACTGTAGACTTTATGTATAGTTTATGATAAAAAGGTAGAGACAAGGAAAAAAATTATTTGTCAGCACTCCACCACAACACATGCCACTATCCTATTTATGGCCCACGTGTGCAGTGTTTTAGTTCTGGGATTTGAACCTGCTACCTGTCTCTGATAACATTTTGGATTCAAGCGCTTACCAACGGTGCTAAAAGCTATAGCTGATAACATGGCCACTCCTTTCATCTTTAAGACGGATGGTGTACTTTACACTCCCCCACACACCTGCCGCAGGCACATTTATGGCCCAAGAGTGTGCAATGTGTTGCTTCTAGAATTTTTAACTGATTCTTCAGGAGGTGAGAGCATTGGTGCACCAAGTTTGTATCTCAAGAATTAACCAAAAATCATGATCCGTATGCAATATCCAAAACAGCCACAAATGCCCAAATGTCTGGATAAAATCCGTCTGATGAATGAAAGGTAGATGAAGAGAAAGAATATGGACTGCCCTTGATGGACGAGTCCCCTCCATCTGTGGATGGTCCCTCCACTGCTCCCTCCGCATTCTGGTAGACTTCCAAGAAATGTGTGATGCCTTTCCCGCACAGGTTGCCTTCTCTTTTAAACTGGTTCACATGTATTCTGTTTGGCTTTCCTTTTTTTTTACTCCGGTGACAAGTTCTTGTAAAGAAAGTATCAAGACCAATAACATGTAAGAACAAATACGACACGAGGTTAAATTCAAGCTCTTACCAACTTAGCTAAAATCTTACAACTGATAGCAAAGGCTCTGCATTTCAACTATAAGCAGGATGTTGTACTTCAACAAGATGAGACCGTGAAGTGTATGAGTATGTAGGTCGTTCCTTAATAAAGTGTGTATCCACCTCCGACTGCTTGGTTCTGTTGTGTTAAACTGGATTCCAAACAATCTCGTTGTTGCAGAATAGCTGAATATGAGTCTTTAATAAGATCGTCAGTTCTTTCAGGATGGACAGGGAGGGCTTCATAGATGCCATGTGCCATGGCCCTGAACTCTGCCTCCACATAGTACTGCGAAATAACAGGTAGCTTTTATTCCAACCGATCAGGTTCCTTCCTAAGAAAGAACAATACCCCACAGTAGATCATCAGTCAATGATCTTCTCTGCATAATCAACATCAGCATAAATTTTGAGATCAGAGTGAGTACTTTTCTCTAAAGTAATCTCATATGCTAGTGCCCCCTTTAGGTAGCTAAGTATGCGAGAAAAGCTTTTTCATGTATTTCCCTGGGTTCTCGCATGAATTGGCTGAGAAGACTGATAGCATGTGGAATGTCAAATCTGGTGAGCAAAAGATTATGTCTTCCCACTTGGCATTGACAGATGCCCTTGTCAATATGTGTGTCATCCTTCTCTAACCCCAGTTTAAGGTCAGTGTCTACTATTGGACATGCAGTTTTGCACGAAGCATCCTGATAAGATCACCCAATGGGTGCATGATAAATATTTCAGCAAGGCATACAAAAGACGACGATTCCGTAGGGCGGGAAATGACGCAGCACATAAATTTTAAAAAGACATGTGCGCCTATAAATAAGACTGCAGGGGGAAGAAGGCAGTTGTGAGAAGTCATTTTCCTCAAGAAATTATCAAATTGTGGGAGCAGGAGCTGGAGCAGTCGGAAGGGACATTCCCGACAACCAGGAGGGGGAGATCCTGACCGGATCTCCATCGTTCCATCTTTTTTTTCCTATCTTCTTGTTCTACTCTGATCAAATATCCTTCATTTGAATCAATAACGAACTGCTGGATCCGTTGTTACACTGATGCTATAACAGTGTATCAAAGGAAGCAACGAGAGACGGCTATAACTAGCAAAGCTGAGAGTAAAGAAAGGCAGGAAGTAAATCTTGGTTATGTTTACTTTTCCTCTCTCTCTCTCCCAGATCTCTCTCTTTCCCTCATCCCCTTCTGCTACTTATTTGACCTCCTTTCCCACATCATTAGGAGATACCATCAGCAGAAATCTCCTTCGGGCAAACATATCTCCAATCACAGGAGTCTCTGTCCCTTGTCTTGCCGTCCTCTCATCTTCTACCTCCTCTCATCATCCCTCTCATGCTACGTGGAATCAACACATCCTTGTGAACTGCGGATATCTGGGATCGTTCCAGGAATGCATCACATTCCAGTCTCATTTAAAAGATCCATCATTTATTTAACCAACGATAATACTATCTTCCCCTTTGAATGTGACAGCTCTAATCCCAGAAAGTATTGTAGTTTACCTGATCTCTTTTTTTCAAAGTCTTTGCCAATCGATCATTTAGCCTTTCTATTTGTTTTCTATCAACTCTAATTAGAACCATGTCATCCACATAGACTAGCAAAAGTGCAATAATAGTTGACATATGCTTCATAAACAAAGTATCCAAATAATTATATCAGCAGATTCCAACTTTTCTAGCATTAAGTATACCCATTTAATTTCAGTACAGTCATCTATAAAGGTGATACACCATCCATCGCCTCCGGTAGTCAGCCCTGGAGAAAACCTTCTGAAACAAGGATATAGCCATAAGTTAATTCAAATGGATGCAATCTTCTGAAAATGAAATAGGAAAATGAGCACATATGTGCTTCCCCTAGTTGACAAGTGTCAAATACAAGATTCAAATCACTTCGTTGACTGATGGTACATGCCAGAGCTTGCACCTGCGGCAACCTCCATGGGAGCTCCACATGCATCTGACTAATAAAGACTTTCTCCTGTGGCTGGGGCTTCTGGTGGAGTTTCCAACATGTTTCCTTAGGGCGTAGTCATTTGCCGCAACACCAGAAGTAGGCCTTTGGATCATTGTCTGTAGGGATCATGGCCCCTCAACTCAATGGGCCCATTACGAGGAGGTTTCTTAGTAAATGTCTTGATCCCAAAGGTTATAGTCTCCTGGGCAGTGTCCATGTTCACAGGTTGCAGGCAAGTCTTCTATCCAATGGCAATTCTAAATGCTTCCCCAAAAATAGGGATCATTTACTAGTTGATCAGTAGCATCTTGAGGGTGCAATAATGTGAGTTAAGTCCCTAGATAAACTTGTGAACTGAATCTTCTACGACATAAAGCCACAGATAAGTCACAGTTCTCCCCCTAAACACAGATTCAGGTGATTGAAAAAAAGATCATGGATTCATATAAGATCAAAACAATCAAATTTGGCCTTCCCACTCTGATACCATGAAGGAACGGAGAGTTTTGTTGAGCATCAAACCAGGGAGAGACCCCAGATCTTCACAGAAAGACTCCACGAAATAGTTTGGACACCGAGATCTTATATCAACATGAGAAAAGCTGAGAGAGAGAGAGAGGCAAAAGAATCGAGTATTGAAGTCCTTGCATGAAATCCCTATCCATTTGTGAGACCCATGTCTAATAGTTACGGCGGTAAAAAACTGAAAAAAGGGACAGACAATTACATGCACTTTAGGAGAAAAAATTGAAGAACAAGGAAAAATTGACTTCGCCAACAATGAGAGAATGATCTCATTCTGGTTTTCTTGTTTTAGGGATGAAGATACGGGCATTCCCCCCAAAACGGAAAACTTTAGCAGCAGAATTCTTATAAACAGTAGCAACACAGTACTCTTCGGAGCATGGTTACTGAATAGACTGAATCAGAAACTGTATAAATTGAATTTCTAATCTACAGACAAATGACTAAAATAATCTTGGCAGGGATTCAGGATGAACATTTAGCGCAGGATTACCTTTGAAAGTCGACCAGCATCCAAAGCCTGGGAAAACTGAGACTTCAGCAAATCTTCAACGGCCTTCACCTCCTTCTCTGGGACCGCAAAGCATATGGAATGCTCGCTACTTGCCTAAAATTAGGATAAGCGTATTTAAAACATCTGTCCTCGGAATGATAATCCAGGGTAGTGAGACACCTGAGATATCATGATGACATTTGCTCCCACATCCTTCACCGCACTGAAAATTGCACTGGCAGTGCCCGGCACACCAGCCATTCCAGTTCTGTGGTAGAAAACCCTCGTAATACTTAGATTTTGGAACAAAAACAGCTAATAAAAAATCAGGAAAACAGGGCCAACACCTACCCCTCCACGTTGACGAGGGCCACATTGTCAATTGTTGCAAACGCCTTCACAAAAGAATCCAGATTATGTGTGTCGGTGTTCTCATTTTCTGGTTGACGACAGATCATTGTTCCAGGGGCAGAGAGATTGAAAACGTTTCTTATCATGATGGGAATGTTATATCGCATCACTGGGATTATAGTACGCGGATGCAAGACATTTGCACCAAAATAAGACTGCAAAAACAGTGCCAAAGCAAAACATCAGGGACATTGTTCTATAGAGAGCTACAATACATAAAGAAATGTTGTTCCAAGCGATCACCATTTCCCAGGCCTCTTGATAAGACAAAGTCTTCAGAATCACTGCCTCACTAACTGCAAAAGGTTCATACACATCAATTAAATTGATGTGGGAAAACAGATTATTAACCAGAGAGAGCATATTGTATTTGGCCCCCAGGATGAAGTCATCGTCGACATGCATAAATCATCATCATCATTATCATCCTGCCTCAGACGAATGAGGATTCATCATCATTATCATGCCATTTTTAACAAGGATAAGAAGCCTTCAGGAGCAGGCAGATGGGGGATTTGTCCCTCCATCACCATTGTCATCGTCATTGTCAACCGATCAGATGATGATAATGTTGATGATCATCCTCGTCGAAGATGACTAACACTGATGGAGATGACTCTAGACTGCCTTCTCATTACCATCATTGAGGGTGGCAAACACAACATGCATAGGATATCACAAGTACCGAACAGGTGAAAGAATACAATACCAATTGAAATGTGAATTAAATCGGATGTAAAATCAGGTCAATCAGTGATCACCTTTTCTGGGATCTGCGCTGTATACACCATCAACGTCAGTCCAAATTGTGACTTGACCGGCCTTAAGAAGAGCACCCATTATAGCAGCAGAGAAATCGCTTCCATCTCTTTTTAGAGTAGTTGGGATATGCTGAGGAGTACTTGCAATAAATCCAGTAGCAACTATTGTATCCACTGAATTATGCTGGAACCAAGTTTCGAGTCTTTTCTCTGATTCCAAGTAGTCGGGATCAGCTTGATTTGAACCAGTTGGATTAACGATGATGACTTCCCTGGTATCCATCCAAGTGCAATCTCTTCCACTCTACAACGCATACTTCAAATCTTACACATCTTCGAGCTATAAAAGAACAAAAAACCCTAGACGTCATCATGCAAAGAACAGAACCTTTTTAATGACGGCCGACAACAGTTGAGCAGACCACAACTCTCCGTGTCCCACAACGAAATCAGTGAATGATTCGGTGGCATGCCCAGCTTGAACAAAAGTTATCATTTCAGTTTGATACTGAGAAGTACATGAGTAAATTAGGACAAAGTCATGAGAATTAAAGAAGAAACCTTACCTATGTAAATGGCACGTAGCATTGCTTTGAGGTTGCTGATATCTTGATGTAGTTGAGATAAAAAGTGCTCCAGAACGTCCCCATCTAAAAGATCCTTCGCAGTCAGAAGATGCTTCTCGTACACATCATCCACAGCAGACAAGTAAGTGTCATCCCTTGACTTTGCCTTGTCAACGAGATTGTACATCATATCTGTGACTTTAGACATAGCGGAGACGACAACCAACTTCTTTTCCGAAGAATCATTCAGAACTATATCTGCAACACTCTGAATTCTCTTTGAAGTACCCATGCACGTTCCTCCAAACTTATGAACAGACCATGCGTGGCCTTTGGGGAGAGCCACATCGTCGACAGAATGTTCCACAGAGATTTCTGAAAAGACACGGATAATGAAAAAAAAGCAAATTTCATGCCTCTTCCGAATTCTATTCACTGACACAGGTAAGAGATTCAAACGAATATCAAAGGAATAAGTCCAAAAGACAAGGAAACAGATTATAAGTAGGATACCTGCCACGGATGCAAAGATTCGGTTCCCAGATGCATTACAAAACAATTCCTTTGACCTCTTCGATGAATAACCATCTCTGGAAAAAGAGAATATTCAAACATTAGATCAACACAGCGACCCAGTAAAAACTTAATTACAATCACAGATCCAACAAAGAAACCAGTATCCAAAGATGTCATGTTCATGACAACCCCTTAGTAAACAAAAATTAGTTCATCTCCCTCAAATATTTCACTTGAATAGACGTTCGACGAATCACGGTTTCTAACTTCTCCTTTGAACCCTTCCAATCAGAGAGCTCAGAGGAACACAAGAAACCGGGAAGAGAAATCATGAAAAAGAAATAGAATTCTACCCGCATATAATAAGAGAACTAGCATATATTAAATCAAAAAAGAATTAAAAGCCAAAAGCACGGTCAAAAAAAAGAAAACCAACACATCCGTACTTGAAAAAAATCTTCGACGTGAAATCATCAGAAACATTCTCCATCACTACTGTGACAGGGATAATATTGGAACCTTCCCCCAAAAACACGGACAGACTTCATTCAAAAAAAAAAAAACACGGACAAAGCAAGGAGAAAGAGAACGACGTTAAACGCGGGATGAATCTTCAGAACCCATTAGAATAATCAACAACAACGATTGAAAAACAACCTCTTATCCCGCAGAAATGTAGGAAGAGAAGAGGCTCCAGCAGCACAAGCACTCAATCGGCGACGCGGGAGCAACGAGCCACGGGGAACGCATTCCGAGAAGGGCACAGTCAGGGAAGCCATCTGCAATCACCAACGCGCAAATAGGTGGAGGAATTGACCAGCCAAGAAGCAATTTGAAGGCTCAGAGAGCGACTGGATACGCTACAGCTGCCGGCCTCCTCGGCGAGGCAATAATGCTTGATGAAGTAAGCTCGAATCTGAGAACCTCCAAGCCGAAAGTGAAGTTTTTGGAAGATCACACCAGGCAGAGCAGAGAAATATCTGCCCCTCCTTCACTGTCGTCGACAGCGTCACCAACGGCGAGGAACGCGACGAACTGCACTGAATAACTCGTCTCTTAAATTTTATCATAAATAAATCAATAAATTATACTCTCCCCCTTTAAAATATCAGTATTGTTACTATGGCCCAAATTCGACCGTACTCGAAATTAAGGCTCAAGGACAGTCCGTCATCCCATCCGTCCTGTAGCGTCGTCCGTCATCCGTTTCGTTTCGTTCTTTCCGTTTCTTTTCATCATCGGGTGCAGCTATAGTTCTGGATCGTCCCCAACGTGGACGATGGATGGGAGGGGACCAATTTCTTCCCGTCCAGATTCAGTGCAGGGACGAAGGATGGGACAAATTTTCGTCCGACGGTTAAAAACCCGTCCCGTACAGTCCTCCTGGGACGAATTTTCATCCCGTCCCTCATCCCGGACGAAAAAAAACCCATTTTATATTTTGAATATATATTAATATAGATTTTTCTAAGTTTTTTTGGGAATTACGGAGGAGAGAATGTGAAGGGCCATATGTACAATTATTTCTGAGTGGCCTACGTTTGCACGCACGTAAAAAACAGGGACTTTCATGCAAATTATCATTGTGAGGCCACGTGGCTACATGTCAACTGTCGGATGTGAATCCGGCGGTTTTCCGTCCAATGTCCGAGACCTCCGGACGGGCAGTTTTTCGTCCCATGGGACAAACACCATTCCGTCCCTTGGTCCCCAGGATGAATTTTCGTCCCGAAACTCGTCCATATCTTTGGACGGGATGATTTTTTCTTCCCGGGATGAAAAAGTCGTCCCATCCGCCTCCCTGCACTATATGTGCAGCTGAATTACTCTAGTTAAGGCTTGGTGCACATGCTTCGTGTCCCATCCAGACCTCGGGGGGGATGATTTACTTTTTAAACGTGAAATATCTCACCCCACCCCCAATGCCTGAGATACATAAAACCCTAACATATAAACCCTAAAATTATAAGTTTACGACCATTCTCTACAAAATACACCTTATGTTCTGACCAGCATTTAGAAACAAAAACCTTTCAGAAACTAGTGTCTCAGTTTTTGGTTCCCAGGTTCTTAACTTACCTTATTTTATCCTAATGGACTATAGTTAAGTATCCTGATTATATATCAAGTAGGTCATTTTCCATCATACTTAACATTTTTTATTTTCAAGTATCATCCCAATGTTCATTGGTATACCATCATTTTCTCTTTTACACTCCATGGACGAGGTAGTAGTAAATCCAGCCATTACTTTAAAAGCTATTGAACATGAATGGATTGGATTTAAGAGCAACAAAACGGTACTTCGCGAAGCATCTGGCTCACCTGTAATCTCCCATTCGCACCGTCGAGAGAGAATAAGAAGTATAGCATGCCAGAAACGGCTGTTAGTTTAAAAGCTATTAGTTTATTTTAAACTAATATGAAAAACATATTTAGAATATATTGTAATTATTAATTTCAATATTGGAAAAAAAAACTACATCAGCGACCAATCGAAGGAAGACATGACGGGTTGGGCAACACTACACTCAGATGGAAAGGGAACGAAACTACAGACTCTATACAGATAATGGACGAAACTGGGATCCGTCAAGTTCCGTCCGTCCAGTACCGTCATCCGTCTTCACCCTAGAAAGGACTCTATAATGGGCTTACAAAACGTCGGCCTATTGGGCTTTTGCTTTAGCCCGGCCCAGGGAATCTTTCCAACAAAGGCAATCCAACGTGGCAATGGCTACTTTCGGCAGCCGTGGCAGCGTCCTCGCCGACCAGCGACGTCGCATCTCTTAAAGAAGAACCTTTAAATAAAATAAAATATAGTCATCCGACAGCTCCGTACCGTCAGATCTCTAGCAGCGAGAATCGAACGGCGAAGATTAAATCCGTTGCATTCCGACGGTGTTCGCGGCTAAAGTTCTTGCCTATACATAGTGCTTGCTGGTCGATGGTCTGGTGCGAAGTGACGAGGCGTCTGCGCTCTGCAGCAGTCGTGGCGGATCGGTTAGGGTTAGCGAGCGATCTTCCGGGAAGGTCCGGCCATGGCGGGGCACGTCGAGGAGTCGGTTCATGCCGAGGAGCCGGTGGCGTCTGACGTCGAAGGAACTTGTGATTGCCTTCACTCTTCATCGTCCGATTCAGAGGATGAGAAGTTCGAGGCGTTGGCGACCATCGCCGAGGAGATGATCTGGCGTTTTTTCGGCCGCCAGCGTCCCATCCACCATGTTCTCGGCGGCGGCAGATGTAAGAGAATAAATTGTTTTGTTTTGTCCTTGACGATCTGTTTCTTGTATGATGTCGGATTTTCTGTTCCTGATGACCTGATGATATGTTGAGGATTTGAGGATATGTTTTCTTATTTGTTGATGTCCGTATAAACAAGCTGCGGACGTTTTTTCTAACGATCTGCTTCTTATTTGATTTCGGATTTTCCATTGTTTCCATCTCGGTAGTAATTCTTCTAGACAACTCGAGGAAATGCCAAGGATTTGAATAATGTTTTCTAATTCTGTTGATGTCCGTATGAACAAGCTGCGGACGGCTTTTCCTAACGATCTGTTTCTTATTTGATTTCGGATTTTTCCATTGTTTCCATCTCGGTAGTAATTCTTCTGGACGACTCGAGGAAATGCCGAGGATTTGAATAATGTTTTCTAATTCTGTTGATGCCCGTATGAACAAGCTGCGGACGTTTTTCCTAACGATCTGTTTCTTATTTGATTTCGGATTTTTCCATTGTTTCCATCTCGGTAGTAATTCTTCTGGACGACTCGAGGAAATGCCGAGGATTTGAATAATGTTTTCTAATTCTGTTGATGCCCGTATGAACAAGCTGCGGACGTTTTTCCTAACGATCTGTTTCTTATTTGATTTCGGATTTTTCCATTGTTTCCATCTCGGTAGTAATTCTTCTGGACGACTCGAGGAAATGCCAAGGATTTGAATAATGTTTTCTAATTCTGTTGATGTCCGTATGAACAAGCTACGGACGTTTTTCCTAACGATCTGTTTCTTATTTGATTTCGGATTTTTCCATTGTTTCCATCTCGGTAGTAATTCTTCTGGACGACTCGAGGAAATGCCAAGGATTTTGAATAATGTTTTCTAATTCTGTTGATGTCCGTATGAACAAGATGCGGCCGTTTTTCCTAACGATCTGTTTCTTATTTGATTTCGGATTTTCCATTCTTTCCACCTCTGTAGTAATTCTTCTACACGACTCGAGGAAATGCCAAGGATTTGAATAATGTTTTCTAATTCTGCTGATTTCCGGATGAACAGCTGCGGACATTTTTCTATGGCGCAACAAGAAGATCTCATCCGGCATATTGGCCTCGGCTACCGCTACATGGATCTTTCTTGAACTGCTCCAATACAGTTTGCTTACTCTCGTCTGCTACGGTCTCATCCTCTCCATAGCGATTCTCTTTCTCTGGTCAAACTTGTCCGGCCTCTTCAGAAAGTAACCACCTACTTGCTCAGTTCTTCGTTGATCGCGGCATAATCATTTGTTTAATTCTCACAAAGATTAATTTACCTATCAGGGCTCCACCAAGAATCCCCCAGTTTATTATCAGCGAGAATCTCGCTCAGAACATAGCTCTGGATTTGCGATCTGAGATAAACGGCGCCGTCTCTCTTCTTAGGGATGCTGCTCTTGGTCGGGACCTGCGAAAATTCATTTCCGTATGATCCGTATCCCGACTAACCTTATGCTTTAATTTTCATTCGAATTTCCGCGGTATAATCTTCTCTTGACTGCGCATCAGGTCGTAGGCAGCCTCTTGGTGCTCTCAATAATCGGAAATTGCTTCGATTTCCTGACCCTTCTCTTCACAGGTGAAAAATCTCCCTCCCATCGAACTTTCACCTTCGTTCTAACACTTTACCTCTCATTACTTTCAACAGCGATCATTCTGTTACATACTTTACCTGTCCTTTATGAGAGGTACGAAGACATCATCGACGGTATCGGCGAGAAAGCCATGGCGGAAATTAAGAAGCAGTACGCTAAAGTTTTGAGTAAGATCCCTTGCGGGATATCAAAGTTCAAACGGCAGTAATCGCTTTTACCTTATCTATTGTGGCCTGTTAACTTTCAAAGTTGTATTTCAGTTTTAGTCTCGCTTTTAGTAGAATGTTCTGAAGAGCAAATAGAACCGTGCTTGGTTAATTAATGTCTGCCTATATTCTAGTCAAGCTCTTAGTAGAAAGCGTTGATAATTCATCAAACCTGATCTGCTTAATACTACTACAGGAAGTAGGAGAGTTGTTGCTTCTGCCTTGACCCGCCTTCCCCGTACAATTCATTCCACTGTTTTAACTCACCCATCATCGCCCCCTCAGTGGCAAAACTGGCGGCAACCTGAAACGTTGGGCCAGTTTATTACCAAATTATGGAAAGAAATGAAAGAAATTCCAGATTTATATTGCATTGTCCTTACTTGGTTTTTCGCTTGCCTCATGTCCTCCATGTTAAGCGGCCTTAGCGTGATTTTGTCTTCCTGCCCCTTCTCAGTAGAACCTTCGCCTGCCGAAGCGCTCTCACCCTTCTTCTTCTTCTCCTAATTAAAACAATCGAGTTAGTGCTAATGGCGATGGCTGGCTCTCCCCTTGCTGGTGTCAAAACCTATGCTTACCAGTTCCTTTTTTCTTTCCCTCTGTAGTAGCTCCCTGACAGGTCTGTAAGCAGCCGTTGCGCATAAGTTCTGTGATCATCATTTGCACATTTGAGGTCAAAATTTTGTAGTCTTCAAGATGAAGAGCTAAAATATTAACTTAAGAGATCTGTGATGGATCAGGAGTTGGAAGTCGGATAGGATATCAGATGGTCCAGATTGGGATTCGATCAATTGCGCCAATTCTGATCATGATCGTGATCATGGGTTGTCTTTTTCCGATCATGTGAGATCTTGATCACTCGGGCTTGATCATGATTCGATAGTTATCATGATAATTAGAGGGTGATTGGGACCCAACCTGACCAATCCCGGTGCTATGATGAGTGAAACATAACAATGATTTTAAAAAAGTACCTTGAGATCACTTCCACTGTAACCTTCTGTCATCGTTGCTAGTTCCCGGTAGTTGAGCCCTTCCTCCACCTTCTCTTTTGCGAGAAGCGTTCTCAGGATCGACTCCCGGCTTTCTACAGCCGGCAACCCGACCATGATCCTACCAAATGGCAAAGAAAAATACTTTAACCGGCCAAATTTTTAATGGGGCATGTTAAAGAGATAATTGACTTATACCTGCGTTCAAATCTCCTTATAATGGCTTCATCGAGGTCAAAGGGCCTGTTCGTAGCAGCGAGGACCAGAATCCTCTCCCCCGGCTTTGTAAGTAGGCCATCCCAGTGGGTCATAAACTCGTTTTTGATCTTCCTCACCGCCTCGTGCTCTCCTACTCTGCTCCTTTGTCCGAGCATGCTGTCCACTTCGTCCACAAATATGATCGTAGGAGACACCTTGGCAGCCAAGGTGAACAGGGCCCTCACATTCTTCTCATCTTCTCCAAACCATTTCGATGTGATGGTGGACATGGAGACATTTATGAAGCTTGCGCCCGCTTCCTTGGCTATGGCCTTGGCTAGCATCGTCTTCCCCGTGCCTGGTGGGCCAAACAGTAGTATTCCCCTGCATGGCTTCAGCAGCCCGCCTTTGAACAGATCTGGTCTGCGGAGTGGAAGCATCACCAACTCTTCTAGTGATTCTTTGATCTCATCCATTGAACCTATGTCGTCAAACGAAACTCCGATTTTGCTTGCCGGGATAACCTCAGACCTTATCCGCTTCTCAAACTCGTTATCTGGGGCGACTTCCTGAACAGTGGAGAATGATGTTTGGTCTTTTTTTTCAAAAATTCGGAAGTGTATTACTTGAATTGAAGTGTATATCTACCAACCGCTGGTTTTGCTGCCGGATCTCCACCCTCTTTCTTCTCAGGATTCTGCCCATCTTTCTTGCTTTTGTTTTCCGGATTTTTCGCATCTTCCTTTTTCGGATCCTACGCAATTCATAAAAAGATGAAGTTCAGGAAATTTTCAAGAAATTGAATAAACATGGTGACGAGAAACCTTTGAAGTTTCTGCGGTGCCTCCTTTTTGAAATACGTTTAGTCCGTGGGAGAGACTGTTTCAAGACCAAAACAAAATATGTGAAACTGGAAACATATGTGAAATGATAATGAGTTTTTACCTTTTGGAAGAAATAAGGAGCTTTCCATTTCGATATTCGGGGACTTTGTTGTTCATGAGATGGTAGGAAACGGCTGACATTACAGCCTCTTCTATATACATGCCTAGAGCCATGGTATCTGCCAAGCAGATGGAACCCAAGTCATCGCATTCCAGGTCGTTCGCAGCAAGTACCTCCAGGATATGGTTTCTGTTATCCTGCAACTTAATCAACTTCATATCCGCTTCTAGCTTATAATTCCAGCTGACCATGAGTTCGTGATCTTCTGGCGGACTTATGGCAATGTTGTATGGGAACAGAATCTTGAATCTTTCCTCCACCTCCTTCTCGTCCGGCTCGTAGTCGTATATTCTTGAACCAATCACTAGCACTGGTCCTGTTAACTTGTGCAGCATTTTTTGGAACAGTGAATACATTCTTTGCGACCGAGATAGGACCTTCTCCACGTTCCGTACGTATAGGATGATGGGGCTGACCTTGGCCACCGAGAGTAAAACCTTAACAAAGAAATAGTTATTTGTCCTCAATTAGTCTAGTAGTGTCGACAATAAGGGTTTAGAAGGAAGAGAACAAGCAGACCTTATAAAGGGATTGTACAAACATTTTCTCGTCGAAGCACCAACTGCTGCAGCGCTTCAGGGGAACGACTGGAGAGTAAAATTATGAAGGAGGAAATTAGTTTTTGGAACTGGGAAAATGAAAGAATCGCGTTTATAATATAAAATTCTTAAATAAAACACCCATATTTTATTTTTATCTGTTACCTGGGCTTCCAGTATGGGTTTGAGAGGCAAGACTGCTGAAATTAGCAACTGCAGAAACATTTCTACGCAGCTTTGGCGCGTCAGGTCCCTCATTCCCCCTATGAATTGTAACATCTTGCCGGGATTAGGACATGGCAATACCACTCGCTAAACTTTATAGAATCGTATGGAGGATTTTACTTTTTGCTAATGTCGACCCCACTGCTCTGTCTCCGTAAGGTGCCTGCAATTCGAAAAAAAAGGGAAATAAAAATGAAATGACGTTAAGTAGTAGCAAGACATTTTCATTCAGAACTGCATGGAGATGATACTGTGTACCTTTTGGTTCCTCCTTTTGTGGGAGAATAGCGAATGAACCAAACAAAGAAGACATTTTCTCAAGAGTGGTCTCCGATATCGATCTTTTAAAACCCTGCAGCAATCATATTACAAATATAAGTTGTAGTGCATATTAAATGCTTATGAAAAAAGTAAGATTCATACGGAAGGCGCTTGGTTGTTACTCCCGTACTTGCTCTGCATCTGTAAAATCAATAATGGAAAACTTAATTACCGACGTTAAAACACTCGTTCAGGCGAACGAAATTGCCACCTTTAATGAAAAGTCAGTGACATCAAGCAGCAACAACTTGGCCTCGACGAAGTGGGCCAGAGCCTTGGCAAGCATCTGAGGGAAAAGCTCTTCACGAAGAAGAGAATGATTTTTATTTAATAATCAATCAATGGATAAATTAATACTGATGAAAAAGTTCTGAGCATGCCAGTAGGCCCTGATAGCAGAATAGCGCGGCTCGCGGGAGAAAGATTCCTCGTGTACTTGGAAAGATCCCCTGGTTTGAGGTGGACGTAGGCTGCGCTTGTGAGTATAGTACGTGTTTGGTCGCTGCCATCATGAGATAAATAACGGTCAACCGACGAGAGAGTAACGGGGTGAACGCTTGAACGCAGACCTGAGATAGTACGGGAACTCGTCGAAGGTGACGCTGCTGTCCTTCATGTCTGCTACTTGTCTCAACAACTCCTGCTCGACGCGCTCGGCGGTGACGCCGGAAGCCAGAGAAGCATGCGCTGACGTCGTCCATTTGTCGGAGGCCAGCCCTAACCCTAACCCGACGCCCAGCCCTACCGCAGAGATAGCCGTGATGATGTGCTTTTGCTCCATCTCGGCGAATTCTCGCACTTTGAATCCGTTAACCTGAGGATTTCACCGTTAAACACTGCGTAAAATTCATCCACAGATGATACAAACCTTGTTTAAAAGAAAAACACTGGATCGGAGAAGAGATCTCGAAGTAAGAGATCGCCGCAATGGTATGCTTCTGCTTCATCGCGACGAATCTCTCACTTCAACGCTTACATCAGTTAACCGGCGGATTTCACTGTTAAACAGCGTCTGAAATTCATCCGCAGATGATTCAGACCTTGCTTAATCGGGAAAAACAGGATCGGAGAAGAGATCTAGTAGTTTGGAAAAGATCTTGATCGGCTGTTGAAAGAACGCGAAATATGGAACCGACTTCGCAGATCGGATTCTGTTAATCGTCTCGTTACCTCCGCGGGATTCACCAGGCGTATGAATCAGATTCAGAGATTGGTGTTCGCGTATCGGCGCTGCGGGCGGAGTGCAGCGGACAGGAAAGTAGGGAGAGAGGAAGACGACGCTCGTTATATACTACTTTTGGCGGCGAAGTCGGTTACGAATCTCACGCTAGTTCGTCTTAAGACGGGGTGATCAACTTTTAAAATTCACAGAGCGGTGACCGTATCGCATCCCTGGTTTAAATTTCAATTCGCAAGAAGAAAACTCGACCCGATCGACCAGATGGACGGGATCTTGACCGTCCATCTTATCCCCTACAGTCATTCGGTCACCCGTAAACTTTTCGATCTAATCGATCGGCTGGCCGTGAATGTCGCCGCTCCAATGGGGAGCTGACACGTGGACGTGGGGTTACCGCCTGTTCGAGCTTGAATGCGGACGGATTTGCTCGATCTGGTTTGAAATTCTTCTCTAGGGTTGGCGATCAGTGCGACGGTAGAAGATTATCGCCGCTTGAGAAAGAGGTAAGATAGAGATGAATCTGTAGGATTCCTTTTTTTTTTTTGAGAATTTATTTGGCATTTGATCCCTCCGCCGCGCTGTGATTTGTCGCTAGTTCCGATGTTTTTGAATTTGCTGTTTGCGTCCGTTACTGCTCCTCGATAATGCAACCAGTTGGCAAGAGACGGCAGCTTTTATTTCGATCCCCAACCGGAATTCGAGTAGCTTTCGATCTTGCCAGAAATATAATAGAGACAGTCAATGTTCGTCTCAAAATAGAACTCGATTGCGAAGACCGCTTGACTGAGCCTTGATGCGCTGAAGCACACTGGCGCAGTGGAAGATCCGCCATTCACTTTGCGAATCGATGGATTTTTCTAACAATTTTTGGCTGTCGAACGATCGTTTAATCATCCCAGAAGTCCCCAAATGGACTCAGCACGGGGACGGTCTTCGAATATGGTTGTATTAGGATGTGACTACAGTAATAATATCGATGTTTTAATTTGGGAACAGTATATATTCATTTATTTACTACAAATTTTACGAGATTGACCATTTTGTGCAGTTCTTCTCGTTCCTCATCGGAGGTGACGCTTCGACGACTGGGGCTAGGTAAGATACTACCCAGATCTTCCTGTCTGATCTTCCAAAAACTTCGCTCTCGGCTTGAAGGTTTCAAGGCGGAGATCACTTTCGCTAGCAAACAGGTTGTTTGTCAATCTTTGTTTTCGATCAGTCTCAGAGATTCTGCAATCCCCACATCAATATAGCTTATTTTTTGAAAAGAAACTTTCAAACTTATGTTTCTTGCGCTCTTTAGCAGACGTTTCGCCGATGTCCATCCTTTCTTTCTCCATGCCTTGTCCATAATTAGAGAAGGATAATGTTCTAATCGTATTCCGGAAGAATAACATGTTGTTTCTCTAAGGAATATATTCGGTACCGCGCGTTGTTTTTGTTTGTCTGATTTCTGATAATTTCATTGTAGTTTCATGGAATCTAGTTTAGGGGAATTTTTATATTGCTAAAGAACAGTTCCTCGTGAATTTTCATTGCTTTTGTAGGCCACTTTTATTAGAGTATGTTTCCAGTATCATCATCCTCTGGGCATTCTCACCCATGGTTTCAAGCGTTACACCCGGCTCAATCAGATTTGGAGTCGATTTCTGATGCTGCGACTCTTCACAATAATCTGAAGAGCTTGAAAGAGACTCTCGATCTAGTTAAAGCAGTGTATGAACCATCTTATGTCGTAAATTTCTTTATTTTTTTTTATTATAGGTTGGTAACAAGAACCATGTTTCTATGCAGGCTTAAAGAAGTCGATGCACTCCGTCTAATCAAAACATCAGAAGCCCTCGATGGTCTACCTTCTAGCCTATCGGATCAGAAGTTTGTCAAGGGGATGATTGATTCGATGAAGAGTAAAAGACTGGATTTAGATATTCAACAGTCTCTAGCAAAAGAAGCTGTGAGATCATTGACGATAACGCTGAGGGATCAGATTCATCGTCTAACTCGTATATCTTCTGAGAAATGCTCCTGGGAAGAAAGGTCCTTGGCCACAAGGTTATCTCAAAAGCTTCAGAAGTACCAGCGGAATAAGAGATGGAAGAGAAAACGGCGAAAGTTAATAGCAGAACAGCTCTTCAAGGTCAGGCATTTTGTGAACATCTCTGAAAATATTCTGTGATGGTTGATAGTTTTTCTTTATTTTTTAAGCAGTATTTTTTCTAATTCCAACAGGAACGTGAAATGCACGATAAAGCTGACCAAGAGGTCGACGAGTGGAGAGCCAGAGAGATTGCCAAGGATATCGCGAGACGGAAGGTAGTGAATCCTCTTCTCACATAATTAATGAAGTACTCTGTTTCCCAATATGTCTGTGGGCGTTTCATATCGTCATACTTTATGATACTTCTATCAAGTTATAAAAAACGGATTGAATTCTTTTAATAGCAAGGGATGTGCAGATATTCCGAGTTTGGGGCATTTAAAAACTGGAGTTCTTGATGTGAGTTATTAGTCAGCTGCATGCAAAAAGCCGCTTGGATCCTCCTTCCCGATTTTTCAGAGTGTTTGAATTCATGCCAGTATAGAAGCTATTTTTGTTGAATATTGACTGCCTTTGACTTGATTGGTCGCTACCTTTTTTCTTTTTTGCGTAATTTTCTGTGTACTTTTTGAGGAAAGTATCCTCATTTAATATACTGTAGTATTCATTTCATTTTGTGCTACATTTTTTTGATTTCCCGGTATTATGTAGCTCTCTTGGTGTTTTTTGGGTTTCATGTGACATATTCATAGCCAAGTACTTGAATTTTCGATGAAAAGCCAAAGGAACTGTTGATTGCAGGTAGAGAAGATGAAGGCCGTCGCAGCAGTCAAAGCAAAAGCAGAAAAGAAAAAGATAGAATCTGAGGTGATCGCTTTGGAATTTATTTCTTCACTGCTGACTTCAGAATCAACTAAATCGTTTATCTTTACCAGTTGACTTTTTTAAAGGAATTTGTCATTCCTCAGATAATCTGTGTTTGGTAGATCTAACTTTGCAACTCAAAATTACATCATCTTCCGAAAATTCTGTTCTTCATATTCGTGCTATCTATCTTGAGCTAATAATAAAACGTGCCATATGTCAACAGTAATTGCCCTTTGGAAACATATCGCTATTGTTGAATATCTTTTGTTTGCCCTCTGAAGCCAAGCCATGTTTCTCATTTCAGCTTGAACTGATCTTAGTTGTTGAGAAGTTACAAGAGCTTCGCTCCATCAGGATAGAAAAATTGAAGAAACAAGGTGAGATTTTAAATTTTCTTATGCTCAAAATAATATGCGGGTCAATAATGTCTCCATTCTCTCAATATATAAATGTGGCATTAATGTGGATCAATCATAGCGTTGGTTGTGTTGTCACCGGCAAGCCCAATGCTTCCTCCAATTCAATCTCAAAACTTGAATCTTGTGCATATTGCTCTTAAGAAAAGATATCTTGCAGGTCATTTCTTCCCTGAAGAAGATGATAAGTTTCTGGAGAGAGTTCGAGCATCTGCGGAAGAAGAAGAACGCCAGGCAGCTGCTGCGACCGAGACAACAGCTGCTAAAAATGCAATTGCAGCAGCTGAAGAATCTTGGAAAATTGCAGAGGGCCGAGATATCCATTCAGACATAGCAGACGGTGAAAAAACTAACTTGTCATCACCTGCTGGAGAAGATATAAAAATACCCACCCTGAAAGAAGATGATGGAAACTCGGCGATTGCATCACAGAGGCCGGGCCCTGACACCAGTTATGATTCTTTAGCAGGCTTGCCCCTTGAGTTCTATCATTACTACCATGGCAGTAACAATGATATGGGCACACTAATCGAGGTAATTTTTTGAAAATCATAGACTTGCTGACTTGAGAATGCCTTCCTTTCTCCTTCCATGGCTGTATTGCGCTATATGTGTGCAGGTCAGACGAAATTGGGATGCTTACATCAGGCCTGGGGGAAGGTTTGCATTATCTTGTTTAATTAAATAATCAGTTAAAACTTAGAAAACGGGTTTTCTAATTTTTTTTTTCTATTTGATGTACACTCAGTCGTATACCCGGACACTGGGTTCAGCCCCCTCCACCTTCTGATGATGTATGGGCGTCCTACTTGGTTAATCATCGCGTGGTTTAGGATCTGAACGTGGCATGTAAAGAGCAGGTGGACAGGTCAGTACATGGATATTTACTTCTTGTTCTACAATTGAACTATATTTTTAAGCATGCCATTATTGCTGTATGTGGCTGTTCGTTTTGGGGTTTAATTAAGGCGATAATTTCTTAAAATGTTGTCTCTGAGCTTCAATCCTAGAAGTCGATAAAAACCCGTTTATGAAAATTTTCACACTAACTCCTTCAAATGCTGAAAATTTTTATTATCATACTAGATTAATTTTCACACTAACTCCACCAATAGATTGGAATGTTTTTTACTGGCCAGACGTCACTGAAATTTTCTTCTTGGAGCTCGGACTTCCCTCTTGATCGTAGCATTCGTTTCTTCTGTTGCATTGACAGATCAAACTGGATAGACGAAAGTACCATAAGATTATTTTATACTTCCATGAACCTCAGAAATAATTTGCCTGGTATAAACCTTGAACATTCAGTATTTCTTTCAGAAATTAATCATCCTTAGTTCACTCACTAAAATGCTCTTTCGGAAGTGATGTGTACTATCTTTAATTGATGTTTCCTTCAAATTCGTGATCTTTCAGCTTATTCTTTTGAGGGAGTGTGACGAAGCGGCTTCATTGAAAGGAAGAGATAGACTTGAGTGTAAAGTTCAATGTTGTTAGAATTAGTAAAGTTAGAGGTGTTTAAAAATTTTACTTGTCTTGCTAGCAATATTTTGCCTCTGAAAATGCGAGTTATTTGCAAATGACTTATTTTGGAAAATAAGTATGAGAATCCAAAAAATACCCCTAATGTAATCGTGACAGTACCAATATGTGGTCATGGAGCAAATTTAGCTTGATATCTCCTTAATTTACGGAGTCGCTTGGAGCTGAGATTGCCAATGGGGAAATAGAGGTCGAGCTTATTATACCAAGGAGCAAAACCTTTAGTGTTCAGTTGGGGTCCTCATATGTACAAATATCGTCATGCCATTTCAGAAAAGGGGTCCATCTTAGAGCTCTTTAGGGGTTCAAAACATTGATAGCAGGAAAAGGGGTCCATTTCAGAAAATATGTCATTTTCTTTAACATTGATATTGGCAATTTTACCTCTTGCGCTATCTTCTCCTTATCGAATGCACTCCAATGTATTACATTAAATTTTACGGACTTAGCTTCGAAATGAGTTTCTTAATCGTGTGAATGTATATATTGAATATATTTTATAACTGATGTCAAGCCCACTTTTTTGACTCAGGTTTATAAATGGATCATACTAGAAAGTTTTTATTCTTATTTCTCGACATTTTGTAGCTGGTACTAATATACAACAGTAGAGAGTAGAGCAGACAAGATCGCACAGATATTTAGATGATGCTACTGCACCTGGTTATATATTGAATATATGCTACTGCACCTGGTTACTCAATAATAAGTAAATTTATCCATAATAGTTTGCTCAATTGGTTATAATGGTTATCTGGATAAAGGGGGTCTCTGTTATTGGTTCAACCTCCCGTTATTTTTAACATATTCTTACTTACACTATTAATACCTAACGCTACTTACACAATTTATAGGGTGAAGTTTTTTGAATGATTTCTGCTTTTTTAGAATACTCCAATTTTTTTATGTTTAAATTTTCCCACATGAAATAAAGATAGAAGAACCAGATACTAAGGACGGGGTGTTGCTGAGAATGAAATGTGGTGTTTTTTAGTATAATGTCCACTTACAGGAAATATGTCATTTTCTTTAAAAAACAATATCTTTTTTAAAAAATGAAGTATTTAAATAGTGTGAAACCCGAAGCTTAAAAATTCTGCTCGCTTCCTTGTAGCCTAAAATTATTGCCATTTCAGGTTAGTGATGAAATATAGTAAGGCGTTATATAGCCATTTCAGGTTAGTGTTTTGCCCTTCTGATCTCCGGAAGAAAACAAGGGGATTTCAGATGATGGATTTTAAATATCTGCGCGACATTAAATTTTGGATCGATATTGTAGTGCTAAGGACGCAGTGGATACTAGTATTAGATATCGGAATCCAATATCCAGATATCGATTGATTTCTCTAGCAACATGCTGGCCACATGGAAAGAAAAATCTGTATGGAAATGATGTGTTAATATTTTTAACTGATATGTGAATATGCTAGGTAACATTGAATGCCTATCACCTGATCCGGTGATGGCATACCCGAGTACATTTCTGGGTCGGTCATCTAAGTCCCCCTGTTGACATTGACTTTGGTGGTTGACGTGCCTCAGTCCAGGTTCCTTTTTGGTCATAAAACAGGCAAATTATTTTAATGGTACAATATATTAATATAATTTCAAAATATGTAGCATGTAATTAAGGTATCTTACAGCCTGATTGGATATCATGTTGGATATCGAAAACAAGCAATGTCAAACACCAATATCTGGTATCGTAACCCAATCTCTTAAGCTTCTTGAAGTATAAAATGTTTTATATATCAATCCAAACAACATGCCTCAGTCCTCTCGAAATCTTTTTCTCCTCAATTGGTGTCCCTTATTTGGAGTTCAAAGTAAAAGGACATTAATTTCAAATTTATGTTACCTTGTTTGACATTTGAAATATAAGAATGGTATTCATCTCTTTGCACTTTATTTAGTTGCAGGTTAATCTTAAAATGAATTAAACATAAACAAATGGTAGGGCCTTAGAATAATATTAGATAAAAAACAGTTCAAACAATAAGAACAAGGTACATTTTATTATGCTCTAGAATGTATGATATTGCTCTTTGATGGACCAGAAATAACGGTTAAATATATCGTTTAATGCTTCTGGTTTATACAACATTATTTGTAATTTCCTTACGAGCATAGAGTGAGTAAGGGTTGAATCACAAAGAGCAAGTATTGAATAGATGATTTTTATCTTTAATTTCTATTTTTTTAGAATTTTGACATTGAATTAAGGGGAAAAATCTAACTTAATGAAAGCAAACTTGATGCCGGACGTTGTCAAGGCGTCGTCCGGTCGTCACCGAGGGTAGTCGCTCGGTATTAAATAAGGATCTCTATCGGACAACGACGGGAAGTGTCGTCCGATAATGTGGATGAGCAGATATGATGATGGCGGAAAGTGCGAAAGTCCTAAGTATGGTACGTGCAAGTGCCGAATCATGGGTGTGCCGTCCCCGGGGAGCTGACGGGGTCGCCTAGGGGAGGATAGTCCAGACCACCCGAACCTCGCCCGAGGGGTTTGAGGGCGACTATGTGGTCGAACAGGAATGTCCCGCTAAGTTGCTCACACTCGTTGGGCGAACCCGACTCGTACCGGCCAGGTAAGACTCTCGAATAGATCGTCGTCGTTTTCTCAACCCGTCTCTGTCACCTACGTCTAACCCGAGCGCGGAGGAGGCAAATCGAAAGTATACTGAAGTAGATAAGAGACATAAAGGGCAGTAAAGGAGGGTACCTTTGTCGCGTCCGGCGACTGCTATTTCGGTAACCCGCAGGAGATTATAACGGAAGGCAGCACTGGCACGTCGGCGAGAATCAGGACCCGCGGAGGTGCTGGCGGGGTGGTGACGTGACGGCGGGCGAGGCGTCAACGGGTGGGCGTGTGCGGGGTGACGCGCACGGGCGCACCGTGGGTGGCACGCGCAGCGCGGGCGCTTGAGCAGCGCCGATCGCGGGCGCGGGTGCGGTGCACGCGCTGGTGCACGCCGGCGAGGCGTGCCGGGGAGCGGGCGGCGACGGGCGCGGGGTCGGCCGCGTCGGTTCGCCGGTGCGCGGGTGACCTGCGCAAGAGGCGGCACTCGCGGGCGCCGGGACAATGGATCGCCGATGCGTGGGCGGAGGAGCGCGCGCGGCACGCAGGCGAGACCTCTCGCGGGCGCGGGCGGCGGCGACTCGCGCGCTCGCGGAGGGCGGTGCAAGCCCGGGCGTGCGGGTGGCTCGGCTGCATCAGCTGCAGACGGAGTGGGAGTTGGCGGGTGGCGGCGCAGACCACTGGAGGCGCGGCGGCGGTGGTTCGCGCGGCAGAAGCGGTACGGCGGACGTCGACCAGCGGGCCGTTCGGCGGCAGCGGCTCGTACAGCGGTGAGTGGCGGCGCGGCGGCGCGACGGCGCGACGGCGACAGGCGTCGCAGCTTCCTCTTCTTCCTTCTTCTTCTTCTTCTTCCTTCTTCTCCTTCCTCTCCTCAACGAGAGTGACTCTTTGACTTCTCAAAACGTTATAACTTCAAAGAAAATATCAAGAGTACTTTGGGGGGGGGGGGGCGCCCCACCCCTCCGTTATATGGGAGAGAGGTAAATGGGCCCCTTAAACTACAAAGGGAAAAAATAAAAGGGGGTTTACTAAGGCCCACTAAGGGAGGGGAAGATATCCTCATATTGGAACTTCCCCTCTCTACATCGTAGATGAGAAGACAGTTACGAAAGACGAAAAGTGCAAGAAAATAAAAGATAGATGGGATCAAAGGGGGCGCATCGTTACCCGGGATATCTGAATCCGGGTGCGCGCGTCGTCGCTTTGGCTTGTCGTGCGGGCTGGACGCGAGTGGGTGGTGAGATCGAAGGCGGTGCCGACTCCTCGAACAATGGTCCTGCGGTCTCGGACGGTGCCGCGCCATCAAAACTAGAGAAAAGAAATTTAAAATAATTTTAAGAAGGTCAAAGAATATTAATTTCATTCAACCTAATTTATTCAGATTGTATAAAATAATTTTGAGAATTTTAATATGACTTTTTAGTAGAAAATTACTAATTAATGCTAATTGTAAATATCTTAGTCGACACTTTGGGAACATTAGGTGACAGTAGACGGAGATGGATGTGAGTGGACTGGAGCATTTGTAAGAGATATTGTGCTGATTGCATTGGAGACGATAGTGGATACACACTAACGAGCGGATACGCACTGGTGAGCGGCGGAGTGGGGCGAATGACGATGATTTTACTTTCGCTGATGTGATGGAGAAGGAGGTGTATACACGGAGATGAGCGGTGAAGTTGACAGTAGAAAAAATTCAAAGACGTAAGTTAGAAAAAGACCAAGATCACATTAACCTCTTCGTCATGTGCCCAAAAGACCGAGTGGTTTTTTTACCTTCATGTGTCTTGATCTGAATGTCGCTCTTTCAATTCTTTGCTCTTGGAGTACAAGAACAGACCCAAATGAGATTTTGAATGAGCAAATCACTCCACCATTTGTAATTTGGAACAAAATTCAAGCATACCTTTTTTACAATGACGGGGGATTCTATTTATAGATCCAATATGGAGGACGGATAGAGGGAATATGTGTAACTACCCTCAAAATTTCAGACCAAAACTCTTTTTGGATCATCAGATATCCACATTTCGATTTTGAGCAATGTGAGCCATCCAATCTTCTCTCTCCTCTGATTTTATCTCTCCTCCTAATTGTATGGCGTATTTCAAGCCTCGCACAAAATTCTAGAGGTATACAAAGTCTATTTATTTATAATTTTTTGAATTATAAAATTATTTTTATTTATGAATTTTTAACTTCATAAAATTCCAAAAAAATACTAGAAAATCCATAAAATTTTAAGAAACGCCTTTAAATATTTAGATATACCTAAAAAGATATTTTCTGACTTGAAAAAGTATTTTATTCAATAAATTTACAGGAGAAATTCTGTTAAAATATCATAAAATAAATAAAATCACAATGCTGACATCCCAAGAAGATTACTTAGATTCTAGTTAATTGACTTTCAAATAAGAACAACCACAATGCTGACATCATCATTTTTAAAACCTTCAATTATCCAATAAGAGTAAGTTGCCCTTTAAGCGTTATAAAATCAGGTATAGACTATCAATTTTGCCTGAATTTTCAGTCCAAAAAATTTATAAAAATTATTGGGTAAAATAGGTCTAGTAAAAAAATTTATTATTTATAATTTATTCTAACGGAAATTTATATATAAAACTCACAATATTGAAAAATAATATGAACTAGCATTTACCTTGATATGCTAGTTCATATTATTTTTCGATATTGGGAATTTTATATACACATTTCCTTTAGAATATTAAATCAATTTTATCATTTTTATAACCTTTTCAATGATAAAATATGAAGCATGATTTCATGAAAACTTCATCTCAAAAGTAAAAAAAATGACCCAACAACTTGCTAACAATCGCAAATGGTGTTTTCAATGACTTCAGGACGAGCATCTTTGTAAGGTAAATTATTTGTAATGCTCATATCTCTCAGATTTATCTGACATTGGTTCATTGGATTCATAACATGAAAGTACATTTACCTAAATGATTCATTGGATGATTGATTAATATGGTCACAACCTATGAGTTGACCTCAAGTCAGCTTGTTAACGAGCAATGCCATTTGCCACCTAAACTGATAGATCTTGTACATCATTCTATAGGGTTTTCAAGAGCATAGTTACCCTTTAACTATCTTCCCATCTTTCTCATCCCTATAATGCACCAATATTTTGAGAAAGGCATCAACATATAGATTAACTAATATTGGATCGATTTAACCCAATCGATAGGGCGAGTCTCCAACACGTAGGGTGCCAAGCTACACCTCGTGCTCTAGAAGATATGAAGGAGAGCATATCAACTCATGGAACTTGTTCGTCCTCGATTACCGTGTACGTATAGTCCCTCATTCATTGACACTCCTTGGACGACTTAAGGAATAGTCAACTGGTAAAGCCTAGTGGGTCATCCGAGTTAGTATTAATACGTTAGGAAATCATCCGGCACCTCTTCTCTGATATTTCATTGCCTAGGCCAAGGACTTCATCGCATCATCTTCTTTGAGTTGTCACCTCTTATATCAAGGGTGGATGATCCCATTTTGACCACTCAATTGTCTTCGTGAACTTCTTGATGCACCCGAAGTAAGACCGTTTAGAATCCCATGATTAGAGACTCATTGGCCATAGTCAAAGTACAACTGTCCATCCACAAGACATCTTTGGTGTTTCAGGTCTTAAGGACCACTTACACAATCATGACGTGAGTCAACCTGATTGACAGTTTGGTATAATATCATTCAGGGATTTGTACGGATCAATTCAGTGAACTCTTTCCACTAAAGAACACCCACTATCTATCCGTTGTGTCTCCACACTAATGGATACGGGACCGGCCATGCTCATCATATGAGTGAGGCTAGCTAGTGATATTCTATCCTGATACTTTGATATCCTTATAGCATATCCTTCAAATATGAATGTTTAGAACACATGCTTAAAGACTAGTGATCTCCGTATTATGATCTCATCATAATTCACTAAGTTCGATTGATGGGGGACCATCACACTGACAAAGCCATGGAACGCCAATAGACCTCGTCGAGCAGCTCAAGCCAATGTCTGCGACCCTCTCTCAGGTGCTCGACATCGTCAATGACTGTGAGTTTTGCATTTATTTTCTTGTATTTCTATATTTATGAATAATTCAGATTGGGTGTCATGTTTGGGCTCGTCCGTTGTTGTTTTCTTTCATGTTGATTTGATGTACATTTTAGGGGAAACCATATCACGAGACGTTTTTCCCCTATTTCAGCCCCACTTGCGCATCCTCCCTCTAGTATATAAAGGGAGACATGCTTAAGGAGCCACTTGGAGTTTAATTGGAAAAAGTGAAAGTTCATCTTTGATTGGGCTCCCACCTCCTCCCATTGGAAGTTATCTTTTATCGTTTTCTAGCCTAACATAGATCGTGGGAACTGCCTGCCACAACTTCCTGCCCACATCGAGAATCCCATAGAGGAATCATCGTCGCCGCGTCCCGTAGCTGCTCTTGAAGGTCTCCATCAAGAAGGTCAGTTTCTTGATTTGGATCTGACTCAAGAAGTGCCAAGAACCCTCTTATTGGACTGTTCTTGAGACCATCATCATTGCCTTGGTCGTGGCCCTTGACGTTGCCGCCAACGCCGCTGCCATCGCCCAGCCTGCACACCCGCGCGCTCCCAAGCCATGCCCATGTGCCTGTGCGCACCCACGCCGGCGCGCCCTGCTTGGTTGCCGCCCCCGCACAAGTCGTGCAACCGTGCGCCTGAGCACCCTCGTGCCCCGCACGTGCCACGCCCTCGTGCACCCCTCATGCCTGCGCGTGTCGCGCACCTCGCGCGCCGTGTGCTCACGCGCACACAGTGCCACCACTGCCCTTCATCGGTCGCGGCCATCGCCATCACCGTCCAAGCGTTGTCCCGCGCGCCATCGCCATCGCTTGATCCTCCACCAATGACGTCGGATATCACTTGTGAGATGACTCCTTGCCAAGGACTTCTAAGTCTCGACCCATCATGTACCGTCGTTCCCCCTTTTCAAATTGCAGTATTATTACTTCTTTCAGTGTCGTCTTCCGTAATGTGCTCCTCTGCCTAGTATTAACCTTGAGAATATAGGACTAGCCACCTACTTGTCGAGGGGTAGGAATTTTCTTGTGATGACTTTTAGGTCACCCTTCAACAGAGGTCGTGGACGCCTCTGGACACGTCGTGTCCCTCACTACGTAAACATCTAGTTGATCCTATCGGGTCATCGGGAGTCCAGCTGAGCCGGTCCACTTTCGATACTTCAGTTGATTTACAAACTAATCAATATATTGTAACGACAGTTCTCATTGATTTTGCTCAAAAAACTGCATACTTTGTAATCTTTTCATTCATTGATCGTTAATCTGTGTTGTAACACGAGCCGACCGATCCCGGCGCTCTCTGTGTTACATCATCGATCATGTATTCATCGACTTCATTATAAGCATCACAGGTACACTATAAGGAATATGTTCTATTAATGAACATGGAACGAGATGTGGAATATGTGATTGGTTTGTCGACCACATATATTTTCATCATATAGTACAAAATCCTGTTTTGTCTGTAAATTCTTCAAACTTTCACCAAATAGCATGATTTGAAATCCTTTGGATCTAAGATGATTGATGAGCCTAAAATTGACGTGGTAAAATGCAAATTTAATGTGGAAAGTTTAGAATGACAAAGGGATGCAATTGTCCACAAAATATGAATCTCTTTTGTTGTTTTAGTAAAGAGAAATCAAGCATGTAAAAAGGTAGTATCTAAGAAATAGAGAAAAGATGTAAAAGGAAAGAAGAGGTCCAAGTATTTTGAACTTTCTCCTAATGATTCAGGTCACCTGCAATACTGACCTGTTGGGTTCAGTGCATTGGTTCGTCCATGGAAATCACATTTCCATGGATGCGGAAGCGTGTCGATCGATTCACAATCAGTCTTTAAAACAAAATATTGGGAAACTTATTAGGAAACTTATTCCACCCTTGACATGATCACTTTGAGATTGTTCTGAACTCGTTCACCCTTACAACCTCTAGAAGTATCCACGCGATGACTTAGTGCTTGGATCTCCACTTATTTCTCTTCAACTCTTCTTGGAAACTCTCTCCTTGGTTGATCTTGAGAATGAAGAAAGGCGAGGCTCTCAAATCAGGCTTGCATGGGTGCTTAAAATGAGACCCCTTTCCCTATTTATATTTCACTTAAGGTTTTTTCTCAAAAACCCTCCAAAGTAAAATATATCCACCAATGCCCTTATGACCTTGTGTGTGTGACCCTCTACGCCCATGTATCGTTCTAGTTAATAACTTTAATGGCCGAATAAAATTTATTGACCAACCTTATTAATTAACTATATCAACATATAGATTGATTAATAAGGATTCATTTAACCTAATCAATATATTAAGTTTCCAGCCTGTGGGGTGCCAAGCTACACCTCGTGCTCTAGAAGATACCTAGTAGTCTCTCGAACTCTCTCATGGAACCTTTACCATCATCAGTTACCGTACATGTATAATCCATCATCCGCACGAGACTCTCGAACGACTTAGGGTATGGTTTATCGTCAAACCCTAATCCGTCATTCGATTAGTACTGATGCGTAATAGGGATCATTGGAGAACGCCTTCTCCAATATCCTCACTACCTTGGCCATGTATTTTTCTGCATCGTCTTCGTCAAATCAATCTCCTCTTATACTGAGGGTGTATGATCCCATCTTGACCACTCAATCATCTCTATAAGCTTCTTACTACATCCGATCCATAACTTATTTGAATCACATGATTAGAGGCTCGTAAGTCATAGTCAAAACGTAGTTGCCCACTCGCGAGAATTGTTTGATGTCTCAAGCCACTAGATCACTTATACAACCGTGACTTGAATCAAACCGATTGACATTTAGGTATAATACCATTCAGGGATTCATAAGGATCAATTTAGTGAACTCTTTCTCCAAAGAGCACCCACTATCTGTCCTTAGTGTCGCCACACTAATAGCCACATGATCACCTATACTTATCGTATAAGTAGGATCAGCTAGTGCTATTCTATCCGGATAATTTGATGTCCGTCTCGACTATCCATCGAATAGGAATATTTAGAATACATGTTTAAAGACTAGTGACACTATATTATGATCTCATCATAATTCACTACATCATTGCACGTATTCATGGACTTCATTATAAACAGCACACGGAATAATAATGAACAAAAATATTTTATTCAATGAACTTAAATAAACATGGTAGTGTGATTGGCTTGACGGCCACATAATATCCATTAGATGGTGATACGTGTAGTGAAGTTTATGCTCCATGAAGAATAAAGACTTAAGGGACGAATAAGAGTGATAGAAGTTATAGACCTTCTTGATCTTTCTACTCACTTGGGAGGCAAGACCCTAAAGAGGAAATAAGCAGGAACATCTAATGCAAGGTTAATATCAGGGTGGTAAAGCCTAAAATCGTGATCTAGACAAAGAGGGAAACATTACCTGATTTGTTTTAGTTTTTGAATGCAATCTTGAATGTGAGATGCTCTCCCTGCAATACTATCTCTTAGAGCATGAATATTTTGCCCATGCTTGGCATTTTTGCAATAAATAAGAAGAGAATCAAGAAGGGGAGAAGAAACTCACCAAAACCATGCAAGAAAATTCAACTTCAGAGACCTGTTGTGCCATAGTTGGACAACTAGGGTTGGGGAAAGTTTGAAATGTTTCCCCCCTCTTCTTCCTGACCTAATTTTAACAATACAATAGAATGTATGGACATATGGGGCAAAAGACAAAAATACCCTGAAAATTTCAGGTTGATCCAAGCGATGATTCACCCAAAATGAAAACTGATGATTCATGGTCCTCCGATTTCTTCTATTTCTTTCTCCTTCAATTGCTCCCATCACTTGTTTTCCATGTATGACATCTCACTTGTTTGTGCGATGATTGGTGCGAAAACCGTCGAGATTACCCATTTTAGTTCCATAGATCTTTGCCCACATGTCACAATCTCACCAATCTTAGTTTGGTATGTTTTGATATTAATTCATAAAGAAAGAAGTAAAGAAATTAATAAACCAAAATATATCATTTCTGACTAAAAGTTACTGACTTAATGAATCTCCCGTCCGAAAAATTTAAAAAAATACGAAAAAAATTCCAAAGAAAATATATCAAGATTTTATTATTATTGATATGCTTTAGGTTGGTATGTTTTGATATTAAGGGAATTAAACCTTCAACACAGATTTATTTCACATTTATATGCACTTATTTCTCTCTCCATTATCTGATTGTTTATCTTCTCATTTTTGCTAATTCATTATTTAGTAGGTATAAAATCATTAATCCTTATTCCATAGGGAGATGAGCTTTACTATTCCATGTGTTCACATTTAGATGATCAAATAAAGCACTTTTTTTATCAAACTTGATTATGATTGCAACGACAAATAAGAAAGACTGATACACTTTTTTCTATAACTAGTTTGATACCATAGGGAATCATTTTAATAGTTATGACATAAAATAATCCAACTAAAAACTTTCAAAATCATAAAATATTCCCTGGTTGGCTGGATTGTAGACTAACGCCACTGATTTGAGAGGCTAACCATTGTCCACATGGTTGATGTGGGTCTCTTTCAAGTCTGTTAAGATATCCTGACTCCACGTTAGGCAGAGCTCGAAACTGCTTGGTAGTGCATCTGATATTTATTTAACTACCTGCACCATCAATAACATTTTGTCCTCACATAAATTTAACGGAAGATGTACAATCATTCAAAAAAATAAAAACAGAAAAACTTGGCTGATAATTATTTATACAAATCTACCCCACATTGTAAAGAGAATAGTGAGAAAGGAAATGCATGAGCGTACGTACAAAAAGATAAAATAACTTAAATTAGTATGATTAATTCATGCATATGGGGTGGGGTCCATTCTTAATTCCTAGTTTTATATGGTTACATATAAAATTGCAGTGATAATTTAGACGTACAAAATTACAGGTCAAGCACCACCTCTTTCTTTTGGATTATGAAATATGTTGAAATCCCTACCCAACTAAAGTGTATCGGCCTCGGCTAATGAAATCTCTGGATTTACAAATTTCCATAGACTCCTCTACGACTCTACCGAAGTGGATAATTTCTTCATTTCATAATTCACATTTACGAGGAAAAAATGAACCCAAAGTTCCAAAATTATGAGGACCATTAGTTCAGACCCGGACCCAACTGTCCATGACATTGCTTAGAGAAGACAATGTCCAGGGGAGCAAAAAACGCTACCAACCGGACAGCCGGCCCGCCATGTTCCCCACAGTTAGTGAAAGACGAATCTCACGCAATCAGGAAGGCTTTTTAATAGACGTCTATACACTTTTTTATTTAATTTATAAATAACCATGGGAAGATACAACTAGAGTAGAAGATGAGATCTTCTTTCTTTATATACTTAGATCACAACAAACGAAGATGCGATCTGGAGAGAGATATAAGGGGCGAGAGAGATAGCGAGAGTGAAAGAGAGAATTCAAGTGAGCCAGAGAGACAGAGATGAAGTGAGAGTTACAGTTAGAAAGAGATATAGAGATAGATAGAAAGAGGGAAGGGAAGAGAGAGATCGAGAGAGGGAATTCGAGTAAGAGAGAGATAGAGTGGGAGAGAGTTATGTAGATAGATAGAAAGAGAGAGTGTGAGAGAGATCGATGGAGATAGATAGATAGAGAGAGAGAGAATTCGATTAAGAGAGATTGACATAGAGTGATAGAGTAAGAGTTCGATAGAGAGATATGTAGAAAGATAGAAAGCGAGAGGTTAGAAAGATATCGATGTAGACTGAGTGGAAGAGAGAGAATTCGAGGCAAAGAAAGAGAAATAGAGGGAGAGCGAGAGAAAGAATTAGAGAGAGATATGTGGATAGATGGATAGATAAATAGATAGAAAGAGAGAGAGCGAACGAGAGATGGAGAGACAGAGAACGCGTGAGAAAGTGCGAGGGAGAGTTTGAGAGGGAGATACAGTAAGATAGAAAGAAAGAGAGTGAAGGAGAGGTGGAGAGAGAGGGCGTGTGAGAAAGAGAGAAATTGAGGGCGATAGAGAGTGTGATAGAGAGTTAGAGATATAGATAGATGGAAAGAAAGAGAGATGATGAGAGAGAGAAATTGTGTGTGTGTGAGAAAGAGTGTGTGAGAGAGATAGAAATAGAGAGGACGAGAGAGAAGAGGAAGTAGGTAGATAGATAGATAGATAGAAAAAGGTGAGAGTGAGGTGGCGAGGGAGAGAGAAAATTATAGGTAGAGAGAGTGATAGAGAGATAGATAGATAGAAAAAGAAGGTGGGAGTGAGGTGGCGAGAGAGAGAGATAATTATAGGGAGAGAGAGTGATAGAGAGATAGATAGATAGAAAAAGAAGGTGAGAGTGAGGTGGCGAGAGAGTGAGAGAGAGAGAGAGAAAATTATAGGGAGAGAGAGTGATAGAGAGATAGATAGATAGAAAAAGAAGGTGAGAGTGAGGTGACGAGAGAGTGAGAGAGAGAAAAGTAAAGGGAGAGAGAGTGATAGAGAGATAGATAGATAGAAAAAGAAGGTGAGAGTGAGGTGACGAGAGAGTGAGAGAGAGAAAAGTATAGGGAGAGAGAGTGATAGAGAGATAGATAGATAGAAAAAGAAGGTGAGAGTGAGGTGGCGAGAGAGTGTGAGAGAAAGAGAGAGAAAATTATAGGGAGAGAGAGTGATAGAGAGATAGATAGATAGATAGATATAAAAAGAAGGTGAGAGTGAGGTGGCGAGAGAGAGTGGGAGAGAGAGAAAATTATAGGGAGAGAGAGAGATAGAGAGATAGAGAGATAGATATAAAAGAAGGTGAGAGAGAGAGAGATAAAATTATAGATAGATAGATATAAAAAGAAGGTGAGAGTGAGGTGGCGAGAGAGAGTGGGAGAGAGAGAAAATTATAGGGAGAGAGAGTGATAGAGAGATAGATAGATAGATATAAAAAGAAGGTGAGAGTGAGGTGGCGAGAGAGAGTGAGAGAGAGATAAAATTATAGGGAGAGAGTGATAGAGAGATAGATAGATAGATAAATAGACAGAAAGAGAGAGTGAGATTGAGAAAGAGTGTGAAAGAGAAAGTTAAAGAGAGATAGATACATAAAAAGAAATACAGTGAGAGAGAGGTGGATCGAGAGAGAGAGACAGTGAGAGAGAAGTGGATCGAGAGAGAGAGACAGTGAGAGAGAAGTGGATCGAGAGAGAGAGAGAGAGAGAGAGAGGTGGATCGAGAGAGAGAGAGAGAGAGAGAGAGAGGGGGAGAGAGAGAGAGAGAGAGAGAGAGAGAGAGAGAGAGAGAGAGAGAGAGAGAGAGAGAGAGAGAGAGAGACAGTGAGAGAGAGGTGGATCGAGAGAGAGACAGTGAGAGAGAGGTGGATCGAGAGAGAGAGAGAGACAGCGAGAGAGAGGTGGATAGAGAGAGAGAGAGAGAGAGAGAGAGAGAGAGAGAGAGAGAGAGAGAGAGAGAGAGAGAGAGAGAGATAGTGGTGGATCGAGAGAGAGAGAGAGAGAGACAGTGAGATAGAGGTGGATCGAGAGAGAGAGAGAGAGAGAGAGTGAGTTCCGCATAAAGACAGTCTGTCTCAGACAGAGAGAGAGAACTCTTCTTCCTCTATGTCATTAGTATCAGAAACAACAGTTCGGCCGAGAGTACTCAACAAACATCCATAACGATCAACATGCCCCCTCCACCTGCCAATTCTCTCCCCGGCTTCTACTCTGAAAAAATCGCCAGCCGGCTCTCGCCGATCGATTTCTTGCAGTAGATAATGGCGTCGTGGATCGACTTCTCCGAGCCAGAATCGATCCCCACCGTCGGCGAACTCCCGAAAGACGCGGACGATCCCCCCGCCCTCCATCTCCGCTTCTCCCCCTTCGCCTTCCGGCAGCGGGGAAAGAAGAAGAAGAAGCACAAATACCTGACCAGAATCCTCTTCGAAACCGTCTGACGCTCCTTCCTCTTCCCCGCGAACTCGGGAGAACAACCCGGCCGGGACCTACGAAGATCTGAGCCGTCGATCATCCCCCCGGAGTAGATCTGCGGCGAGGATTTCGCGCCGTGGAGCCTCAATTCGAACTCGTAGAGCCGAGGATCGATCTCGATGAACGCGCCGACGCCGTCTCCGCCGTTGAGCAGCCATCGGTACGAGAAACTCTCGTTGCTCTGAGCTTCCATGGCCATTCTTCTTCTTCTTCTTCTTCTTCTTCTTCTTCTTCTTTTTCTTCTTCTTCTTCTTCTCAGAAGAAGAACAGTGGCTTGTTAGCGTACAATTCCAGAAGAAATAGGCCCTTGGCCGAAGACATGTCCGCAATCGGACAAGAACGTCCCAACCGAGGTGGGTCAGGCGAGGAAGAAGACGACATAGCTTTCGCCGGCGTAATTTTGAAGCTTAACCAGCTACCCACCAGCCACACAGAAAACCCGCGAACAGTGTTCCCCAGCGATGACGTTGATCTTGAGTAGATTCATGGTCATACTGTGCATGAATGTAACACATTTAATTTTACGTTCATTTAACTCGTCTTGAGGGGAGCTCTTTTGGATCTGTCTGTGGATGCACAAAAGAAGAGTCAAAAACCTTCATGACCCAAAGACCTGGTCTTTTGTTTCTATCGTGATAATTAAGTTAGATATCCTCTACTTGTTTTATTTCAAGTACTGGACTCGTCTTTGAGTATGATAATTTGAAGTCCCTCTAGATAATAGGCTGGCCGAAAGGCAATCTTTATGAACCAATTATCCCTCCCTTATCTATTTTGTAGAAACTTAGTCCCCAATCTATTTTGATTAATTCCATAGAAAACTTACTTTTCGATTGTGGTAATTGAGATATTAGATAGCCTCGACACGTTTATTTTCAAATTTTTCTTATGGATGCCTATAAGAAAAACCAACAATCTTTATTGACCCAATTACCCCTCCCTTGTTTATAGAAAGACTAGAAAGTTAATCCTCGTAGATTTATTTTAATTAATTCCATAGAAACCTACGTTTCCATGGCACTAATTGAGACCGATAGCCTCTACATATTTAATTTAAAATACCAGACTTATCTATAGCTTTGATAATTTGAAGTCTCTCTAGGTAATACGATGCCCATAAGAAAAATTAACAAACTTTATGAACCAAGTATCTCTCCCTTGTTTAAAGAAAGAGAAGAAAGTTAATCATCATCGGTTTGTTTTCATTAATCCTGTGATTTCTAATTACAATGGATAACCCCTAAATATTTATTTTTAAATACCATATTTATAAATATGATAATTTGAGATCTCTCTATGTAATGGGATGTCTGAGAGAAAGTCAACAATCTTTATTGCCGAAGGACCTAGCTCCTATTTGTGGAAAGAGTACAAACTTAATCCTCATCAGTCATACGTTGAATATTTCCATTATTATTAAGACATATTTGATTTTAAATGATATACTTATTTGGAAATATGGCGATTTGAAGTCCCTCTACATAATGGAATGCACAAAGATAAAATTCAACAAGCTCTGTTGCCCGAGGACCAAGCTCTTCTTTACAGAGAAAGGATAAACTAAATCCTCCTTGTTTTATCTTAGTTAATCCCATCATTATAATTACACTAGTAATAGTCTCTCCACATCAAATTTTAAATTACATACTTATTTACTAATATGTAAATCCCATTACAGCACACGCGAATAATATTAATTGTGATTAATAAACGATAGGCCACATAAATAATTGCCATAGATAAAGAAACTAACGACGTTGAGGACTCAATAATAGCTTTTTAAAGTTTCTTTTTTAGCGTGCAGTTATTTTAATTTGGGGGAACATTACGAAACAACATGAACTTGCAAATTTGTCAGCCAGGCAGCATAAACTTTCAGACATGTTCAAAAAATAGCACGCACCAATAAGAAGACGCCAAGTGGCGTCTTCTTATTTTTTTTGGTCAGCGATGGTGAACTGCTGATGTGGTAGCCAGGTGGCTTCCACCGTGGTAGCCAGGTGGACTCCACGGTGGCATCCACATCTCCGGCCGCCGACGCTGCCCGTCTCTATCTCTCCCTCTCTCTATCTATCCATCTATCTCTATCTATCTCTCTCTCTATCTATCTATCCATCTCTCTTTCTATCTCTCTCTCTCTCTATCTATCCATGTCTCTATATCTCTCTATCTCTCTCTCCTCGCAGATATAAATAGCATGTGAACATCCCATCAAACCCTAATTGCACCATTTTTCTCTCTCCTCAACGCCGCATCATCTTTCTATCTCTCTTGAGAGAGAGATGGATAGATAGATAGAGAGAGAGATAGAGATAGATGGATAGATAGATAGAGAGAGATAGAGACGCGCGGCATCGGCGGTGGCCGGAGACGGGCGGCGTCGGCGGCCGGAGATGTGGATGCCACCGTGGATTCCACCTGGCTACCGCGTTGGAAGCCACCTGGCTACCACTTCAGCAGTTGACCATCGCTGACCAAAAAAAAAAAAGACGCCACTTGGCGTCTTCTTATTGGTGCGTGCTATTTTTTGAACATGTCTAAAATTTTATGCTGCGTGGCAGGCAAATTTGCAAGTTCATGCTGTTTCCTAGTATCCCCCCTTTTAATTTTCCTCAGTATAGTTGATTTCGGATAACGGTTTTCGGATCTGATGACGTCACAGGGGAATAGGGAAAAGGCGGGAAAATGAGATCAAAACCGCCAGAAAGTGCCAGAGGAGAGCAGCTTCGAGCCATGGATTCTGAGGGGTTGTCGTCGATCTGCGCAGGATTAGGGTATCGGCGGGAGGATGCGGAAGGATCTCTGCTGGAATACGAGAAAGGAGAGTACTGCTTGGGTAAGAGACCGAATCTTCATCCTGAAACGATGATCTTGAGTTGTGTGGCACCGAATTTTTTGATTTTCTTTGGTCTCGTCGCAGATAATTTGAAAGATCTTCAGAGATTTCTGCGTCGTGATGATCCACATACTCGGGAGGTTTTCAAGGAGATTTGCAAGTGGAACGTGGTTTCTCGTGATCTCATCCCTCTCATGGAGGCTTATCAGACTGATCGTAGTCTGGTCATCAACGGGGGTAGTTCTTCTTTTTTGCGAGAATTTTGATATTTTTTGTTTTATTGTTCGTTGAAGATTTCTGGATCGATTGGCTCTAGTGTCCTTACTCTCCTCTTCTTGTAGTGAAGGTTCTGGTGTTTCTCACGATGCCAATTGATCCTGCCTCCGATAACATTGCGCAGCAGATTGAGTATCTGTGGCATATTAAGGCAGCGATTACTCGTAATGTCGTGGTTGGAATTATAGTTGCCCTGATTGAAGATTCCTTGGAACATCTAGAGCGGTAAGTTTCCGACGTTATTTACCTCGTGCACGAACAGTAATAGTCTCAATATAGTCAGTTGATTTAACTGAGTTAGGAGTATCCGTCTGCACTGTTTAGTCTTCGCCTATGATATTGGTTAAATGACCAAGACAATCATTAAGCTTTTTCGATTGAAATCTCGTCATGTAATTCACTATTTTAAATTCTGCGACTTCCAAATTTACATCTCGTCGTTGGAACTGCTGATCAATTTTGTGTTTCCCCTTTCGTATACACCAATTTCTTTATTTCTTTTCTTGTTGTTCTCCAAAGTTGTATTATTTGGGGGTTTATAACATTACATCGTGTAATCAGTGGGCATTTTTAGTAACCGTCGTTCTATTTTTACCGACAACCGAAAGATTTCTTATCCACGTTTTAATCCTCATTCTACCAGGAATGTTTTTACTGAAGACGACTGGATGCTGGTTCAACTAGTCCTTACCTTCTTCCGGAATGTTTTGGCCATTCAAGATATTTTGTCACAGCATAAGGCGTCGGGATCATCAACTCACTTTATGCACTTAAGGGATACATTCCTGGAGATCCTCTTCAAAGAAAATGTCATGGATTTAATTTTAGTTCTTACGCAACATCTTAATTGCTCATCTCATCTCCGCCAAGACAGTTCGTTGTTCTTGGAGATCTTTCATTACATTTTTCAGGGACAAGAACCAAAACTGATCGCAGAATCATCTGAGGAGCAACCTGAGGTTTGACCCTTTCAGCTTCATATTCTTATCAAATAATTGTGAAAATCGTTGCACTTTTGTGAACACAACCCGGTTTAGTGTGGAACTAGCCAGACACAAGACTCCCTAAATTAATTGTGTTCAAAACTCTTTGCAGGATATCTTAATTGAAAATTCCCTGAATTCTCTTAAAGATATAATGGAAGAAGAGCAGAAAAAGATGAAAGTCATAAGACTCAGGAATTCAGCGGCCTCTTCAAGATTCAGTGGAACTTTTACTCGCTTCACCGTGGTATATTTTAATTATACCAATCTGTTGGACTTGATTTTGATATTTGCCTTTTTATTTATAAATTCACCGACTGTAATTATCGCTAATAGTTTTTGATATCGATTTTGATAATAGTTTTTTTCCACCCAAGGATAAACGATTTTTAGTATACCACATATTTGAATCACGCGTCTTGATGTAATATAGTCTGATTCTTCTGGGTTACATGATGCGCTTAGTTCCGGCAGCTTGGATTAATATAATGGTTGATTGAATCCGTGAACTAGAAACCTAGTGATTCCAATCCAAAAAAGATGTGCGGAGGCCCTTCAATTTGTACGTTGAACCCCAAAAAATTCAGGATAAATTCTGACTTTTTTTTATTTGAAGGAAGTTCTAAATTCAATTAATCCTGAGTCCGTTTCACCCGATCAACATTTTCCAACGGTGTAAGGATGTATAGATAATAATGAAGGGAAACATCTCAGTTTATTGAGAGGCCTGTTTGAGACTGAAACAGTGGCCTGAAACTGAGAACGGACAAAAACATATTTTTCAAGTAGCGTTTTACTTGACTTGTTGGATTTACCTGTATTGTGTTGGTTTGTCCAGTTCTAATCTTGGGCATCGATATCCTGGAGCCAAATCCTTGCGCATCGTCTTGCTCTTCCGCAGTTTAATTTTCCCATGTTCCTGTTATTATCCTTCATCGATTCTGATGCTTTGGTTGTCGTTCTCCCGTTGTCATTCCATTGTTAATCTTCCAGTTTGCCTTTTATCGCTTTCTCTTACCTCGTGCATAATCTCCTCTTTCGTTCTTATTATAATGTGAAATTCGTCCATTATTATAATCTGGGCCTTCATATGGTCATTTCGGGAATTATTTGGCTTGTTCTTGTTGTCAGTTTTTCTTTTCCTCACGTTTTCTCAGGATGGTTCGAGAACATTATGCAAGGCAAATCCTACTACGTCTGGAAAGAATTTTCTGTATCTACCGCAGATGCAACGCGGGCCTTTAAAAAAAACTGTGTGGGATAAGAATTTTTCTGGAAAAAGGAGCAGAATTTCATCAAGGCTGCGCAATTTCTTGGATCAATTATTGACAGGGGGTTACAATGGTTAGATTTCCTGTTTTAATAATCTTTCGGCTGTTCTTACTGTGCGATGTCTTGTAAATCCATCCTTTTTAATAATCTTTCGGCTGTTCTTACTGTGCTATTTCTTGTAAATCCTTTTTATTCTTGGCATGTCCTTTCTTTTCAGTTATGATGCAATCTGCCTATGAGGACATTGAGAAAGATCAAGATGGATTCCAGACCAGTGAAATTATTATTTTTTATCGTGTTGCTTGTTTCGTTACCAACTTTCAATATCACCGAATTTTAATATCCACGGTAAGTAAATAGAGGTCACTCATACTTGGTCTATTCTGGGGATTTCTGCGTCACTCTCTTGTCCTTTACAATATTGACGTTAATGTGTTAAACTTTTTTCAATTGTGGCGATGTCCATTTTACAATGATTTTAAGTAGGTTACTTCCATATAACTAGACGTATCTAAAATTTTGGAGATCATACGGCTTCCTAAAATTAGCCGCCTTGCTTTTATCTATAGCTTTAAGCAATAGCTTTTGGCACAGTTGGTTAGCATTTGAGTCTTAATATGGTAGCAAGCAAAGATGTAAGGTTCGAACCCCTGATACAACTCACCCTGTGCTTGGGCCACAAATAGTCCAGTTGCAGTTGCTGTGGGGGGTGTTGAAGAACTGTAGTAATCTGCATTCTCGAATGATGGAATATCCGTTTCATACCTCTTTCATTTGTGTTATATTTATGATCGGCTGGCTTCCCTTACTTTTTTCATGCTAGTATTACTTGACGCATAAAGCCTCATGCATTGGGGGACATCAGTTGGCCCCGTTTTACTTTACCTATTTGTTTTTATTCTTTTTCTCCTATGAGAAAGGATTGGCTGCAGTCATTAGCAATATAAAATTAAAAGCCAAATCCCTAAGAGTCCCCAATAGCGGTTCCCTTTGATTGGGAGACAAGTCAAGTTTAATCAATGAGATCACTACCAGATATGGGACCTTAAAGGAAGGCCACATGGCGGCTGTTCCATTTATTTCCATTTGGATGCAAATATGTTCTGAATGGAAAACATTGCAAGTTTTACGGTCATCTTTCTCTGAAAACTTCATGATCTAGTAGTTTCGTTCTAGGACAAAATTAGGATTCAGTTATGAATAGGCGTGTTCACAATCAACTATGAATTTTATGCAGCCTCAATATTCATGTGCTCCTGGAGAACTTCCGGGTGAAAAGGACACTAAGCCAACCTTTCATGCTGACATATGTGGCCCAGTTGCCGTTACAATGCAAGAGACGATGTTCTCCTTAGTCATTACAAAGTGGCGTTACTCTTTTGAGACATTGAAAGAGACTAGCGACTTTAAGATGTTATCAGCATCTAGCGCAATCATGAAAAGCATGGTAAGCACTCGAAATCTGTGGTATAAAGTGGTTTTTCAACGAATCGAATTTCTAATCCACTGACAAAACTTACATTGGTAGCTAGTTTTCTTGAAACTCCTTATATTTTCCCACTTATCTGACGAATGGTTAGGAATAAGCATTCCGAATTGATTTTCTTGTCTCGATGTGGGCACAATCCATTAAGGGATTTCTTGTTGCCGTCATTAAATATACGATTCTGGATTATGCTCCTTGGTTAACCATTAAGAGCCATATTTTTTTATCTTTTTATAAGAATTTAATTCTATTTGTCTCCATCACTGTGCTCAAAGACCACTTATTCTGGTGCTTGAGATTCAGTTTCTCAGTGTAAATTTTAGTCCCTTTTAATTATTCCAAAGTTACTATTTTTTATCGCGATGTTATAAACGAATTAACTAGGAATATTATTGGCGCACCTGAACTGGCCAGTGATCGATTCATTCATAGCTTACCGCCTTGAGAACTCTACTTTTCAAAGTACCTATTACTGAGGCCATTGTGGTCTTAATGTATAGATCATTCGCACATTTTCTTCGAAAAAAAAAGATCATTTGCACATGAGCATGTCGAATGTGCTCCCGTATTAAAAATTAGTGTTTGCATAATGCGTCATTTATTTTTTTATAGTCGTGAGATCTATGAATCCCTGGGACTGGAAAGCCTAACGCCTTGTTAACAAATGCTAGCCTTAGTTATTATCTTTTACATCAGGATTTTAATGGTTTACTATTTCTTGTGGTTTCCTTCTAATGGTTTGTTTTGACTAATGTGAACTTTTACAGATTTGCTTGCTCGATTTGGTCTTGAAATCATCTCCAGAAGATTCAAAAGAAGAGAAAATTGCTCGTATCCTTCTGTACAAATTGTTCTATGATCAGACAGATCAAGGAGCGACCCAGCTCATTTTGAATCTCATAAAATCTTTTGACAGCCATAAACAGCCAAGGAGGTGAATCATAATACTAAATTAAACGATTCTTTTTTTTTTCCGCAATCACCTTTGGATAAGTGGGTTATTCCTCTTTTCGTATGGTTGATTTGGTGGTGTAAAACTCTAGAAAGAAATTGGAACGTCATGCAATTTTTGCTATGAAACCACGTGCAATAATGCGTTTTTTTCTCTTTAGTGAGCTTGCAGATTTGGTGGAACTAATTTATAGGTTCTTGAAGCTAATGGGGATTCTTCAGGAACGGGGTTCATTAAAGGTTATTCCTACGGACGATTGATTTCCTTACATCTGAACGAGGTAAAAAAAACTTGTAGATAATTCATAATTTCTTCGAAATTTCAGGTTTCCAGAAAACGAAGAAGAGCAAGAAAAAAGAAAGCATCATTCAGAGAGAGATCGGAGGAAGGAGTCGAGAGGCAGACCGAACTGCCGGAAGATCGCATTTGTTCAGATATCGCATTTAACGAGGATGTGGTGTCATGTCCTGGATCTGATCCTTCTCCTGCGACGGATTCAAGCTCGCTTGGTCATAACAAGGAAATTACTGATGTAGTTGAGCCGAACTATGAGACGGAGGTTGGGTCGGGCGACGAAGAACAACAACCAGAAACAGACGAAGTCGACTTTCGTGTATCAAATGTCCACATCAACCTGGCAAACAATTCCATAATTCAACGGCTTTGCTGGCTGCTGAAATTCTACAAGACTAACTCTGCTGCTGTCAACTATTACATCGTAAATTTGTTGCAGCGCATCTCTGATGATTTGGAGCTCTCACCAATGTTGTATCAGGTATAGTTTGTCATTTAAACTATAATTGACTTAAAATTAAAATAAACTGAAGATCACGTGTTCCTGTCGTTGCAGCTATCATTGCTCACCACGTTTTACAGCATCTTGTCTGAGCAAAAATCGTCCAAAGGCAACGATCATGCGTTCGTGTCTGATTTTCTAACCAAAGTGGTGAGGAGAATGTTCAAGAAACTGAAAAATCAGCCCCTTCTCTTCGTGGAGCTGCTGTTCTGGAAGACCAGGAAAGAATGCCACTACATTGATGCTGAGTCGCTGCTACACGATATACACGCCTCCAGAAAGGGCAATGAAAATTCAGAAGAAGCAACCTCCACTGCTGAAATAAGACGGCAGCATCCAAAAAGCATTGCGGATTCTCTTGGAGACGACGAAGCCGATGCCCTGATTTCACATAACATTCTCACTCAAGTTGATAACGTGGCCGTGGATAGAGATGCTGCGGAGACTGAAGATTTACATGGGGAGGCGTCGCCCGTCGAAAGAAAGAGATCAATCAAGAAGTCATTATTCCAGGAAGACGATCAAGTCCAAAACCCGGACTCAACACGTGGCGCAATAGGATTCGACGTGGCACCGTCGTGAGGACTCTCCTCTCAGAGTCTCCTTTTCCCTCGCTCAAGGCAATCTAACTCACGCAGACTGTTCTAGCTGCAGGAGAAAGCGAGTGCGCGCCTTCAGCTCAGAGCAGGAGCAGATGGTCAGGGACTTGTTTGAAAAGTGAGTTTTTGAAGCCTTCAGATTTTGCCTGGTCTGCGGCTTTGGCTGACGTGGCTTTACCAGGTTCAAAGATCACAGGAGATGCGCGCGCATGATCGCTGATGCGATGGACCCTGGCGCGCATACGGCCGCCCAAGTGTCTCGCAAACTGAGGCAGCTCGGCCTCCGCGCTCCTCGGCCCAACAAAGGCCCGGAAGACTCGGATGGAGAGATAGTGCTAGCGAGTCTACTCCAGAGGTGGGTACAGCATTGCCTTCCCCTGTGCCGCAGGGACACCAAACTAACTCTTGTTTCTTGCCTTGGTGAAGGCGCAGGAAGAGCAACAAGGACCCTCTTCCACGGTTAGTTATTCCACGGTTAGTTGTGCTTTTAAAAATAAATGGACTAATTCTTTTTCTTGGTTGCTCTCAGTTCCTCCCCTGGGCCGAGCCTGGGGATGGAAGAAGAGCTGGCAGACTCAGGGGATGAACACAGTTTTGCTGGGCAAAGCGACAAGGCTGCCCGGAGAAGGTTCAGAACCGTCTTGGATGGCGATGCAGACGACTAGGTAAGAACCACTACATTCGCTGTCTATTTGCTGCTGTCTAATATATATAAAAAGAGGGAGAGAAGTGGGGGATTCATCATGAAGCCATCAGTCAGTTCTGTGACATGGAGCTTCTACGTGAAGCAACTAATTTCAGAGAAATGTCTTGGATTGTCCATGAGTACAATTCAAGGGGAGTGTTCTCGCTGTTGGTGGGAGAAAATAAGAAAGAATTCGTTAGTCAGATTGTTGAAATAATTAACCGATTAAATTATTTGATATTGCATATCACTTTCAAAATATCTGGAACAAATTATATGTAATGCTAATGTGATCCCAACTCCCAAGTGTCCATTGTTACCTTCCCTAAATCAATAAATATTTAAACCTGAAGTTTGTACTTCTATAAATATCTATAGGCCTAGATGTAGAAAATTGCTTCTGAGTAGACATAGATACATGGTTCAGGATGGAAATTCTCTTCAAGTGGGTGAATTTTCAACTGATCCAATCCATTGGGAAACGGGTTTGAATTGGGACAGAAATTAGAACCACCTATTTGTCCATCCAAAATGATGCTTGGCCTTGTACATGGAAGAATAGTTTTGGTCTCGATATCAGTTTTTTATAAAAACTTAAACCTACCTAAACTTCGGCAGGGTCTCAGCTTTGTCAGATATCAGTTTCAGTTTGGTCTTGGGTACCAAACAAAAATCAAAATGGAAGTTAAAAAAATCATTGTCATAATTTAGATCAAATGATTAATAAAAAGAGTGAAACAATCAAATTTAGTAGGTAACTGAAATAGTTTCACAATTGATTTACCACATAATCACAGATCATTTAGGTGTGAGTTTTCTATTTCATAGCTTCATGAGGGTAAAAGTGCAGAAGAAAAATAGGTTCTTGAGCTGTTAAAAATATTATTTTTTTGTTTTAGGGGATGCCATTACTTATGGCTTCTTGTCTCTGCTTGCGCCTACATTTCCATGCTTTAGCTCCACTCGGCTATTACATTGCTTCCAACTGTGCATCATTATCTATCTCCTCAACCTATAATAAGCATTCAAAAGTGTCTTGATCCGTGAGTAAGATAACCCAACATCAAAACAAGAATTTTTTGAAAGAGAAGAATGCTACTTGAATCAAATAAAAATAGGTCTCATTCGAGTTCCTTATCATCCATGTGGTCCTTGCTAGCCCAATATTTCATAGTCATCAGAATTGATATTAATTCTGCCCATAACCTTCCTCTTTTAAAAGTCAATCTCTCACATGTAGAGGAAAAATGCTCTGATGGAGCACTTGATGCACATATTAATAAGAATTGTTTTGCAAGAATATCAAGACGTTGATATTTTTTAGATCTGATATGATGCCACCATTCAAGTGAATCATCCTCAATAACAATGTGAGGTTCACTTATATAATCATCTGCTTCATCTATAGTAGATATTAATACCATTGTTGTGTTCATTTGCTTTAGCTCCATTAATACAAAAACTATTTTGAGGGGTTTGGCTCTTGGAACAGGCCTATCTTCAATAACAGCAAATGGATTTGAAGTCAACAAAGTAGGTGTACCTTCAAGCAATCGAAGTACATATTCAATGATAGAATTCTGCTCACTGATCAAAACAAACCCAAACTTTATTTTTGGGTCCAACATTGTAGCGATATATAGCATAGTCTTAATCTTTGAGAGAGACTCATGATCCAATAATTTCTCCTTCATGACAGCATATGCACTTTTAAGTGGCTTTGATTGCTCAGAGCTAAGGGGGATCCTTAATTCACTTTGAAGAGAGTTGTCAAGACCTTCAATTGATGCCTGCAATTTTCTTGATAGAAAATTTTAAGCTCTTAAAACGGTTGATGATATAACAGACTTGGAGTTCCAAAATACCTTAGTTATGTCATGAAAAGCTTGAAGTTCATCTGGAAAAAAGCTTTAGGGGATCTCACTCTGCATCAGTGATGGAAAACTTTACGTTATTGGTGTGGAGATAGTCAATCGCCATCTTCTTGAATACTTTCTTTTCTCCCAAGCTGATTCAATCATATCATATAAACATGATCCATGCTGAGTTTCCTTGCAATGGAATGGGAGTGATCTGATGTAGTCATCGGCTCAATAACCCCAACTATCCCTAGGTTGTGCTTATTGATTAGGGAGAGAAGATGTGACTGGGTGAGAGGGTTGCCGATCCCTCTACAATTCCAGATAAGACTTGGAATCATAAAGCTATCGGCTAACGTGACGCACTTGCGATCGGGTGTTATAGATGTGACGTGTATGAGGTGCATCCGAGTGATGTCCTAAAGAAGAGGAAGTGTCGATGTCTGACTCCTCAGAAATGGAAGCATCATCGTCCTCCTCTCCCGTGGAAGCGTGACCGCTAGTATCCCCACAAGTATCCTCAAAACTAGGGAGTGAGGCTTGACGTTTAGTCAAGCAGTCTGCTCGCTCGAAGGGGAAATGTGAAGGGTGGAGGTCGAGCAGCGAGGTGAGGATATCAGGTGGGGGAGAAGTGTGGCTAGGGTGGGGCGGCGAGGGGGGAGAGCAAGGTAGAGGGAGGAGTGGGTCCGAGGGGGGAGATCGGGATGATGGGGGGCAAGGTGCTGGGGTGGGGGATGGAATAGCGGAGGAGGAAGGTGAGGGGTGTGATGGAGGGAGGTTGGGGGACGTAGGGGAAGGTGAGGTAGGATGTGACGATGTAGGTGGAGGGGAGCGAGGTGGTGGGGATGATGATGGATGGGAGGATGGAGGTCGGTGGACACGAGAGGATGTAGAATGGGGGGATGGTAGGGGATGGGGGTTGGTGAGGAACGGGTGGGTGTAGGGCCACAAGTGCTAGGGAACAGAGGACTCCATGCAGTCTCCATTAGGGCTGTCTATTACATGCAAGAAGGCAAAAGTATTGGAGATACTTGTGGGTGCCTGTACATCCTTACCCTTGCCCGACCGAGTGCTGATAGGAGGTACATCCGGAAGACGGAGTAGGGTTTGTGGGTGCTTATCAGCCCTCTTCTTCACCCATTGTGAAGCTGAAGGTTTAGGCTTGGCCGAGACAGGCTTGGCCGACGTAGAGTCCCTAAGTAAGAGAGGGGTGGTGGTAGGCGCACCCTCCGGTGGGGGGGACGGGGCGTGTACTCAGAGTCGGTCTCTGGGTGGGTTGACGCCTTTGGGTAGTAGACTTTGCCTCTATTATGTAGTCGTTATAAGGCAAAGGTGGGAGGTACTCCTCTGAGGGGGTCAAGCTAGCTTGCGACGCCCTTTGGTGACACGTATGGAGAGTATAACCCAGAAGGGTACAATGTGTACAGAACTGCGGAAGGTTCTCGTACACAATAGGCTAGCAAATCAGTTCATCCCCATGAGGATCATGCGATGGATGGGGTCTAAAACGTCTATCTCTACACATACCCTCACATATCCGGGACGGTTGAACTGATGTACATCTTTGTCAAGACGTATAAATGTTCCCACAACACTGGATAAGGACTCTAGAACGGTGGGCATGAAGAGATGTGGCTGGAGCCCTAGGAAACCTATCCATACCGGTACAGAGTGGGGGCAATGTTCTCGTAAGCTGTTAGTCTGCTCAGCAGTCCATCAGTAAGTGTGCATTGCGGAACCACTAATCGTCCACGTGGTACGACTCCAAACCTTCCTAAAGTCAGCTTCCAGTTGGAAGCGAATAAAGACACTCCGATGGTTACGTGCTACAATAACCACCGGTCCGATGAAGTTCCCTAGCGCTAAATACACCCTCGTGATGTTGTCGATAAGTGGGTGCTTCGTAGCGAATTGCCCTATCAATGTGTATGCAAATGGTGCAGTCATTTGCAAGACCTCCTCTTTGGAGAAGGCAACGACTCTCAACCCCTCCGAGTCAGTGTAACCCCTCTTTGGGGTCGTGTCATCATAAAGAGGAGGAAGTGTAATCTTGGGGATGGGTTGAGTGGTAGTCGTGTGCATAGTTCCTACGACTCTTGTTGCCCAGGTCGTCGGTGGTGGTCGTCCATATAGCTTCCCCTCACGCGCTTGTCCGTGCTCCTTAAGTGCTCTCTGCTCCGCCGTGCTATCTGTCAAGTCTTCTCGTACGAAGTTGCCGACGATGACTATGGTGGCTTGATCGAGTGGATCCCAGAGGACAGAATCATCTGTGCCAACTTGGTCACAGACGGCCGAGTCATCCTGGTCGACTTGATTGGGTTCCCAATCTGAGTTGACCAATCCGACCAGTTCTACTTGGTCAGAATTGACCCAGGCGACTAGGTCGGAGTGGATCGAGTCGTCTCGGTCATCTCGGTATGGGTCGGTCGAGTTGACCAGGATGACTTGGTCATTTTTGACAAAGTCAACCCAGTTGACTCGGGCGGATTGTGTTATGTCAACCGTGTCGATGCGTACAGAGTGAACCGAGTCAACCAGGTCGACGAGGTCAGAGTGGACCGTGTCGACTGGGTTGACGCGGTCAGAGTGGACCGAGATGATCGGATCGACTATGTCTGAAAAGCCCTAGTCGACTGGATCAACTCGGTCTGAAAACCCCGAGTCGACCGGATCAACTCGGTCAGAGTAGACCGAGTCGATCTGGTCGACCTGGTCAGACTTGACCGGGTCGACCGGGTCAATCTGGTCGGAGTTGATTGAGTCAATCGGGTCGACCCGATTGTTGTCGACTAGGTCGACTCAATCGGAGTCGACCGAGGCGACCTGGTCGACTCAGCCTCTGTCGACCTTTTTGACGTGGGCTGAGTCATCTGAGTCGACCAGGTCGACTCGGAGTGACTCAGCTGAGTCGCTTCGTCTTCTCGTCGCCATGTCAGTAGTGTTGATGGACTGATGAGGTGGCATCTACGTGGAGTGCTTTGCGCCATCTGGTTGATAGGCCAGAGGAGCATCTAATGGTAACGAGGGCGTTGAACGGTCAATAAGTGTGGGCGGCCGAGGGGGTGAGCTTACTGGCAATGCATTTAATGCGTTGTCGGTGCCATTATGATTCTTATCATCGTGGGATGATGTGGCCGATCCGACGGTTGCGAATGGATCGATCTTAAGAAAAGATCTGTTCATGGCCGTCGGATCTGACGTGGCTAGTGATCCATTCTTGAGGCAAAAAGGTGCAGTAATTGAGCCGCCGGCATTTATTGGCAACGGCTCAATTTTTTGGACTGTTGAGAGGTTTATCGAAAGTTCATCGTCTAATCCGTCACGATCGCGACACGTGGGCATCGCGACGGTCCAGATGGACTCGGGGAACACCTGCTCAGCAGCATTTAATGCTGCCGAGTTTTCGTTTTTCTTTTTTTTTCACTTTTTCCCTTTTTGTCTTTTTTGATATTTAAAGAGCCGTCTGATGCATCCACGCTGGTGGATCCGACGGCGTGGATGCTCCCGATGGCCGACGTGGGCTGAAACGGGTCCACTAGGGCATTAGTGGACCCAACTTCAGCCTCCACAGGGTGGCCAGGGCCAGCTGGCTCGCCGACGTGGCAGCCACATTGGTTTGCAGGCGCCCATGTGACTCTACAGCCCAATGGGGGCTGTGAGTTATCTTACATGGCGAAATGGGTTTTAGAATCCAAATTTATGATTAAAATGGAAAATCCATGACAAATGAATGATATAAAAAATGTGTCTTGTCACGACGGACAGATAGAGTATAAATTCGGTATATTTAAAGCATCAGAATCATGGAATTTATGGAAAATAAAATTCGGATGGAAAAACTTACCTCTTGGATTCAAAAGCCTCCAATCTTAGCAATAGGATTCTGTTGATGGTGTTCTTAGTTGATACCTATAGATTAAGGCCTTCTGATTCCAATGGAACAAAATCCACTTCCATCCGAGCACTCTAGCAAAAGTTATGATGAAATCGCCGAATTCGGAGGAGAGAGAAGCTCTGCCCGAGATTTTTTCATTGATGTGTTATCTTTGAGGTTTTTCATTTCTCTAATACCTAGACATTATCTAGTATCTTTTCTCCAATTCATTTGTTCAAAATCAATAAGTATTAAAATAGGACTCCATTTTTACTACCAAACATCATGACCTATAGTTTGTCTCAAACGTGTCAAAAAATGATGGATAGCTCAGTTTGATTTGAATTTTTATTTTGTCAAATTTTAATAATCAAATTGATCAAATTGCATGATGGAAGGGGAGTCTTCTCAGATTGACTGCCTCAGTTCAATTCTCACTAATGATTAAAATTAGTGACAATTTCTTAGCTATATCGCCTCCATTTAATGGGCCCTAGAGTTGGGCTGCTTCCATCATGAGACTATCATTGCTGAGGCCTCCCTTTTTGCATAAAATTACCTTATAATAAATAAATGACCCCCCACATGTGGGCCCTACATGTCATCTATCATAATTTTGGCAGAGAAAATTTAGTACCGTTTGGAACTTCTGCCCAGAATTCAAACCACCCATTCTAGAAGTTGTGGATTATATTGGAAGAATTGGCATTCTTGACCAGTTCATCTTTTCTTCATTTGTTCATCCCTCAACCCTATATTTATAATATTCATATTTTCCCATAATTTTATTGAAGAATTAAAAATTTTATTGAAGTTCCAGACTTCTGAATCCTTAAAGTCTCTTATATTGTTTCTCTCTTTTGTAATACATTCTGCCCATTATTTACCAAATTTTTTTTATTGCTTCTCTCTTAAAATTTTATCCCTGTAATATATTCTTGCCTTTATTTAATTGAATAATATAAATAATTAAACGGTAATACTTAATTATTAATAGATATGAAGTTTATTCCATATCTTCCCTTATTTATTTCTTTTTCCAATCATACACGTTTAATTATTTATATTATTAATTGGCAGGGGTCCGGGCGAGAGTCGCCCCCTTGCGGAGTTTGAGGCAGTGCCCCGAAACCTAAACGGTATGCGTGGCGACAAGTGGCTGCGAGGGCATTCGAGGATAGGAGGCCGGGGCGCGGCACGCATGGGCAGCCGAGGGGCGAGGGCGGCCGGGCGCGCAGTGGGCGCAGGCGGCCTAGCGCGTGGCGGGCGCGGGCACCTCTTGCAGTTGACGGGTGGGCGGCAGTAGTGGTCCTTCCTTGACGGCGGCGGCGGCGACTGCAAGAGGTGGCAGCTGGTGGCTCTAGAGGGGACCACTAGGGCAAACTTTCTTTTTGAAGAAGAAGACTTCAATTCAAAAGAAAATTCACTAAGTGTTTCTTACAACTTTGGCCTATGTATAGGCCTTGGAGGAACGTGAAAATAAGATAAAATAACCGTCAAGTCGATGTGGGCGACATGTTGACTTGTCACGTCAATGGGTGGTTCTGTAGTTGGCGTTGACGACGTGTCATGACGCGGGACATTTCATGTGTAAGTGGGGGCGCGTTTGATGCTAGTGTGTTGACGTGGTCGCCAACAGGACAGTTCTGCAGTTGGCGTTGACAGCGCGTCATGATGTGGAAAGTCTCGGGTGGCGGTGGAGGTGCGTCCAAAGATGATGCGTTGACGTCGTCGCCACCATCAGTACACAATGTATAAACATCCAAAGGAAGAAAGAAATAAGAGGGATAATCACCATGTGCCATATGTGTTTACCCCAAGCTTGCATAGGGGATTTCTCTTAAAAGTAATATCGTTGCAAACAACAAGAGTAATTTTCATCAAGTGTGAGTGACCATATATGATGATCAAGTACAAACCCTAGCTTAGTAGCCTTATCCTTCTGCTAGGACTCCAACAAGAGTCCATGTTTCTCCCAAGGAGTGTCATGTTGTTTTGGTAGCAATAGAGCCACTGTTAACCTGAGGCTATGGTCTATAAAACTAGGGTGGATAGATAATAGAGCACCCACTAGCGAAGAAATGTACAATGCACTTATCGTGTCATGGTTGAATTGCCAGCAGATAACCATGAACATCTCTAGCCAATGGTATTTCCAAGTGTGCCACAATTTAAAAACTTTAATATTTACCCCATGGCGAGCCAACTCACCATACTTAGATGATATAATTAGTCCCGACGGGAAACTCACCGTCAGCAATGCCGCACCTCCATATTTAGAATAACCATATAATTACCTTCCCCCCAACTTGAAATATGCATTATTCCCAATGCAAGCAAAAGCAATGGAAAAATAAACTTAACTGCGAACTGTGGTTAATGTTCATTTAACTACTCAAATGATAATTCTTTCTCCTTGAATCCTTGTGCTCTTTCAGTTTTTTCTTCATTTTTTAATCCTTAAATAAAACCACTAAAGAGATAAACGTAGATCACGTTGGTTGCATACTATCCATTTATTAACCCGAAATAAAAAGAGCACAAAGTTGTTGTTAAAGAAAGTTACTAAGCAATACTACCATAATCCATTCAAAAATCTAAACAAAAAACATAAGATTTAGGGGGAACGCTAAATGAAAGCAAAATAAAAAACAACCATGGCTATGATGCTATTTATGATGCTTATTAAATTACCAATACTCATGTGTAGGGAAGGTTCTTTCGTTTGACCGGTGTGATTTGGGTGTTATGTGCGGTCCAGTTTAAATTTCAAACCACATATCGGACACAAGCCAGAAAAATCGTACCGCACACCACACAAAGGCCTGTGCAGTGTGAATGTGAAATTATATCTGAATATTATTTCAGAAAATTATTTGCTCATTCTTCTGTTGCTTTCTCTCGATCGTTTTTCTTTCACTCACTCACCGCCTATCTCTTTTCTCCCTCTTTATCGATCGTTATTCTCTGGCTCGCATGATGTCTCGTTCTCTCTTTAACTCGCTCTCTCTTCTCTCCCTCTCTCTATCGGTCATTTTCTGCTCAATTGCTTTTCATTTCCTCACTCACTAGATTGATTTTTTTTATCTCTATCTCTAGCACTTCTCTGCCTCATTCTCTATCTCACTCGTTCCTGTCCCTCTAGCTTTGTTTTACTCCCTCCCTCCCTCTCTCTCCTCTCCTCTCCCTATTGCTTTCTCCCTCTCTTGCTCTCCTCTCTCTCTTCTCCCAATAGCTTTCTCCCTCTCGCTTGCTCTCCTCTCTCGCTCTCTGTCTCTCTCTCTTCTTCCTACAGCTATCTCCCTCACTCTTGCTCCTCTCTCTCTTTTCCCTAAACCTATCTCTCTCCCTCTCTGTTTTCCCTATCACTTTCTCCTCTCTCTCTCTCTTATCTCTCTTTCTCTCTCTCTCTCTCTCTCTCTCTTCTCCCTATCACTTTCTCTCTCTCTCGCTCCTCTCTTTTTATCTTCTCCCTATCACTTTCTCCCAATCTCTCTCTCTCGCTCATCTCTTTTTATCTTCTCCCTATCACTTTCTCCCAATCTCTCTCTCTCCTCTCTTTCTATCTTCTCCCTATCACTTTTTATCTCTCTCTTACTCCTCTCTTTCTATCTTCTCCCTATCACTTTCTCCCAATCTCTCTCTTTACTCTCTTTCTATCTTATCCCTATCAATTTGTCTCTCTCTCTCTCCTCTCTTTCTATCATCTCCCTATTGCTTTGTTTCCATCTCTCTCAGTCTCGCTCCTCCCTCTTCTCCCTATTGTTTTCTTTCTATCTCTCTCTCAGTCTCGCTCCTCTCTCTCTCTCTCCTCCCAATAGCTTTCTTTCCATCTTTCACAGTCTCACTTCTCTCTCTCTTCTCCCAATAGCGTTCTTTCCATCTCTCGCAGTCTCTTTCCTCACTTTATCTCTATTACTTTTCTCCTGATTGCTCTTTCTCACTCTTCTCTCTCTCCATCTCTGTCATTTGTGTGAATTTGTGCAATGTGTAATGCAAATTTTTGCACAAGGGATTTGATGCAACCAAAATTTTGTCAGAGGTGTACAAATTTTTGGACCCCACCGCCCAACCTTCTGTACCAATGTGCACAAGGTTATATTTCAAAGTCATCTTTGATTCTGATTTTTATAGAAGTTTAATATATGTAGGAAAATGAAAAAAATAATTCAAGCACAAATTCAACCTTATAAAAGTATTTACAAAATCAATGAAATTGTAATGCCATTATGTAATATATATTTAATTCACGTGACATTCAACCATAAATTCCTTCAAATTCAATAAATATTTCAAGAAAACATTTTCCCAATGAATATCAAATAAATGATCATGCCAAGCTGTGAAAAAGATTTTCTTGAAAGTTATGACATGTAGTTTTGATTTAAACCCTTCTTCTGAGATTACTTCTCTTCGCACAATGAATAGTTGAGCTTCATGATCATGTGGTTCATTGAGAAATTCATCAAAAACTTTGCAAACTTTAATTATATTCTGATTCTGATCACAAGATTTATGTGTTGAAGTTACACTTTGATCATCCATGAATAATAGCCAAATATCAAAATTATCATCAGCATTACATGAATTATTTGAATCCTCATTTTAATTGAATTCTTTATTTCTTGAGCATGTATCATTCCCATGATGTCCATCCATAAGAAATAGTATTTTGATCATCTAAAAATAACATCTAAAGATCACAAGTATTAACACAAGCATTTTCATCTTCATTTTCAAAATCTTATTTTCCTTCACGTGAGCTCATGTGATTTCTAGATGATTTATCCATGAGGGCATTCTTCATATTCAACTTTATTTTCATCAAATCGTCCTCCTCAGATTCTTCAATGTAGTTTGAAACTTGTTTTTTAGCAAAAAATATATCCATTTTTACAATGCTCGTTTCCTTATAAAATAGAAATTTTCAACATAAATACATCCTTGATATAACATTGGCAATAAGGAATTAATGCTCAGAGAAAAATCCATAACTTTTGAAAATATTCTTCCTTTTTTCAGATATCAATTATTCCTTTTCTAATGATATTTTGAACAATGCTCATTAGGAAAATTTATTAATATTTAAAATCTGCCTGGTTCTCCTTAAAATAATATATTCAATATTTATGACCTTCAAAAAAATCATCAAGGTGTCCAATCCTATTTTGAATCAATGCAGAAGTATTAAGTTTTATTTTTGGATATTTAAGCATTTAAAAATATGGAGCTTATGGATTTTTGGACATTATGGATTTGAGAAAATTGAGATGGTGCACAAAGGAAATGTTATGATTTAGGAAATATGACTAGGGAAATCCATAAAAGTTCTAAGAGATGACTGAAAACCATAATGATACCGATCAAGTGATTCATTGGATACCTCATGAAAGTCAAAGATTTCATCACATTCAGGACCATAATGTCCATAATCGATTTCAGAATAATAAGAATTATTTTACGATAAAGAAACTAAAAATATAAAAAGACATCCAATAATGATTATTGAAAATATAACCAACAAAATTTTATACCTGCCTCTAAATAATTCTCTTAATTTTTTTGAATGATGTCACTCTCATAAGACATTAGTTTATGACAAGAAAAATCACCAACGAAAAGGAATTAAAATCCCTATTGACAACCGGCAACGCCACCAATTGATGAACTCAATTTTAAGGTGTTACGTTGGTGTAGATATTTGAGTTAATCAATAATAATTTATGAACCTTTACTCATCAAATATTTGGACTAGTTAGTGATAAGAAATGGTCGTCTCCATAGGGAGTGTATATTAGGGTTTAAGTAATCTTTGAATGATGATTCACGAGGGATGAGAGAATATACATATTAAATAGGAGATTGTGTTGTGATGAATACGAGTGCAAGAGAGATAATAACTATTTAACATGGATGATATGAATAATAACTTGACAAATAGGTAGGAGTATGTGGATATATCAAATGGAAATAATAGAGTGAGATAGATGAAGACGCAAAGTGATGGTTGATTTAGAAAAGGAATAAGTAGATATGATGATGAAATGGGTGAATGGATGTGGATGGATGATGGAAAAATTGAATCATGAAAAAAGAAATGATAATGATCTAGTCAATGGATGTGATGGAATAATGGATAGGTGGTTGTGAGCTGGAGAAGAGGGTGATGGACTAGATGATTTAGGTTTTTAATACAAGATTAAGGTGATGAGATCAAGATCAGAGATGGCTGTGGTAGGGTGAGATGATGGAATATGGTGAGGAGAATGAGATGATGATGAAAATAAGGATTTAGATATAAATAAAGGCAAGAGACTAACCTTAGATCCTTATATTCCATCGGGACCAAGGCTCTTTTCTGATGCAGATCAGCCTCTCCACTTTTCTGTTGGTCTTCGCCAATCACTCAAAACATCAATAACACCTTAATGGTACTTCAAAACCCTCTTTCTCTTTCAATCAGCAAATTCAAAGATATTATTTTTCCAAAATATGAGCTCTATTTATAGATCCAAATGTATGGATGGAAAGACGCAGAAAAAGGTAGATCTGCTCAATTTTTTTGCTTGAAACTCGTTTTCATTAGATACCGTTATTTGAAATCGGATCATTCTCAGCCCTCTGATTTCCTCTATCCTCCAATTTTAGAAAAGTCTAAGAACTATTAAATAAGTCCATAAAATAGATATTAATTCATAAAAGTGCTAGACATATTTATTTTTAATTTAAAAAATGATATATCTTGGAATATAATGCCAAAAAAATTAGGAAATGTTATATTGTGATTCCAAAATTTATGTTCTTTCATAATTTGACATCATAAAAATCATTAGAAATCAAAATATCATTATAAAGATAAATGTAATCATGCATGTAGAATCAATTTAATGCAAATACACATGTACATATGTTCATATTAACTTAATAAAATGTATGTTATCACCATACGATAAGAGATGAAGATTAGACATCCAGATTGAGATTAAAAGGGTTGAGATAGAAGCTCTCTTGACCGTCCGTTAATCTGTCCTGATCCAAGGGCTCTCCCTGTTTGTTGGATTGGCTTATGGTCTCCTAATCGTCATCCTCCATGGACCGACCAATGAGAATGACAGCTAGGGTTGGAGAAGGATGGGTTTACCCCCAGCCGTATAATATCCCAATGATAGGTCAAATGATAATAATTAATTTTCAGCCGGAGACCTCTTGATTTATCGTGTACCCTCATGTGCCCCATCAACACCATCCCTGTCAGCATTTTGCCTTTAAATTGGTCCATTGGGCGACCCCACCAGTTTTGTAAGCCATTGCCAACTAATTAGAGGTTGCCAACAAAGGAAATAACATAAAAGAATCATGAGATATAGAATAGACTGGCCAACATCCTTACAAAGGTTGGTCGGCCAGATTGAAACCTAACTTAATATATGCATTAGGTTAATTCATGAGGCCTGTAATGTATTGCTTACATCTATTAAGGAAGATGATTACATCACTTGAGAATAGAGAGTTTGAGATAGTTGAGCGACCCCTTCCCAAATAATGGTTTGATCAGACCTAGATAGATCAGTAATCCGAGTGATTTGACTAAGGACCTCTTCCACCGAGACGAAAATGGTGAGGTGAAATGATCACCATTTCATAGACTGTTAGTGGAAGTGAAGAATCTGTTGAAGTTTCCATTCACCAAGAGAAAAATGATTCTCTCTAAGAAGGCATCAACAGAGGTGATGAACTGATTAGTGAAACCAAATCATCTCAACACTTTGGTGAGGAAAGTCCAATCGATTCTATCAAAGGCCTTCTCCATATCAAGTTCAATACTGACATTTTATCCATGAAGATGGCATTCTAGTGACTCCATTAGTTCATAGATTAGCATAATATTGCTATGGATCTACTAAAACTTATCAAAGTTACATTGATTAGGATACATGAGTCTATCAAGGAAATTCAAAATATGAATTACCATACTATTTCTAGATCTACTGAGCCTTAACAAAGTTGTAATGCTTAGGATAGAAGAGACTACAAAGAAAATTCACTGAATGATTTGTGATGTTTTAGAAACAACATTGTAACATACATTACAAGGACTAGTGGATCCAAAATCTCAAAAATAAATTGGGTCATCATATTTTGGGATAAGTTCAAGGAAAGTGGATTCTAACTTGTTGGGTCATCAACTTTTGGCATATGAATAATTTTCTTAATACATTATGCTAAGTATTGCCAATGATATCAAGAAAGCTATAAATAAGTTTGGTGATAACCCCTCACAATGCAGGGACTATTTCTTACTGAGCGAGGGGATCACACCCTTTTATCTTTGCTCATGTAGCAATGGTTGTGAGGGTGGTGGTGTTTTCCTGATCCGTCACCGGGTATGAGAGATATCAAAATATATTTTCAATCATCACCATCGGTTGTGAGGTAATAATGGTAATCAAGTATCAATCCTAAGCTCTGCCTACCAATCAAGTTCCTTATTATATATCTCTAACAGGGACATATAATTAGTTCTATGTCTACTTTAGATTAAAGCTTGAAAGAAAAAAAATTTCTACAATATCTTTACGCCATTAGATACATAATTTCAAGAGATAATACATTGATTGTCATTACATGGCCTCCTTTAGTTGTTCGCTGAATCCAAGTCTACAATATTTCTACAATATAGAATAAAAAATATTTCTACAAATGAGATGCTCGCACATACGATCATAAACATGGAGGTAATTACACCATTTTTTAATCTCACTATTACTTGGCCCATCAAATAATGATGTCTGGTGTGTAAAAGTATGTTGATAAAACTCAATATTAAGAGTAATTGGTTTATACACCTGTAATCAGGCCCAAAATGATTAAATCTATTTTTAGAATTATATTTTGAATATTGTGCATTTTTAGAATTATATTTTGCACATCTTCCACTAGAAAAGCTTATGTGTACCTGATGTAGGACGACTAGGAAATGGACGACTGGAGGGATGGAGAAATGATAAGGACGGATGGAAGGCAATGGATGGATTGGGTGAGGGAGGGATAAAACAGACCACAGAAATCCTCACGATCGAATTCAGAGTTTAAAACCGATGAAATACTGGTGGTGCAGATCCGATCCTCGTCGAAGGTGGGAGTATTGTCTTCACCCACCGCGACGATGCCGAAGCACCAAAATCAATACCCGAATTCATGTCTCGATAGAAACTCTCGAAGAGAATTGTAGGAAAATCCAAATCAAAACAAATCTGATGACGGTGGAGACTTCTCGTGGAATACTGGACGGAGAACACTTCGACACCAAAGAGTGCAGGCGTACCTCGACACCGTAGTGCGTGAAGAGGCTGCGGGGAATTCTAATCGTGACAAGTCTGGGCGAATCCGGGCGTTGAGCGGCCCACTAAACGAGAAGACTAGGCGTTTCGGGCGTTATACGACCCTGGTGGAGTGTGAGACGGATGAACCGACACGAACGGAGTAAGCGGGCATGGACACCGTCTTGGGCGGCCTAGGGTGGCACTTTGGAGCGACCAAGGGCGGAATGCCCTAGGTGGCCTAAGGTGGCCGCCTTAGGCGGCCTTGGGCGGCGGCCTTGGGCAGCCAAGGGCGGCCTGGGGTGGCTGCCTTGGGCGGCAGCCATGGGCGGCTTGGGGCGACTGCCTTGGGCGGCCTTGGGCGACAGCCCTAGGCGGCCTGGGGTGGCTGCCTTGGGCGGCCTGGGGTGGCTGCCTTGGCGGCCTTGGGCGGCAGCCCTGGGCGGCCTGGGGTGGCTGCCTTGGCGGCCTTGGGCGGCAGCCCTGGGCGGCCTGGGGTGGCTGCCTTGGGCGGCCTAGGGCGGGTTGCCCTGGGCGGCCTTGGGCGGCTGCCTTGGGCGGTCTTGGGCGGCCTTCCTAGGTGGCCTGGGCGGCAGCCCTGGGAGGGCGAGATAGAGAGAGAGAGAGAGAGAGAGAGAGAGAGAGAGAGAGAGAGAGAGGGAGGGGAAGAGAGGGGGAAGGCCGGCGACATAATGCGGCGGCGGCGGCGGCGGCGGCGGCGCTAGGGTTGAAGGAGGGGTAGGGAGGCTGGGCAGTCCTCCAAGAAGAGTTAAACAAAAACTCGATTCTTGAATAATGACTGCCTCCTGTTTCTTAAAAAAATGGCCTATACTTATAGGCCTTGGAGGAAAGAGAAAATACAACTTAAAGACGAGAAATTAAAGACGCAAGACGTGCTTCATGTCATGCCAAGGGGCAATTGTGGATCTGCCGTTGGCGACGTGTCATGATGTGTGAAGGAGTGTGCGTGCGTGGAGACGTGCGTAACGCCGGTATGTTGAAGTTGTCCGATGGTGGTTGGGGCGTGTCCGTGGCAGAGGCATTGTCTTCGGTTGACTGTGACGGTGTGTCTGTAGCGGAGACGTTGACTTCGGTGGACGGTGGCGGCGCGTCCGGTGTCAATGTGTTCGCTTCCAGGCCACCAGTACCCCACACTTTGCTGCGAGACTTTCTTATCTTAGAGACACACACGGGTGGTCTGAGCGGACATTTCAGTGTGAACAAGACCATCCAACCCTTAGAGTACCAGTTCCATTTTCCGTCCTTCAAGAGAGATGTAGGGAAAATTGGCTCCCGCTGCTTGACCTGCTCTAAAGCCAAGATGACGAAACATAACCGAGGTCTCTATACCCCCATACCAGTGTCAACACGCCCCGCTGATTATGTCAGCATTGACTTCGTCCTTGGTCTACCCAAGACCTCTCGCCAACACGATTCTGTTACGGTGGTAGTTGATCGATTCTCCAATATGGCCCACTTTATACCCTGCTCAAAGACAACGGATGCATTGCGTGTAGCGCGACTATTTTTTGGTGAGATCGTGCGCCTTCATGGAGTACGGGCTATCAATCCTATCGGATTGCAATCTGCATTTTACCAGTTACTCAGGAAATTTGTTTTACATAGCTGGGCAAGGAAACTTTGAGTTATGGGGAAAGGGCCCTTTATATGTAAAACCCATTTTTGTAAGACCCTATGGGTCTGATGTAACATGAAGAGCATCATGATCGGTTGGCTCGTGTTACAACACAAATGAGACGGCAATTGAGTGAAAATTAATATGATGTATGCAAAGTATGACGAAAATTAATGAGAAAGGCATGATAGTTTCTGACTAAGGGAGGCAATCGATTAAAGAGCTGAGAGTAGACTACCCACGGGCAGACTTCCAATGACCCAATCTGACTAACTAGACAATCTAAGAAGTGAGGGATACAGTGTCATGTGGCGTCCATGTCCTCCGCTGCTAAGGGACCAAGTCATTATCGCAAGAAAATCCTACAACTCGATGAAGAAATGGCTAGTCCTATATTCAGCATAAATGGTAGGCAGTGGAGCAATTCAAGACGTCATTGAAAGAGGTAATAATACTGAAATTGATAAAAAGGGGTATAACGGTGCTTCCTAAGGGGGGTCAAATCTGAATATATGTGGCAACAAGTCGATGAGACAAAAAAATCCCAATTGATGATATTCCCAGTTGAACATTGGTGGCACTTGAGTGTTGGTACAAGAGGCCCACCGGTGGGTACATATAGAGGCAGAGAAGTGGACATGCACATCAAGGTCAGGCACCCGGTCAAGGGCACAGGATGTTGGGTGCACAACCCAGTTATGTGTGGTGGTGGCGTTGGTGCGCGTAGTGCTGGCACCATGCGTGCAGAGCTTTGCACGCATGGCATGAGGTGCGGGCATGAAAGAATACTGAGAGAGGTTACACCAGCGCGCGACGTGCAAGCACGGGGGCGTGGGCTGGCAAGAATTTGAGAGGGGTAGAATCTAGGCACGCCGAGGCAAGCAAATGCGGATGTGAGACGCGCATGTGCGCGACTACATAGATGCCATGGTTGTGTACGACCACATGACTAGAGCGTGGGGCGCTGCGCGTGGATGCATGATAGACCCAAAAATGTGTCATGTAATTTATTGAGACCCACTGATACTCATAATGAAAACTCCAAAATCCTGTGCTCAACAAAGTTTGAACACAGAACAAATGGGCAAAAGGTGGAAAAAGATAGAGGGAAATAGAAAGGAACGGAGTGGATCACGCTTGCTCCCCTTGTCTCCAGGAGGCTCAGTTGCATGGTTTAAGGTCGGATAGGAATTTCTTCATGCTTCTTAGCTCCATGGTCTCCTTTCTTAAATAGAGGGTTGGTTGGGAGCTGAAACGTGCCTCGGGGAAGTCGAAGCGTCCCCCGGGGAAGTTGAAACGTTAGAGGGCCTTTTTGACTTCCGTCTCTGGTACACCCCTGGGGAAGTCGAAGCGTCCCCCCGAGAAGTTGAAAGGTCAGGGGGCCTTTTCGACTTCCATCTCTGGTAAACCCTTAGCGGGGTCTTAACATAATTATGCATATTTTAAAGTCATTTTGGGATCATTTCATGTGTATTTTCTCCAATTTTATAAGAATTTTGCATTTTATGCACTAAATAGAGCAAGTAATGAAATAATGCATTTTTATGTCATTTTGCATGTTCTACAAATTCAAGTATTTCTTAGTAAAAATATATTTAATACATGTTTAATTTTTGTAATGCTCTATTTAGTATGTATGATAATGCACGGAAGAAGTCAAAGTTGGAGCAAGAAATAGACAAAAAGAAAGAGACGGAATGAAATGAAGAAGAAATAAAAGAAATATATACATAAATAAAAATAAAATAATTTTTTTATTGGGCCACCTAAGGAGTCAACCAGGCGCACCAGATCCCAAGCCAACCACAGAAGGCGAGCGCGCAAGGCACTCAATCCCGCCTGCAGCCGGCAAAGGGTGGTGCCCAACAAGCCCAGCAGGCTTTCGAGAGAAGACTGAGCTTGTACAGGCCCACAAGGAATACGAATTCGCGCACTCAAGAAGTAAGTTTTTTTTATTCACTTAATAATATATGCTGACATTTATATAGTGTTTTGTCTTTTAGAAACTTCCGATATGGGATTTAAATCCCATTTCTATTTTATCTTCGTGCGGCCCGGGCCACCGGGTGACCAAGCGATCGTGACCCGATGGGCCGCGATCTTAAGATACAAAAGAGAGAAATGAGACTGGGCTTCGTGCCAGCCTGGCCCAAAGCCTGTGTCTTTTTGGGCCATTTTAAAAGGCAGATATGATCTCATCCGTCTGATCTTCTTTAAGAAGATCAGACGAATGATAGATGCTGACATTTATCTAGTGTTTTGTCTTTTAGAAACTTCTGATATGGGATTGAAATCCCATGTCTATTTTATCTCCGCGAGGGCCGGGCAACCGGGTGACCAAGCGATCGTGACTTGATGGGCCGTGGTCTTAAGAAACAAAAGAGAGAAATGAGACCGGGCTTCAAGCCAGCCCGGCCCGAAGCCCGTGTCTTTTAGGGACATTTTAAGGCGGATATGATCATATCCGTCCGGTCTTCATAAAGAAGATCGGACTTTTAGATCTATCCCATTTCATTATATGTTTTGTTCTATTTCAGGCCTTCCTATTGGCCGGCGATGATGATGCAGACACGAGACCCAATTGTGGGCGAATCAGAGAAGCGCGCAGTGACTAGGTGGCTAACACAACATGCTGATTGTGTGCTGACATGGATGAGGGGGTGTACTGAATTTATATTGGTCCACGACTGTAATTTAATCACAGCCGTTGGATCAAGATGAGCCCGATCTGACGGTCAAGGGCATTTTTTTTCACCCTCGCCCCTGGCCGTTGATGTCAATGGTCGGGGGTCATTTTTGGTCGGCAAGGGGAGACCGCCAAGCCATTTTAAGAGGCCCCGAAGGCTCCCATTTCAAGCATCTTTTGACCATAAGCCCATAGCAGCGGGGGGATCATTTCCGGCTGCGACGAGAGGAGAAGGAGGGGCGTGACACCCCTCCAAACATTCTTGGAGCTCCAGATGGCACTGAAGAAGACTCAGAGTATCCTGGATTTGTGCCACGATGGAGGAAACGAGCAAAGGAAACCACATACTGAAGTTAGGCGGCGCCGATCGACGCCGCCACCTTCTCTCGTTGAATCAAAGCAATTGAATCAAAACATGAAGCAATTTATGTTTATGACACTCTGAATGCATGATTTTATTCTTGTACTGAGATAGATTGAGTTTCTTAGATTTTTATCTCCGTGACTTCTGTTGAGCATTTCATCGAACACTTCATGTGTTTGATGAATATATTTTGATTTATATATGTTTTTCCATCCCAATCTCAGAAAAAATCAAACACATATTCATTCCCCTCTTATCTCGCCTTTTTTCGGGCATTCTGTCGAACACCTCACGGGCATTCGACAGAAACACCCTCTAATCTTTGATTTTCTCTATAAAATTTATATAAAATATACAACAAAAACTTACTATTAATTAAATAATACACATCTGTCTTACATTTTGATCTTCTAATGGGCATTTGGTCGAACACCTCTCGGGTGTTCAACTAAATCGACCCATTATTTATTGAAATAGATTATATAAAAATATACATAATATATTAATCATGTAAAGACATCTAAAACTCCTATATTAATCCTATAATAAATATATTATCTATATCAGTAGTATTCTATAACTATAGTATATCTTATAGTTATATAAATATTTCTTAACTACTATTGTTACCCCTTATACTCCCTCTTAATATCTCTCTATACTTATCAATACTCTTACTTAGTATATTATAGTTAGATAATAACTCAATACTCTCTCCTAATATATATTCTTGGTATGTATATAGATATAAATACTTCTTTCACCCCTCTTGTTGTCTCTTAGTATATATATATATACCCATCTATCTAACTCATTTTCTTTCTTGTATCCTCTCATTACTAATTACTCTTATTAAGTACTATATACTTCTTCACTAATTATATTTCTATCATCTTAAATATAATATCTACTATCTTCATTCTTTATTATTCTTAGTACCTATAAAATACATATACATATGATATATGATATTCTCTCTTCTCTAGTTATCTTATTAAACTAATATTCCCTATACTTATTACGTATCTCTTCTTATTCTTATTATATTTAATATTATTACTATATCTTATTAACTAACAACTCAATTATCTAATACATCCCTAAAGGCCAGTTTCTATGGAGAGGACCTTACTCCAACTATACATTTGAGTAAGTTCTATATTTTATCGAATTTATTTGATTGAGGGAAAATTAATTTACACCGACAAATTAAAATAATTATGCAATTTGCCTCCATCAATGCGCGGATTAGCACGTAGGGCACTGGCGGCATCTGCGCGGGTTGCCGGATGCAGGCTGAGGTACACATGCACAGGCCGGCACGCAAGGCGCATTGGCGTGGGGGCCTTGGCTGGCGATGGCATTGTTCCAGGCAATGCCGACGAGGATGATCCAAGAATATCATTCTTGAATCGTGGAAAATTCAAGAACCTCATCCTTGGTTTGGTGACTTCAGATGTGATTGGTCATCTGAAGGTGATGACTCGAGGTCGGCTGGCAAGAAGGCCGGTGGTCAGGGTTCTTCCAGGTGATGAAGATCAGGTCAGTAATTCTTAAAGATGCTCCAAGAAAAAATGCCGAAGGCAGAGATAGCAGCAATGACTGCGGTTCCTCCACGGAGTAGTCTTGACGTGGTGAACTAGCGATGTGTCAAAGATGGCTCCCTTGTTATACACTACAAAAACAGTAAACTCAAATTCCAATTGAACTCCGAGGGGTCCTTGGGCATGCCTCCCTTTATATAGAGTAGGTAGGATGCCCAAGTGGGCCGAAATAGGGGAAACCATCTCGTGACGAGAGATTTCCCCTTTAGGTACAACAAAGCATAAAAGTAAAATAACGTACAAGGCCCAAAACACAATGGCCCATACGATCGTTCAGAAATCAAATACATTAAAAAAAATAAAAAAACAATGAGCACAACCCATTACTAGACCATGTATGTGAAGTCTGGGTCACGGGCGTTGGCTCAAGCTTCCCGACGACGTTGTTGACAACCCGTGGCCCAGCTAGTGAGATGGTCCCATGGTGGTGCACACGACCATGCACCATCACCAGACGTGACACCACTACCGCAGGAGACATCCAGTGTCATGACACATCACTAGTACCAACTTTGAACCTGGGATCCAAGCGTCATTTAAATTAGATTTATTTTAACATAAAATCATGATAACATGCCCTAGATTTTAATGTTTTTCAATGTTAAAAGCCTACAAATATGATGAAATTATCATTTTATTAGCTCTTCTTTGCATGTTATCATAACCTCCCACTTTACCTGTTGCTAGTCCCTTAGCAATAACTGAGATATCAACAATGAGACAAATCCAAAATTCCTCGATGCATCATCATATCAGGTAGTTTAAGTTTCCCCTTCGAGTGCCATGCGAATTGTTCTTATAGAGAATATACCTTATAAGGAAAAGATTAAGTAGGTCATAAAGGGTCGTCTGATAAGCCAAAAATAGGGGTCAATTTACCAAATTTAATCCCTTGTTGTTGTAAATTTTAGCTTACAATAAAATTTATAAAACCCCACTTAAGATGAGTAGTGATAAGTTAAGGGTATCGTCCAAGGGAAGCTAGTAAGTTAATTCAATCGATGATATAATTGAGTAATTTGACACTAATTAAAGTTAATTTGATTTTCAATGAAGATCAAATCACCCTAATTAAATGAGAAATTTAGAAAGGGAGGTAGGAGAGATGAGAGGAATAGAAGAATATGGGGCTCTAAATTGGCTTCTTTGATCCAAAGAAAAGGGTCAAAGGGGTCAATTAGAGAGGTTGACAAGAGAAAATTTTGATTTGTTTTGGTTGTTTCTGTAGGCTTGATAATTCAAAAATAACTACTCTATTGGATAATAAAATGGGAAATTTATTCTCTTAGAAATTGAAGTTTTTTATAGTGTTTTTAATATGCACTTGGAATAGCTAGGTAAATCTCTCAATTTCTCCTCTCAATACTAGTAAGGGCTTGTACGTGCCGCTCAAGCCAAGCGATTTAGAAGTTCAGACCAGAATCAAGAAGAACAATCAAGAAATTAAACTAGCACCATCCAAAATACACCAAAAATTCAAATACAAAGAAGGAAAAAGTACCAAATAGGTTGATCCAAGCTGGAGCTCCTCCCTATCTTGCAGCTGTGATAGAGCACCATCAAGAATGACCCCCTCCTCTCGAAATTCGGCTTTTATACTTAGGTTAAATGATAAAAATTACCATTTTACCCCTAATTAGTAATTAATTTGTATCCATCAACGTAGGCCTGATCTGAATGATCCAACCATACAGATAGAAAGAGGGGATCAAGACGAGCGAATCGATAAAAAAAATCATCTCAATCAGACTTCGGCATCAAAATTTATTAATAAATGAATTTAAACCAGTTTTAGCCATTGGATTTAAATCCATTTATTTATCAATTTAATTTTTCCACAGGCCAGGATGTGTCAAATGCGGGTTGGCTGGCGCAATGTGAATCCAATTTTTGGGTTGAATATCTGAGTGCCACATACCCCTAGTCCTGGATTCAAAAAATAAAGAAAAAACAATAAAACCAGCATGATGCAAGGCGATTTGCATGTATACGTACGTGCTTCATAATTTAAACCATTCAAATGCTGCCACGTCACCTCCTGTGCATGCGCTTTGCATGCACAACACGTTGAGGTGAGATTACCTCCCAGCGAGAGACTGGCCTGGATTTTTGCAATAAAGTCTCTGATAAATCGTTGGCATGCAAATGGACGCCGCTCAAAAAATATTTGTGTATATATCCTTTTCGCTTTCTCTCTCCTCCTTTTTCTCATAAAAACCATTAAACAATTGCTGAGTAATTGCAATAAACCCATGCAACTATTTTAACTGCTTACAGCCACGATCGAGAGCTGTTTTAAGGGCATAATTGCAATGAAACTTTAAGAAAAACCCCTTTTACTTTTGAAATTGCTTAAATACTCATATTTTCCATATAAATATATCATTTTCCTAGTTAAAAATTCATTTCCTCCTCGAATAAATTCCCAAAAATTCCAATAAAATTCCATAAAATTCTAGAAAATTAAATTATTCGTCCCCACATTAATTAACATCAAAATCAAATTTTAAACCTGCCATTTTCATTTTAAAATAATTATTTCAAGCTCAAATAAATCCAAGAAAATTCATAAAATTAACAGAAAATTAGGGAAAATTCAGAAATCACTTGGAAACATTAAATATATGATAAAAATCACATTGTAAGCTCTTCAAATGCATAAAATTGTGCTAATAGCATGAAATAAAGACCAAATTTAGGGCGTTATCATCCTTGTTTTAGTCAACGATAGTGATTGAATCTCAATGCCTAAGGAGTAAAACAAAATAGAACAATTCTTCTTTTTACATGTCATCCTTATCCTTTTGTCTTTGTATTTAGGGTTTAAATTGTACTCCTTCTATTTAATGCTCATGTGCAAGAATTATGTAAAAATAGACCAGGATTATTGCCATATGTGGTTTAAACCACTTATTATGTGCAGATCACTTAATTCCTCACTACTGCTAACAACTTTTGGGCAGAGCACTTATTTGTGGCTGGCGCCACTTATTTGGTATGTCGTATTGCAGCTTATTTACACTCTCTTTTTTTTGTTCTTGCACATGAACACCAATAGATTTTGAGTAAGAATTCCTTTTACATTCACCATTGGTTATAGGCTACTCCCATGTTGGAAGAACGATTGGATGGAGAGAAGAATTTCAGAGTAAAAAGAGGAAAAGATAGGCATTGAGATCCTTTAATCTATGTTGAGATTTAACCCAAAGGGACTCGCCTACAGAGCTAATTCTATAATGGTCTTCAATGGCAAAAAAGGTTACCCAATCTATTATTCAGCAAAACTTGATGATTGTCTCTGTTTCTCGACCTCAATTATTCCTATTGCATAGCAAGGTGAAGTTTTCTACTTATTTATGCAAAATTCTCAGATAACGAAGAAAATATATTTCATATGATATCTACCCCCCATTTTTGTTTGTTAATGGGTGTACCTAATGAATGTAACTACATGCAATTCGACAATATAAAATAACAACAAAAACAAGTGATTTGAAAATAGAAATTTAGACAAACAAGCCTTGGGTGTAGTGCCGTTGTTGCAACTTGCCATTGGATGATTTGACCTCTTCCGCACGGGATTACAGCAAAGCAAGCAAAATAAAATACAAGGTTATGCATAACTTGGCTTGGTGTTGTTGGTTTTTTTTAATGAATAGCAAACTAAAGAGCATGCAAACTAAAAACTAAATTTTATGATGAAAGTAAAGATACTTCTATACTAATACGAGTAATTCTATACCCATATAGATGTATTTGTATTTCATGGTGGGTTTCATACGTCGATATCTCCATGTAGTTTTCATATAGACTGGAATTTTCAGACTACAAATACCAATGCAACAAATTGTTGATTTAACCCAAATAAAATAATCCATGAAATAACAACATGATCCCCAAAAAGAATATTCAAGAATATCTTCTTGAAACGATATATCAGATGACTTAGATGGGATGTTATAATCAATGGCTATAGGAGAATGATTTTTGTTTTCCATGAAATGATCATGCCAATCGGAAAAAAGAAAATTTTAAAAGAAAATAGGAATTTACAGATTTATTAAGCATAATTATCTGAAAATATTGAACTAGATAACTTGATTTCTCATTATTGAGAAGATGATTATGCCAATCAGTATAAAAGAATTTATTTATATTTCGAATAACATTTACTTCTCTAGTCATTTTCTTTTTTAAGGATCTGAAATGAGGAGGAAAATATTCAATATTTGCATGCTCATTCATGAATATTAAAGGTAAATCATCACAAAAAATTTTCAAATACTTTAATATCATGAATGATATCCATATCTTGCCTATCATGATCACAAGCCGATATGCATCATAAAGAGCTTCTTCTCTTCTTACCAAGCCTTTTCCTTTTCCTGCAATATTATATACTCCTCCCATAGTTTTTTCTCATTATATAAATCCAACAAGCTTTTGGTTAGTTTGATCATGAGAATAAGATGAATAAAAATTTGAAGATTCGTAATTACCATATGCACATGCATCACAATTCTCAGAAAAATGAATGATATTTGAAGTATTTTGCATTTTTTTTCAATAATGAATTCAAACAATGTTTTATCAAAAGGATAAGAAGTAGAAATAGAACGATAGTTTGAAGATTGGGATTCATAGGAAGTAAAAATGTCAGAAATGCTTGAATTCTCACATTCATTTTCTTCAAATCCATTCATATTCCCAGAAATAGGTATATTATCGGAAGAGTAGGATGCAAATTGGAAGCGTTACTAGAAAATTTATCATATTGAACTAAAATTTCCTGAATAATGTTGACTATTGCTAATCTCTTGTCTATTGTCCTGAAATTCACTCATGGGAAAATCAATATGATCACATGATGGATTATAATAAAAATTTGAGAATTGAGAATTAAGCGGAGCATGTGAGTTATAGTTATTGTAATAATCAGGGAAATTCTGTGTGGGTGTACCGGTGTAATCAGATAAATGAGAAGAATATTTCCCTGACTGTATGGAGAATAATTTCCCATATTTTCCATATTTTTCTTATGGAAGTCATTAATTCCATAACAATTAAACATTATTTCATGCAAACTTAAAAAATGTCAAAGTATAATAGAAACACCTGAATGGTATCCATTCATTCAAATGAGTGTTCAACAAATCCCTAAATAAAAAAAAATGAACTTTGGCCTTTTGCCTCCCCGAAAATGGCACTAATTGACAAGTTCAAAAAGTATGTGTTAATATGTCATTATTTAAGGGTGTTTTTAACTTAATCAATAAAATATGTTTATCCCTTAGTGCTTAAGTAAGGGGTCGAACCCTACGGAGGCGATGGTAAAATTCACATTTTATCGACGTAGGGTTTAGAACTCTAATTTAGACTGATATGACATCCTTTTTACTCAAGTGAAAACAATGCTTGTATGTTTTATTTAACCTTCTACCTTTTTTAACCCAAATTATCTCAATTAACAGAGATTTAATTTCTAATTTTTTTTTATATCAATGATAATCATATTTATGATTAGTTAGCATTTCTTGAAAAGAATTGCTAAATAATCCCCTAATTAGATTGACTATGTGTCCATTTGATCTTAGATTGTTAGAATATTAGCATTACTCTTCACTAAATTGTGTTAATCACTAAAGTCCAGATAAAAATTCTCCCCATAACATGCCTCATTCATTTTACCCAAAAACTTGATTCAGTTTGAATTATGTTTTTGGGTTGTTTAGTGAATTGGACATGGTTTAGGAAAATTATTAAATCCTAATTGATTTATTTTAAAAAAATTGTAAAACCTAATCAAAGTTTCTCACGGATTAGAAGCCATAAGAAGACTTTTCTGGTGTTTTTACATTTTTATCCAAATTTATCTCGAAATTGGAAAGATACCTTAATTAGCAAATCATGACTATGATCTTCTAATTAAGGAAATTAGGAGTTAATATAACTGATTGGAAATTCGGTTTGATTAGAGTTGGTTTCACATCAACTAAAGAATATTCGTCGATTCTAAAACAAAGGAAAATTTGAGAATTAAAAGGATTGAAATTGAAATTTAAAGCGAAACTTTGAACGTAAGCGAAACTATAACATTGCTAAAATTGAATACGAAATCAAACTTAAAATTAATTCAGATTGAACCTAGAAGTACCAGGAGTGACTGTGAATCGATTGGAAAGAATTCCGCACAACGAACAATCTGATTTCCCATGAATTGATGCTTGCATTTGGGGAAGAATGTGACGCCGGATCGTCAAAATTACCGTCCAAATCGATCTCCAAATGCGCTCCAAGCTCTTCTTTAGTCAAAGAGGGAGCTAGGCGACTTCTCCTCTTGCTTCAGGATCAAGAAAGCCTTCTAATTTTTCATTTTCCCCAATTTATCATCGTAGAATTGGAAGAAATCGTTCTTCTGATTCTGTTACTAACCCCGTTCTTTTCATTTTGTATGCAGGCTGAACGGAGCGCCGTGATTGGTCCACTTGGTGCCATGTATGCTTCATTCCTCATACGCACATTGCCACATACGTATGATTTGCACGGACAACACATCCTTGTCAGCATGCGATCTGCACTGCTGATTGGTCCACGTCTGGTTTCGCATGGGTTTAACTCGTTGTGCCGCACGCAGTGAGCTAAGTCACACGGTATTGGTCCACGTCTGGCTTTGCATGGGGCACAACATGCAAGATGCTGTGTACGTGCGTCTCGCGCACTGAAAACACCTATCGTAGCTTTGTTTGACCAGTACTCTCCACATATGCGCTGTGCAATTTAACACATCGTTAGCACTTAAACTGGCCTAATAAGGGCCAGTTTCAATAAAAAATTGATTTTTATTTTAAAATAACTTAAATAAATTGTAAAAACCATTTATTTATGCAAAGAAATTTTCTTTATTAACTTTTAAAATAAGTTTTTTTGTTAATATCTTTTTGTTTATAGAAATAGGTCAACTAAAAAACATTTAAAATATTATAAAATTCAATTTTAAGAATTTTAAAATGTATTAATTAACCTAATTATTAATCAATAGTATTGTTTCTCTTGAAAATAAATAAAAGTGTTGTTTTAACATAAAATCATGATAACATGCTGTAGAATTTAATGTTTTTCAACGTTAAAAGCCTACAAATATGGTGAAATTATCATTTTGTTAGCTCTTCTTTACATGTTATCAAGCCGTACCGCCGGTTGCATGCCGTTCAAAATTGTGTATGGCCGGGTACCTCGTAGACCCTTAGACCTCATTCCAGTAGATCCGCATACTAGGACTTTGAAGGATGGCCTTGCATTTGCACACCATATTAGGGACGTGCATCAAGATATTCATACTCACGTTGTCATGCAAAATGAGAAGTAGAAGGTCACCGCTGATGTGGGTCATAGGTCAGTTAGCTACATTGAGGGAGATCTAGTCATGGTCAGGTTGAGCCCCGACAGATACTCTCCTAGGGTCTCTATGAAGCTTCATGCTCGTAGTGTAGGGCCTTTACCGGTAGCCCGTGTGGTCGGCAAGAACACCTACGTTGTGGGTATACCATCAGATTGGGGGTTTTGTCCCACCTTCAACGTTAGTGATATGGTCCGATACCATCCCATGCATCCATTGTTGAGCATCACAGCCCATCGAGCCTTAGTAGTGATGTGAGTGAGGGACACCATCTACCTCCACCCGTTCTCACTCCAATAATGCATGCGCATGTCGAGTCGGTACCAGAGGAGGTAATTAACGATGTAGGGGTACAGATGGACTGCAACTTTCTTGTGCATTGGCAGGGTCGACCGTCATCCTATGACATGTGGATCTCAAATGAGGACCTCCACTTACTGCATCCAAAGCTCGTCCAGCCCATAGAAGATATCATTGGCTCTAACTCGTCTGAGCCAAGTTCTTCCCACCCCGGGAGGATGATGGAGGACCTTCCAGAAGACCAAGCCCAGACTCCTCAACAGCCGCGTCGCAGAGCCCAAGCTGACGTGAAGAGCACGAGTTTTCGAGATGTTCTTTTTAGCAGGAGGTGTCCACCTTCCTCCCTGTGGGGATTCTTCAATGTTCTTCGTTCCTTTTTTTAGGTTAGAGTGCAGAATAGAGTTTGCGTGGAGAATAACAGCCATTAGAGGTTGCACGAACACTTGTCGTCACCGGACAACAGCCTTTGTCTCCCGTCGACGCTCAACCCCTCAACGGCTATGGCGCACCCATAGTCGCGGTCCCCACCCCCGTGTCCACACTTGGTGGCCCCAAAAGATCCCAGGTTTTGGCCTGGACGTCCTCGGTGTTCTACTCAGCATTGCACCTAGAAGAGCTCCTTTCCCTTGAGACTCCCCTACCGGTGCAACTCGACCACGTCCCTTGGAGCTTGATAACATTCATTTTTAGTACCTTATATGATTATATTTACATGTTTATATGAATTAAAATACTCATAATTGCATGTTATCAAGCTCAAAATGATTAAATCTATTTTTAGAATCAAAATTCAAAATTTTCTGCATTTTTAGGGATCTTTCTAACAAAATATTTTAAAGAGTATGATTTTTGAGACATAATATGATTTTTCTGGATTTTTTACACATTAAATTTGGAAAGATATGATTTTTCTGAGTTGAAATATATTTATATGTATTTTTTGGGTTTTAATTTAATCAATATGATTTTTTTAATATTTTATTTATTATTTTAAGCCTTTTAAGTTTGCACCGCGTGTCACCATTAGATTCGTAAAACGGCGATGAATTAGAAGTTATATTAATGATTGGCGATAGCCAATCATTTCAGCACGCAACCATCGCTTCACGATTTGCGAAGCGCTGATTGCAATCAATGCTAATGAAAAGGTGCTTTTTCTATGTTTTATGCACATGGTGACATGGACAAACCAAAAAAAAAACACCCTTTTTTTAATAAATGCTACAAAGACCAAGAAAGAAATGGACAAAAAATGTTTTTTCATCTCACCCTTCCTGAACCTGATGGCGTCGACGTGGCGCATGTGCGTCCACACATATAAAAAAAATTTCAGCATGCCTGACGTGGTGCGCACTGATGCGTCGCCACATCACCGTGAGCTCTCTCTCTCACTCTCTTTTATTTATCTTCATTTTTTCCTTTTGTCATTTTCTAGGCGCATGGTACGGAAAACAACAGGCGTCACTTGAGATTCGAAAAGCACATGCGGAAGAACAAGCGGCGCAAAATCCAGAGAGCCTTGACTTCTCAACATGCACGGAAAACAACGACGATGATGACGAGAGAGAAAATTTCAAGGGCTAGGATTTCTTCAACTTCAAACGGCCATAACTTTTGATCTACAACTCCGATTGAGCTGAAATTTTCAGCGTTGCTTCATCTTCCCCTCCTCTTTCTATCCATACACTCTGATCTATAAATAGAGGCATATATCATTGTAAAATTCATCTTGAACTTGCTTCCTACTTGTGTGGGCTGATTGAAAGATAGTGAGTTTTGAGATCCATCAAGTGTGTTCTTGGTGTCTTCGGTGTGTGGGAAGAGGCATAAGAGAAGAGGGGGAGCTTATTGGCACTCACAAATTTCTGTCATCCTGGCAGAACGTAAGGATCTAAGGTAAGTGTCTTCACCTTACCTTTTTTTTCTCCCGACATCATCGTTATCATCATTATATTTTTAATCAACTTTTCATTTATCATTTCACTTACTTATGTCACCATTATCTCGTCTCTCTATCCTCTCTATCATACCACTCTACATCCACCCTCGTTCACACCATTGACTATCCTCATGTCTGTCACGTTTGCTTACTCTTTTCTATAAGTTGAATTAACATATAACTTACATCTTTTTACTCGATATCACTACTTCGCCTATTCTATTCTCATATTTATCTCTTCTTATACCGACGATCACTATAATGAGAAACTTAAATCCTTAATCATCATTCCTTGTGGAGACGATGTGTACTCATCACTAACTAAGTATTCTCAAGTACGGTTAGATATAATTTTTATTGAATAATCTCAATTACCAACGATGAATTAAACCCCTAAAATTGAGATTATCAGAGCTCGATGTGCCCTTTTATTTCTTCAAGAATAAGCTGATATTTTCCGCCTGATCGTTAGTTGACAGGGGACTAGAGACCCTCCGATCTGCCAAAACCAAAGATCAAGGGGGGTGAGGGGAACATAATCCAGCCCTATCATCTAGCCAGTGTGAACTCGTATGCCATCGTCCGTCGAAATGTCCGTGCCTAACGCTCATAATGCACCCCAATCAACGCACCCATAGTGACTGCTGCGGGGACATTACCTATTTGAGCCACTGCTGCCCCTATTTGACGGGGGACCATCGCGCCGAAGCCGACACCGACACTGGACGAGCCCAACCCCTTCGAGCTGCTCGTGCCGACGTACGCAACCCAGGATTCAAGTATTCGTCGTGATATTCCGTAAGTTTTTTTTATCATTTTACTTAATTGTAATTTTCCAAACAATTGGATCGGGCCGTCATTTGGGGCCTCGTCCATTTCTCCATTTCGTTTTTGAAATATGTGTAGAGAGGAGGACCACGTCCTGCGACGGTTCCCTCCTCTAAGGCTGGCCTCTTGGCACCCTTCCTCCCTATATAAGGGGAAGGTATGCCCAATGGAAAAGAGAGATTTTGAGAAAAGAACGTTTGTCTCGTTCGTTTGTTTTCCTTAGAGTAAATTAGAAAGTTTTTTTTTTCTTTTCCTTCTATCGTTCCTGCCCCAGAGACCGTTCACCTTCCCCCTTTGCGAGATCTGGATCTGAGCTTGCACCTCCGCCAACGACGGCTGCCGCCGCCGGCGCTTGGGCGATACCCCGATCGAGCTCTCGGGGACACCCGTCTTCCCTCGTGTCGCCAGATTGTGCGCTGCCTCGCCCGCTCGTGAGACCGGGCCTTCACGGCCGGTCCTGGTCGTGCCGCGCGACCTTCCTCTCAACGGTGCATCCTGGGCGGATTCTCTGTCCACGGAACCCGCTGCGACGGACGGTCTCTCCACCCTTGGACCTTGTCCGCCGAGCCTTCTGCCGCCAGACGGAGTGCCTCCGCAAGGCTCGTCGATCCGTAGCGAGCCCTTGCGCCTCTCCGCGGCCAGCTTGGTCGGGTGCCGCCGCCCGCCTCACGGTCGCGCGCTCTTCCGCGCGAGGAACTCGCGCTCACCGTGTCCGTGACGCCGGACAGCCTTGCCGGGTCCAGGAGTGGACTTGTTCGTTGCCCGCATCGCCAACAGGAGGGGCCCTCGCACGCGGTCAGCCCCTCCACAGCACCCACGACTTGGTGCACCGGAAGCCACCTTCGCCGTGTGCCACGAGCCTGATTTTGCCGTTTCCAGTCATACCGGTAGTCGAGACCCCAACCGCTCACCTCCGGGTCTCCAGCCATCAGCGCCAACGCCCCCCCCCGCGTCAAGTCAATTGGATATTCTGGAGCTCCGGTTAATTGCGATCGGTGGGTGAATCATAACCAGGTTCCAAATTCGACTTCCCCTTCAAAATTTCAGTATCATTATTTTCTTCAGTACCGTCGTCCCCTATCGTATTCCTCTGCCGCTTTGCATCGATAAAGTTCGGATAGACTAGCCACTGTTGTCGAGAGGTAGGATTCTCTTTGTGATTGAAAATTGAGTTGCTGATGTTGAGGGAAACTCCGTCGGGCTGTCAAACACCTCTCTCGACGTAATTGATCGTGTAGGTTTCGCGGGTCATCTAGAGTCTGCCCTGATCCATTCACCTGTCAAAATTTACTGAACCATCCTCCCTCGTTGGACCGTACTTAAAGCTCGGTAGTGCTCTCAAATTCGCATTCATTTGCATTAACAAGATCACTCGTCGCTCATAACTGTGACGTAATACGTGCCGTCGATCCCGGCTGATTACGTATTACATCATATTGGTATCAGAGCCGGTCGTGTTAGCGTTCGCTTAACACAGTCGGACATATATCGTTCAATTTCATTTTCATTACGCATTTCATATTTCGAATCATCCGCATAACGCATGTCATTGCATTCATCTCATATCATCACCTAGATAACTCCCGTAGTTGACTCTAAAGAGGTTGACCATAAAATGGTTTGTTCTCGAACCCAACTGCATAACGCCGTCGTGGAAGACCACGGCGAGGATCATGAATTTGATCCCAACCCAGGGGATCTTCCTCCCAAAGATCCATTAGGCATGACTTTTCAGGAGGGACTATTAGGGGACGAGGAGGTACCGATACCTCCTCCTCCCCCTTCAGCTAGGGGAAGAGGGGTAGAGAAAGACCCATCCCCTTGACAGTAAAACACGAACGGACGAGCGTCGCGAGCGCGATGAAACACGACGAAACGGGACGAACCAGAACGGGATAAAAGTAAAAACACGAGAGAAAGATAGATGGAAAATGGGAAAGGATAACTGGAGCAAGATCACCTGGTCTTCAACGTCGCGAGCGCGTGGCGCGGATGATGTCGATGACGATCCTCAATGGCGTGCGCCATCAGTGATGATAAAGAGATCTGGGATTTACTAGACAGGAGGGATGTAAATTAAATAATGGTTCATGTAAGGAGGATGGCGAGTGAGATGACGAAGAGATGATGACATGAAAGGTGTACATGATTGAAAGGTGTAAAGATGTAAGGTGATGGTGAAATAGGATGATGAAATGGATCTAAGCTAACATTGATGCTGAAAAGAACCTATGTAAGGTGAGGATGCTTACCCAAGATCCTTATGTTCCACAATGATTGTGAGAATTTGCTAGTGAAGGTTAACATCCCCTCTTTTCTGTTACCTCTTCTCACACACCCTAGGCAGCAAGGATTAATTTGGTGGATCTTATAAACCTACTCTCTCCCAGCCAGGCCAAAAATGAAGGAAGCCAGTTAAGGAAGATATTTAAAAAGATTCGTGTGTCATAGATCAGAGGGAATGTATGGAAAGAGGGGAGTAAAGTTGAAGCAACCTTAAAATTTTCAGCACAATCAGCCTTTTGGCTTCTGAAACAGAAAGCTCAAAAGTTGGTAAATCTTAGGCGTCCATTTTTCTCATCCCTCTTCGGTGGCGTTGTTCCTTCCTCATTTTCCATTAATAATTTGAAATCACAAAATATTCCTTTAAAATTATTTTCATGAGCTCCTCATCCTCAGCAAATGAAAACTTCAACAGGGCCATGTGTCATGCATGAAAAAAAGAAGACAGAAAAAAACATGTTTTTTTATGGGTCCAAAAACAAGTTTAATGATTGTATGATGTGCTGATGCATTGCCGTGTTGTACATCAACATTTTTTTATTTTATCAAATGACACGCTGATGCATATCATTCTCGTTAGATATGAAAAAGTTTTATAATGATTACGTGACATGGTAAGGTATTTTCATGTGCCACATCAGTGTTTACATAGGTACTAGTGGATCTTAGAAACCATGTGTCAGCAAGTTTTAGCTAGGGATGGAAGTGCGCATGTGTATTAATGTACCACTGCAAAATTTGACTTTTCTAGCTTTAAAGATTCAATTTTATTATTTTTCTCTTCATGTTCACATCATATTTTATTGTGCTTTAATCCGTTCTTAATTTTCACTGCGCCACATCATTGCTGCAAATAAAAAATTAAACTGCCATCAGATAATTATTGATTCATATGATATCATGATTAGCGATGAAATAATTAATACATTTTTAACAATGATAAATTCTAAAGCTCATTCATATTTTTGAAGCAATTATTACAACGATAATTAATTCTTGAAATCCTTCATAGATTCATATATAATATATATATCGCCAAAAAAATAAACAAGTATAATTTCAACTTTGAATTAATATCTTAATGAATAAAATGTCCAAAGTTCATAAAATAAACTCCAACTTAGAAAACAATTCCTTAAGTTTCTTTCAATGTTTAATGCACCATAATTCATGGCAATCACAATTTAAGGTTTATTTACAACCATGTTGGTTTCTATATTTAAAACAAAGGCAGTGATCATAGTTATCCTGTAAAAATATTGCACCAAAAAAACTTAAGGAATACCAAAATAGACAACTTTGAATTAATACTAAAATATACAACCTGTAAACCCAAAAAAAACATGCCACTAATCAAGGGTCTTGAGTTATCCCAATTTTCATCACATTGTTTACATAATCATTTATTAGTGATATTTTTTTATTCTAATTTGCAATTAATATTTAGAAAATAATAACAATGAACTTTTGAGTTCATAGGAAATATCTCAATTAAATGTATAATAGTGCATTAATGTATGTAGGAAGAAGCAGACATAGTAGCAACTCAAAGGTCATATAATTTCATTAACAAATGAAAGGTAATACACAGATGAACATAGTCGAACAAACAAAATCATTAAATATCTTACTATTTTCATCTTAGTTTCCCTATTTTTTCACCTTCGACTTATGCACAGACTTAAATTGATTCTCATATCTTCATAATGAAAATATATGTGGCCGACAAGCCGATCACACATTCCGTATCTCATTCCATGTTCATTAATAAAATATATTCACTATAGTGCACATGTGATGCTTATAATGAAGTCCAGGAATACATGATTGGTCTTAGTAAATTATGATAAAATCATAATATAGAGTTCACTAGTCTTTAAGCATGTGTTATAAGTATTCCTATTCAAAGGATAACCTAGAAGGACATCAAAGTAATCGTATAGAATAACACTATCTAGCCTCACTCAAATGATGTGTATAGCCATTCCCTCAGCCATTAGTGTGGAGACACTAATGATAGATAATAGGTACTCTTTAGCGAAAAGAGTTCACTGAATGGATCTATATGAATCCTTAATGGTATTATACAATACCGTCAGTCAGGTGATTCATGTCATAGTTGTGTAAGTGGTCCTTAGACCTAAGACACCAATGACATCTTGTGGACATATAGTTGAACGTTTGCTATGACTTATGGGTCCTTAATCATGGGATTCTAAATAGTATTAGTTCGGGTCCATCAAGAAGTTCATAAAGATCATTGAGTGGTTAATATGGTATCATCATCCCTTGGTATAAGAGGTAACAGCTCAAGGAAGATGATGCGATGAAGTCCTTGGAGAAGGCAGTGAAATATCGTAGAGAGTTCTCCGAAGATTTTCGAGCGCATCAATACCAAGTTGGATGACCAATTAAGGTTTGACAATTGACCATACCCTGAGCCATTCTAGGAGCATCAAGTGGATGAGGGAATATACATACACAGTAATTGATGACGAACATGTTCCAAGAGTGAGTCAATACACACTCCTTTGTATCTTCTAGAGCACGAGGTATAGCATGGCATCCCATGTATTGGAGACTCAAACTATTGATTGGGTTAAATCGATCCAACATTAAATAATCTACAAAATCATATACTCAATTAAGTTGGGTGGTGATAACATGATAAATGCATAGTTATTTTCATACATTTTGGATGATTTTGGTCTTATTAATCTTTAGTTTATCATGTTATAACCTAGATTAACTAAATATTTATGCATCAGCTATAAATTCTTTTTTCTGCACATTATAGCTATTTTTAACTAACCTCTTGATTTTTTTGAAGTCAAGCAGTTTTATTACTGATGAACACTTTATAGTTCCACTTATGCAAAAATTTAGAGGAATGAAAAGAGGCAACTATTAATGAGCTAGAGACTTTAAGGGAATTTATTGATTTTGCGAATGGGTTTGAAATGGTCAAATGGAGTTTGAGCCTTCAAAAAGAGGCAAAATGACAATGAAAGAGAATAGAAAATCACATAGGGGTATTTTTTAACTCTCCATATGTATACATACTCTCTTTCCCTCATTCTAGACGTGCTCTAGCAAGTGGTTGGCTAGCTTAATGTGCTTAATGTAAGTTTGTTGAAGTTTTCACTCAGTCTCATCTCTTATTTGCATTGAAAAATGTCTGATTTTGGCAAAATATAAGGATACAGACTTGAGAGGAAGCATTGAGTGTTCAATAGACTTGCATTAAGGTTATAGAAACTTAGATTTTTTATTTCCCCACCATTATCTATTCATTTCCCCTTTGATTCCATCCCTTTCTCACTCTAAACATCTGTTTTTCCTTTTTTATCCTTTTACAGATTTCTATTTATCTCTCTAAATACCTCCAGTTTGTTTCCCCAAAATTTTGTAAAATACCCCAATCATTTTCATCTTCAAATTCAACTTCCAACATCTCCTACACCATTTCTTTAGTTTCTCACGCTATCTCTTCATTTTGACCACTTTCTCTCTCAAAAATGTGTTCCTTTCTCTCTCTGATATCTATCCCTTTCTCTCTCTAGACCCTCCATCATATCTCCACTTCATCTCTCTAGAAAATCATTTAAAATATCACTATTTACATTTTGAAATCTTGGTTTTCCCATCCTCTGCCAATGTTGTGCAATGGTGTGTGCTGCAAGGCAGTGCGTGTGTTGTAGGCGCACCTTTTGCCCGCTAGTCATGCACGCGAGCAGCAGTGTGCCTGCTGCACTGAAGGGTGTTCCTTTCAAGACTTAGCCAAATTTGAGCCACGTCCAGGAGCGACTGAATTGAACAGAACCAGCCTTGGGAAATTAAATTAATTTCTACATTTAAAAATTACAATAAATTAGGAATTATCCAAAATTATTATTATCAATTTCAAGTAATTCTAGCATTTAATATTTTTTTTAAAAATCTCTAACTATCATATTTATTATTTCTAGTTTTTTTTTTGTGAATTTATTTCCAGAAAAATCTACAAAGATATATTTTCTATTTCTAGTGCTAATTAAAATTATCAAAATTAGTATAAAATTTTTTGGTGTTCTTTTTCGCATTTTTTTAATTTAAACCCTAGAAAATTATGTAAATTAACCAAAAATCCCAAACAAATCCCCGATATTAGATTTCTCACTTTTAAACTCATTTCTTTAATGTCCAGGCTTAGATAAAGTTCTGAAATTAAATTTTTGCTTCCCTAAGAATCGACCCTTTACTTGCCCTATATTACCTCTGGAGTATTTAAGTCTAAATTTTCAGAAATATTTTTGGCCAAGTCTGAATTGAAACAACGATTGAAAACCCCCAATTTTGGACTAATCAAAAGGCCAATAAAGGTTAATAGGCCACTTGAGTCGTTAACTAGACTAATACATGGGCCTAGAGGACCACACACAAATGGGCTTTGGACATCAAAAGATAACCTTAAGTTTGGGGGGCCTGTATGAAAATACCCACAATATTAATATGGGAGGCCTTGAAAAAAATTCACCCAGGTCAGAATTTTTCAGGGACCTTCCCCTTCTTCTCCCTTCTCCCCACGCCTCTCCACTCCCAATGTGATCGGGACAGCATAACGATGAAGATGGATGATGAGCTGAGTTTGCAAGGGTGAAGGAGGAGATTCGGCGTGCAGAGGATTGTGGCGATACGTCTTGAGGTTGCACACTTGAGCAGCTTAACTCATCTTGCTTTGGGATCCAAGAAATCATTGGAATGATCCATGCGCAGGTGAGTCATTTAATGATTTTAATGATGTCATTATGATTCTAGTTCACAGAATCCTCATCTTCACCTAGATCAAGACCTCTAGAACCCAACAGTTCACATGCCTGGCCTTGACATGTATTCATGCAATCAATGCGATCAGAATATCCTCTTGAATTTATTTAAGTCTGCTTGAAGATCTAGTAGATACTCTCACCATTTAGGTATCTTTGAGGGGCATAGATTTTGAGAACAAGATAATAAAAGGGGGGCATGCCGATTTGTATACTTATTTTGGAATTTTTTATTTGTAGCACTTGAGGTTCATGTATCATTATAGTTAATTACTCTGATGGCCCAAAAAATTATTTGTCAACTTAATTTATTTACTATATGAACATATAGATTAATTAACCAAGGATAGATTAACATAATTGATAGGTTAAGTGTTTGGCTCATCCGTTCAAAGCTACACCTAGTGCTCTAGGAGATATAGAATAGAAAATGAACTCTTTCATGGAACATTTCCCATCATCGATCAATATCTAACTCTTCATCAGTGCGATAATCCCAAATTACTTTATGGTTTGGTTTATCTTTAAACCCTGTTCTACCATTTTAGTAAGTACTAATGCATTATGGATATCATTGGATAACTTATTCTCCAATATCTTAACGACATTGGACAAGGATTTCATTCATCTTTTTTCTTGGATTCAATCTCCTCTCATACCAAGGGTGTAATATCACATCTCAATCCCTCAATCATCTTTGTGTACTTTGTAATCTATCATATATATGATTAATTTGAATTTTATGATTAGGGACGCTAACGTTGTAGTCAAATCATTATGGTCAAAGGACTACATATACAAATGTGACACGAGTCAACTTGATTAAAGCTTAGGTTTAATACCATTTAGGGATTCATACGAATCACATTAGTGAACGCTTTCCCTGAAGGGGACCCAATGTTTTTCCTTAGTATCTTTATTCTAATGGCCACAAGATCAGTCATAGTTATCATATCAGTAGGATAAGATAGTTTAACGTCTACCTCAAGTATTCCGTTGAATAAGAATATTTGGAATATATGCTTAGAAACTTGTGATAATTGAATTATGATCTCTTCATAACTCAGAAAGTCATTGAATAGATTCAAATACTTCATTGTAAATCTTACATGATAATAATGATTACTTGTTTATTTCAATGGACTCAAAGATGACATGGGATTGTGATTCGCTTGATGGTCACATAATATCTATGAATTCAAAGGGGGAAAGGATTTGATTAGGGGTCTGGTACTAACATCATTTAAAAAGCAACACACTAAACAATTGAATAATTTTAATGATAGCTTTTTTATCCAAAGCTTTACTATAGGAACTTTAACAACCCTAATCATTTATTGATACATATGACATTGTAATGGAGAGCACATAGAGTCATATTTATATTTAGGATTAACTTAATAAATAAGAAAACCTAAAATGGTAATTTACCCTCTTCCAAGTTGCACATCACCAAAGGATACATATATATGTTGCATTTACTTCGTGGTGCAGAAAGGCACATCAAAAAGTTGTCTTTGATTGATCTTTAACTATATGATTTAAATATTTCATTGATGTCTTATAAATATGCAATTAAATGGCTCAATTTTCATCCAATGGTTTATGTGTATTATAACATGAATAAAATGTTAGTGCACCAGGAAGTCGTTAGCTAGTAAACCTATAATTTTATTTCGTATAAAAGATAACAAATAAGATTAATGAATAAATAAATGTTTCTAAGAACTTTTTTGGTAGTTTTTTAATTTAACGTTATTTATATTTTTCCTAATTTTATTGCAATTTTAAGTGATACTTATGTCAACATCAATGGTCGGTGGTATGTGTGGTAGCATGCACAACCAAGCACAGGTTATTTGTTAGAGAGAGGAATACCAGACACATCCAAAACTTGTCTTTGGACTGGAGCATAGGGAGAATAGAAACATTGGAATCTTATAGAGATAGAATAAAAGTTGAATGAAGAAAAACAGTGTTTGAAGTTTGATGAGAAAAATAATTTTTTTTGAAAAATGCAATATAGATTGGAAGATAAGGAATTAGTTACTGAAACCAGAAACTTTCATATTATCCTCAACTTCAGTTGAGTGTGTAAAAGTTTCTTGAAAGAAAAAAAATAAATGAATAATCGTGAGTTGACAATCAATTTATACCTTTTGTCCACTTGCATCATGCAACATGTATTTGTGTGTGGTGAACGTCAGTCATATGAATCTCTTAATGTGTCTATGTCACCAAGTCCCTTGTCTTATTCATTGTGATTTAATCCCTTAATCATTTTCAACGAGCCATGTGTTCTTTCGCATTCCATCACACGGTTAGACAATTGAACCATTATGGTGTCATGAAATGCAATGCCATGATGGGCCTTTACAAAATTATAGGGAAACATATCATTGGTTGGGATAAAATGGCCGGTTTTTCTCTTTGCACCATGTGTTCTTACACGCTAAGACATTAAGCGGTTAGGCCAAGAATTGTTTCTTATGACTTTGCAAGTTGTAATGTTATAATGACATGTTTTCCAATGGTTGGCAAGGCTAGTCGTTGACTTAAACTGGCAATTACAAACTGAGAAAAACACCAGATTTTGGCAATTAAATTCATAAAACCCACAGAATAAATCAGCAGAAAATATTCTGACTTGTAAACTATTAAGTCGGACAAATCTTTAAAAATACCAAAAACCTAGAAAAAATACATAATCATAATAGAGAATACTTGATCAGTTTAGGTGATGACAACATGAGAAAGTGGTATTTTAACTGCAGAAACTAATGTAATTAGCACGATTTGGTTAAGGTGAGTTTCATGTTATCAGTCTTTAATTCCTTTCTAATCAATTTGGATGGGTGGTGAATAGAAAGTTGTTTTATATGCTAGTATGTCTCCTCCGAAATGAAACACGTATTCCGAAATATCTTTCATGAGAGGAACAAGACGAGACACTGTTTGCCTTATTGAATTCATACGTCACTTTCCACCATTTTGGAGTTTGGACGTTCCAACTGATATTTATGGGTACGGCTAGTCAAAAAGCCGGTTACTGTTGAATAACAGGCCAACGACGTCCACAACCTTTTCACGACATTGATGAGACGTTCGACCCGGTACTCACGAGGGAGAACCTACCCCAAGTAGTCATACCTATAATCAACTTCCTCATCGATATGACCAATTTGTGACATGGGTATTGCAAATCCCTTAAAAGCAGGCCAGTATGGGTCTGGCCTGGCCAATAAAAGCAGGCCATCGTTGAGTCTCTCCTCGTATAGCCACGGTGGGCAGCTACCACCCAGGAATTATTCTACCGCCCTCCGAGACTGGCAGAAAAGCCAAAAAAATTGAGTTATTACCATTTCGTTCATGGTGCATTTATATGAATTTTTCTCCGTGTTAACAAGCAGCCAGCTGTAAGATAACAATGATTTAAAAATCTTCTCTTGAAAGGACATTTCAGGAAACCCGAGTTACTTCCATAAAACTAATCGCAGCAGCATGCATTATCCTGACCACTTGCTCTCGACGGACGATTCCTGCCAACCGATCTGTAGGACCCAAAAGTCAGGAATCCATCGATACTTGAGAGTCCAGCTGCGTTCAGCTATAAATTACTCGCGATGAGCAAACAACCTAAAAGATTATCGCCAACGAGGGATGCTGCGGTGAAGAAGATTATCGGAACGACTACATTGTTACAATGGCGTCGGCGGCCGGGGATAAGCAGATCACGTTGGAAGAACTCCGCCTCCACAACACGCGGTCAGATCTATGGATATCGATACATGGCAAGGTCTACGACGTGACGGACTGGGTGAAGGATCACCCCGGAGGAGACATTCCCCTTCTGCATCTCGCAGGCCAGGACGTCACCGACGCGTTCATCGCCTTCCATCCCGGCTCCGCTTGGGCCCAACTGGACCGCTTCCTCATCGGCCGGCTCACTGACTACCAAGTCTCTGATATCTCGAGAGATTATCGTAACCTGGTGGCGGAGTTCGCCAAGCAGGGGCTTTTCAAGAAGAAGGGTCACGTAGCGATGTTCACGTTGGTGTCCATCGTGGTGTTCTTCTTGGGCGCCGTTTACGGGGTGCTCCGGTCGGAGAGCACCTTAGTTCATTTACTGGCGGGGGGGCTCATCGGCTTGGTCTGGACCCAGGCGGGGTGGATCGGGCACGACTCGGGCCATTACCGAGCCATGAGCACGCCTGGGTTCAACCGGTTGACTCAGATTCTGACCTCAAACTGCATGGCCGGGGTCAGCATTAGGTGGTGGAAGAGGAACCACAACGCTCACCACATCGCCTGCAACAGCATCGAGTTCGACCCGGATGTCCAGCTCCTGCCTCTCTTCGCTATATCCCCTAAGCTGTTCGCCTTCCAAAAGTCGTGTTTCGACGGCAGCGAGATGAACTTCGACGCCGTTGCTAGGCTGCTCGTAAGCTACCAGCACTGGACCTTCTACCCGGTAATGTGCTTCTCCCGGGCCGTTCTCCAAGCGAGATCTATAGCCCTTCTTGCCGGGAGGAAGGTGCGCGATGGAAACCAGGAAATACTGGGTATTGCGCTGTTCTGGGTCTGGTATACTCTTCTCGTCTCGCAATTGCCCAACTGGGGTGAAAGGGTGATGTTCATCTTTACTAACTTCGCCGTCGCGGGAATCCAGCATACCCAGTTCAGCTTGAACCATTTCTCCTCTAGCGTCTACGTTGGGCCGCCTACCGCCAACGACTGGTTCGAGAAGCAGACGATGGGCACGCTCAACATCACCTGCTCTCCTTGGATGGACTGGTTTCATGGCGGATTACAGTTTCAGGTGGAGCACCATCTCTTCCCTCGCCTTCCTCGTTGCAACTTCAGGAAGATCTCTCCGCTGGTGAGGGAGCTCTGCAAGAAGCATAAACTGGCGTATTCGACGTCGTATTTCTGGGAGGCGAACGTGAGGACGATCGCAACGTTGAGGGCTGCGGCGTTGCAGGCGAGGGACTTGGGCAAGCCCGTGCCCAGGAACTTGGTCTGGGAGGCAATGAACACGCATGGTTGAAGCGTGAGATGATTATCCACTGATCAAGAAGATCGTTTTCCTTCTTTATTTTGTATCGACCTGTATTTCCCTAATTCCCTCTCTCTCTCTCTTTCTCTCTGAGCTATTTGGAGAATGTATGGTAATTTGTCTTCTAAATCCATTCTCCGTTGTCACTCTTTCTGGGTGTTGTAGCAATCTTCAGATTCAGCTGCCTTATTTCATTTTTGTCAAACATAAATCCGGAGATTTGCGAAGTAATGAGCATTTATTTCCGCACTAGCATGCATCCGTCTGTGGTTGTCTATGATCCGTGTAACTACAGACTCCGATAGAAATCGGATTGAGAATAAGAGGGACAAGATGAGAGCAAGAGATGATAAAAAACTCGGCTTGTCATTTCATCGAGCATCCTCTATGCATTTTTATTACGTAAGGAAATTATCAAAAGGTAATAACTCCACAACACAGAGGACAAGAATCAAAGAAGGAAAAGAAAAACGGTACTCCCCAGCTTTGTCATCTTCTACCTCATCCTCTTCTGTGACCCTAGTGTTGGGCTGTCCAATTTGAGATATCATGATGAAGTCAGGGACGTTTCGGATACCATGTACTGATATACATGATGGATATCATAGTCTTCGGGACGTTGTGGATATCGGATACTGTAGTCCTCAGGATGTGGCGGATATTAGAGCTGTAGGATGGACGACGGATCGTCATCCGTCCGTCCAAAAATCCGTCATACATCATCGTCCGGAGCGAAGAACATTTAGTCATCCGTCATCTGTGACGGATGATTGATGGTGAAAATGACGAAACGGATGACAAAAACGGACCGATGACGTTTGGTGATGGAAATATTTCTTTCTCAATCGCTTCCTCCCTCTCTCTCTCTATCGCTCACTCTCCTCCCTCTTTTTCTCTCGATCGCTCTCTCTCCCTCTCTCTCTCTTGATCACTCCCTCATCCTCTCTCTCTCTATCACTCCTCCTTCTCCCTCTCTCCCTCTCCCTCTCCCTCTCTCTCTCTCTCTCAATTGCTCCCTCTCCTTCTCCCTCTCTCTCTCCCCCTCCCTCTCTCTCTCTTAATTGCTCCCTCTCCTTCCCTCTCTCTCTCTCTCTCTCTCTCTCTCTCTCTCTATTGCTCCCTCTGAGGGATCGGCATGTGTCATCCGTCACATCACACAACACCGTGAAGGAAACATGACGGATGCCTTGACGGTGACGAAGACGGTGACGGTGACGGACTTAGGGGTCCGTGACGGTGATGGTGACAGATGACAGATCAGTTGTGACGGGGACGTGACGGTGATGGGGTACCTTGGACGTGTGACGTGACGGGATGGCCGTCACGGATGACAGCCTTGACGGATTTTAAAAAAGTTAAAACAAACAGAAAATACCTATAATAAATAAATAATTTTTAAGCTTTCCAACCGCCGAGATTTCACCGCGTGATGTCACTATTTCGATTTCTTGGCATTTTGCACAGAAGTCCCTGTTTTATTTTGCACGCACAAACTGACACAGCCTGTAAATAATTGGATATACCCCTCCGATTCTCTGTCCACCAAATTTCTCTGATAAAAACCATAGGAAATTTTAACAATACTACCTCTTACTTTTGAAATTATCGTAATCTCCTAAGTTCCTGATAAGTATATCCATTAAAAAATTCATTTCTTCCATGAACACATTCTGAAAAATTCAATTAATTTCCAGATAAATCATAAAAAATTCAGTAACCCATTCCCACATTAATTAACATTAAATTAATTTTCAAACTTGGGAGAATCCATAGTAAAGGATTGAGGCCATGTATTAATAAGAGATTAAATTTGAGTTTTATCTGGTTATTTTCACCAATTTTGTAAGGTATATATTTAAAATTTCTGAGTAAGTATGTTCACATCAATACATATGTTGGATTGCTAGAATTTTTTCAACGATCCAGAATATGTACAAAATGGATTGAATATGTATATATCAGAGGGTTATTTATTTACTTATTAATTGATGTTACAATTACTGATCACTGGTCCAATAAATGTGAACCATATCCTCCAGAGTTGACCAATGGCCCAAGGGATTTGCAGATTCAAAAAAAGTGAGTTTACACTATTCATGATTTTTTAAAATGTTGTCTAATCATTGTGATCACAGAATATTTTAATGATATCTTTATATGAGTTAATGGTTGAGTATTTTTAGTTTCCACTCTGTGATTGATAAATGATAATATGTCCGAATTTGAACCAAAATATTTGGTTTTCGAGTTAGAATTTTTTTTTTCTTTTTTTCTTTTTTGAGTTAATAGTTTAAACATACATAAATTTGTAGAAAAATATCAGATTAGATACATCTGAACTGTAAAATAAAAAGGGGTGTTTGGTCTAATGGTTAATTTATACAATTGTGAACCCCCCTTTTCACTCTATAATGCTTGATTGATATTTTGTTGCCTTATCTTTTGTGGTAAGTTTCTGCTTTTGGATTACATACATCATTTTCCCTAGTAACCTGAACCTCTGTTACAATCTGATAGCCCAACCACAACTGACTTGATTTGCCATTTCAGTTTCAGTGCATTTATGTTACCCCTCAACTCACTTGTCCATGGAAAGACAAATTTTTGGAATGTTTGGATAATAGTGAAGCCCTATATTTTTTAAAAACGTGCAAAATGAATTATTATCCACCATTATCTTCACTATATGTGGAAGCCTGTTGGTCAACTCTTCAGTATCTTCCGCAAACTAGGTTATTTGACACAATCAACAATTCAAAAAATATCTGATCTTGTTAAGTAAAGAATCCAACTACAATCAGATTTGTTGGAAATATAAAATACATCAGAGATGACAATGACAGTTGTAGAGAATTAAACATGCATTTTGGCGTCCAACCGAACTCCCTCGTGCTGACTTCAAAAAATCTCATTTGCCCTTCAATCTGTTTTGAGAAAACCACAGCAGTGAATGAGATAATATTGAATAAACAAGAAACAATAAGAAACAATAAACATTCAATAAACAAGCTGAACCTTCTGAAGATATGATATGAACGGTGACAACTGTAGGTGAGTTAGGAGGGATGGAGAAAAAAAAACTGAATTTCATTTGTCACCTCTACCAAAATTAAAACAACAGGCAATAGTGGTAGAAACAAGGTTAATTTTTTTTTAATATTTCAGTCTTCTTCTTCTTCTATTTGTCCTCTACGAGATCAGATCAGCCTACAAGGCCGTGTGTTATCCACAAGCCACAGGGAAGCAACAGAAAAAATCTAATAAAGAAACTAAAGCATGCCCAATATTGAAAAAAAAGGATTTCAAATGTTCTGTTAACCTTGGTGATCAAACGATATAATCACAGTTAGTGATGGTGGACTCTTTGTCCACCTGTTGAGACATTAGTCTGTACTGCTACAAAGAAAATTAAAAGTAAGTTATTTACCTGCTTGACTTCGCACCTACTCTATACCAACCCCTGTAAAAATATGTGGAAGAAACCATAAAATAATCCATTAAATAAACTGGCTAGAAAAAAAAAGCCCTCTTGCATGTGGCACGTTTTAATGATTGCCAAGAAAAAAAAAGGAGACGAAAGTAAAGAACACTACCTCAAAATAGATGAGAAAATCAGATCAAGAATGTTCTACTTTGAGGCATCAAAAGAAAGGGGATACAATCATCTTACGAAAGTGAAATAGATTCATTAAGAAATAGAACAAATAAGAAAGGATCATAAAAAAAAGGAGATATGAAACATAAGGAAAAAAATTGGAGAGGAAAATTTAGAGCACTATCTCAAAATTGAAGAGAAAATCCGCTCAAGAGTTTTCTATTTTGAAGCATTAAAATCAATGGGATACGATCATCCTGCGAAAGTGAAATCGATTCATAGAAAAATGAAAAAATCAGAAAGGATCAGCATAAAACGGAGACATGGTACAACAAAAATAATCAGAAAAAACTGTATACAACACTACCTGAACACCGAATAGAAAATCCGATCAAGAAATTTCTACTTTGGGGCATCAATGAGGTTGTCGGGAAGAACTCACCAGGAGCGACAGGAGCAACCGAGAGAGCGTGCATGACCGAGAGAGCGAGAGTCATCACCGACAAGAGCGAACGAGTGAATGAGCGAGAGCCATCACCGTCAGGAGCGAGAGCTGAGAGGAGAAAGGTCATCAAGGTGGAGTCGTCGTCAGGAGTCAGGAAAAAACGGTCGTCGGGGAGACGATGAGCAGGGGATAGAAAAATAAAGTTTTTTGGGTTGTTTTTCACATCACTGGTGATGGTGATGCCATCTGGTGATGGGGACATGGCAGGACGCTGCACGGAGGAAATGTGTGTCACAAACGTGATGGTTTTTTCTCAAAATACTAGGATGCGTGATGGGACAGTGACGCGATGAAAATTTTGTCACGTCACCGTCTGTCACGTTTCGTCATCCGCTTCGTCACGTCCAGGGCGTCACGTCCCCAACATGTGGTTCCCTACTCCCTCTCCTTCTCCCTCCCTCTCTCTCTCTCTCTCTCGATCACTCCCTCTTCCTCCCTCTCTGGATTGCTCCCTCTCCTTCCTCTCTCTCTCTCTCAATCAGTCCCCCTTCCTCTCTCTCTTGATCACTCCCTCTACCTTTTCCTCTCTCTCTCTCTCTCTCTTGCGATGGCTCTCTACTTCTCCCGCTCCCTCTCCCTCTATCACTCACTCTACATTTTCCTCTCCCTCTCTCTCCCTCTCGATGGCTCTCTACTTCTCCCTCTCCCTCTCTCTCTATCACTCACTCTTCCTCTCTCTCTCTATCACTCACTCTTCCCTCCCCTCTCTCCCTCTCTCCCTTCCTCCCTCCCTCTCACTATCTCTCCCTCCACCCTCTCAGTCTACTTCGTCAGCAATTCATCTGTTATCCATTTCGTTGTCTGTAACAGACGAACAACGGAACAAGACTGATGACAGAGTTGTGACAATAACAAAATTTGGACGGATGATGAATCTGACAAACTGAAGTGTACCGTGTGTCCAAAACCGTCATTCATCATAAGTCCAACAGATCTAGTGGATTATTGAATATTGTACTGATATCAGATATCTGGAGATAGCCCTCATGTTTATTTCTTTAGTGATGCATTGTTCCATATGGAACAAAATAACACACTTGTAAAACTCATGAGTCAGTACATTTAAGTGACCAAAAACTTGCACTCTGTTTGACTGAAATAAATTTCTGGCTCGAGTATGTGAGTCAACCTGCTGACATTGACTTTGGTAGTTGACTTATCTTGGGTTTGGCATTTTTTGGCCCAAAATTAGTCAAATTACTTTAATTCTTATATTTTAAAGTAACATATTAATATTTTAAATTAATATTAATCATACAAAATTATTTATGATAAAGTTATTTTTTTCTAAATTATAAAAACTATGTAAATCATGATAACATGATATCAGTAGATCATGTTGGATATCAGAAAATGATACCCAAGACTGACATATAGTACCATCATCCATTACCAGAGACAAAGATGGATGCTGATCATTTTTTCTTAGATTGATCATGGATTAGCATTCTAAACAATTTTTATAAAATTTGTATGAATCTCGAAATAACATAGACAAAAAAAAACCGCATTGGAGAATTTTTCAATACTACCTTACGATCATTTTTCCTAGTGGGTATTGCCTCAACCCACTTAGACACATAATCCACCGCCATCAATATATATTCATGTCCAAAGGATGGTAAAAAAGGCCCCATAAAATATATATCCCATAAATCAAAGATCTCTATTTCTGTAATCAATTTTAGTGGCATGGCATCATTCTTTCTTAGATTGATCATGGATGGCATTTAAAAAAAAATTCCAAAATTCTTATGAATCTCAAAATAACATAGGGAAAAAAAAATCGCAATGAAGAATTTTTGAAGCCCTATTTTTTATGCAAAATGTCCCCCACAAAAAGATGAATGACATAACTCTAGGATATTCCTATGTTTGTCTTCGGGAACACACCTCCTCAAGATTTGATCAGCGCCTAACTGAAATAATTCAGGATCTTCCCAAAAATAGTATTGGACTTCTCCCATAAATTTCTTCTTTTCTTGTTCAGACCAATCCTCTAGGGTTTTACCTGAAGCTAAATATTTAACAATGTGTGCAAACCATGTGACTTTTCTAGTGCTAATCTTAAGGATATGCTCATTAGGGAAATTTTCAACAATAGGGATTGGGTCACTAATATGCAATCGGGATAAATGATCAACTACATAATTTCCAGATCCTTGTTTATCCTTAATCTCTAGGTCAAATTCTTGCATTAATAATATCCACCTAATCAACCTAGGTTTTGCCTCTTTTTTATTTATTAAATATCTAATAGCTGCATGATCAGAAAATACTACTATTTTACTTCCTAATAAGTAAGATCTGAATTTATTTAATGCAAACACAATCGCTAGCAATTCTTTTTCAGTTGTAGTGTTATGTACCTGGGTGTCTCCTAAAATTTTGCTACCATAGTAGATGTCCACGGGCTTCTTGTCAATTCGTTGACCAAGCACTTCTCCTACTGTAAAATTGAAACCATCACACATAAGTTCAAATGGGTAGTTCCAATTTGGAGTTTGCAGTACTAGTGCTTTCACTAGAGCCTCCTTTAACTGCAAAAAAGCGTGCTTCCCTGCATCGTCAATTATGAAGTTCACATCTTTAGCCAACAAGTTAGTCAACGGTTTTGATAATTTAGCAAAGTCTTTAATGAACAGTCTATAGAAGCCTGCGTGGCCGAGGAACCCTCTAAGTTCCTTTGTGTTGGTGGGAAGTGGAAGGTTCCGAATCACCTCCACTTTGGCATTGTTCACCTCTATCCCACGGCTGCTGACCATGTGTCCTAGTACTATTCCCTCTTGGACCATGAAGTGGGACTTTTCCCAACAGAGTACTAGCCATCTCTCCATGCAAATCTGCAAAACATTTGCTAAATTAGTCAAACATGATGGAGGACCACCACATCCAGCCTTCCCTAGCTCGTCGTCAACCACAGCATGGAGCCCGAGCGGAAGTGAAGAAACCAAACTTCCACTACCAGGATTTAATTCGCATCTGCGTCGTGTTGTTTTATCCCCTATTCATGTTGTTTTAATGCCATCACCAAGATCCTCCATGGGATTACGGAGGTTCTTTTTGTTTCACCAGTCTATTTTGTCATAGTGAATTGTAGGGAGGTCCTCACCTCCGCGTGGACGGGCCTCCCCCATGAAGTCGTGTTTTGTACCTTTTTGTTTTCCTTTTTTTGTACCACTGAAGGGGGGGGGGAGACAATGCACTGTTTCCTCTCTCTTGAAGCGCCCTTTAGGGGGGAGGGGTTAGCCCACTAGGCCCTTTCCCCCTTTGGGAGCCCATTAGGGCAATTTGACCCCCCCCTCTCTTCGTTCCCTATAAAAAGGAGGGGGGGAGAGAAAAGAATGTTGTTTTTGTCATATGATTTGTTTCTCGTAGAGAGTTAGTGTTCCGTCCTCCTCTAAGATCTCTCTGGTACCCCTTTTCCCTACGTTTGGTGGGAGGCAGAAAGAAGAACCTTGGAAACTTGGTGCCATTGCAGAGCCGTTCTGACACCAGATCTTCTACATCACTGTTTCATTCTCCGCTGGATTGGATTGGTAACCTTGGCCGTTCTCTGCTTGGACCGTTGCAAAAGTCCCGAACGTCGTCGCCTTCCGATCGTCACCTCTTCGACGACCCACCCTGCAGTTCCCCGCGTGCTGTAGACTCTTCCCGCGGGGACGTCGTCCTCCAGGCATCGCTCACTGACCCCTTCTCCCGCGTCCCCGGTGGTTGACCACGCGACAGCATACTCCGCTGACCAGTGGGGGCGTGTCAATGATAAGACTCCACATTTCGTTCTTGCACCCGTGGACGTCTGCTCTTAGCGACCCTGGTGCTCGACGACCATGGCCTGTTGGAAGCCCCTACCGGATCGATCGTCTACGACTCCCATCGCCGCGGGAACAACTACTGGTCGTGCCAACAATCCGACAGTGTGAACGCAACACTGTAGTGACAGAGTGCTGCCATCTTCCATCATCCTTGGGTATTATCAGTCTGAGTCTGCGGCCAGATCAAAGCTCGGGACGCGGGGAGCGCTTAAATCGACTCCCCCCCTACCCCAGCCATGACGTTCTCGGCACCTGATCACACCCGTTGAGTGACGCCAACCGGTGACAGCACCCCTGGGTGTCAAAACGGTTATCACCTCCTCCTACCAGGGTGGTTGAATTGGTCACACGGTCAAGGACCCACGGGACTCCACAACGATGACTTCTCAATTCTTCCTTTGATCTTGCTCCACTGCTCGAGGATCAGGCTGTCGCCAGTCCCCACGGGTCACTCCTGATAAGCTCGAAAATTACGTTTATATATGTTGTTATTTAGGGGTTTTTTTTAAGCTTAATCACTAAATTTATATATCCCTTAATGAATTGAGTAAGGGGTCGAACCCTAGGGAGGCGATAGGAAATATTCAGTTTTCTTTCTGATTAAGGTTTTCAATTTTAAACCTAAGTGAAATGATGTTTTGTTTTCTTATTTAAATGCTAATACTTGTAAATTTTAACAAACATTTTATCCATTTGAACTTAAGTAATTTTAATGATTCTCTGTTATTAAATAAGAAAGATATAAAATCACTTAAGTTTATCTTTATAGTTGATTTCAAATATTTATTGATTTTGAATTATATATATATTTTTGTTCTTTTTACTTTGAAATCGATTTCTAAATGGATGTAACTCTATGTTTTTTTTTCTTTATTTCTTTAATTTGTTTTATTTTTCAAAGGGCGTTTGACTATTTCTAAAGAATCAGTAAACCAAATCTTATGCTATTTTAAGAGCATTTTTATTATATTTTTATTTTATCTTTATTCATTTGAAATTGTGTATATATCCTCAAATAGCAAATCGTGAACACAAGTCACGATTTGCTTATTCAAGGAGAACGGTGTCGTGAATTCTATTCACGACTTTTTTTTTCTTTTTTTGTTTGCGATTCAATGGACAGATAGGTTCGAGATCGGAATTTTATAATCAACTAAGGCAATGATTTAAAAAACGAACTAAAATCTATGAAATTAAACGACTAAAATCGGAAATAAAAAAAGAACGGTGAACGTGAAGGAAAATGCAAATTTCAGAAAACTAAGTATGAAGTAAGGTGCAAAAATCAAACACGGATAAACCTAGAGGTACCAGAAAGAGCAGAGAATCGATCCAGGCGAGCTTCGAGCAACGAACGCCGAATATTTTCCTCCGATTTTGGCTTGAAATTCCGGAAATTTGCGGCGACGGATCTGCGAATTTCGTCCACGAATCGAGCTTCAAACTCTTCTTGGGTGATCCTTGAGACCTCAAGGAGGCTAGGGGATCCTTCCTTGAGCTTTAAAAATCAAGAACGAGTCAGAAAATTCGTTTTCTGGCCTTTTATCGCCGCGGAATCGGAAGAACAGCTCTTCCGATTCCGTTCGCATTTTCATCATTTTTGCGTTGTACGCTGAGCGTACAACGCGACGCGATTGGCTCTTAAAGCCTTCGCGTATCTTTCACTCGTGCGCGACACGCACGAAATCACGTGCGTGCGTGTCGCGCACCAAAGGCACTAATCGGCATTCTGATTCGCCGACGCCCCGCTGCGTGCGGTGCGTTATTCCGTGCGTTCTGCGGGTGTTAAAAGAAGAAATTAGTACTCAAACCGGCCCACTAAGGGCCGGTTTTAATAAAAAAAGATTTATTTATATTTTTTATTAAAAGAACACATACAGTAAATTGTAAAAATCATTTCTATATGCATGATAAAAACTAATTATTCATTTATAAAAGACTTTAATTTTTAGCTTCTTTTTATTTATAGAACTAGGTCAATTACAATCATTTAAATTGTTCCAATCATCATTGTAAATCATTTAAATGTGTAAATTGACCTAAATATTGATTAAAGTTATTATTTATGTTGAAATTCAAGAAGTTTATTATTTTAACCTAGAATCATGATGACATGCTTGAAAAACTAATGTTCTATGCATGAAAATCCCAAAAATATGATGAAATGTGCACTTATTTTAGCTTCTATTTGGATGTTATCAACTCCCTTCTTCCTCCCAACTCTCTTATCTTTCGCAGTATTGTTACCTCGCTCAGTGCTAGTCTTTGTCTGCTCTTCTACCTTGAGAGATTCCATGATGACAATATAGGGCAGCCACCTTCTTGAGTTAAGGCATGCCTTTGACGGCTTTGGGTTGGCCTGTTAACGATGACGGTACGGACGCCACCGGGCGGTGACACGTCCCCCCACTCAGTCGGATTTTGAGCTGGTCCCTCGGGCCCGTATTAGTTGGTCACTGAGATTTTCTCGTTCCGTTTTCCCCCATTTAAAATTTCTTGCACGTCAACTACATAGCAATTCGCTCATCGTAGCTACCCAGTGGTGCAACGCGACGACCCGAGTACGTCGTGTTACATCAGTACATGTGCTAAAATTTTGTCCAAAAACAGAGAAATCATCCATAAAAATCTCTAGACAGTCTCCTACTAAATCTGAAAATAAAGCCATCATTCATCTTTGAAATGTAGCTTGTGCGTTACATAGTCCAAATGGCATCCTTCTAAATGCAAAATTACCAAAAAGGCAAGTTGATGGAGTGCTCACTTACCCCATCAGAGACATCATCGGAGCCGTCATCATAACCATTGACGACCCGCCGGCTTGCGCTCAGCACGACCGGCATGCCAAGGCAATGGTGAAGACATCCGGATATGACACCCCAGGTGAAAAGCACGACCGCGCCATCGATCGTTTGAATTTCTCGCCGGTTTGTGTTTGCTTTATTTTTCATTTTTCCGTGCTTGTGTTTTCATTTTCATTGTGTCAGTTTGTCATGTCGTGTTGTGTTCGTTGTGGCGCATCCATATCGTCCATGTCATCGCGTCGTTTAAATTTCCATAGTGCATTTTATTTGTGTTTTAAAAAAGGGGTCCCCCTTGTTGGGCCCCTTATTGGACTCTTTTTAAAGGGGCCCATCATAGCCATATATAAGGCCATGATGGGCACCATACCAAATCAGATCTGGAATATTTTGTTGGCACTTACTCACGCCTGGATCTCACAAAGAAGAGGAAGAAAGGAGAGGAAGGAGGAAAGAAGAGGGAGAAGAGAGGGAAATGGAAGAAAATACAAAGTGGAATGGGAGAAGAAAGATTGATAAAGAAGCGAGAGGAATACAAGCCATCAACGATGTGAGATTTTCCCGCGTCTTTCCGCCCTGCGGTCGCCGAGATACAGACCGTCGTCGCGCGTGACTTCCACCCCTCTGCGCGTCCACGGCCACCGGATATACAGGCTGTCTTTGCCATCAGATCCACCTTTCACCCTCCCACGGTCTACAGATCATCCAGACTCGCTGGTCGGTCAACCCGCTCACTGTGTTGTGGTTGAGTGGAGGCTGCAACCACTAGCGTCGCCTTCTAGATGCGTTTCGTCATCGCGAACAATGCATGGGATAGTGAAAATCCCTCGCACTATTACCAACGCACTTTGATCACAGCGCCGACTGCCCAGTCTCTTCTGGTGCCCATCGTTAGTCGATGGCCCGAGTGACGGATTCTTGTGTCCCTTCCACTGACTATGGAACTAGACTGTCAACAAAGCCCTGAATTGACATTCCCATCATTCCACGCCTACCGCCAGAGTGAATGTGGAATTCAAGTGCGCCATTGTCAGACATTGTCCTCGACGGTCAAGCCATGAAAGCGACTAACACAGAGTCTTGGATGCTGGGACGTTGCGCTCATCTCTTTGCACGATTGTTTGAAAATCAACAGATTTCTTCTTGTCTGCTTGCACCTCGTGTGATAGACGTGTACACTGAGGTTGGCGCCAGTTGATGATTCTAACAATGGACGCACCCAAGTGCCTAGTAATCTTGTTGTCGCTAGCACCATCTGTCACACCTTCGAAGCTCCTGTCCGCGATCGTCGATAACTGTCATTGGCAACACCGTCATAGTTTCTGTGATGATGAACATCATCCAACTACTCTGGCTGCGTCGATCCGCCAACATGGACGTACCGTTGACCCTTGATCGATCACCCGTACTATGTCGACTCTATGACTCTCACCCTTACTTCCCTCCTTGTCACCTCAGTATCACACTCCTGCACAGTGTCATCACCGTCAGTCGAGCCCAGTCGTACCAGAATACGACATGTCTCCTACTGCATCAGCTCGCACTAACACTCACACCGACGAAGATTCCGTTGACGAGCGATGCCACCAACGAGGTACGTCGTCTCTTGCTCGTCCGTTACATTACTTTCTTCAGTATATTTTTGACTAAGCTCCACCACGCTCGGGTTAGTTTAGGTGAGAGATTACATTGACACAGCTAAAAATTGAGTGTTTCCCTAGGCACAGGCCGAGCCCGTCCGTTACGTGCAAGCATCTACGGAATTATTCTGTTCGGCACTATAGTCGCCGTCGTCATTCCGACGAAGGTTAGAACATCACCGTCACTGCCACCGGTCACCTGCCTCGGAGCTTGGAACTCGGGAAATTCCCACAAGTCAGACCTGCACGTACACTCCACCTAGGTCATCTGCATTCAAGTAGTTACATTCCATTAGGAAATTACTTGTCGGACGACACCATTGGTGACGTCTGCCATCACAAGTAAAAGTAGTCTTTTCTTGATCATGAGGGTAAATTATTACGTGGTTGTATCCTGAATATCCATCTCAGAAATAAAAATAGTTTGTCCTGCAAATTTTTTTAGGTTGATCATCCATAAATGGTTGTGGATAATGATCTTTCTTTGTGACTACATTAAGCTTCTTATAATCAATGCATATCCTCCACCTAGCTGGCAGTCTAGTTTGAATTTCTTTCCCTTTATCATTTTGAGCCATAGCGATTCCTGTTTTCTTAGGGACTACATGCACAGGACTTACCCAAGGGCTATCAGAAATGGACTAAACAAATCGATCTTCTAACCATATTAATATCTCTTTTCTAACCATATTAATAATCCTCTGCAAAACTTCTATGAACACATGTAGATGCATTAATGCCTTTGATAACATAAATAGACCATGCAATGGCAGATTTATATTTTCTAAGCATGTCGAGTAATTATTTCTCTTGTTTCAAAGATAAAGATGATGAAATGATAACTGGAAAATCCCCTAGAAATGCATACTTTAAAGTTGATGGCAACGGTTTTAAATTAATATTTACATCAAGAGAGCATATATCTATATCAACAATTGAAGAGTCTGAAATTTCTTGAGGAGATTCATATAAAGAGTTGTAATCAGTATGCTCAAAAACATTGAGAAAACATAATTCTTCAGATGATTTTTATGGATATTTCATTAACTTAGATATGTTAATCTCCATTTTTTCTTTACCAAATTTAAGATTCTCTTTTCCCAATCCATGTTTGCCCTAGCTGTGGCCAAGAAGGGTCTTCCTAAAATGAGAGGAGCATTTCTAATATCATCGGTCACCTTCATATTGATGATAATGAAATCAACCGGAAAATAACATTGTTCTATTTTCCATATGGCTGCCTAATAGAACCATCTGCTAATTGTAACTCTACATAATTCGGTTTTAATTCCCCAAATTTTAATCTATCTTATAAGGCTTTTGGCAAAATATTGACACTAGCTCCTGAATCAAGTAATGATTTAGAAAAATCATGCCTCCTATCTCGCACTTGATTAGGGGGCCTCCTGGATCCCTACATTTTTCTGGATGATTTTTCAAAATAGAACTAACATTTTTGGATAATTTAATTCTCTTACGCTTTTGGCTAGGTGTGCATATATTTTTCAAAAAAATTTGCATAAGAAGGGATTACTTCAGTCAAGGGAATATTGATAGTTACTTGTTTAAAAATCTCTAGAAGCCTTTTTTAATCATGAGGGTTTGGTTTAACTCTAGAGTTTTTAGAGCATCAGGGAAAGGAATGGGTGGAGCATAACCTATTGGATTCGGCCCTATCTTGGTAGAATCATCAGTATCTTCCTGAGATATTTCTACTTCTTCTCTTTGAACTTCAGAAACATTCAGCAAAAATTTCCCATTTCTTAATTTAGAAATTGCATGCATGGTTTCGTGCAAAGATGAATCATGACTTTCGATAAAATGTAAATTCCTAGGATTAATTTGGGATTGAGTTGGGAGTCAACCTGTTTCATGGATAGGGAATCCATTCTCGTCCATTTTATCTTTTTCTTTGATGTCGGTTCTTGAGTTATTTTCTTCTCTCTTTTGCTCCATTTCCTTCTTGAATTCTTGTCGTATTCCGATCATTTGAACTTGCATCTGCTCCATTTTATCTTGTCTCTCCTGCACATTCCTGTAGAGCTCATCATACGAAGGATTAGTAGTTTGGTGAAAAGTACTGTGATTAGGCCTTGGATAGAAATTTCTCTGTTCTTGTTGAAAAGGAATAGGATTTCGATATGTGTTTCTTGGCATGTTATTCTTCAGATAGCCACAATCTCTAGGGTTCTAAAAATTTTGAGCTATAGGTCTACTCATCTTGGACCGATCAATAGCCATGATTTGCTCATATTGGACAATATATTTTTACATGATCAGCACTAGAGAAATGAGGGCAAAGTGAAGAATCCATTTGAGAAGAATGAGAGGAATTAGGTGATTTTCAACTATCAATTCATGTAGTTATATCAGAAACAGGTTTTACTAACTGCTCAATTTCGTAAATCGGGTTCAATGACATTCACATCACATCCCTCCTCTCTTAGGATGTAATGTAAATCATCCCTCCCCTCTTAGGATTTTCATTTCTCCCATTACAATTAAGAGCAGAGTAATATGCATCATTTTCTGCTAGTGTTTCTAAAATGCCTAGTGCTTCATCTAAATATTTATGCATAATTGTACCTCCACTAGCTGCGTCGATCATCTTCTGATCTTGATCTCATAATCTTGCATAAAATGTTTGGACTATCTCACATTCTTCTATGCCATGGTGTGGACATTTTCGAGTTAATTCTTTTAACCTTTCTCATGCTTTTCCTAAGGATTCGTCGGGCCATTGAGCAAATTCTCTTATCGCTCGTCGATATGAATACATTTTTCCAACGGAGTAGATTTTTTTTAAGAATGTGATTTCCATCTCTTTCCATGAATCAAAATTCAGAGATAGAGATGTAAACCAACTTCTAGCTTTATCTCTAATATTGAAAGGAAATAACCGCATTTTAATAACCTCATTCGTAACATTATGGAAGTGAAATGTTTGACAAATCAAAGTATATTCTTCCAAATGCTTATACAGATCTTCTTGAGATAAACCATGGAATTAGGGAGCCATAAAATCATATGACGATCAATTTTAAAAATTGAACTTTTGTCGGTAGGTGCATTAATCTTAATAAGAGGTTCGTATCCTAAAGGAGCAGAAAATTTGTTTAATCTACGCCGTCTATGTCCTTCATTAATAACACAATTCTCAAGGTTGTTTTGATTATTCAAAGCCTCTCCTTTATCTCCTTCACTTTCATTCTCATTATGTTGTTTTGATTATTCTACCGTTCATGATAAGATATATCCTTATAACTTGTAAAGATTATAGAGCTTTTAAGATGAGAGTTGTACCTTTTCTTCCCATCTTCATCGGTCTCGAGGAGCTGATTGCACCATTTTGATCACTATTAGTTATAGAGAGAAAATCACCAAAATAAAAGAAATTAAATCCTTAATGGCTACCGTTCCCCAAAAATGACGCAAATGGATGATTTCAATTTTAGGGTTTTTAATTTGTCTTTGGTAATTGAGATTTTTAAATAAAAACTATATTAAATGTACTTAAGAATACTTAGTTAATGATGAGTATGTATCATCTGCACATTAAACGGTGATTAAGGAATTGATTTCTTATACTAGTGATGATCGATAAGAGGATTGACGAAAACAAGATTCAAGGACGTGAACTAGTGGTATTGATCAAAAGTACGTAAGTTATAAGTTAATTTAACTTAAATAAAAGAGTAAGTGCACGTGACGGACATGATGATGGACGATGGTATGAACAACGATAGTGATTGGAATGGGAGTGGTACAGTGGCGAGGATGGAGAGACAAGAAAAGAGAGTAAAATGAGAGTGCAACTACGATTATAAACCTTAATCATGTTAACTATGGTGTCAGGAAAGAGACAATGTAAGGCGAAGAAATTTACCTTTGATCCTTACATTCTGCCAGGATCACGACGATTTACAAGTGCTGGTAAACTCCCCCTCTTCTCTAATGCTTCTTCCCACACACCCAGGACATCAAGAACACTCTTGATGGATATCAAAGCTCACTATCTTTCAATCAGACTACACAAGTAGAAAGCAAGTTCAAGATGAATTTTACAATGATCCAGGCCTCTATTTATAGATAAGAGAGTATTGAGAGAAAGAGGGGGAGAAGATGAAGCAATGCTCAATTGGAGTTGTAGATCAAAAGTAATGGCCGTTTGAAGTTGAAGAAATCCTAGCCCTTGAAATTTTCTATCTCCTCATCATCGTCGTTGTTTTCTATGCACGTTGAGAAGTCAAGGTGCTTTGGATTCCGCGATGCTTGGTCTTCCGCGCGCGCTTTTCATATCCCGAGTGGCGCTTGTCGTTTGTCGTGCCACATGTGCCCATATATGATCATTGAAGAGTATGGGAGGGGCAAAGTCTAGTGACCTCTACCATGTCATCCACAACAATCACAAGATGCATATTCTTCATTGGGTCTCATATTTCTCTTCCAATAATGTGAGAGAATAGTCCTTTCTATGCATCTCTTGATTTTTGTTCTTGGTACCTCTACTTCTGAACATTTAATGACCCAATTGCCCAATTGAAAGTAACTTTTCCTAGATTGTCGTACTCCTTTCAAATGACCTCCTTCTAGATGACTTCCTTTGATTTAATCTTCTCACTCAAGTTTATTAGGTGAAAACCTACCTTCAAAATGATGAATCATGCCCTGTGAAAACACTTGAGAACCATGTTTAGAGGAAGGGCCAAATAGGGAAAATAAATAGGTCGTTCATAGATAGAGGAAAGGAATCTCCACAGCTCGATGAGACAAATCACCTGTATGCTAGCTCAATCACCGTAGCTTAAATCACAAAGGAGCAAGTGGAGCAAGTGAGAGACCAAGGTTTGGGTTTTGGATAGATGGACATGTTGAGTGAGGAGAAGCGAGAAGAGACGAACTTCTCCGAATAAGTGTGTCGATACACACTCCTTTGTATCCTCTAGAGCACGAGGTGTAGCTTGGCACCCCACTTGTTGGAGACAACCTATCTATTTGGTTAAATTGATCCGCCATTAAATAATCTATACGATGATATAGTTAATTAAATTAGAAGGCCAATAAAGGTTATTGGGTGCTCAAGTCGTTAACTAGGTTGATACATGGGCCTTGAGAGTCACATGCAAATGGTCTTTTGGATGTCAAAAAATATACTTAACGTTTGGGGGTTTTTATGAATAATACCCTTTTAAGTATAAATAGGGGAAAGCGTTGAAAAAAATTCACCAAGGCCAGATTTATTCTAGGGCCTTCCCCCTTCTTCTCCCATCTCCCCATGACTCTTCTCCATGCCCGATGCGATAGGGACAACGTAGCCATGACGATGGAGATTGAACGGGGCTAATCAATGAGAAGGAGGAGATCCGACATGCTGAGGACCATGTTGATACTTCTAGAGTCTGCGCTGATGAGCATCTCCTCGTGACTTGTTCGAGGATCAAATGAATCACAGATGCAATCCATGCCGAGGTAATTTGTTTAAGGATTTTAATGATGTCGTTTGATTCCGTTACGTGTCTTCCACTTCGTGGAATCCTTAATCTTCATACAGATCAAGGCCTCTAGAACCCAACAAATACTTCATTCCATCTTATTGAAATTTCCCCAATACAAATTATTGCTTTATGCATCTATACTTTATTCCATCTTCTTCTCAAAATTTCACTTCTCGTGTGCTATAAACGATGGCCTTTCAAACATTACAAACATTTCTCTCAATTCCTTTTCCCCTCATTCTTTAATCTTCTCTATATCTTGAAACCGTGCCTCCTAGTAATTAATCAATACTTTATTTCATTCATTTTTATTCGACACACATCATAGTATTCTTTTAAAATGCCTAATAAATATTTTATTATTTTAACACATTATCTGTTACTGTATCTTTATTTATTTCATATGATTGTATATTACGTATATCACCAACCATTCTCTCATCTTACTTATTAATATTGTCTTCCCTACTTATGCATCGCCAGCAATGTCATTATTTCTTGTTCATTCTTCCACCCATACTTCTATCTCCATCATCTCGTCCTATTGTATGCTTAATATATCATTAATTTTTATCTTATTAATACACATCGTGCTATTCTCTTTAAAATATCTCTATATTTCCATCTTATTAGCTCGTTAGTTTCTTATTACCATGTTTATTCTCATTCAAAGAGAGCCCCAATATTCGTTTTTCTTCACATAAAGTTTAACTCCATATCGATAATATTCATCAATTGTGTAAATTTAGATGTAAGCATTCATCTTTTTATGCATTGAATTTATTGAAATAATGCAAAATGTCACTCATTAGATTTTTTATTATATTCATGTTTCATCTTATTCTTTATTATTCTATAATACATTATCCAAGCTAATATGATTTTCTAGGTTTTTAAGAGTTTCCTGGAATTAATTTAATATTAAAGTAATTTCTTTCAATTTGGAACAAACATTTCAAATCTTTATTTCTGTTTATTTCAATAGTTTTTTATCTCTTCGTTTAATGTACTTGGTCTCACATTAAGCTTAGTGAGTGTAAAGAGTTAGAAGAAAAGAATAAAAGTAATGGTGTCATTCAAATGGACTAGAAGAGCCAACATACCTAGCAATAGGCACAATGAGGTCTCAAACAAGGATTCTAAAAGTGGACCAGTGAGTCAGGCTAGAACGCATGGAATCAAAAGGTTTGACTCCATTTGAAATTTAGATCGTGGGGCACATCACCCATGATTATGGACCATGCCATGACATGAGCCTAGATTATAGAAGATCCGGGCCGTCCAATTCTTAAAGCCTGAGTAGATTTTTGAATTTCATATAACTTTTTAATGTCCAAAGTACAGGTATTTGTTGTCATTATTTAATTCACACATCAAATAATATTTGTATTAGGTTATACCCAAATTAATTTACTCTATATTATATATAGGGCACTAAAGGGCTTCATCTGTAGGGAGGTAGAATTCAATTTGAGAATTTCTCAAGGTTTGAAACTTGGAGGAATTAAGCAATATATAAGTAATATTTTTATATTTTTAACATGTATTTAGATAAATAAAGAAGAAAAGCTTGAGATATTAAAAAAATATAAGATACAAAGAACAAAGAAGACTCGAGAAAGAGTGATTGTCCTCTGAACACTAAAGAAATATGGAACATTAAGTATCTGCGTCTCAGATATCACTGAGAGTATTTTAATAGAGGTATTGTATGAGGAATCAAAGTGTCACAACTTAAATATAATTACATGTGTCCATCATAATAGACCAAAGAAATGAATATTTACACATATTCTATAACTATGGATGCAAAAATTTGTACCTGGCATGCATTCCTTGATTGATGTGTCCTCAGTCAAGTTCAACACTCCTTCATAACCTATTAGAAAAGAAATATGGAAGATTCAGTATCTGAGTCTCAGATATCACTGAGAGTATTTTAATAGAGATATTGTATGTGGAATCAAAGTCACAACTTAAATATAATTACATGTGTCCTTCATAATAGACCAAAGAAATGTATATTTACATATATTCTATGCCTATGAATGCAAAAATGTGTACCTGACATGCATTCCTTGATTGATGTGTCCTCAGTCAAGTTCAACACTCCATCATAACCTATTAGGAATGGTTGGCGTCGTTCGCACTGCCTTTACTATGTATGCCAATAGCTAACCTAGTGATTCGTCAAGTCACGAGATGAATGCATTTTTTGTCTTCAGTTTCACTTCAAATACAAGGGGAGAAACTATAAAGTTTGTTATTGTGATTGACAAAGGAGGAATTTCCAAGGAGCTGATTCCCTACTAATTTGTCCAGGGCTCTGAATTACAAAGATGGTGTGAAATCTCAATGTGAAGTATATTGGATCATATACCTTTGGACCAATCCTAGTGCAATCACATAAAAAAATAAATAGAAGAAAGAGCAAACAGTAAAATGGGCTTGGGAATCAGTCCGTTGTGAAAATGAAACTATATCCCTTAGTTAAACAATCATGCTCCTGAATTCATGGGTAAACTATTGATATACAATTCGAGGGGAATGTCGATCTGTCGCCTCCAGATGCAGCTACTTTCCAGCGCCAAAGATGTGATCTTGAGATAGATTCTTCCGAGTGGGTTTTAGCGTTTGCAACCTGGGCAAACGGCAACGAAGGGAATAATCAGATGGGCATTGAATTCGATCCTCTGCGGGTGTAACTTCTATTTGCTCTACCATAGATTCGATTTGTTCTTGATCGGTTTCAAGCCAAATTTTGCTTCCTTGCTCAGTCGAATCTGAGATTCTACAGAGATGGTCGGCAGTATGATTTGAATTTTACCCAAAGAATTGGGTTTTGAAGGTGTTCGTCCCAAGGTTCTCCGAGCGGAACCGTTTCTGGGGATCCAAAGATGGAGAACATGGCGTATGCTGAGGAGCTCTTGAGAGAGTTCCTCGTTTTCAGGGGTTTCACGGGGACCCTTCAAGCATTTGAATCCGAGTTAATGACTGATATAGGGAAAGATTTTCAGGTCGACAAGTTGCTCGATCTCGTTTTCTCCGGGTATATCCCAAAATTCCAGGCCGACAAGCTCGTCAGCCTTCTCTCTTTCTTTAAGCACCGCCTCTGCTCCGATTCAGTGCTGGCTTCTTCGATGGGAAAATTAGAGTTATCAATTCTTCGTTACTACGTCGTCTACGCTTTGCAATCTGGACGGGCAGACAAGGTGATCGAATTCTTTGGTGCGCACGGGGACAATTTGCTGCAGAGGCGTGATGATTGGAGTCCATGGTTTGGTGGGTAGCTGTACCCCTTCGTTAATTTCTCTTTCAGTCTGATTTTTTTTTTTTGTTTGTTTTTCTTCCTTATTTGACTGTGGATCTTGGCAGCGATTCCCTATCTCAAGAACCCAAACCTGGACCCGCAGTTTCGAGTTTACTTTTCCAGAGAGTGGTTGGATGCTTTGCGGATATCTTTCAGAAATTTTCTGAGTGCGATTTTGAACGGTGCCAATATCCTTCCAAGCAGAGTTCTTCCTCTTCTCGTTGGACTATCCCACTTTTATTTTGATGTTTTGCAAACATCGAAGTAATGTTAATACTTTTCCAACTATTTGTTTTTTGAGAATCCTTAGCCAGTGCAAGGATCCCTGGGTTGTTGAAAATCAGCACGGAAAAGAATGCGGTCAAGCACCTTAAGAATGACATCAAACAAATGAATACGAAATTGTCTCAGCTTCAGGCTTTGTTGGAAGAAAAAGATGCTGAGCTGTCATTGATGAGGAGGTCAGCTGTTTCGAGTCGCCCTGTTTGATTTTCAATAGCCTGATGATGTTTGATTTTGATGATTTTCTGTCATTTGTTCATTTTGATTGAAACTGATGTCTTTCTCGTATCATTTTGCAATAGCGTACTCTCTGTTGAACATCAACGTTTAAATCTTATTAACTAGATTATGTACGTTCAGCATTGTTCCAGCAGCGTGTGAAACTTCCAAAGTTGGGGAGGATAGTCCAACTGCCAGCCACACGAAAGGGAAAATTTTAAGCGACAAAGCTGGAAGTAGTGACAATGCTTCAATTGTTGACTTACCTTCATCATTCGCGGAGATGATTATCAGAGAAGGTGCATCTGATTTATCGTTTTCTTCCTGAGATTTATTGGAATAACTTTTGATTCATAAAATCTTCCGTGTGCTTTCCTTTTTTATCGGTGTTTTCGATACATCGGACCTTTCTATAGTATTTTCCCATCCGGAAAGTGCAAGTTAAGGGATATGGGGGAGAAGCAACTTCACATATTTCTAATATCTTGACATCTATTTTTCAATCTTTTTTTCAATGAATAGCGCATGAGTAGATACTCATCTTGATAGAATTTATGAGAAAATGAAAAATTCTATTGGAATATCCGATTTTAACTGGATTTTATCTTTCTCTCTCGTGCAAAATACAATGAGGATAATTTGCGCTCTTGACAGGGGAGGAGGGGAACGTAGTGCTGGAAGAAGATTTCCCCGAAGTTAAAGTAGATTTCCAGGCAAGTGATCCATAAAATGAACACTGTAGTCATCATTTGAATTTACCTTATAAATTTCTAGGAACGCATCAAGTTGGGATTTATTTCATTATTTTCTATTGGTCTATGTTTTAATTTTCAGGAAACGTTTTTGGGGCACACGAGTCCTATCACCAAGTGTCGGTTTTCTGCCGGTGGAACCAATATTGCTAGTGCATCTGTTGATGGAACTGTAAGGTAATATTTTGAGAACTTGTAGGATTATCTGTCTTTTGATATTGCATCGAATCATAATAACCGCCAATTTTATGATTGGAAAAGAATTTGGACGTACAACTCCACAACCCCAACATCTAGAAATGCAACCATATATTGCGGGGCAGAGATCATGTCTCTTGACTGGGAGTGTAGATCCGATCGACTGGTATGATAAATCATTTCAAACGGTAACAGTGTCAGCATTTAATTTTAAAATTGGATAATTTTGAATTTCTTTTTTTTGGGACAGCTGGTCATTGGGACAGCAAACGGAGGAATCAAGGCATGGAATGTTGACGCTAAGAGAGTAGTTTGCGACCTCAGCACATCTTCTGATTATCCTAGGTTGATACAGAGGGACACATTCTGTGCAATATGAGATAGTGGTCCCTGTCACTGCGGCTGAGGGCCTGCGGATGATGACAAGTCAGTCATTGTCCCAGTCTTTCGTGATCCTCTTGATGACAATGACAGTGACGAGTTCATCATTCTCCTGGGCCGTGTTTATGAACGATATTGGCCCATGAAGACAATCCAGCCCACGAGCATCCCCAATCCCTTGAAGGGCTGGAAACCGCTCGGGGATTGTATCAATGACGATGAAGATTCGTCACTTTCTCTATACTTGCTCCTTTGTATGTCTGTGACGAAATCTTCATCATCCTTATCATTTGTCTATGATGAGGATGACCAGGACAATGTATATATCATCCTTTTCATTCTTAGGGCCGACAAGGACGATGACAAGCCATCCTCTTCATCATTCCTCGTGGATGAGGAACTCATCATCGTCACAGAACGCCAATATGAGTTCTGGTTCCTCTTTATTAACTTATCATTGTGTTATTTTTAAGCGTTCTGGACTTGAAGTGCAGCCCGGTTGAGCCTATTTTTGTTTCCGCAGCTGCATCTAGAAGGTATTTTTCCAAGTTCTTGATGAATTTTAAAAAAGGAAGAACTATCAACATCTTAATTCACTCAGGTACAACAGTGGTCAGATAAACTACTCGGGATTTGCTTCCTTGACTGTTTGGAATATGAAATCGTGGAAAGCCACGGTATGTGAATGTCAAATTGCCAAATATATTGATCGCCCTCTATTGAGTCGTGTGCTGAAATATTTGACGCTTGGTGAAGTCAGTTCTTCCTCTTGGAAAGGACCCTCCAGTGATCACATCTTTGTGCTTCAACCACAACGGGAAAATCTTGGCGGCATCTGCTGCTGATGGAATGATCCATATATTTGGTATCCTTTTTCATTTTATCTCATCCAAATTAATCCTCCCAGAATTTATGTTTTTACTTATATTTATAAAATATTTATAATCGCTTGATTTTTACTCTTCAAGTCGACCATGTCAAATTTACTACTATTTATGAAAATAATCTGTTTCTATGGATGTGAATCGTGACTTCTCCTTTTTTGCATCCAGTTTCTTAAAACTTCTGTCGTCGCAATTATTTGAAGGTTTTGAGGCGATCCTTTCGGTTCATCAGTTCAAATGAATTTCTTAATCAGGTGTGTAGATATGTCCGCAAACCTACAGATCACAGGCTGGCCTGCTCACGACTCATCCGTGTGCTCTGTGCGATTTGGTTCCGACGAAACCAGCATATTTAGTCTGGGTTCTGATGGAAAGGTTTGTGATTTTTTTGCTTGTTGCTCAGTGTCGATCAATTTAAATATTCTTTTGGATGATCTTTTTTCGTCAACCATTTAAACAAACAATACCCAATTTAAGATTCAATTGTATTTTCTTGAATCCTTGCGACGTGCCTCCTTGTTTTCTTTAATCCCAGTTGATCAGCACCAAACTTTTAAAAGTGATCTTTTACTGTGGAAGATTTTCAGGAATCGTTCATATGAAAGCCGCTTAACAAAGTGTAAAGAATAAAATAGTCAGTGCCGCATTGAAGGGGAAAATATTATAAATTTTGTTTTCATCTGGCCCTTTTTAAAAAGTATAGGGGCAGCCTTGTCTGAAGGATTGTTTCCCTCTGTTTCTTAAATTTCCTCTTTGTAGTTATCAGTGCTCAATCTTCTGTTCAGTTGCTTGAGTGGAGCTTGCACAATCAAGGAAAAATTCTTTGGTCAAGAGATTGCAGCAGGTGATCTTTCCATGGCTCTATCGACATTGAGTTGTTCGAGCAATGACACTGCAAAGCCGCACGATTAAAAAACCAAATCACAGGGTTATTTTCTTTAAAAAAAACAATCATGAGCTAATCATGCAGGTTCTGCAACCTGGGAAGTTCAAGACTCAGCAGGCATGAAATAGGACTAGACTCAGATGGAAAAAAACTGTTGGTCACTTCGAATTCGGTCAGATCACCAATATTCCAGGTGAATATTCAACTTTTGTTTCCGTTTTATTTTTCATCGACCTGTTGAACTCCTGAGCTTGAAATTAGAGACATCTTATTCCATTTCTCAGCTTCAGGGCCAGAGAAGCGGACTAAGAACCCTAGCTCACTCTTCGGCCATCACGACAGTGGATTGGCATCCAACCCTGCCCATCTTCTTGACCGGCTCTGCTGACCACTCTGTCCGAGTCACCTCCATGGGCTAGTTGATAGATTTGAATCTACTAATTCAATTTGTATTTATTTCAAATGAAAATACAGGTCAGAACATAAATTAGAAATCAAATGAAATAAATGAAGTTTTTTTCGTTAAAATCCTCACCTGAAATTATGTTTTATTTTTTGCGAGTATGGGGTCTGAACAGATATTAAAAATTAGATCTGATAAATGACTGTCGGGTCGAGCCAAGTAGATGATGACTGAACTCATCATCATTGTCGCCATCTACATAATCGTTATTGCTTTCCTCATTGTAATCCTACTGTGCTGGAATAGTGATGGCATATGGACAACGAACATTGGAGTCGAACGGACGGGATGGAGCAGCATTTTGATTACTTATTTTTTACAGAGCCTAAAGTTTTATGTTGATTTATATATATATTCTACGATCAATAACACCTTACGTCAATGAAGAATGTGACCACAATAGAGAAATATGACTATGAAAAGTTGTTGACAAATAACAACATTAACATAAGCATTATTGACGGGAATGATGATTGTTGTTGATTATGACCATGACCGTTGCTCATGAGGATGAGGGTCATTGACCAGGATGATGGCTATCAATGGTGAGGAAGATGAGTGTTGTTGCTGATGAGGACTATGGTGGATAATGATGAATATCTTCGATCACAAGGATGATGATTGTTGTCGATGAGGACGACAACAATCATCATTGTTGGCGTTGGTGATGACTATTTTATGAAGACTGTAGACAACGTCAATCATAGTGAGGACAATGATTATGGTTGACTTTGTTGATGACTACCGACAAGGGTGATGATTATGAAAATCGTCCTCAAGGATGACTGCTGTCAATGGGATGATGATGATTTTTTGTCCACTATGATGATGATGACTACTTTTACATCAACATAAGCATTTTTGATGTGGATGAAAATTATCATCAATGAGGATGATGATACATATGTGTGGCCATCAAACCAGTCATACTTCCACTTCATGTGTAAGTTTATCAAAATATATATGTATTTATTATTATTCTCAAGTGATGTTTATAATGATGTCATTGAACACATTCAATGACTTTGTAAATTATGATGAGATCACATTACGCTGATCACCAATATATAATCATGCATTCTAAATATTACAATTCAAAGGATACTTGCGACATATATCCAACTATCTTGAGGGAATAAGACTATCTTCTCCTACTTATATGATAAGTATTGCTGGTCTTGGGGCCATTAGTGTAGAGACATTGTGGACATGTAATGAGTTCTCTCTAGGGAAATAGTTCATTAAATTAATCTCTATGAATCCCTAAATGATATTATACCTAAACCTTAATCATGTTGATTCATATCACTGTTGTATAAGTTACTCCTAAGAATTGAGACAACAAAGACATCTTGTGTATGCAGCACTATGGTCGACCACGACATATGACTTCTTAATCATGAGATTTAAACTACTCTTTGTTAAGATTTGATAAGTACATGAATATTGAGTGGTTAAGATGAGTCTGTCTGCCGTTGGTATAAGAAAATATTGACTAAAGGACCCTTGTCAAGGGTTGTGAAAATTTAGGATAAGACGTTCTCCAATGATCTCTGTTATAAATCTTAGGACTTGATGACTAACCATACCCTGAGTCATTCAAGTGTCCTTCACAGATGAATGATTATACATACAAGGTAATAAATGATACCTAAGATTCCAAGAAATTTTTTATTTACTATTACGTAGTGCTGGATCTTGTAGAGCACAATGTAGAGCTTCACATCCTATGGGCTGGAAACTTAACACATCGATTGGGTTAAGTCAATCGCTGACTAATTAATATTTACTCTAATAAAATTTATTAATATACTTGGCTAATAAATATTAGTAGGCCATTAAAATTATTAACTACACTGATACATGGCCCTCAAGGGTCACACATACAAGATCAATGGACGTTGGTTGATATAATTTTACTTTATAATGGCTTTTAAGAAAAGTTTCAAAGTAAGTATAAATAAGGTGGGCACCCATTTAGATGCCCATGCCATCTGGATTGAGGCCCTCCTGTCTACTCTACTTCTCAAAACACTCCCCCCACTAATGTGACTTGATGGTAAGAAGATCTACGAGATATTTAATAAGAGTTGAAGAGACTTAGAGGAGATCCTCTGTCACATAGGTTGTGTGACTAGCTCTAGAGGCTTGATACATGAACGGCCTGAAGAGACCAGTCTAGGAAAAAATGTGAGAGAGAAATCAGTTGCACACGAGATGATGTGGTCATATATGGAAACAAGATCAATTATAAATTGACTTTCCTATTCTGGAGTATGACATTTGATCTCTAGTAGTTAATCAAAGCCACAAAAACCAACAAATGACTAAAAATATTGACATGGAAAATGAATGTTGTTGCTAAAGACAATGATTGTGGTTGAAGAGGATGCGCACTCTCATTGGGAAGGCGATAACTATCATTGCTGAGGAAGACTACTGATAATGAGCCCAATAACTACGACCTTGTCGTCGATGATGATCTTGACTGTTCTCAAAGAGAATGATGACCAGGACAATCATTATATATGAGAATCAATCCTCATCTTCATGGAAGACCAGTATTATCGAGGGGGACAAAGACTATCATGAATGGGGATGAGGACCATGATATTCATCATTTATGGGAACAACAAACATGATTGTCGTCATCAACTAGGAAGACAAGGTTGTAATGTTGTAATGTTGTAATGTTGGGATTTCAAAGGCTCCATTGAATCAATCCAATAGTGTTTGAATAGTGGAATATTGAATAGAAGATGGCCCTGAAAGTCAAAACATAGAAAAACAAAAACAATCATCTTTTCATGGATCAGATCCATGATTTATTGGTTCCTTAAGGGAGTATCTTCAATCCATTTAGATGTCAACCCTATAGATGTATCCACAAGATATTCCGAGTGTTGGCTATCCTCTTCTTTACATCAAGTTATGTTGTTGGATACCCAATTTCTTCTCCATTTGGCCTTAGTAGAAGAAACAATTGGAAGATGAAGAGAAGAAAAGCATGCACTAAAACTGACTTGCATGGGTAGATATGAGTAGGGAAGAACACGGTCCAGTCTCGGTCCAGTTTTACCCAAAAACCTAAACCTAGACCTGAAGTTTGGTTCGGTCTGGGTCTCGATCCGGGCTTGGTTCGGGCTCGGTCCGGTCCGGTTTTTGGTCAGTCATGTTGACTAGTCAACATTAAGTTGACTTGGTCTTCTCACTGCATCTAATGTCACTTCTATTGCTGAAGCAATGTTGAATGAAAATGAGAATGAGAACGAGAGAGTGACACTGAGAGAGTGCAAAGGCAAAGAGAATACCATAGGGAGAGAGTGAGAGGTGGACAGAGGGGGAACGAGAGGGGGAGAGCCAGAGAGGGAAGTGAGGGGGAAGAAGGAGAGGGAGTAGGCGAGAGGAGGGAGTTCAATAGAGAGAGATTGTGATGGCGCACGCCATCGAAGATCGTCGACGACATCGTCCGCGCCGCCGCCACCGTCGTCGAAGATCGGGTGAAATCGCTTGAAGTATCATGTTTTGTTTTCTTCATTCTTTATCGTCTTTTGTGCTTATCTCATCTCGACATTGTGTTTTCGTCGCGTCCGCGACGCGTCCCTACGTCCTTCATCATCGTCACGGGGAGGGATCCTTAGCCCATTTGGAACCCCTCCCTTGTGCCCAAGTCCTCTCTGTTTTCTTTTCTTCTTTTATTTCTTTATTTCCCCCTTTTATTTTGTAATGAGGGGCCCATTATATAAGGGCCCCCTTAGTGGACCCTTCTTCTCTCCCCTTTGACCCACTAAGGGGGGGACAACGTTTGACCTCTTCCCCCCGTTATAAGGGAAGAGGGGGGCACCCTAGCCCCTCAGACCAGGAAGAAAAGTTTATCGTGTTGTGTTTCTATCTCTGGTCTCAACCTCCTCGTTCAGAGAGAAAAGAAGGAAGGAGAAGGAAAGAAAGGAAGACGAAGATAGAGGAGAAAGGGAGCAAATTGGGGGTGTGAGAGTTTGAGATCCCGCTCTTCCCCCTCCTTTGTTTTCCCACGCTCTGGCGTCCTACGTGGCCCGGGACACCAGCGTTGGACCTCTTCGGGACTGAGCAAAGCTTCCTCTTGACCCTACGACATTCAATTTGGGGGTTCAATTTTGGCTTGTTCAAATTTGCCGCCCAACTCGGTGTTCAATTTGGTGTTCGATTCGGGCTCAATTCGGCATACACTTGGGCATTCCTGAGCTAGGCCACCCTGGTCGCGGCCAACTGACCTTACGGTAGTGCCGATTACACGGGAGTCCTTAGCGACGCTAATTTAGGGGCTGGCGATCTGCAGCTTGGCGATAGACTCTCCCCGATTTGATGACACTCTGCGGCAGCTCCAACTCTGCAAAATTCAGACATCGCCATTTGGTGCTGGTCGTCTACTAACAATCATCGGGACCCCAAGCTGTCGACCCTCTCAACTGCCCTAAACCACGTTGGGCGTCACTGACTTGATGCCCGATCCGTCGTTGGGGTCTCATCCGGCTAAGCTCCATGGTTGCTTCCATAGTGCAATCTAGCACCTCGCCGAACAAGCTTGGATTGTTCCAAGCTGGTCTGTCACCATAGATTGGCTCAGGAAGCCCCTTGGCCTAACCCGGGGTGCCTCCGGACTGGCCATCCAAGCCACGGTCGAGCCCCTCGAGTTGCCAAGCCCGCCCTAATGCGGACTGCCCGAGTTGGGAGCTCCCGATTCGGCAACCCCGCTAATGGGCCTCTTGTCAATTGGAACTCGCGTTGACCTCCTGACGCCGGCTTTGACACACTCCATCACTGCCGTTGCTCAAGCCGTTCTTCCACTACTCTGACCTTTAATTAGAGCTCCGGCATCATCACTGCTTGTCAAGCTGTCGTCCACTCTCCGACACCTCCCTGCCACACCCGCTTCGACTGCCGCAACCGTCGATGACTCCTGCACGACAAGCCATGCTAACAACGAGGTACGCTGTTCTTCCGTCGCTCGTTCAATTATCACTTGCATTATAGTTACGTCTCGACTCCACTGCACTTGGGCTAGGTAGGTGAGAGAGATTTTGAGAGAAAACTATGACTCTGTGAGTGTCTTACTGGTACGGATGAGACTGTCCGTTATGTGCGAGCCCTACGGACCGAGTCCGTTTGGCCGTAGACGCCTTCGTCGCTCTGAGGAGGTTCGAGAGGCCACCGTCGCCATCACCCGACGACCCATCCAAGCTTGGAGCTCGGCGCCTCCCTCGAGTCAGAGCCTGCACGTACGACATGTAGGACATTCATTGCATCGTAGGTACATCGACCCGTTAGGGTTACCCGTCGGACGAAGACACCATCGACGTCCGATACCATCATCGCTTATCGGCACCGAGACATCATACCCGGTGTCGACCAGACGACGTCCTAGACGACGTCTGACATCAGATTGCGAGAGGGAGAGTGTGTGTGTGAGAGAATAAGAGAGGGAGATAGGGAGAGCAAAAGAGAGGACTAGAGGGAGAGAGGGGGAGAGTGAGAGCAGGAGATAGGGTGACAGAGAGAGGGGGTGACAGAGAGCGGGAGAGAGAATGACAGGGCTTGAGAGAGAGAGAGAGAGGAGGAGAGGGAGAGCAGGAGAGAGTTTGAGAGAGAGGGGAGAGGGAGAGAGGGAGCGAGAGAGAGGAAGAGAGGAAGTGGGAGAGAGGGTAAGAGAGAGGAAGAGAGAGCAAGAGAGAGAGGGAGAGAGGAGGAAAGGCAGAGCGGGAAAGAGGGTGAGAGCGAGAGGGAGACAGGAGGAGAGGGAGAGCGGGTGAGAGAGAGAGGGAGACAGTAGGAGAGGGAGAGCGGGTGAGAGAGTAAGAGAGAGAGGAGAGGGAGAGAGGGTGAGAGAGAGTGGGAGAGAACGAGATAGAGAGAGGAGGATAGGGAGATCGGGAGAGAAGTTGAGAGAGAGGGGAGAGAACGAGATAGAGAGAGGGATAAAGGGAAAAAAAAAGAGTGGGAGCAAGTGAGAACAGGAGCAGTGGAAAGAGGGAGCAAGGAATGGAGAGCGAATGAGAGAGAGAGAGAGAAAGACTGGAACAAAGGGAGAGAGAGAGAGGGATAGAGAGAGAAGAAGAAGAGAAGAGAAGAGGGAGAGCGGGAGAGAGGGTGAGAGAAAGAGAGGGAGAGAACGCGATAGGGAGACGGATAGAGGGAAAGAAAACGAGAGGGAGAGAGTGAGAACGGAAAGACGGCGAAAGGGAGGGAAGGAGGGAGAGCGAATGAGAGGGAGAGTGAGACCGGAACAGAGGGAGTGAAAGAGAGGGAGAGAGAACGCACGGGAGAGTGAGAGAGAACGAGCAGGAGAGAGAATGAATAGGAGAGTGAGAGAGAACGAGTAGGAGAGAGGGAGAGACAACAAGAGAAGGAGAGAGAGAGAGAACGCGCAGGCGAGGGGGAAAAAGGACAACAGGGAGAGAGAGAGGGAATGAGCGGGGGAGAGGAAGAGAGGATGAAAGAGAGAGAGGGAGAGACGACGAGAGAAGGAGAGAGAGAGAGAATGCACATGCGAGGGGGAAAGAGGACAACAGAGAGAGAGAATGAGCGGGCGAGAGGAAGAGAGGACGAAAGAGAGAGAGGGAGAGATAACGGGAGAAAGAAAGGAGGGAGAGAGGGAGCAGGTGAGAGAGAGAGTAACGGTCTTCGGTCCGGTTCGATGTGTGAACCGGACCTCGATCGGAAGGTTCGGTCATCTGTAAAAAGGCTGACCGACGGTTCGGTTCGGTCTGGTCTGACCGAACTTCGGTCAGACCGTGTCCTTCCCTAGAAATGAGTATACCTCCCCATATTAAAAATTTACAGTTAAATTTTCATAATAAAATGTGATTTGTTTTCACAAAAGTCATCATCTCTAAGAATATTTAATAAAACTCTCCAAACATAGAGTATATCTACCAACATCCATAGATCTTATTTGTATGACCCTCTAGGCCTATGTATCAATATAGTTAATAACTTTAATAGCCCAATAACATTTGTTGACTAACCTTATTGATTAAATATATCGTCATATAGATTAATTAATCAAGGATTGATTCCAACCCAATCTATTGGTTAAGTTGCCAGCCCATGGGGTATTAAGCGAAACCTCATGCACTAGATGATACCAATGAGCATGTGAAGTTCCTCATTGAACCTTTACCATCATCAATTTCTGTATTTATATAATCCTTCATCCATGCAAGACTACCAACTGACTTTGGGAATGGTTAACCTTTAATTCCTAATTCATCCTAGTTAGTACAAAGAAGCATTAAAGATGATAAGCGAATGCCTTCTCCATTATCTCTACTACCCTAGCCAATGATATAATGTATATTCTTCCTTGAGGTAATCTCATCTTTTACTGTGGGCAGACAATCCCATATTAACCACTCAATCACTTTTTTAAGTTTCTTGCTATTTGAGCTAGAGCTAATTTGGATATTGTGATTAGTGGCTAATAAGTCATGGGGAAAGTATAGTTGTCTATACACAATATATCTTTTTGGTGTCTCAGGTCTAAATAATCCTTGTACGATTGAGACATGAAAAAACCTCGTTGACACTTAGATATAGTACCATTTAGGGTTTCATACGATCGATTCAGTGGACTTTTCCCCCAAAGAGTACCCACTATCTATTCTTGAATGTCTCCACACTGCTGATTACCTTCAAATAGGAATACAACTAGATAGTGCTATTGGGTATTTTGATGTAGGACAGCTAATGAAAAGGGCGACTGAGGGGATGGACATGCCAACGACGGGTAAAGGGTGCTAAACGGGTTCTATGGAGGGATAAAACAGACTGCAGAAATCCACACAGACGAATTCGGAGTTTAAAACCGATGAGATACTGGTGGTGCAGCTCCGATCCTCATCGAGGGCGTGAGTACTGTCTTCACCCACTGCGACGATGCCGAGGCACCAAAATTAATACACGAATTCACGTCATGAACGACACTCTCGAAGAGAATAGTAGGAAATTCCAAATCAAATCAAATCGGAGGGCGGTGGAGACTTCTCGTGGAATACTAGACAGAGAACACTTCGACACCAAAGAGTTCAGGCGTACCTCGGCACCGTAGTGCGTGAAGAGGCTGCGGGGAATTCAGATCGTGACAAGACTGGGTGAATCCGGGCGTTAAACGGCCCACTGGACGAAATAATCTGGGCGTTTCCGGGCATTGAACGGCCCTGGCTGAAAGCGGGTCGGACGAACAGACACGGTCAGGGATGGCGTGCGCGAGTACCAGTATGGAAGGCGACCTTGAGAAGTCCGGGGTGGTAGCCTTGGGTGGCCAAGGGTTGGTTGCCCTGGGCGGCCTTGGGCGGCCTGGGTTGGCTACCCTGGGCGGCCTGGAGCGGCGGCCTTGGGCGGCCTGGGGTGGCTGCCCTGGGCGGCTTGGGCCGACGGCCTTGGGCGGCTTGGGTGGTTGCCCTAGGCGGGTGGGGTGGCGGCCTTGGGTGGCCTGTGGTGGCTGCCTTGGGCGGCCTGGGGCGGCCTGGGGCGGCGGCCTTGGGCGGCCTGGGGTGGCTGCCCTGGGCGGGCTGGGGCAGCGGCCTTGGGCGGCATGGGGCGGCTGTCCTGGGCGGCCTGGGACGGCATCATTGGGCGGCCTGGGCGGCTGCCCTAGGTGGTCAAGGGCGAGGGAAGAGAAGGGAAAAGGAGGAGAGAGAGAAGGCAAGAGAGAAAGAGAGAGATGGAGAAGAAGGTGGCCGGTGACGCGAGGTGGCAGCGGCGGCGACGGCGGAGGCGGCGGAGGTAGGGTTGGAGAGGGATAGGGAGGCTGGGCAGTCCTCCAAGAAGAGTTAACAATAAACTCAATTCTTGAATAATGACTGCCTAACTATTTCTTGAAACAATGGCCTATACATATAGGCCTTGGAGGAAAGAGAAAACACAACTTAACGATGAGAAATTAAAGACAAGGGACGTGCTTCATGTCACCAAGGGGCAGTTGTTGATCTGTCGTTGGCGACGTGTCATGATGCGTGAAGGAGCGTGCGTGCGTGGAGACGTGCGTAACGCCGGTATGTTGAATTTTTCCGATGACGATTGCGGCGTGTCCGTGGCGAAGGCGTTGACTTCGGTTGACTGTGGCGGTGTGTCCGTAGCGGAGACGTTGACTTCAGTTGACGGTGGCGACGCGTCCGGTGTCGATGCGTTGGCGTCCATGCCACCATATTTATACGTCCTTCTCAAATAACCTTCAAATAGGAACAGTTAAAACACATATTTAAAACCTAACGATGACCATATTATGATTTCATCTTATGTCACTTAGTCATTCCATGCATGCATTATAATGGACCACACACGGACTTCAATTACAAGCATCACACATGCATTATAATGAATATATCTTACCAATGAAATATTGAAGGAACCATGCAATGTGTGACTGGTTTCCAAGCCATATATATTTCCAACATGTAGTCGAGATATATGGCAACTGTCATCAATATGAAGAGGAAATATAAGAGCTGGTCACGTGGACACCTGCAGTAGCAATGGCACGGAGGCGGCAGAACGACGACAACGGTGAGCAGCTAGGCTAATGAGTGCATAGATAGAGAAGGAGAGAGAGTGAGACAGAATGAAGATAAATTGAAGTGGTGGTGGTGCTAGTAGGCTGGTGGCCTGGGCTGGCATCTCAGTGGGAAGTCGACCAGTTTAGGCGTCGAAGAAGGGTTTGGGAGGGAGAGAAGGGTGACCTTATTCCATCTCGTCTCTCATCCCTACTTCGTCATCCATTCCAATTTTTGTCAAGGAAGAATGACGAAAAAGGACTCATGATGGAATGGTGATCATGACAATTTCAGACATATGATACGGGACAAAATCAAATTCCATAAACGGATGACTGAATGAACGGCCCTTCACTCCCTCCCGTGCTTATTCCATCCCATCCCTCATCCCTACTCCGTCATCCACTCAATTTTTTGCCAAGGAAAAATGACAAAACAAGACTGATGATGGAATGGTGATCATGATAATTTCAGACACATGACGGACGGGATGAAAGCAAATTCCATAAACGGATGACTGAACGGATGGCCCTTCAGCCCGTCCCGTCCTTCCATAAACATCATCCGTTCTTGAGCCTCAGTATAAGAACCAACGGCTTCGTGTTTTCCCGCCGTAAAAATCCGTCTCTTCGTTCTCCTTGTCCTCTACATCGGTCTAGCCTTGGCCTACTCCATGGCGTCGGTGAAGATTGTTGCTGAGTACGCGAAATCGGGGCGTTCATCGTGCAAGATTTGCGGAAAGATAATTTCTGTGACGAATCTGAGGTTAGGTTTGTCGATCAGGGATCCGCGCGGTTTTGAATCCGTCAAATGGCATCACCTATCCTGCTTCTCAGTTCCCCAGACGTTCACCGGCGTGGAGAAGATCAAGGGTTTCCAATCCCTTAATGTGAGGACTTTGGGATAGTAGGAAGGAGTTCGTTTCAGCGCAAGTGTCGCGATTTGTAGCTTACTTCCTCTTTTTTTTTTTTTTTTGCTCTGGCAGCGCGTGGACCAGGAAGCGTTGAAGAAATGGGAAACCCAAAGCGCAGCTAGTCAACCAGAAAATTCTGTAATATTTTGTTTTGTGGACAAAATCAAGTGAGCGTTATTCAGGAGACCGGCATTTGAGATTATATCTCCGTTTTGCAGGAGGATCAAAGATTGGAGCAGGATAGTTCCAATAAAAGTAAAAAACGGCTGATTGATTCCACTGTGAGATTGCCCTCTTGGATATTCCGTGTTTATTCATTCACTCTGTGGATATTGAGGCTGTTACTCTTTCTATGGAATCAGCTAATCTCGAATGGTATCGTTGCCGGAGAAGATGAAGAAATTGTTGCCCGAAAGCGCAAGGTAGACCTTTCCTCTACTCTTCATTCCTATTTAAAACAAATAATTTCATATCTTTCCCTTGATCTTGCCCTGATTCGTCTGCTGTAGAAAAGATCTCCTTGTTTTGTTCCGAACATTTGCTTTAGGTTTTTACTTTAGTGCAATCTATTTTATTTAGTCAGGACATGAAGAAGAAGAGGAGATTCTCGTTTCTGTTTCTGATATAAAGATGAAATACAAGGTGCACATCCTCAGTCTTTTCAAACTCCCTGAGTTAATTACAATGTCGGAATACAAGGTTCCTTATGATCGATTCACATGTTTGTGATTTCTCGCTTCAGGATGCTGTTCTCCCCCCGGAATGGAAAGCCTTCAAAACTGTTATTTTTCGTACAGCGGTAATATTCCTTGAACTGTTCATATTTAACTGTCCTGAATCGATCATAAGGATATCTATTACGGTTGTCGATTATGTTAAACGGGCCTGATGTGTTTTTTATGATTGGGCCCGGTTTCTTTTGTTTTTTATGATAGGGTGATAGTCTTCATGATTCATGTAAGATTGCTGCTTTTGATTTCGACGGGTGTCTTGCAAAGACGTCTCTGAGAAGGTAGTCTTAGTCTCTTTCTCCAACTCACTTTCTTCTTAGATTTTTTTTTTAAGAAATTGTTCTTAGATTTTATTATAGCCTATAAAGACGAAGCGCCATTAAAAACTTGCATTCTGTGAATGAAAAGGTCTTTTCTTACTGTTAGAAAACCCTCTCTCTTCCCCTTTTCAGAGTTGGTCCGGACGAATGGTCTCTGATGCATCCAACGATACCAATGAAGCTGCAGCGTCTTCATAAGGAGGGCTACAAGCTGGTTGGCCACTATTTTTTACTATGATTAATATTTTATCATATCTTCAAATTGTGTATTGAATTTATCTTTTATGTCATGAGGTGGTGTTCACAAACGAGTCAAATATAGATCGCTGGAAGAACAAGAGACAGCTAGCCATTGACTCAAAGATTGGGAGGCTTGAAAACTTCATGCAGCTGGTGGGAGTTCCGATGCAGGTCCCACCTTCAACCCTTAAACCCTAGACCCTGAACCATTGACATTTAATCTGTTCATCTAAATACTAGATTTTCATCGCATGCGGGCTGGGAAACGGCAAGAGTAAAAAACCTGATGATCTATTCCGCAAGCCCAATTCTGGAATGTGGAGGATGATGGAAAAGAACTTCAACTCCCACATAAAAATTGACATGGAGAAGTATGTATTACTGATGTCTCACCCTATCTATAAAATTTGTCTATCCATGTATCTTGTTTGGTCAGGAGCTTTTATGTGGGCGATGCAGCGGGGAGGAAAGATGATCACAGCGATGCGGACATTAAATTTGCAAAGGTGAGAAAAATGAAGGCTGGTTACTTGGACCAGTGTTGCATTTAAGTATTATGAAGGGAATGTCTTCTTTTGTTACAGGCTGTGGGCCTGAGGTTCTTTGTTCCGGAGGAATACTTTGAGGCGTCATCAGACCCAGGAAAGGATATGTAGAAGGGAACAAACTATATTTGAACCAGGGGGTATTTCTGGTACGCCATAAGAAAGATTAAAAAACCTTTTTCAATTTGATATGGTACTCATCAGCCTATGGATGAGGTTTAAACTTCAACATAGAATACTCAAGTATGACACATCAAATAGGAAGCATTAAGGTCATAATTGGTGAAGGCAAAGTGTGTATGTTAATTGTATTGTCGTTGTAGATTAATTTGTCTAAATCAAAGAAATTTTTTAAATATAGTAATCTCACTCAAATGGGTAATAGGAATAAAGATAGTGAAAATAGTAGAAGATAAATAATTAGTAGGTGAAAGGAAGTATTTAATGGATGAAAGAATTAAGATAAAACACAATAGTAAGGAATAGAAAGTGGTGTGAGGGAGAACCAGAGAACGCAAGAGATAATATAGTACATCATTTGTATCTTGTTATAGATCTTAGAGACAACAAAGAAGTAAGAAATTTGAATGAATTAATGGTATTATAATTAGGGATGATGTTAATGTAGGTAGTGGAAGAGGTATATAAGATTGTAAGATAGGGAGAACAATTATGTAATATTCTTAATAGAAGATAAGATGATTATTTATTTAATTAATAATAAGTTGTATATAAGATAGGAGGTAGATACAATTATGGGGGATATTAGGATTTACTTAGATAATGAATAAGAATTTACTTTTATTATGAATGATTTTTTGGAAATATTTAATAATATGTATGGTGCGAGTTGATAGGAGTACTTATTTTAGAAGAGGTAAGAAGTAAGAAGACGAATGAAGAAAGAATGCGATAAGAATTATGATCAATCGGGAGAAGAGTGATTATTTATTGAGTTATATATTAATGGAGGAGAGAAACATTTATATATATCTATATGCCTAGAATTTATAAGTAAGAGAGAGAGAGATGTGAGTATAGGGATAACCTAATTTATAAGAATGTATTTAATTAGATATAAAGGGGAGTGTGTGAAGGTATCTTAATTATTTTATGTTTATAGTTATCTTTCGATAGTAGAAATATAATATATAGGTAGATATATTTAACACATATTCTTAATATTTTTTGCAGGGTAAAATTGGGATAAAATAGATTGAAATCCTTGGTGCTGAGAAGGTGTTTATGATGATGCCTCGATAAACAAAAATACGATGAATTGGAACTCAACATATACATTTAAGTATGATAAACTGGTTAACATCTACCATATGAAGATCAGTTACTACCTGAATCGCCCTGATTCAGGCGGCTGGAGTGTGGGAGCGCATCACCGCCCCTTGGCATCGGTATGCATTTTGCCTGCCTTCCTATGTGTTGGCACAAATCCAGAGCAAGATGGAGGTCCAATGACACCATCTTGAGCTTCACAAGCCTCGAAGGAGCTTTCAGTGCCCTTATACAACAAGGAAACCTCGGGACGGGTCTCTCGACGCCATTCAATGTCTCCATCTGAAGATGAGAATGGGGTGCTTTTGAGCGCCTTTTGAAGACAAGGGAGGGTCTCAAGTGGCCTTAGGCTGACGTGGTGTTGACGTGGTTCTTCAGGAGCCTTCAGATAGCTTCTAACAGTCCCCCATGTCCGGAAACTGCCGATCGACTGATAGTATCAATGGCCAGGGCCAAAGAAGAATGGATCTACCCTTGGTTGTTCCTCTCTCCCTTATTTATTTATTTGATTGACGTGACCCCTGCATAATATAAACTAAAATAATGGAGAGAAGAATTAAAATATCTTTTAAAACATATTTCTCTTGAGAATTAATGGGCTTCACTAAACAGGATGTCATAACATTTTATATAATTTAACAGCCCATTAATTCTAAAGAGAAATATGTTTTAAAAGATATTTTAATTCTTCTCTGAGAAGGCATTTAATGCTAACAGTTCTCCACATTTTTTTGAAATAAATGCAACGTGGAATAATTACTTAATAGCCAATATCTATTTTGACTGGTCTAATATGGGTGTGTCCGATGATGTGTTACACAACATTTGGTGCACATGTGGTTACATAGCACCTATGTGTCATTCTTTGACTCGAGAAGCGGAGAGTGGGCACCGATGGCCCATTTAATATTTCTTTTGAAATAAATACCCATTTAATACTTCAAATGAAACACTTACTAAAATGAAGATAATATAAGAAAACATGATCCAAAATGGCCTTAAATTTTTTGGTATTTCATGCCTTATTTTTAGTTAATCCATAATCAAGATGCATAAACCAACGTTCATATCTGTATCGCTAAGTTCAAATGATTAAAACAGTTCCAGACATAAAACCCCTCAATTTGGACTTATAAGTGTCACACCCTCTTTAGAGCCAACTTGTTTCTCAATGCCTTCCAATAAGACAATCTGGATGCTAGCCATGGAATTGGAATTCAATGTGTTTCTTTAAAATGACACTTGGTCCTTAGTTCCTTGGAATCCCAATTTGCATGTAAGAGGATGCAAATGGATCTACAAACTCAAGTACATACCTTCTGCAGATATTGATCTCTACAAAGCCTGACTCATAGCAAAAGATATAGGCAACACGAAGGCTTTGATTATTGTAAAACCTTTTGATGTAACATGACGGTCGAATTCGACAATTGCGTCACGTCACGGAGATCAATCACTAAGTGCAAGGTTAATGACGTAGAATAATGTATATGATTTTGAGAAAATATTAACGAGAAATACGAGGATCGTCAAACGACCTGAAGACGAGGACCAGCTATTCGACACGGAACAGGTTCTGTCAAAATAAAGCTTCCAATGGCCGACGTCTGGAGAACGTTCTAGTCCGAGAGCGTCCTCACCGTCAACGTAATTGATCAAGCCCAATACCGACAAAGGAATGGCCTATTCTGGATATAGTGCTTAATCCTATATTCACGTTAATTCACTGGAGGCAATGAGCAAAATAGAGAACGGCACTGAAAGATGTAACAACACTGTAAGATAGAGGGGAAGGAGTCGAACCTGCAAGTTTTTACCAACTGTCAAGATGGTCGGACAGTGAGTAGCAGTATCGGGGACCAACTCGATGCAGGCAGGTTCACTTTGACTAAGTCCTCGTCGGTAGTAGAAGCGTCAAAGGCTGGATGATACGCGGCAGCCGGGCTTCGGGTCGAGATGGTATTCAACCTCTAGACCGTCGTTCTAGGATGGACGACGTCGCAGGTTGAATTTTCAGAGCGTCCACGGCAACCGATCATCCACCGAGTTATTCCAGCTGCCTCGATCAGCAGCACTAGGACCGTGAACAGGTGATGAAGATCAACGATGGTTGGAAATGGATGACAGATTTCTATCACAAAATCTCTTGATCCCGAGCGCTTTCTCCTCTGGAAACTCTCCTCGGAATTCTACAGCCGCAGGCGGAATGCTTGTTCAGAACGACGGAATGGTAAGCTTCAGCCGTAGAATAGTCAAGGGCAACCAGGAACGGCCGACGCGGAAATGGAAAGGAATAATCGGCATCGGTCGTGACAAATTTCTGAACTGTAACGAATGAAATAGGAATGAGAATTGGCGACGTGATCACTCATTCGGCGAAGGGACGATCTGTCCGGTGGCGATTTCAACTGATTGCAAATTGGAAGGCAGAGGTGCGCTCCCCTTCGATAACACAAATCGTTCAGCTTTCGCTGATCGTAACACCGATATTCGCCCAAAACGACGATGACAATGAAAAATTTGATTGTGAAAATCACAGGGCAACAGTCTTTTACTAATGCGACGTCTCCTTCTTCTTCTACGACGTAGATTCTTCTTCATGTACAATGTATCTCCTTCTTCTTCTTCTTCAGCAAAACGAGAACGAGATTGCTTCTTCTTCTTCAGAGAGCACGCACGATGAAAAAACTAAGTGCCAAACAAGTAAACGAGATCTGGAATGTTTAACACAATGACTTCTTCCCCCTCCACGTCCACTCTTCCCTTATGGAGGTATGGGGACGTGGTAGTTGTGGAGGGGGTGGGCTTATTGGCCCCCCCTCCTCTTTAAGGGAGAGCCTATTGGGCTCCCCTTAAGAGGATTCTTTAGGGGAAGAGAAACCCAACAAGGCTTTCTCCCCCTAAAGAAGACAATACATCAAACTCTAATAAAAAAAACATTAAGGAGCCCGGTACTCGCGCAGGAGGGGCCTCCCGCTAGTCCAACAATGACGATAACAGAAAACAGGAAAAAATACATCTGGATGTAATTCACGCGTACCGAGGCGATGAAGTCGCTTCTCAAACTTGATAGTGTAATTGTAGATTCTTCATGTCCGCTCGGGCTTCATGACATGGTTGGCGATGGATCGGGGCGTGTTCGTCTGGATGGTCCTCCATCACCTTTACTCCAGTTATTAGACATACAACTATCAGATTGCCCGTATCAATTTCCATGAGTCATCAGTTTAAAATACATCCAATGCTTTCTTATGTGGTGATCTCTCAGAAACTATTTATATGGAATAGCCTCCAGGATTTAAAGATCTTAAACATCCAGAGTATATTTGTTGTCTTAAAAAATCCATTTATAGTTTAAAACAAGCTCCAAGAGCTGGGTTCATTTAATTAACTTCTTTTCTCATTACACTTGGTTTTCCTGGCTCCAAAACTGACACTTCCTTATTTTACAAAAATGATCCCATTATACCCATTTTTATTTTAATCCATGTAGATGATACTTTCATTAATTTCCCTGATCATGTTTTATTTAGTAAACTTCTTACATCTCTTCAAAACACAATTTGCGATAAAAGATCTTGGACAAGCATACTTCTTTCTTGGCATTGAACTCATTAAATTTAAACATGGATTTATTGTATCTTAATCAAAATATATACACTCTCTTTTTCAACGTGCAAATCTAGAAAACTGTAAACCATTGGCCACAACATGTCCCGTAAGTCAATCATCTCTTTCAACTACAGCTTCTGATTTTTTAGATGATTCTTACTATAGAAGTTCAGTAGGGGGGATTCAATACATCACTTTAACACGACCTGATATAGATTTTTCTGTTAACAAGGTATGTCAAAAAATGCATCAACCTTCTGCTGATGACTGGAGAACTCATAAGCATTTACTTAGCTATGCCTACACTCTGTTGTGACAAAATTGGTGCTACTTATCTGGCCAAGAAATGTATTTCACGCATAGATGAAGAATATTGAGAGTAAGTTGTGGCAAAGCTGCAAAAGACGAAATGTATAGGAAGTGATGGAAAAATTACTGTGCTTTAACAAAGCCACTCTCTAGAAAAAGATTTTGTGAGCTTTGATCCAAGCTCAAGGCCATCTCTGCTGCTGATGAGCTTGCAGGGAGGTAAAGAGGAGCTTATTTCAAGAGCAAGGCCATGTCAGTACCGTCATCGATCAATAGGACTCTAAATGGCAATAGACTATTAAAGAATTGAACACATAACTATACTCGTTATGAGAAGTAGACTGTCAGAATTTAATATAAGATAACATAGATGGTAATGATAAAAACTAGATAGGATAAAATCCAGTGGCTATGATTAAATCTAGAGAGACTATCATAACAGTCAAATAATCTAATGGCCAGGATTAAATTTAGAAAGGAAGTTATTACTGTCAAGTTTATAACATCCTACACTAGCTGTTCATACTTCTATATTATAATCTATTAATACAACCCAACTTAATCTTAAAATGTGTGGAAATAAAAACCATCTTCAATTATTATGTCTGGAGTTCTCTTATCTCCTTTTCTTCTACCTGTCTTCTTGTTGTTCTTCTTCAAGAACTTTTACAAACATATCTGAATTATAAAATAAAAAAAAAAATAGCGATCCTGAAATCAGCAGTTGGGGTGATGAGGAACTTCACAAGCAATCTTAGGTCGCAGGTTTCAAAGCCATCTTGTGTTGATTACAGTTTTCTCTCTCTCTCTCTCTCTCTCTCTCTCTTCACTGCTACCTTTCTGTCTATCATGATCCCACTGGCTCTCCTTATAGTTCTCCCTCTCTTTCTCTCCCTCTTAAATCTCTCTCACTCATAGTCTCTCTCTGGTCTCACAGTTCCCGGTTCACTGAACCAATCAACGACCAACTAAACAGAAATTCAAAACTCAAGTCATGGACTTGTGAACGATCCTCAAAATCTACAAAAATGGATTCTCACAACCCATCGTCAGTAGATCCATCTGTTAAGGAGGAAGAAGATAACATGCAGAGTCATCAAATCTGAAACAACTCGGCAGCCCAGTCAGTAGCAGTGCCAACCAATAGGATTCTTAATAAACATTATCTAGTGAAAACATGACACTTATCTATATTCGTTATGAGAATGAGCGGTCCGGATAAATAGGACGAAATGTAGACGATCAGGATCAAATCTTAGACATGCAACAAAATAATGGTTAGAATGAGTTTGGTTAGGCACATTATAACAAATTATAACGGCTACGATTAAATGGTTAGGCAACATATTTTATATAAAGTACTATAAATAATAACCAGCATGTTACAATTTAATTAGCGGGATCAACGATTCTAACAACCATCCTTGGTGTTTGTTTCTCTCTACTCCTTTTTTTCTATCTCCTTTCTTATTGTTGCTTATATCAACTGAAAGCTTCAAGAAGCTTTTACATGGTGTCAGAGCTCCAAGGTCAAACCTAGCATGGCTGAAGAAAATCTTGACGAATCAGCTGCTGGTATTACGTTTGCTCCCAGCATGAATTCTCTTGGAGTAGTGCCAAAAGTGATAACACCAGGGAATGTGACTTCGATTAAACTTCAATCTGACAACTATCAGATGTGGAGAAACATCGTTCTACCTCTCCCAAATATGTACGGTGTAAACAATTTCCAATCCCGATCAAAAAGGGAATACTTTAGACAAACCAGAGTATTAAAGCTGGTGGAGAATTGGTCAACAGGTTCTGAGAAAAATTGGAATGCACTATTGCTAGAAGGAATCGATCAAGAATAATGTGATTAAATTGAAAATTCCACAACATAGGGAAAATATCAATGATTATGGATGAGTAAATCCAACATTTCAGATTCATTGTAGAGTCCTTGGTGATTGTTGGACATCATGCAAGTGAACCAACCAATATTTATACTTTTATGAGAGGATTACCTACATAATATGCTTAATTTTTGATCGGTGCAAATGCTAAAATTGATCACATAGGATTTGAGCAAATTGTTGGAAATTAAAAGGCCCATATTTCATATCGGATGCATCATCAGAAGGAAAATACAGACACATTTCCTTTGATGGCTAATGCAGTTCAAAAACAAATGCATCAGTCATCCACATCAAATTGAAGCCCAAAAAGAGAATACTATCAAAGAAATTATTCTCAAAATCGTAGTCAGTATCGAGACAGGAAGAAATCAAAGGTTTCAGCCCAGGTGCCAAATATGTTCTCAATTTGGGCATAGAGCTGGAGAATGCCAATATCTAGTTGAATTTTAAAACAGCAAAGCTTACAACTCTAAGAGCTCTAATCAAAGCAATGGTCCACACACTATACTACTGAACATCATGGTTGGTATCCTGACAGAGGAGCCACTCATCATGTCATAGGTAATCAGAGTTTTCTACAGCAATCACACACATATCAAGGAAATGATATCTTGAAATAGGTAACGGTTCATGTTTGAATATTTTCGAAATTGGGCCCTCTAAGATTACTATTTGTGATAAAACTCTTCTTTAAAATCATATTTTGCACGTTCTAGAAGTGACAAAAAATCTCATGTCAATACATAAACCAACCATTGACAATGATGTTTTTCTTGAGTTTCATTCTTCTTATTTTCTTTTGAAGTACAAATCAACCAATCAAATTATCCTTCAAGAAACAACTAGGGAAGGGCTTTACTATCAGGATTATCCATCTTCAAAATCTGCTATGAGAGAAAAATTGTCTATTAGAAGTTGGTCTTCAAGACTGGTTTATCCTCAATTTAAAATATTGAAAACTATTATTAATAAATTTGGTCTTCCTTTCTTTCATTATAATCAACAACTCATTTGTGATTCTTGTAATATCTCAAAAGCTCATAAACTGCCTTTTTCTTCTACAAATCATATTTCTAACCACATGTTAGGATGAGCGCCAGTCTCATCTCACTCAGGTTATTCATGTTATGTAATTTTTGTAGATGATTTTTGTAAACATAACTGGCTTTTACCTCTTTAATGAAAATATGACCTTCTCAATACTTTCATGCAATTTCATAAACAAGTCGAAAATAAGTTATCATCTAAAATAAAGTATTTGCAATCTCTCCACCTATATCTAAATTCGGCTGGTATTGTTCATCTAGGATCGTGCCCTCATACCCCTGAACAAAATGGTTCAGATAAGAAAAAACATCAGAAATTTTTGAGACCACAGTTTCTATCCAGTAGCCCTCAATAAAAAAGTGCAAATAAAAACAAGCTTTCTGTGGAAAAGGTCAAGGGCTCTTTGACAAGAATGTCGAATCTTAAAAAAGGGAACTTATTGTGAGATTAGTTGTTAGGAATATCGGTAAGTTTGACTGCATCATCCACAGGTTATTTGCACTTTTTTATTTGCATGCCCAGCAGCAGCCTGATAGCTCAGAAGCTCCACGCCAAAACAGTTCAACAATGATAGATGGGCCATCGCGTCGACTTCACTGATCCAAGGAAGTAATTTTAATTATGCGTTATCATCCTGAGATATTTAAATCTCAAAAAAACTCTGTTCCAGCTTTTGTGTAGAAAAGGTCTCTGTTCATTTTATTTTTATAAATGTTTCTTTGTCCAAATATTGATTTTTAAATCTTCATTTTGTGCAAAAAACATCTCTCCGTTGAACTGGTTCACAACGAACATGTCAAACATTGTTGGTCACTAGGGTTTATTCTATGCAAAAGATGATATGTATCCCGAATTCAGAAAGACTCAAATAAAATAGTCAACACCTCTGCAGATTCATGTTTCAGATATGTAAAATCTTGCTAAGTGCATGAAAATAGATAAGCATAGTTATCCGATTAAGAGGCATCAGAAAAACTGATGTACTACAAAGTCCTTTTGATCTCTCCCTAGGTCTCAAATCTTAGTTCTCTTTCTAGCTGTCTCTCTATCTCTACCTCTCTGCATGTCTTTCTCTCTCTCCCCCCCTCTCTCTCTATATATATATATCAATCTCAAATTCTCAATAAGAATGACACATTTTGCCTTTCTCCTTCCCTTTGCATTCCTCTATCTCTCTATCTCTGTCACTTTGTCTATATGTCTTACTATGTTTCCTAATTTGATTCCTTCTACCTCGCACACAGACCATCTATCTCTCACTGGTCGCAGTTATAAAATATACATAATTCTGAGCAAAGTTCCTTATCTTCTTTTGACCCCTCCTACTTTTTATTATGAGACATTATTTTATCAAAGGGAGAGAAGTTTAATCCTTATATTGTTTCCGGCTAATACATGTCCAGGATCCATCGCTGTTGTGTTGTTTTTCAAAATTCTTCCATGAAGTTATGGTTTTGTTTTTTGCTTAATGTTTCTGATTGAGAATGTTTTAATGACCCAAGACTCCAATGGAATTAAGTTTGCGATTTATCTCTATGTCATTGTAAAGCACCTTTTCATAATTTATTTCTGTGTCATACCCAAATGTTTCCCCCAACTTTGTTTTTGGTCTCATAATTTGCTGCTTTCCCCTTAATCATTAATGTTCCACATTATTTGTCTTTCACATACTTTTATATTGGGCGGTACTTTCAACTTGGTTCTCAATTTAAGGTTTCGTCCCTCCCTATTATTTATGTATTTCTCTCTTTGCCTATTTTTTGGTACCTAACCAGCGGCAAAATAGTTATAATGTTTAATAATGTATGTGGGCTCCAAGTAAATTACTTAAAAAATCTTTTTCCCACTTGACATGTTTACATCTCTGTTAACATTCATTGACACCAAATACTTCCATTATGGTGCAGGTCCAGATCTTAAATCTAAGCTCATGAATACCTGAAATAGCTAAGTGAATGACAGAAATATCACAGGTCATCAGTCACTACCATTTATCATGTGTTTGATAATTCAGATTTTAAAGGTAACTAGTGATGAGCTAACTTCACTAATTAGTGTCGTTGGTTAATCCGAATTAAAAAAACAAAAAAATATAATTACCTTACTAGCGTCGGGAGAGTAAGGGCCGATCCATGTGCTTTAGTTTTATATTTTTCTAATAATTTTAGAAGTAGGTTTTGGTACACATGAAGATAATAACTAAAAATATAACATATATAATAATATTAGTAGGCAGAAAATACTTTTTTGGGATTTTTAGGAGTATTTTAAAGCCAAAATAAAATATGAAATGATACAGGCTGGCGCTCTGGACTTAATCAAAATTTGGGCAAGTCCGGATGCTAAATGGGGAAAGTGGCTTGGTGGAGGAGAGAGAAAAAATGGCCTGCACTAACTTCACTCTACAATGAGTTATAGAATGAATTTTTGAGTGAAGTTGAATGCGTTGGAACCGTATGAATATTGGCTAGCTGATCTAAAACTAAACAAATGACAAAATACGAACAGGTAAGAGTGAAAAAGGAGAAATAAGAAGCTTCTTTAGCTCTGGATGCTTCCTGCTCAGCCTGGCACTCACTAAGGTGAATGTATCTATGACTCAATTGCACTTAGGCCACCAAATATTACTTTGGATTGAATCACAAGACGAATATTACAATAGGGTGAAGAGGTTTATATAGGGAGAGAGAGCAAATGCGAGCCATTGGATTTTTAATACAATGGATGGCCATATCTTCTTTTTTGGGTCATGATCCACGTCCATTATGATCCTCCAATCAGCATTGATACATTTTAAATGCCCCAGGGACGTTCAAGACGTCTTTCCTTAATTATCATTAAAGGTGCCATCTTTAAGTCTCCACCCTTGGATGTTTTATGGATTGAATGGCTGGATCTTCTTCTCTGGCTTGGATCCACGTCCAAGGGTGTCCTCAAATCAGCATCCAAGCACCTAAAATGGTCATAAATAATCATGACTTGACCTTTAACTTACCCTCCTTTCTTTGGCCCAAGATGCCTCTCATAGTGGGCTTAGTGGAGCTTCTTGAGTGAGCCTTTAGACTAGAGCCAGCTGTCTTGATTTGGGTCTCCTTTCTTGGCTCAGGGTTGTGGCTAGGCCTGCTCCTTTGGGAAAAATAGCTTCTCCTTCATTTAATTATCCCCATTATTCATGAAAGTTTCACCTAATTCCTGGATCTTCCAAACAAACTAAGAAGAGAGTGAGATTCATTCCACTTAACTCATTGAGTTAAGTGGGGTTAGTCCCACAAATGACAATAATTAACTCCAAATTAGAAAAAAAGTGATTTTATTTCATGATTTTTCACAACTTAACATAAATGTTGATAATATATCCAGATAAAGATAAAGAAGTAGATAAATTAGTTAGAATTGCACATATATATTACTATCTTATTCCCACTTGACATGTTTACATCTCTGTTAACATTCATTGATACCAAATACCTCCATTATGGTGCAGGTGAAGTTCTTAAATCTAAGCTCATGAATACCTGAAATAGCTAAGTGAATGACATGATGGAAATATATGTGGCCAGCAAGCCAATCACACATTCCACATCTCGTTCCATGTTCATTAATAGAACATATTTATTATAGTGCACGTGTGATGCGTATAATGAAGTCCATGAATACATGATCGGACTTAGTGAATTATGATGAGATCGTAATACGGAGATCACTGGTCTTTAAGCATGTGTTCTAAACATTCCTATTCGAAGGATATGCGAGAAGGACATCGAAGTATCTGGATAGAATATCACTGTCTAGCCTCACTCATATGATGAATATGGCCGGTCCCGTAGCCATTAGTGTGGTAACACTAAGGATAGATAGTGGGTGCTCTTTAGTGAAAAGAGTTCAATGAAGTGATCCGTACGAATCCCTGAATGGTATTTTACCGAACTGTCTATCAAGTTGATTCACGTCGTGGTTGTGCAAGTGGTCCTTAGACCTGAGACACCAAAGACATCTTGTGGGTGGACGGTTGTACTTTGGCTATGGCCAACGAGTCTCTATTCATGGGATTCTAAACGGTCTTAGTTCGGGTGCATCAAGAAGTACACGAAGGCGATTGAGTGATCAGGATGGAATCACCCACCCTCGGTATAAGAGGTGACAACTCAAGGAAGACGCTGCAACGAAGTCCTTGGCCAAGGTAGTGAAATATCAGAGAAGAGTTCTCCGATGATTTCTGAATGCATCAGTACTAACTCAGATGATCAATTAGGGTTTGATAGTTGACCATACCCTAAGTCATCCAAGGAGCGTCAAGTGGATGAGGGATTATACATACACGGTAACTGATGACGAATAGGGTTCCATGAGTGAGTCGATACACACTCCTTTGTATCTTCTAGGACATGAGGTGTAGCTTGGCCCCCCACGTGTCGGAGTCTCGACCTATTGATTGGGTTAAATCGATCTGACATTAATTAATCTATATGATGATATAGTTAATTAATTTGGAAGGCCAATAAAGGTTATTGGGCCGTTGGAGTCTTTAACAAGACTGATACATGGGCCTAGAGGGTCACACGCAAATGATCTTTTGGACGTTGGAAGATATACTTAAGTTTTGGGGGTTTTATGAAAAATACCCACTTAGTATAAATAGGGGAAGGCCCTGAAAGAAATTCACCCAGGCCAGAATTGTTGAGGGGCCTTTCCCGTTCTTCTCCGCTCTCCCCACACCCCCTCTCCATCCGTGATATGATCAGGATGACGTAACGACGCCGACGGAGATAGAACGGGCGCATCAACGAGAAGGAGGAGATTTGACGTGCCGAGGACCGCGTGGATACATTTAGAGGCTGCACACTTTAGCAGCTCGACTCATCAAACGCTGGGATTGAAGAAATCACGAATGAGATTCGTGCAAAGGTACTTCGTTTAATGTTTTTGTCGATGCTGTTCGATTCGCAAAAGTCTTCCAATGTACATCATTTTATTTTGTTCATCCACATCAAGGCCTCTAGAAACCAACATGACAGACATATCATAGGTCATCGGTCACTACCATTAATCATGTGTTCACGGTATTCCTACTTGAGGGATGCTCGAGAATGATATAGAAATATATTGGAAGAGAATGATATAGAAATGACACCTATTCTGGCTCTTACGATGAGCATGGATGATCTCCTAAACATTATCGTTTGTGATCCTAACTTTCTATAATGGGTTCTCCATGTGTAAAGTGTTAACCAAATAGGTCCGCACAAATCCCTAGATGGTATTTGATAAACGCAAATCATGGTGTCATTTTCATGACGTTGCGAATTAATTTTACCTTCATCAAATAAATTATATAATCATCTAAACTGGGTAAGGTACGTCTACTAGTGGGTGAGGTCGTCCCACATGGCCTACTGATAGATGGATCTAGTTCTGAAGTTTGGATTAGGAAGAATAAGGTAATAATATGGATAGTAAGATGAATTAAAACGAAAGATAATGAAAAGTGATAGGATAGGTAAAATTTATTGATGGGTGATTTATGTTTGATTGAAATTCCGATGATACTGTAATCTGTACTAATAAGTAGACATAAGATGGCAAAGAGGAAGGTTTGTGTATATATGTCATATATTGTAAGTTTTCATCATTGTTATTGCCATTGATCTTTGTAGATACTATAGGCAAAGCATACATGTCGGAACAAAATAAATTTATGGTATTTAAATGAAGGGAGAGTGATGGGGCACGCTCAAATGACATCGATGAAACAACAACGAAGTCATCTTTGCCATCATCAAGGTCACTTGCGGTTCGTATCCAGCCCGCCTGGCACGCCAAAGCATCTGTGAAGACGCTGGGTTTAAATACCTTGGGTAAATCACATCTGTGCACATGTTCGCGTTTTAATTATCGCTTTTCGTTTGTCCAATTTCATGTTTCGTGTTTGTCACGACAAGTTCACTATACTCATCGTGACACATCCGTAGCATCGCTTTTTATCTATCCTTTCATTTGGAATCGTCCTAAGTTGTCTCCCTATGTCTTTTTTATGTTTTACGTGTTGTAAAAGGGTCCCTTATTGGATCCATTTGTGGACTGTTGTATTGGGGCCCATCATGGCCCTTAATATGGTCATGATGGGGACGTTCACAGTCAGACCTGGTTGCTTTGATTGGCAGTGACACTTTCTAGGTCTCACGAGAAGAAGAGAGTAGGACATGAAGAAGGAGAAGGAAGAAGGAGAAGGAAGGAGGAAAGAGGAGAGGAAGGGAAGGGGAAGGAAGAAAGCATCAGAAGCAGGCGTCGTCACCGACCACTGCAGCCAAGGGCGACGTTGCCCTTCTTTTTGTGGTCCCATTGACCTCTACATGTGTTCCCATACCCTGCCAATTGGGCGCTCATGGCGAATGTTTCGGTGAAGGTCAACGCCCGCACCGCTCCGTGGTCTTTGGCTTTTCCTCGCAACGGCTGTCCAAGTCGATGTACCCCCAAGGCTCCGCCCCGATGCTCTCATGCCTTCTTGCGACCATTGCGGATCCGCCCCAGATTGCAAGGGCAGCCTGTCGTCGCTGGCATCCACTGTTGGACTTCGTCCGTGTTGATTCATTATCAGGTTGATCGTCATGGCTCAGCCGGTTAGCTCGGGCCGGTTCGCCATTGTACGCCTCCCTCCTCATCCTCGCCTTTCTAAGACATCACGCTCCCGTGTCGCGATCCTGCTGCTGGTGGAGCCAAGCCGTGCCCATCACCGACGTGCCACCACCAACCTGCCTGCATCAGTCCGTGCATTGACGAAGAATGCGACGATGAGCAACGACAACGATGAGGTACGCCGTTCCCTTGCTCGCCCTTTATATTACCATCTTCAGTTTATTTTTGATTGTGTTCCACTGCGCTCGGGGTTAGAATATGTAAGAGAAGTTATCCAGAAATTCACGAATTGAGTGTTTCCATAGACACGGGCCGAGCCTCTCTGTTACGTGCGAGCCCCTACAGAATTGTTCTGTTCCGCGGCGTCGTCGCCATCGTCGCTCTGACGAGCGTCTGAAGGTCACTTCCCTCCTCATCACTCGGCTGCCCAAGATCTTTGACTCGGCGGAATTTCCACAAGTCGGACCTGCAAGTACACTGCACCTAGGTGAATTACCTATCAGACGACGCAGTTGACGATGTCCAACATCAGAGAGACGGAAATAGGAAGTAAAACCGTCATTTGGAGATTTTAATTTGGACCTAAGCGTAATACTCTAGGGAGCGAGAACTTGAGAGAATACCCGTAGTTGGAGATATCTTTAGTATGGTTACCTTTCTCTAATTGATAGCTCGGTTGTACGAAACATGGAACAGGTAGATATTGGAAATTGATGCGGATCAACAAAGTGGAGATAGTGCATCTATGTATTCACGTATAACGAACTATGAGAACAACACCATACAGGAAAGTCAATAATAACAAAATGAACAAGAAGCAACGATTTATTAATGGTATTTAGGTTAACGAGGTGAAGACACACACACACATACCTATATATATACACATATATATATGTCTATATATGTGTGTGTGTGTATATATACAGATAAGTATATGTGATAGGATTTTTAAGCCGCAGGTCGATAAATAGGATAATTATTTTGAAAGTTCTACTGAATTAAGTGTGGAGAAAGAGGGGTCCGGCTGATAATAGAGGACGAAATGGTAAATTATGAGTAGATGATATTTCTGGAATCAGCGGCAGATTGACATATGCACGGAAGAAGCATTTTGGTGTACTTTGGATAAAACATGAACGCGAAATGAGAGAAACGTGTATGTAGAATTCGACAAATTGTAGGTGGTCGACAAAAAGCAATAAAGAGGCTATTCCAAAAGGCTCAAATCAGAATTTGATATGTGCGTTGATTTAGAAAAACTCATCCCAGCCTGGGATATTTTAACATTAATTTTCCACCAGATTGAGACCAGTGTTTTACTAGATCCACACAGATTTGCGCAAAAATGATAATCTTGTTGGAAACAAATGATTATATTACTCTCCCATTTTTCAAGAATTTTGTGCTTTGAGAACAAGAAGGGCCTTGGCTTATTCCAAGAACGATTTGAATACTGATGGATTTTAACTACTGACTTTAGAGTTGACCGTTTGTACCTTTGAATTCATAGATGTTACCTTTGACCAATGAATGGGGCTGTTTCCAGTACTCACAAAAAAGGAAGTGTCTTGTACAGGAGAGAGACAAAGCGACATATACAAAAAGTAAAGGGCCTTGGACAAAAAGAGTTTAAATGATTTAGGCAAATATTGTTTGTCTGTAGCCATGGACCAACCGAATATTGATGAATACAAATCCATGAGAGAGTAATTGAAAATGGTTCCCCTATTACAAACCAATAATTCCAATGTTCCTCGAAGTTATTGTACCCATTGGACCATTATTTGGCATTACGATTCTGATTGATGGATATCTCTAATCGAGGAAAAAAATAGAATCAAACCAGCTTTTTCACTTTTTTCGAAATTAGATATATGTTGTTTATGGCATATTTTTGTGTAGTTATATGATTCATAGTATTCTTTCCTATCTGATCAGTAGTGAAATCCATATTCATAGTCGCGATGGGATCTAGTTGTTAAAAAGGACCGACTCGAGACATTTCCTATAACCCGTAGGGGTTATATTTTGATTTGGGTCATGTTTTGGATTAATCTAGCTTTATCGACCGTCTTCGCTGTAATGTTGTTACAAATAATTTTATTTTTTGTAGGATTCCCATAGAATTTCTCAAGTTGTATCAGTAGCAGATGATCATTTGTCAGCCTCTCACCTTATGTGAATAGCGGGGCCATTGAGGAAGATAAAAAATGCATCTTGGGAATCAACCTCATCCTGTTTTTGTTTGTCGCACTTAACCAAAGGAAGGACCTCACAGAATTGATCTTCCTCTTAGGTGCTGAATCTCTGCTTAATCTATCCAATAGTAAAATTGTACATATTCTCCTATAATGGAATCAACCAAACCCAGGATTGATCAAAAGAGCCGTTAAAGATTCTTTAAATAGGGTGAGAGAGAGAGAGAGATGAGAAGAGTGAGAGGGGAAGGATGGAAGAGATGGAGAGGGAGGGAGTTTGAAAGGGGGAGATTTCGAGAAATAGAGAGGCTGAGAATGTGAGCGGGGGAGACAGAGAAATCCAAAGGGAGATATGGTAGGAGGGAGACCGTGAGAGAGACAAAGAAAACCAGCGGGGCATAAAGATAACAACAGAGAGTTAGGAGAGAGCCAAAGATAAACATACATATATATAGAGAGAGAGAGATAAAGGAAGAGAGATAGAGAGAGAAAAAGAAAGAGAGAGAGAAAGAGTGAGAGGGAAATAGGGAGAAAGGTAGAGGGAGAGGGACAGAGAAAGGGAGAGAGGAAAAGAGAAATAGATAGATAGAGGGAGAGAGGGAGGGAGGGAGAGAGGAGGGAGGGAGGAGAGAGAGAGAGAGAGAGAGAGAGAGAGAGAGAGAGAGAGAGAGAGAGAGAGAGAGAGAGAGAGAGAGAGGGAGAGAGGGAGAGAGAGAGAGAGAGAGAGAGAGAGAGAGAGAGAGAGAGAGAGAGGGAGAGAGAGAGAGAGAAACCAAAGTCGAAGGAACATTTTATAGGCACAACCAATGTCGAATTTTCTGATCCCCAACTGAATAAAGAGTGTGCAAAATCGACCCGACACTCCAGTAATATAGTGTTGGCGTAAGAGAAGGAGATTGGAAGAGGAAAGATTGAGAATGAGGTAGCTCAGGATGGAGATAATAGGAGTGGAGAGTGTAACACAGGAGATGAATAGAGGAAGGGAGGGAGATTGTGAGACTGAGAGGAAGAGAGAGCGAGAGATTGACACAGGGAGAGGGGAGAGGGAAAGAATGAGGGTGGGGCAGCGGGAGAGACTGAGAGAGGGAGAGAGTAAGAGTGAGAGAGATAGAAATATGGAGAGAGTGGGCGAGATTCCGCGACGATCGCACCCAGGACTGCGACCCGAACGACCCACGTACGTGTCCGTGGAGGATCCAAACCATTAGAGTCTTAACTGCAGCCACCCTCCTCTCCATATCTTCCCACTTTCTTTCTCCCCCTCCATGGATCTATAAGATCCCAAACTCTCCAAGGTTTAGATGGCGACTTTTATTTGAAGAAAGGTTTCCTTTTGAGTGTTTTTTTCCGCAGGTTTGCCCTCAGCCATCGAAAGTTGCCGGCGCTGCCGCCGTTGAGGGGGCGCCCTCCTGTTACCATCTCCCTTCAGTTAGCCAGCCCTTGTTCACTCTATGTTTCTCTCGTTCCTGCACTCTCTCTCTCTCTCTCTCGCTCTCTCTCTCTCGCTCTCTCTCTCTCGCTCTCTATCTCTCTCTCTCTCTCTATATATATATCTATCTATCTCTCTCTCTCTCTCTCTCTCTCTCTCTCTCTCTCTCTGTCTTTCTCTCTCTCTCTGCCCCGCTCTCTGTCCCGGTCTGTCCGATTCGCCTTCTGTCCCTCTTTCTCATAATCATTTTCTCTATCTATCTTGCCTTCTCTCAATCACCCAGTCTCTCATTGACGCTCTCTCTTTCTCTCATCCGCTCCCTCTTTCTCGGTTGCGTGCTGTCTTTCTCTTCCTGGGTATCGTTCTCTCTTTGCCTATCACGGTTTTTCTCTTTCTCTCTCTGTGTGTCTTAAGAAAAAACGCCTGACATCCAGGACGGAAAGAAGGAGTTATGTAGCGCGGGCAGAGGAATGCGACCGAAGAGAGAGAACAGTTGAAGACGAGAGATATGAAGAGAAAAAATCACGACCGTTATTAGGCATCTCTCCTTGACAATTTCTCGCACTCCCTCTCTTTGGACACTCTTCCTCTTTGTTCGTTTGGCAGGGATATCCCAGCGATCAGCTATATTAACTGGACATAAAAAATAAGGTGGAGTGCAACGAATACGCATCTGAATTAAAAAACAAATCAAAAGAACAAATAATGATCGTGCTGTGTGGCTGTCCCGAAATCAGCTGGCAGAGCGCCGAGTAACTTCACGAGCTGTCTTCCCTCGCATGTTTCTACGGCATCCCGAGTTGATTAGAGCCTCGCCGCAAGAAGATCTGCAGGCCGATGGAGACCAGGGATGCATTCGGCGAGTGCTGCTACGAGCTTCTCGAGTTCTTCCGAGGTATGGGCCGCAGTGAGGGTGACCCTTAATCTGGAAACAGAAGATACCGTCGCGTCATGGGGAGGAAATAGGGAGGCCAGCAAGGCAAGAAGGAGTAAGTGAGGGGAGCTCACCGACAAGCGTCGGACGCCACAGCTGGGGGCGGATGGCAGTCACGAGGAAGCCGCGCTTGAGCATATGCTCGCTGGCCCGGAGGGCTGTGGCCTCGGAGCCAACAACGAGAGAGGATGGGGCTGCTGGCGGGGTGCTTAGTCATTGCCGCAAAATCTTGCACTTTTCTCCAAACAGCCTGCCTGCGCCATCCCTCCTTCCTGGCCACCGTCACCGCAGCTGCGCGAGATTTGGCGAAAGGTTAGGAGGGGTCGTTATCCTCGTCATTTGTGCGCAGCGCTCTGGGGAGGGAAGAGAACGAGCGCAAGTGGCGGGCATGTTGCGCAACGGGGGGCTTACCATAACAGGCCGCAACGACCGGCAATGGGGTGGCAGTCGTGAACATGTTGGGGCGACCAAATCCACGGACAAGGTTTCCAAATTTGTCGCTGCAGGCGATGTACCCCCCGAGACATCCGGTGGCCTTGCTGAGTGTGCCGACGATGATGTCGAGATGGTCCTGGATGTCATAGAGCTCTCCCACTCCGCCGCCAGTCTTACCGCAAACAAGCGTTGTATGTGCCTGAGAGGTTTCCGCGACGGGACGGGCGTAAGAACTAAGAAGGGGAGACGCCCGGAGTATATCGGAAGATGCGCGTAGAGTTCGGAGGACCTACTTCGTCGACGACGAGCAAGAAGCCGTGCTTTTTTCGGAGCCCCACCTGCTCGAGCATCGGTGCAAAGTCCCTTCCATGCTGAACAGGCTGCGCAAGAAAGAAATCCACCAAGGGCACGGGTGTGTGAGCGATCGTAAAGAGAGCAGGGCAGACGCAACATGCATAGGTCCACCACCTACCTGTCGGTGACGACGACCTTCTTCTCGCTGGCGCAGTTGGTGAGCAGGAGGTCCAGGTGCTGCATGTCGTTGTGCCTGTAGACGGAGACGACGGCCTGGCGGTGGCGCTCCATCATCTGGAGGCCGTCAATGATGGACGCATGGTTCAGGGCATCGGAGAAAACGGCAATCTTCTCAAGCGTAGTCGGCCGCGCGGATGCGGCATTGATGGAGGCCACGGCGCCCAGCGCTGCGAACAAGGCTGTGTTGGCTGCGAACCCCGTCGGCGTTATGACGCACGCCTCCTTGCGGTGCAGCTCCGCCAGCAGCGTCTCCAGTCGCCGGTGGTACTCTGTGTGCCCGCTGATCAGTGCCGCTGACCTCGGACCCATCCCGAAAGCCTTTGACGCCTGCGCCACGAGTAGGTCCTCTCATGCGATGCACTAGACGACGCAAACGTTGATGTAGAGCGTACCTTGATGGAGGCCTCGCGCACAGCGGGTGGCCGCTGAGGTTGAGGTAGTCGTTGCCGGAGAAGAACCATCTTCCTTCTTACCGGCTCCCCGTCGCTGCTAGCTCCAGCCGTGGACTCCTCCACCTCCACGTCCAGCAAGGTGCGGTCCCATGGTCCGGGACCTTCTAACGTCCGGATGTTGGCCAAGGGATCGTCCTCGGCGTTCACCCTGGGGAGGCACATCTTGGGCAAGTACGCCAAAAACTTGGCCCTACCCCCCTCCGCAAGCGCTCTGTCCACCGATTCCTCCCACGTGGCAGATACCGATGCCATCTCAACTCCTTGCGCAGGCGAATGGCAGATATGGGCTTTTCCGGCAGGCCGGGCGGGAAAACTTGGGCTAGCCGTCGGTCGACCTTAGGGGAGGACGAAGAACGGCTTCGCGGTTGTAGCACTGGCCGGTGCACGGGAGGGTTATTTATGCGGGAACGGGCCGCCGTCGCCGTCTGCTTCCGAAAACTATGACGATGCCGTCTTGGGTGGCCGGCGCCGGCGCCGGCACCTTTGATTTCTTTGACAGCTCTCTCCCGAGGCTGTCCTGGGTCCCTTCATTGGAGTGCCAATTATGTTCGGCTTCTACCCTCGGTCGACGACGCTGATTATGCCAATTATGTTCGACTTCTACTCTCGGTCGAAGACTCTCGCGGCCAACGAGGGTGTGCTAATTATGCTAATTAACTCGTCAAAATAAGGGAACTCTGGCGGACCCCCGCAACACGAAACGCGAAACTTCTGACTTTGCCTGTGAAACGATTTGCCCCCCGACTTCACCTCTAGTCTATCCAAAAGAGTGGGCGGCCATCGGAGGAGCGCCAGCGGTATAGTTCACGTCCTTTGAAAGTGTGCAGGCTTCCTTCCGGTTCAGCGCATGCAGCCGGCGCAGAGGCAGGGGCAGGGCCCCGAGAAGGGCGCGAGACTATCCACCAACCGAGTATATTGCTGATAATCTCCAGCCTTTCCGGAAACAAATACGACTTGGGCCGGGCCAAAGACTGTTTCATTCAGGGAAGATCGGTCCGCGGACTCATCCCACGGAACCCGCGACTGTACCGCTCATCATATGACGGGCTTTTGAACTCCGCCTCCGCCTCGTCAACCTTCTTCGCACATCACCGATCACAATTTCGAAAGGCGATGGTTGAAAGCTACTGTCCGACAGCTGCAAGATGAACGCTGCGCTGAGGTCCGCCTCGTATCCGTCGTTTCAGAGAACCACTGGTCGTATCAAACAGGCCAAAGACGATGACCCAGGACGTGGCCTGACGGCAAGGTTAACAATCGTCGGGTGCCAGTACGCCCCGACCCGTTAGTTCCTCGAGGATGCCGTCGAAATACGAGTATATTTATCTTTTTTGAGACGATCAGATGTTTATAACGCTACGGGACGACCGCCAAATGAGATATTGATCGCAAGCCACGTCGAATCTATGTTTGGACCTTTATTCCGCAGGCGTAAGTCCATGGCCTTGAAAATTCTTCAAAGCTTTTACGTTAAATGAGCTAGGATCACACTTAGAGCATGGGCTAACATGTACAGTTCTTGTCAACTTTAAATTGGTAACACATCTTTAAACGTGCATGTTTTTTTCACGTCAGATCATGTACGTCAATTCAGAATCGCTTGAGCACACCAAGCATTGACGTTAGGCAACAAAACATCAATCCGTAATTCCGGATGACGCCGACTATCGTATTCGTCATAATTTCCTATCACCTTTATCACTTCTTCAGAATTCTTACTTGTCCCAAGTCAACTCCACGCCATTTATGATGTGGAAAACGTTTTTAACGCTGTCTATCATTCTAGCTACATTAAGGATGAATGGCCCGTCAATTCTGTCAAAAACTCAATACACCCCGTAGATTGGCGGCATCTAATACATCAAAATTATTTAGGTTTCCATTATTATATGAGCTTAGAGTTTAATGTATTTAGATTGAACAACAACAGAGAACGCCAGATGAACATTGACCTCTGAACCTTCCTCTCACTCACTGCAATTTAAAACCCTCTTTTTCCCATCTAAAATAGAGCGGTTTAACTGACCCGACCTTGACGACTATGAAAGCACAAAAAAATATACTTCACTGAATTAATAATATCGCCTCGAATGATGCCAAACATGCTGGTATTTACGTGAAAATCAAATGCCGACTTTTGTGTGCTGACTTCGTTCAAAAGGCATGGGAAGTAGTGGATACAAGCAGATGAGAATAAACATAAAAAAATCCATGCACCAACAAAGGCCACAACAATCCACAAATATATGTGGTATGAGCCCCCTCTATCTCTCTGTCTCTCTATCTCTGTCGCTTTCTCTATATATCTTACGATGTTTCCTAATTTGATTCCTTCTACCTCGCACACAGACCATCTATCTCTCACTGGTCGCAGTTATAAAATATACATAATCCTGAGCCAAGTTCCTTATCTTCTTTTGCCCCTCCTACTTTTTATTATGAGACATTATTTTATCAAAGGGAGAGAAGGTTAATGTTTTTGATTAATCTCCGTTGTGTTGTTTTTCAAAATTCTTCCACGAAGTTATGGTTTTGTTTTTCGTTTGATGTTTTTAATTGAGAATATTTTTATGGCCGAAGACTCCAATGGAATTAAGATTGAGATTTATCTCTATGTCATTGTAAAGCACCTTTCCATAATTTATTTCCGTGTCATACCCAATTGTTTCCCCAAACTTTGTCTTCGGTCTCATAATTTGCTGCTTTCCCCTTAATCGTTAATGTTCCACGTTAATTGTCTTTCACGTACTTTTCTCTTGGGCGGTACTTTCAACTTGATTCTCAATTAAAGGTTTCGTCCCTCCTGTTATTTTCTGTATTTCTCTCTCTACCTGTTTCTTGGTACCTAATCAGCTACGAAAAAGTTATAATGTTTAATAATATATCTGGCCTCCAAGTAAACTACATAAAAAATCTTATTCCCACTTGATATGTTTACATCTCTGTCAACATTCATTGACACCAAATACTTCCATTATAGTGCAGGTGAAGTTCTTAAATCTAAGCTCATGAATACCTGAAATATCTAAGTGAATGACAGACATATCACAGGTCGTAAGTCACTACCATTAATCATGTGTTCACGATATTCCTATCTGAAGGATGCTCGAGAAGGATATAGAAATATATTGGAAGAGCAGCACTACCTATTCTAGCTCTTACGATGAGCATGGATGATCTCCTAAACATTATCATTTGTGCTTGAACTTTCTATAATGGGTTTTCATGCGTAGAGTGTTAACCAAATAGGTCTGCACGAATCCCTGGATGGTATTTGACAAGCGCAAATCATGGTGTCCTTTTCACGGCGTTGTGAATTAATTTTACCTTCATCAAATAAATTATAAAATCATCAAAACTCAGCAAGGCACGTCCACTGAGTGGGTGAGTCGTCCCCACAGGAATGGCCTTGAGAGATGGATCTAGCTCTGAAGTTTGGATTAGGAAGAATAAGGTAATAATATGGAGTAACACGAATTAAAGCGCAAGATAATGAAAAGTGATAGGATAGGTATAATTTATTGATGGGTGATTTATGTTTGGTTGAAATTCCTATGATACTGTAATATGTACTAACAAGTATAGATAGGATGGCAGAGAGGAAGGTTTGTATATATATGCCATATCTTGTAAGCTTTCACCATTCTTATCGTCATTGTTCTTTATAGATATTATAGGCAAAGCATACGTACCGGAACAAAATAAATTTATCGTACTAAAGTGAAGGGAGTGTGATGGGCACGCCTTAAGCGACATCGATGAAACAACAGCGAGTCATCTTTGCCATCATCAGCGCCACTGCGGTTCGTATCCAGCCCGACCGGCATGTCAAAGCATCTCTGAAGGCGCTGGGTTTAAATACCCCAGGTAAAAACGCGTCTGTGCACATGTTCGCGTTTTAATTATCGGTTTCGTTCGTCCAATTTCATGTTTCGTGTTTGCCACGACGAGTTCACCATACTCGTCGTGGCGCATCCGTATCGTCGCGTTTATCCATCATATTATTTGAATCGTTCTAAGTTTCCTACCTCGTCTTTTTCTATGTTTCAAATGTTGTAAAGGGTCCCTTATTGGGCCCATATGTGGGCTGTTGTATTGGGGCCCATCACGCCATTAAGATGGCCATGATGGGAACGTTCACAGTCAGATCTGGTTGCTTTGTTTGGCAGTGGCACTTTCCAGGTCTCATGTGAGAAGAAGAGAGTAGGACACTAAGAAAGAGAAGGAAGAAGGAAAGAGGAGAGGGAGGAAGGAAGGAAAGGGAGAAAGCATTAGAAGCAGGCGTCATCACCGACCGCTGCAGCCAAGAGCGGCGTTGCCCTTCTTTTGTGGTCCCATTGACCTTTGCATGTGTTCTCGTACCCTTCCAGTTGGGCGTTCATGGCGAATGCTTGGCGAAGGTCAACGCCAGCACGGTCAGTGGTCTTTGGCTTTTCCTTGCAACGGTTCTCCAGTCGGTGTACCCCAAGGCTCTGCCTCGGCGCCCTCAGGCCTTCTTGCGACCACTGCGGATCCACCCTAGATTGCCAGGGCAGCCTGTCGTCGATGGCATCCACTGTTGGACTCCGTCGTGTTGATTCATTATCTGATTGATCCTCCTGGCTCAGCCGATTAGCTCGGGCAGTTCGCCATTATCACGCCTCCTCCTCGTCCTCGCCTTTCTAGGGCGCCACGCTCCGTGTCGCGATCCTGCTCCCGCTGGTGCCAAGCGTGCCCATCAATGACACGGCACCACCAACCTGCCTCCATCAGTCTGTGCATTGACAAAGAATGCGGCGATGAAACCTCATCGGCAGGTATGTCGTTCCCTTGCTCGCCTTCATATTACCATCTTTAGTATATTTTTGATTGTGCTCCGCTACCTAAGGGGTTATAATAGGTAAGAGGATTTATCCAGAAAATCACGAGTTGAGTGCTTCCATAGACACGGGCCGAGCCTATCTGTTACATGCAAGCCCCTCGGAATTATTCCGTTCAGCGGCGTGATCGCCGTCGTCGCACCGACAAAGGGTCACAAGGTCACGCCCTCCTCATCGGTCGTCTCCAGGAGCTTGGACTCGGCAGATTTTCCACAAGTCGGACCTGCCCGTACACTCCACCTAGGTCACTTGCGCTCACGTGGTTACATTCACCTTAGTGAATTACCCGTCGACGATGCGATTGGCGGCGTCAACATCAGAGAGGCGGAAATAGGTAGTAAAACCTTCATTCGGAGATTTTAATTTGGACCTAAGTGTAATACTCTAGGAGCGAGAACTTGAGATAATACCGTAGTTGGAGATATCTTTAGTATGGTTACCTTTCTCTAATTGATAGCTCGGTTATGCGAAACATGGAAGAGGTAGATATTGGAAATTGATGCGGATCAACAAAGTGGAGATAGTGCATCTATGTATTCACGATATAACGAACTATGAGAACAACACCATACAGGAAAGTCAATAATAACAAAATGAACAAGAAGCAACGATTTATTAATGGTATTTAGGTTAACGAGGTGAAGACACACACACACATACCTATATATATACATATATATATGTCTATATATGTGTGTGTGTATATATATACAGATAAGTATATGTGATAGGATTTTTAAGCCGCAGGTCGATAAATAGGATAATTATTTTGAAAGTTCTACTGAATTAAGTGTGGAGAAAGAGGGGTCCGGCTGATAATAGAGGGCGAAATGGTAAATTATGAGTAGATGATATTTCTGGAATCAGCGGCAGATTGACATATGCACGGAAGAAGCATTTTGGTGTACTTTGGATAAAACATGAGCGAAATGAGAGAAAGCGTGTATGTAGATTTCGACAAATTGTAGGTGGTCGACAAAAAGCAATAAAGAGGCTATTCCAAAGGCTCAAATCAGAATTTGATATGTGCGTTGATTTAGAAAAACTCATCCCAGCCTGGGATATTTTAACATTAATTTTCCACCAGATTGAGACCAGTGTTTTACTAGATCCACACAGATTTGCTAAAAATGATAATCTTGTTGAAACAAATGATTATATTACTCTCCCATTTTCAAGAATTTTGTGCTTTGAGAACAAGAAGGGCCTTGGCTTATTCCAGAACGATTTGAATACTGATGGATTTTAACTACTGACTTTAGAGTTGACCGTTTGTACCTTTGAATTCATAGATGTTACCTTTGACCAATGAATGGGGCTGTTTCAGTACTCACAAAAAGGAAGTGTCTTGTACAGGAGAGAGACAAAGCGACATATACAAAAAGTAAAGGGCCTTGGACAAAAAGAGTTTAAATGATTTAGGCAAATATTGTTTGTCTGTAGCCATGGACCAACCGAATATTGATGAATACAAATCCATGAGAGAGTAATTGAAAATGGTTCCCCTAGTACAAACCAATCATTCCAATGTTCCTCGAAGTTATTGTACCCATTGGACCATTATTTGGCATTACGATTCTGATTGATGGATATCTCTAATCGAGGAAAAAAATAGAATCAAACCAGCTTTTTCACTTTTTTCGAAATTAGATATATGTTGTTTATGGCATATTTTTGTGTAGTTATATGATTCATAGTATTCTTTCCTATCTGATCAGTAGTGAAATCCATATTCATAGTCGCGATGGGATCTAGTTGTTAAAAAGGACCGACTCGAGACATTTCCTATAACCCGTAGGGGTTATATTTTGATTTGGGTCATGTTTTGGATTAATCTAGCTTTATCGACCGTCTTCGCTGTGATGTTGTTACAAATACTTTTATTTTTTGTAGGATTCCCATAGAATTTCTCAAGTTGTATCAGTAGCAGATGATCATTTGTCAGCCTCTCACCTTATGTGAATAGCGGGGCCATTGAGGAAGATAAAAAATGCATCTTGGGAATCAACCTCATCCTGTTTTTGTTTGTCGCACTTAACCAAAGGAAGGACCTCACAGAATTGATCTTCCTCTTAGGTGCTGAATCTCTGCTTAATCTATCCAATAGTAAAATTGTACATATTCTCCTATAATGGAATCAACCAAACCCAGGATTGATCAAAAGAGCCGTTAAAGATTCTTTAAATAGGGTGAGAGAGAGAGAGATGAGAAGAGTGAGAGGGAAGGATGGAAGAGATGGAGAGGGAGGGAGTTTGAAAGGGAGATTTCGAGAAATAGAGAGGCTGAGAATGTGAGCAGGGAGACAGAGAAATCCAAAGGAGATATGGTAGGAGGAGACCGTGAGAGAGACAAAGAAAACCAGCAGGGCATAAAGATAACAACAGAGAGTTAGGGAGAGAGCCACAGAGACAGATATATATATAGAGAGAGAGATAAAGGAAGAGAGATAGATAGATAAATAGAAAGAGATAGAGAAAGAGTGAGAGGAAATAGGGAGAAAGGTAGAGGGAGAGGGACAGAGAAAGGGAGAGGAAAAGAGAAATAGATAGATAGAGGAGAGGGAGAGAGAGAGGGGGAGGAGGAGAGAGAGAGAGAGAGAGAGAGAGAGAGAGAGAGAGAGAGAGAGAGAGAGAGAGAGAGAGAGAGAGAGAGAGAGAGAGAGAGAGAGAGAGAGAGAGAGAGAGAGAGAGAGAGAGAGAGAGAGAGAGAGACCAAAGTCGAAGGAACATTTTATAGGCACAACCAATGTCGAATTTTCTCGGATCCCCAACTGAATAAAGAGTGTGCAAAATCGACCCGACACTCCAGTAATATAGTGTTGGCGTAAGAGAAGGAGATTGGAAGAGGAAAGATTGAGAATGAGGTAGCTCAGGATGGAGATAATAGGAGCGGGAGAGTGTAACACAGGGAGATGAATAGAGGAAGGGAGGAGATTGTGAGACTGAGAGGAAGAGAGAGCGAGAGATTGACACAGGGAGAGGGGAGGGAAAGAATGAGGGTGGGGCAGCGGGAGAGACTGAGAGAGGGAGAGAGTAAGAGCGGGAGGGAGCTAGAGTGAGAGAGATAGAAATATGGAGAGAGTGGGCGAGATTCCGCGACGATCGCACCCAGGACTGCGACCCGAACGACCCACGTACGTGTCCGTGGAGGATCCAAACCATTAGAGTCTTAACTGCAGCCACCCTCCTCTCCATATCTTCCCACTTTCTTTCTCCCCCTCCATGGATCTATAAGATCCCAAACTCTCCAAGGTTTAGATGGCGACTTTTATTTGAAGAAAGGTTTCCTTTTGAGTGTTTTTTTCCGCAGGTTTGCCCTCAGCCATCGAAAGTTGCCGGCGCTGCCGCCGTTGAGGGGGCGCCCTCCTGTTGCCATCTCCCTTCAGTTAGCCAGCCCTTGTTCACTCTATGTTTCTCTCGTTCCTGCACTCTCTCTCTCTCTCTCTCTCTCTCTCTCGCTCTCTCTCTCTCGCTCTCTCTCTCTCGCTCTCTATCTCTCTCTCTCTCTATATATATATCTATCTATCTCTCTCTCTCTCTCTCTCTCTCTCTCTGTCTTTCTCTCTCTCTCTGCCCCGCTCTCTGTCCCGGTCTGTCCGATTCGCCTTCTGTCCCTCTTTCTCATAATCATTTTCTCTATCTATCTTGCCTTCTCTCAATCACCCAGTCTCTCATTGACGCTCTCTCTTTCTCTCATCCGCTCCCTCTTTCTCGGTTGCGTGCTGTCTTTCTCTTCCTGGGTATCGTTCTCTCTTTGCCTATCACGGTTTTTCTCTTTCTCTCTCTGTGTGTCTTAAGAAAAAACGCCTGACATCCAGGACGGAAAGAAGGAGTTATGTAGCGCGGGCAGAGGAATGCGACCGAAGAGAGAGAACAGTTGAAGACGAGAGATATGAAGAGAAAAAATCACGACCGTTATTAGGCATCTCTCCTTGACAATTTCTCGCACTCCCTCTCTTTGGACACTCTTCCTCTTTGTTCGTTTGGCAGGGATATCCCAGCGATCAGCTATATTAACTGGACATAAAAAATAAGGTGGAGTGCAACGAATACGCATCTGAATTAAAAAACAAACCCAAAGCCCACACAATGATCGTGCTGTGCGGCTGTCCCGCAATCAGCTGGCAGCGCGCCGAGTACCTTCACGAGCTGTCTTCCTCGCATGTTTCTACGGCATCCCGAGTTGATTAGAGCCTCGCCGCAAGAAGATCTGCAGGCCGATGGAGACCAGGGATGCATTCGGCGAGTGCTGCTACGAGCTTCTCGAGTTCTTCCGAGGTATGGGCCGCAGTGAGGTGACCCTTAATCTGGAAACAGAAGATACCGTCGCGTCATGGGGAGAAATAGGGAGGCCAGCAAGGCAAGAAGGAGTAAGTGAGCGGGAGCTCACCGACAAGCGTCGGACGCCACAGCTGGGGGGCGGATGGCAGTCACGAGGAAGCCGCGCTTGAGCATATGCTCGCTGGCCCGGAGGGCTGTGGCCTCGGAGCCAACAACGAGAGAGAGGATGGGGCTGCTGGCGGGGTGCTTAGTCATTGCCGCAAAATCTTGCACTTTTCTCCAAACAGCCTGCCTGCGCCATCCCTCCTTCCTGGCCACCGTCACCGCAGCTGCGCGAGATTTGGCGAAAGGTTAGGAGGGGTCGTTATCCTCGTCATTTGTGCGCAGCGCTCTGGGAGGAAGAGAACGAGCGCAAGTGGCGCGCATGTTGCGCAACGGGGGGCTTACCATAACAGGCCGCAACGACCGGCAATGGGGTGGCAGTCGTGAACATGTTGGGGCGACCAAATCCACGGACAAGGTTTCCAAATTTGTCGCTGCAGGCGATGTACCCCCCGAGACATCCGGTGGCCTTGCTGAGTGTGCCGACGATGATGTCGAGATGGTCCTGGATGTCATAGAGCTCTCCCACTCCGCCGCCAGTCTTACCGCAAACAAGCGTTGTATGTGCCTGAGAGGTTTCCGCGACGGGACGGGCGTAAGAACTAAGAAGGGGAGACGCCCGGAGTATATCGGAAGATGCGCGTAGAGTTCGGAGGACCTACTTCGTCGACGACGAGCAAGAAGCCGTGCTTTTTTCGGAGCTCCACCAGCTCGAGCATCGGTGCAAAGTCCCCTTCCATGCTGAACAGGCTGCGCAAGAAGAAATCCACCAAGGGCACGGGTGTGTGAGCGATCGTAAAGAGAGCAGGGCAGACGCAACATGCATAGGTCCACCACCTACCTGTCGGTGACGACGACCTTCTTCTCGCTGGCGCAGTTGGTGAGCAGGAGGTCCAGGTGCTGCATGTCGTTGTGCCTGTAGACGGAGACGACGGCCTGGCGGTGGCGCTCCATCATCTGGAGGCCGTCAATGATGGACGCATGGTTCAGGGCATCGGAGAAAACGGCAATCTTCTCAAGCGTAGTCGGCCGCGCGGATGCGGCATTGATGGAGGCCACGGCGCCCAGCGCTGCGAACAAGGCTGTGTTGGCTGCGAACCCCGTCGGCGTTATGACGCACGCCTCCTTGCGGTGCAGCTCCGCCAGCAGCGTCTCCAGTCGCCGGTGGTACTCTGTGTGCCCGCTGATCAGTGCCGCTGACCTCGGACCCATCCGAAAGCCTTTGACGCCTGCGCCACGAGTAGGTCCTCTCATGCGATGCACTAGACGACGCAAACGTTGATGTAGAGCGTACCTTGATGGAGGCCTCGCGCACAGCGGGTGGCCGCTGAGGTTGAGGTAGTCGTTGCCGGAGAAGAGAACCATCTTCCTTCTTACCGGCTCCCCGTCGCTGCTAGCTCCAGCCGTGGACTCCTCCACCTCCACGTCCAGCAAGGTGCGGTCCCATGGTCCGGGACCTTCTAACGTCCGGATGTTGGCCAAGGATCGTCCTCGGCGTTCACCCTGGGGAGGCACATCTTGGGCAAGTACGCCAAAAACTTGGCCCTACCCCCCTCCGCAAGCGCTCTGTCCACCGATTCCTCCCACGTGGCAGATACCGATGCCATCTCAACTCCTTGCGCAGGCGAATGGCAGATATGGGCTTTTCCGGCAGGCCGGGCGGGAAAACTTGGGCTAGCCGTCGGTCGACCTTAGGGGAGGACGAAGAACGGCTTCGCGGTTGTAGCACTGGCCGGTGCACGGGAGGGTTATTTATGCGGGAACGGGCCGCCGTCGCCGTCTGCTTCCGAAAACTATGACGATGCCGTCTTGGGTGGCCGGCGCCGGCGCCGGCACCTTTGATTTCTTTGACAGCTCTCTCCCGAGGCTGTCCTGGGTCCCTTCATTGGAGTGCCAATTATGTTCGGCTTCTACCCTCGGTCGACGACGCTGATTATGCCAATTATGTTCGACTTCTACTCTCGGTCGAAGACTCTCGCGGCCAACGAGGGTGTGCTAATTATGCTAATTAACTCGTCAAAATAAGGGAACTCTGGCGGACCCCCGCAACACGAAACGCGAAACTTCTGACTTTGCCTGTGAAACGATTTGCCCCCCGACTTCACCTCTAGTCTATCCAAAAGAGTGGGCGGCCATCGGAGGAGCGCCAGCGGTATAGTTCACGTCCTTTGAAAGTGTGCAGGCTTCCTTCCGGTTCAGCGCATGCAGCCGGCGCAGAGGCAGGGCAGGGCCCGAGAAGGGCGCGAGACTATCCACCAACCGAGTATATTGCTGATAATCTCCAGCCTTTCCGGAAACAAATACGACTTGGGCCGCGCCAAAGACTGTCTCACTCCGGAAGATCGGGCCGCGCACTCACCCCACGGAACCCGCGACTGTACCGCTCATCATATGACGGGCTTTTGAACTCCGCCTCCGCCTCGTCAACCTTCTTCGCACATCACCGATCACAATTTCGAAAGGCGATGGTTGAAAGCTACTGTCCGACAGCTGCAAGATGAACGCTGCGCTGAGGTCCGCCTCGTATCCGTCGTTTCAGAGAACCACTGGTCGTATCAAACAGGCCAAAGACGATGACCCAGGACGTGGCCTGACGGCAAGGTTAACAATCGTCGGGTGCCAGTACGCCCCGACCCGTTAGTTCCTCGAGGATGCCGTCGAAATACGAGTATATTTATCTTTTTTGAGACGATCAGATGTTTATAACGCTACGGGACGACCGCCAAATGAGATATTGATCGCAAGCCACGTCGAATCTATGTTTGGACCTTTATTCCGCAGGCGTAAGTCCATGGCCTTGAAAATTCTTCAAAGCTTTTACGTTAAATGAGCTAGGATCACACTTAGAGCATGGGCTAACATGTACAGTTTTTGACAACTTTAAAATGGTAACACATCTTTAAACGTGCATGTTTTTTTCACGTCAGATCATGTACGTCAATTCAGAATCGCTTGAGCACACCAAGCATTGACGTTAGGCAACAAAGCATCAATCCGTAATTCCGGATGACGCCGACTATCGTATTCGTCATAATTTCCTATCACCTTTATCACTTCTTCAGAATTCTTACTTGTCCCAAGTCAACTCCCACGCCATTTATGATGTGGAAAACGTTTTTTTAACGCTGTCTATCATTCTAGCTACATTAAGGATGAATGGCCCGTCAATTCTGTCAAAAAAACTCAATACACCCCGTAGATTGGCGGCATCTAATACATCAAAATTATTTAGGTTTCCATTATTATATGAGCTTAGAGTTTAATGTATTTAGATTGAACAACAACAGAGAACGCCAGATGAACATTGACCTCTGAACCTTCCCCTCTCACTCACTGCAATTTAAAAACCCTCTTTTTCCCATCTAAAATAGAGCGGTTTAACTGACCCGACCTTGACGACTATGAAAGCACAAAAAAATATACTTCACTGAATTAATAATATCGCCTCGAATGATGCCAAACATGCTGGTATTTACGTGAAAATCAAATGCCGACTTTTGTGTGCTGACTTCGTTCAAAAGGCATGGGAAGTAGTGGATACAAGCAGATGAGAATAAACATAAAAAAATCCATGCACCAACAAAGGCCACAACAATCCACAAATATATGTGGTATGCCCCCCCCCCCCCCCTCTATCTCTCTGTCTCTCTATCTCTGTCGCTTTCTCTATATATCTTACGATGTTTCCTAATTTGATTCCTTCTACCTCGCACACAGACCATCTATCTCTCACTGGTCGCAGTTATAAAATATACATAATCCTGAGCCAAGTTCCTTATCTTCTTTTGCCCCTCCTACTTTTTATTATGAGACATTATTTTATCAAAGGGAGAGAAGGTTAATGTTTTTGATTAATCTCCGTTGTGTTGTTTTTCAAAATTCTTCCACGAAGTTATGGTTTTGTTTTTCGTTTGATGTTTTTAATTGAGAATATTTTTATGGCCGAAGACTCCAATGGAATTAAGATTGAGATTTATCTCTATGTCATTGTAAAGCACCTTTCCATAATTTATTTCCGTGTCATACCCAATTGTTTCCCCAAACTTTGTCTTCGGTCTCATAATTTGCTGCTTTCCCCTTAATCGTTAATGTTCCACGTTAATTGTCTTTCACGTACTTTTCTCTTGGGCGGTACTTTCAACTTGATTCTCAATTAAAGGTTTCGTCCCTCCTGTTATTTTCTGTATTTCTCTCTCTACCTGTTTCTTGGTACCTAATCAGCTACGAAAAAGTTATAATGTTTAATAATATATCTGGCCTCCAAGTAAACTACATAAAAAATCTTATTCCCACTTGATATGTTTACATCTCTGTCAACATTCATTGACACCAAATACTTCCATTATAGTGCAGGTGAAGTTCTTAAATCTAAGCTCATGAATACCTGAAATATCTAAGTGAATGACAGACATATCACAGGTCGTAAGTCACTACCATTAATCATGTGTTCACGATATTCCTATCTGAAGGATGCTCGAGAAGGATATAGAAATATATTGGAAGAGCAGCACTACCTATTCTAGCTCTTACGATGAGCATGGATGATCTCCTAAACATTATCATTTGTGACGCGAACTTTCTATAATGGGTTTTTCATGCGTAGAGTGTTAACCAAATAGGTCTGCACGAATCCCTGGATGGTATTTGACAAGCGCAAATCATGGTGTCCTTTTCACGGCGTTGTGAATTAATTTTACCTTCATCAAATAAATTATAAAATCATCAAAACTCAGCAAGGCACGTCCACTGGTGGGTGAGGTCGTCCCCACAGGGAATGGCCTTGAGAGATGGATCTAGCTCTGAAGTTTGGATTAGGAAGAATAAGGTAATAATATGGAGAGTAACACGAATCAAAGCGCAAGATAATGAAAAGTGATAGGATAGGTATAATTTATTGATGGGTGATTTATGTTTGGTTGAAATTCCTATGATCCTGTAATATGTACTACCAAGCATAGATAGGATGGCAGAGAGGAAGGTTTGTATATATATGCCATATCTTGTAAGCTTTCACCATTCTTATCGTCATTGTTCTTTATAGATATTATAGGCAAAGCATACGTGCGGAACAAAATAAATTTATCGTACTAAAGTGAAGGAGTGTGATGGGGCACGCCCAAGCGACATCGATGAAACAGCAGCGAGTCATCTTTGCCATCATCAGCGCCACTGCCGGTTCGTATCCAGCCCGACCGGCATGTCAAAGCATCTCTGAAGGCGCTGGGTTTAAATACCCCAGGTAAAGCGCGTCTGTGCACATGTTCGCGTTTTAATTATCGGTTTCGTTCGTCCAATTTCATGTTTCGTGTTTGCCACAGCGAGTTCACCATACTCGTCGTGGCGCATCCGTATCGTCGCGTTTTATCCATCATATTATTTGAATCGTTCTAAGTTTCCTACCTACGTCTTTTTCTATGTTTCAAATGTTGTAAAAGGGTCCCTTATTGGGCCCATATGTGGGCTGTTGTATTGGGGCCCATCACGGCCATTAAGATGGCCATGATGGGGACGTTCACAGTCAGATCTGGTTGCTTTGTTTGGCAGTGGCACTTTCCAGGGCTCATGTGAGAAGAGAGAGTAGGACACTAAGAAAGAGAAGGAAGAAGGAAAGAGGAGAGGGAGGAAGGGAAGGGAAAGGGAGAAAGCATTAGAAGCAGGCGTCATCACCGACCGCTGCAGCCAAGGGCGACGTTGCCCTTCTTTTGTGGTCCCATTGACCTTTGCATGTGTTCTCGTACCCTTCCAGTTGGGCGTTCATGGCGAATGCTTGGCGAAGGTCAACGCCAGCACCGGTCAGTGGTATTTGGCCTTTCCTTGCAACGGTTCTCCGAGTCGGTGTACCCACAAGGCTCTGCCTAGCAGCCCTCAGGCCCTCTTGCGACCACTGCGGCTCCACCCTAGATTGCCAGGGCAGCCTGTCGTCGATGGCATCCACTGTTGGACTCCGTCCGTGTTGATTCATTATCTGATTGATCCTCCTGGCTCAGCCGATTAGCTCGGGCCGGTTCGCCATTGTACGCCTCCCTCCTCGTCCTCGCCTTTCTAGGGCGCCACGCTCCGTGTCGCGATCCTGCTCCGCTGGTGCCAAGCCGTGCCCATCAATGACACGGCACCACCAACCTGCCTCCATCAGTCTGTGCATTGACAAAGAATGCGGCGATGAAACCTCATCGGCGAGGTATGTCGTTCCTTGCTCGCCTTCATATTACCATCTTTAGTATATTTTTGATTGTGCTCCGCTACCTAAGGGGTTATAATAGGTAAGAGGATTTATCCAGAAAATCACGAGTTGAGTGCTTCCATAGACACGGGCGAGCCTATCTGTTACATGCAAGCCCCTACGGAATTATTCCGTTCCGGCGTGATCGCCGTCGTCGCACCGACAAAGGTCACAAGGTCACCGCCCTCCTCATCGGTGCGTCTCCAGGAGCTTGGACTCGGCAGATTTTCCACAAGTCGGACCTGCCGTACACTCCACCTAGGTCACTTGCGCTCACGTGGTTACATTCACCTTAGTGAATTACCCGTCAGACGATGCGATTGGCGGCGTCCAACATCAGAGAGGCGGAAATAGGTAGTAAAACCTTCATTCGGAGATTTTAATTTGGACCTAAGTGTAATACTCTAGGAGCGAGAACTTGAGATAATACCGTAGTTGGAGATATCTTTAGTATGGTTACCTTTCTCTAATTGATAGCTCGGTTATGCGAAACATGGAAGAGGTAGATATTGGAAATTGATGCGGATCAACAAAGTGGAGATAGTGCATCTATGTATTCACGTATAACGAACTATGAGAACAACACCATACAGGAAAGTCAATAATAACAAAATGAACAAGAAGCAACGATTTATTAATGGTATTTAGGTTAACGAGGTGAAGACACACACACATACCTATATATATACACATATATATATGTCTATATATGTGTGTGTGTATATATATACAGATAAGTATATGTGATAGGATTTTTAAGCATGCAGGTCGATAAATAGGATAATTATTTTGAAAGTTCTACTGAATTAAGTGTGGAGAAAGAGGGTCCGGCTGATAATAGAGGGCGAAATGGTAAATTATGAGTAGATGATATTTCTGGAATCAGCGGCAGATTGACATATGCACGGAAGAAGCATTTTGGTGTACTTTGGATAAAACATGAGCGAAATGAGAGAAAGCGTGTATGTAGATTTCGACAAATGGTAGGTGGTCGACAAAAAGCAATAAAGAGGCTATTCCAAAAGGCTCAAATCAGAATTTGATATGTGCGTTGATTTAGAAAAACTCATCCCAGCCTGGGATATTTTAACATTAATTTTCCACCAGATTGAGACCAGTGTTTTACTAGATCCACACAGATTTGCGCAAAAATGATAATCTTGTTGGAAACAAATGATTATATTACTCTCCCATTTTCAAGAATTTTGTGCTTTGAGACCAAGAAGGGCCTTGGCTTATTCCAAGAACGATTTGAATACTGATGGATTTTAACTACTGACTTTAGAGTTGACCGTTTGTACCTTTGAATTCATAGATGTTACCTTTGACCAATGAATGGGGCTGTTTCCAGTACTCACAAAAAAGGAAGTGTCTTGTACAGGAGAGAGACAAAGCGACATATACAAAAAGTAAAGGGCCTTGGACAAAAAGAGTTTAAATGATTTAGGCAAATATTGTTTGTCTGTAGCCATGGACCAACCGAATATTGATGAATACAAATCCATGAGAGAGTAATTGAAAATGGTTCCCCTAGTACAAACCAATCATTCCAATGTTCCTCGAAGTTATTGTACCCATTGGACCATTATTTGGCATTACGATTCTGATTGATGGATATCTCTAATCGAGGAAAAAAATAGAATCAAACCAGCTTTTTCACTTTTTTCGAAATTAGATATATGTTGTTTATGGCATATTTTTGTGTAGTTATATGATTCATAGTATTATTTCCTATCTGATCAGTAGTGAAATCCATATTCATAGTCGCGATGGGATCTAGTTGTTAAAAAGGACCGACTCGAGACATTTCCTATAACCCGTAGGGGTTATATTTTGATTTGGGTCATGTTTTGGATTAATCTAGCTTTATCGACCGTCTTCGCTGTGATGTTGTTACAAATACTTTTATTTTTTGTAGGATTCCCATAGAATTTCTCAAGTTGTATCAGTAGCAGATGATCATTTGTCAGCCTCTCACCTTATGTGAATAGCGGGGCCATTGAGGAAGATAAAAAATGCATCTTGGGAATCAACCTCATCCTGTTTTTGTTTGTCGCACTTAACCAAAGGAAGGACCTCACAGAATTGATCTTCCTCTTAGGTGCTGAATCTCTGCTTAATCTATCCAATAGTAAAATTGTACATATTCTCCTATAATGGAATCAACCAAACCCAGGATTGATCAAAAGAGCCGTTAAAGATTCTTTAAATAGGGTGAGAGAGAGAGAGAGATGAGAAGAGTGAGAGGGAAGGATGGAAGAGATGGAGATGGAGGGAGTTTGAAAGGGGAGATTTCGAGAAATAGAGAGGCTGAGAATGTGAGCAGGGAGACAGAGAAATCCAAGGGAGATATGGTAGAGGAGACCGTGAGAGAGACAAAGAAAACCAGCGGGGCAAAAAGATAACAACAGAGAGTTAGGGGAGAGAGCCACAAAGACAGATATATATACAGAGAGAGACAGAGATAAAGGAAGAGAGATAGATAGATAAATGGAAAGAGATAGAGAAAGAGTGAGAGGGAAATAGGGAGAAAGGTAGAGGAGAGGGACAGAGAAAGGAGAGAGGAAAAGAGAAATAGATAGATAGAGGGAGAGAGGAGAGGGAGGAGAGAGGAGGAGGAGGGAGGAGAGAGAGAGAGAGAGAGAGAGAGAGAGAGAGAGAGAGAGAGAGAGAGAGAGAGAGAGAGAGAGAGAGAGAAAAGAGAGAGAGAGAGAGAGAGAGAGAGAGAGAGAGAGAGAGAGAGAGAGAGAGAGAGAGAGAGAGAGAGAGAGGGAGAGAGATTGAAGAGGAGAGATTGAGAGAGAGGAGAGAGAGAGAGAGAGATGGAGATAATAGAGGAGGAGAGAGTGTAACACAGGAGATGAAGCAGAGGAGAGACTGAGAGAGAGTAAGAGCGGGAGGAGCTAGAGTGAGAGAGATAGAAATATGGAGAGAGTGGGCGAGATTCCGCGACGATCGCACCCAGGACTGCGACAGACGACCCACGTACGTGTCCGTGGAGGATCCAAACCATTAGAGTCTTAACTGCAGCCACCCTCCTCTCCATATCTTCCCACTTTCTTTCTCCCCCTCCATGGATCTATAAGATCCCAAACTCTCCAAGGTTTAGATGGCGACTTTTATTTGAAGAAAGGTTTCCTTTTGAGTGTTTTTTTCCGCAGGTTTGCCCTCAGCCATCGAAAGTTGCCGGCGCTGCCGCCGTTGAGGGGGCGCCCTCCTGTTACCATCTCCCTTCAGTTAGCCAGCCCTTGTTCACTCTATGTTTCTCTCGTTCCTGCACTCTCTCTCTCTCTCTCTCTCTCTCTCTCTCGCTCTCTCTCTCTCGCTCTCTCTCTCTCGCTCTCTCTCTCTCTCTCTCTCTCTATATATATATCTCTCTCTCTCTCTCTCTCTCTGTCTTTCTCTCTCTCTCTGCCCCGCTCTCTGTCCCGGTCTGTCCGATTCGCCTTCTGTCCCTCTTTCTCATAATCATTTTCTCTATCTATCTTGCCTTCTCTCAATCACCCAGTCTCTCATTGACGCTCTCTCTTTCTCTCATCCGCTCCCTCTTTCTCGGTTGCGTGCTGTCTTTCTCTTCCTGGGTATCGTTCTCTCTTTGCCTATCACGGTTTTTCTCTTTCTCTCTCTGTGTGTCTTAAGAAAAAACGCCTGACATCCAGGACGGAAAGAAGGAGTTATGTAGCGCGGGCAGAGGAATGCGACCGAAGAGAGAGAACAGTTGAAGACGAGAGATATGAAGAGAAAAAATCACGACCGTTATTAGGCATCTCTCCTTGACAATTTCTCGCACTCCCTCTCTTTGGACACTCTTCCTCTTTGTTCGTTTGGCAGGGATATCCCAGCGATCAGCTATATTAACTGGACATAAAAAATAAGGTGGAGTGCAACGAATACGCATCTGAATTAAAAAACAAATCAAAAGAACAAATAATGATCGTGCTGTGTGGCTGTCCCGAAATCAGCTGGCAGAGCGCCGAGTAACTTCACGAGCTGTCTTCCCTCGCATGTTTCTACGGCATCCCGAGTTGATTAGAGCCTCGCCGCAAGAAGATCTGCAGGCCGATGGAGACCAGGGATGCATTCGGCGAGTGCTGCTACGAGCTTCTCGAGTTCTTCCGAGGTATGGGCCGCAGTGAGGGTGACCCTTAATCTGGAAACAGAAGATACCGTCGCGTCATGGGGAGGAAATAGGGAGGCCAGCAAGGCAAGAAGGAGAGTAAGTGAGGGGGAGCTCACCGACAAGCGTCGGACGCCACAGCTGGGGGGCGGATGGCAGTCACGAGGAAGCCGCGCTTGAGCATATGCTCGCTGGCCCGGAGGGCTGTGGCCTCGGAGCCAACAACGAGAGAGAGGATGGGGCTGCTGGCGGGGTGCTTAGTCATTGCCGCAAAATCTTGCACTTTTCTCCAAACAGCCTGCCTGCGCCATCCCTCCTTCCTGGCCACCGTCACCGCAGCTGCGCGAGATTTGGCGAAAGGTTAGGAGGGGTCGTTATCCTCGTCATTTGTGCGCAGCGCTCTGGGGAGGGAAGAGAACGAGCGCAAGTGGCGGGCATGTTGCGCAACGGGGGGCTTACCATAACAGGCCGCAACGACCGGCAATGGGGTGGCAGTCGTGAACATGTTGGGGCGACCAAATCCACGGACAAGGTTTCCAAATTTGTCGCTGCAGGCGATGTACCCCCCGAGACATCCGGTGGCCTTGCTGAGTGTGCCGACGATGATGTCGAGATGGTCCTGGATGTCATAGAGCTCTCCCACTCCGCCGCCAGTCTTACCGCAAACAAGCGTTGTATGTGCCTGAGAGGTTTCCGCGACGGGACGGGCGTAAGAACTAAGAAGGAGACGCCCGGAGTATATCGGAAGATGCGCGTAGAGTTCGGAGGACCTACTTCGTCGACGACGAGCAAGAAGCCGTGCTTTTTCGGAGCTCCACCAGCTCGAGCATCGGTGCAAAGTCCTTCCATGCTGAACAGGCTGCGCAAGAAAGAAATCCACCAAGGGCACGGGTGTGTGAGCGATCGTAAAGAGAGCAGGGCAGACGCAACATGCATAGGTCCACCACCTACCTGTCGGTGACGACGACCTTCTTCTCGCTGGCGCAGTTGGTGAGCAGGAGGTCCAGGTGCTGCATGTCGTTGTGCCTGTAGACGGAGACGACGGCCTGGCGGTGGCGCTCCATCATCTGGAGGCCGTCAATGATGGACGCATGGTTCAGGGCATCGGAGAAAACGGCAATCTTCTCAAGCGTAGTCGGCCGCGCGGATGCGGCATTGATGGAGGCCACGGCGCCCAGCGCTGCGAACAAGGCTGTGTTGGCTGCGAACCCCGTCGGCGTTATGACGCACGCCTCCTTGCGGTGCAGCTCCGCCAGCAGCGTCTCCAGTCGCCGGTGGTACTCTGTGTGCCCGCTGATCAGTGCCGCTGACCTCGGACCCATCCCGAAAGCCTTTGACGCCTGCGCCACGAGTAGGTCCTCTCATGCGATGCACTAGACGACGCAAACGTTGATGTAGAGCGTACCTTGATGGAGGCCTCGCGCACAGCGGGGTGGCCGCTGAGGTTGAGGTAGTCGTTGCCGGAGAAGAGAACCATCTTCCTTCTTACCGGCTCCCCGTCGCTGCTAGCTCCAGCCGTGGACTCCTCCACCTCCACGTCCAGCAAGGTGCGGTCCCATGGTCCGGGACCTTCTAACGTCCGGATGTTGGCCAAGGGATCGTCCTCGGCGTTCACCCTGGGGAGGCACATCTTGGGCAAGTACGCCAAAAACTTGGCCCTACCCCCCTCCGCAAGCGCTCTGTCCACCGATTCCTCCCACGTGGCAGATACCGATGCCATCTCAACTCCTTGCGCAGGCGAATGGCAGATATGGGCTTTTCCGGCAGGCCGGGCGGGAAAACTTGGGCTAGCCGTCGGTCGACCTTAGGGGAGGACGAAGAACGGCTTCGCGGTTGTAGCACTGGCCGGTGCACGGGAGGGTTATTTATGCGGGAACGGGCCGCCGTCGCCGTCTGCTTCCGAAAACTATGACGATGCCGTCTTGGGTGGCCGGCGCCGGCGCCGGCACCTTTGATTTCTTTGACAGCTCTCCCGAGGCTGTCCTGGGTCCCTTCATTGGAGTGCCAATTATGTTCGGCTTCTACCCTCGGTCGACGACGCTGATTATGCCAATTATGTTCGACTTCTACTCGGTCGAAGACTCGCGGCCAACGAGGGTGTGCTAATTATGCTAATTAACTCGTCAAAATAAGGGAACTCTGGCGGACCCCCGCAACACGAAACGCGAAACTTCTGACTTTGCCTGTGAAACGATTTGCCCCCCGACTTCACCTCTAGTCTATCCAAAAGAGTGGGCGGCCATCGGAGGAGCGCCAGCGGTATAGTTCACGTCCTTTGAAAGTGTGCAGGCTTCCTTCCGGTTCAGCGCATGCAGCCGGCGCAGAGGCAGGGGCAGGGCCCGAGAAGGGCGCGAGACTATCCACCAACCGAGTATATTGCTGATAATCTCCAGCCTTTCCGGAAACAAATACGACTTGGGCCGGGCCAAAGACTGTTTCATTCGAAGATCAGTCCGCGGACTCATCCCACGGAACCCGCGACTGTACCGCTCATCATATGACGGGCTTTTGAACTCCGCCTCCGCCTCGTCAACCTTCTTCGCACATCACCGATCACAATTTCGAAAGGCGATGGTTGAAAGCTACTGTCCGACAGCTGCAAGATGAACGCTGCGCTGAGGTCCGCCTCGTATCCGTCGTTTCAGAGAACCACTGGTCGTATCAAACAGGCCAAAGACGATGACCCAGGACGTGGCCTGACGGCAAGGTTAACAATCGTCGGGTGCCAGTACGCCCCGACCCGTTAGTTCCTCGAGGATGCCGTCGAAATACGAGTATATTTATCTTTTTTGAGACGATCAGATGTTTATAACGCTACAGGACGACCGCCAAATGAGATATTGATCGCAAGCCACGTCGAATCTATGTTTGGACCTTTATTCCGCAGGCGTAAGTCCATGGCCTTGAAAATTCTTCAAAGCTTTTTACGTTAAATGAGCTAGGATCACACTTAGAGCATGGGCTAACATGTACAGTTTTTGACAACTTTAAAATGGTAACACATCTTTAAACGTGCATGTTTTTTTCACGTCAGATCATGTACGTCAATTCAGAATCGCTTGAGCACACCAAGCATTGACGTTAGGCAACAAAGCATCAATCCGTAATTCCGGATGACGCCGACTATCGTATTCGTCATAATTTCCTATCACCTTTATCACTTCTTCAGAATTCTTACTTGTCCCAAGTCAACTCCCACGCCATTTATGATGTGGAAAACGTTTTTTTAACGCTGTCTATCATTCTAGCTACATTAAGGATGAATGGCCCGTCAATTCTGTCAAAAAAACTCAATACACCCCGTAGATTGGCGGCATCTAATACATCAAAATTATTTAGGTTTCCATTATTATATGAGCTTAGAGTTTAATGTATTTAGATTGAACAACAACAGAGAACGCCAGATGAACATTGACCTCTGAACCTTCCCCTCTCACTCACTGCAATTAAAAAACCCTCTTTTTCCCATCTAAAATAGAGCGGTTTAACTGACCCGACCTTGACGACTATGAAAACACAAAAAAATATACTTCACTGAATTAATAATATCGCCTCGAATGATGCCAAACATGCTGGTATTTACGTGAAAATCAAATGCCGACTTTTGTGTGCTGACTCCGTTCAAAAGGCATGGGAAGTAGTGGATACAAGCAGATGAGAATAAACATAAAAAAATCCATGCACCAACAAAGGCCACAACAATCCACAAATATATGTGGTATGACCCCCCCCCCACTTGATATGTTTACATCTCTGTCAACATTCATTGACACCAAATACTTCCATTATAGTGCAGGTGAAGTTCTTAAATCTAAGCTCATGAATACCTGAAATATCTAAGTGAATGACAGACATATCACAGGTCGTAAGTCACTACCATTAATCATGTGTTCACGATATTCCTATCTGAAGGATGCTCGAGAAGGATATAGAAATATATTGGAAGAGCAGCACTACCTATTCTAGCTCTTACGATGAGCATGGATGATCTCCTAAACATTATCATTTGTGACGAACTTTCTATAATGGGTTTTCATGCGTAGAGTGTTAACCAAATAGGTCTGCACGAATCCCTGGATGGTATTTGACAAACGCAAATCATGGTGTCCTTTTCACGACGTTGTGAATTAATTTTACCTTCATCAAATAAATTATAAAATCATCAAAACTCAGCAAGGCACGTCCACTGGTGGGTGAGGTCGTCCCCACAGGGAATGGCCTTGAGAGATGGATCTAGCTCTGAAGTTTGGATTAGGAAGAATAAGGTAATAATATGGAGAGTAACACGAATTAAAACGCAAGATAATGAAAAGTGATAGGATAGGTATAATTTATTGATGGGTGATTTATGTTTGGTTGAAATTCCTATGATACTGTAATATGTACTAACAAGTATAGATAGGATGGCAGAGAGGAAGGTTTGTATATATATGCCATATCTTGTAAGCTTTCACCATTCTTATCGTCATTGTTCTTTATAGATATTATAGGCAAAGCATACGTACCGGAACAAAATAAATTTATCGTACTAAAGTGAAGGGAGTGTGATGGGGCACCCAAGCGACATCGATGAAACAGCAACGGAGTCATCTTTGCCATCATCAGCGCCACTGCGGTTCGTATCCAGCCCGACCGCATGTCAAAGCATCGCTGAAGACGCTGGGTTTAAATACCCCAGGTAAAGCACGTCTGTGCACATGTTCGCGTTTTAATTATCGGTTTTCGTTCGTCCAATTTCATGTTTCGTGTTTGCCACGACGAGTTCACCATACTCGTCGTGACGCATCCGTATCGTCGCGTTTTATCCATCATATTATTTGAATCGTTCTAAGTTTCCTACCTACGTCTTTTTCTATGTTTCAAATGTTGTAAAGGGTCCCTTATTGGGCCCATATGTGGGCTGTTGTATTGGGGCCCATCACGGCCATTAAGATGGCCATGATGGGGACGTTCACAGTCAGATCTGGTTGCTTTGTTTGGCAGTGGCACTTTCCAGGTCTCATGTGAGAAGAAGAGAGTAGGACACTAAGAAAGAGAAGGAAGAAGGAAAGAGGAGAGGGAGGAAGGGAAGGGAAAGGGAGAAAGCATTAGAAGCAGGCGTCATCACCGACCGCTGCAGCCAAGGGCGACGTTGCCCTTCTTTTGTGGTCCCATTGACCTTTGCATGTGTTCTCGTACCCTTCCAGTTGGGCGTTCATGGCGAATGCTTCGGCGAAGGTCAACGCCAGCACCGGTCAGTGGTCTTTGGCTTTTCCTTGCAACGGTTCTCCGAGTCGGTGTACCCCCAAGGCTCTGCCTCGACGCCCTCAGGCCTTCTTGCGACCACTGCGGATCCACCCTAGATTGCCAGGGCAGCCTGTCGTCGATGGCATCCACTGTTGGACTCCGTCCGTGTTGATTCATTATCTGATTGATCCTCCTGGCTCAGCCGATTAGCTCGGGCAGTTCGCCATTATACGCCTCCTCCTCGTCCCGCCTTTCTAGGACGCCACGCTCCCGTGTCGCGATCCTGCTCCCGCTGGTGCCAAGCCGTGCCCATCAATGACACGGCACCACCAACCTGCCTCCATCAGTCTGTGCATTGACAAAGAATGCGACGATGAGAAACCTCATCGACGAGGTATGTCGTTCCCTTGCTCGCCTTCATATTACCATCTTTAGTATATTTTTGATTGTGCTCCGCTACCTAAGGGGTTATAATAGGTAAGAGGATTTATCCAGAAAATCACGAGTTGAGTGCTTCCATAGACACGGGCCGAGCCTATCTGTTACATGCAAGCCCCTACGGAATTATTCCGTTCCGCGGCGTGATCGCCGTCGTCGCACCGACAAGGGTCACAAGGTCACCGCCCTCCTCATCGGTCGTCTCCCAGGAGCTTGGACTCGGCAGATTTTCCACAAGTCGGACCTGCCCGTACACTCCACCTAGGTCACTTGCGCTCACGTAGTTACATTCACCTTAGTGAATTACCCGTCAGACGATGCGATTGACGACGTCCAACATCAGAGAGACGGAAATAGGTAGTAAAACCTTCATTCGGAGATTTTAATTTGGACCTAAGTGTAATACTCTAGGGAGCGAGAACTTGAGATAATACCCGTAGTTGGAGATATCTTTAGTATGGTTACCTTTCTCTAATTGATAGCTCGGTTGTACGAAACATGGAAGAGGTAGATATTGGAAATTGATGCGGATCAACAAAGTGGAGATAGTGCATCTATGTATTCACGTATAACGAACTATGAGAACAACACCATACAGGAAAGTCAATAATAACAAAATGAACAAGAAGCAACGATTTATTAATGGTATTTAGGTTAACGAGGTGAAGACACACACACACATACCTATATATATACACATATATATATGTCTATATATGTGTGTGTGTATATATACAGATAAGTATATGTGATAGGATTTTTAAGCGCAGAGTCGATAAATAGGATAATTATTTTGAAAGTTCTACTGAATTAAGTGTGGAGAAAGAGGGGTCCGCTGATAATAGAGGACGAAATGGTAAATTATGAGTAGATGATATTTCTGGAATCAGCGGCAGATTGACATATGCACGGAAGAAGCATTTTGGTGTACTTTGGATAAAACATGAACGCGAAATGAGAGAAACGTGTATGTAGATTTCGACAAATTGTAGGTGGTCGACAAAAAGCAATAAAGAGGCTATTCCAAAAGGCTCAAATCAGAATTTGATATGTGCGTTGATTTAGAAAAACTCATCCCAGCCTGGGATATTTTAACATTAATTTTCCACCAGATTGAGACCAGTGTTTTACTAGATCCACACAGATTTGCATAAAATGATAATCTTGTTGGAAACAAATGATTATATTACTCTCCCATTTTTCAAGAATTTTGTGCTTTGAGAACAAGAAGGGCCTTGGCTTATTCCAAGAACGATTTGAATACTGATGGATTTTAACTACTGACTTTAGAGTTGACCGTTTGTACCTTTGAATTCATAGATGTTACCTTTGACCAATGAATGGGGCTGTTTCCAGTACTCACAAAAAAGGAAGTGTCTTGTACAGGAGAGAGACAAAGCGACATATACAAAAAGTAAAGGGCCTTGGACAAAAAGAGTTTAAATGATTTAGGCAAATATTGTTTGTCTGTAGCCATGGACCAACCGAATATTGATGAATACAAATCCATGAGAGAGTAATTGAAAATGGTTCCCCTATTACAAACCAATCATTCCAATGTTCCTCGAAGTTATTGTACCCATTGGACCATTATTTGGCATTACGATTCTGATTGATGGATATCTCTAATCGAGGAAAAAAATAGAATCAAACCAGCTTTTTCACTTTTTTCGAAATTAGATATATGTTGTTTATGGCATATTTTTGTGTAGTTATATGATTCATAGTATTATTTCCTATCTGATCAGTAGTGAAATCCATATTCATAGTCGCGATGGGATCTAGTTGTTAAAAAGGACCGACTCGAGACATTTCCTATAACCCGTAGGGGTTATATTTTGATTTGGGTCATGTTTTGGATTAATCTAGCTTTATCGACCGTCTTCGCTGTAATGTTGTTACAAATACTTTTATTTTTTGTAGGATTCCCATAGAATTTCTCAAGTTGTATCAGTAGCAGATGATCATTTGTCAGCCTCTCACCTTATGTGAATAGCGGGGCCATTGAGGAAGATAAAAAATGCATCTTGGGAATCAACCTCATCCTGTTTTTGTTTGTCGCACTTAACCAAAGGAAGGACCTCACAGAATTGATCTTCCTCTTAGGTGCTGAATCTCTGCTTAATCTATCCAATAGTAAAATTGTACATATTCTCCTATAATGGAATCAACCAAACCCAGGATTGATCAAAAGAGCCGTTAAAGATTCTTTAAATAGGGTGAGAGAGAGAGAGAGAGATGAGAAGAGTGAGAGGGGAAGGATGGAAGAGATGGAGATGGAGGGAGTTTGAAAGGGGGAGATTTCGAGAAATAGAGAGGCTGAGAATGTGAGCGGGGGAGACAGAGAAATCCAAAGGGAGATATGGTAGGAGGGAGACCGTGAGAGAGACAAAGAAAACCAGCGGGGCATAAAGATAACAACAGAGAGTTAGGGGAGAGAGCCACAGAGACAGATATATATATAGAGAGAGAGAGAGATAAAGGAAGAGAGATAGATAGATAAATAGAAAGAGATAGAGAAAGAGTGAGAGGGAAATAGGGAGAAAGGTAGAGGGAGAGGGACAGAGAAAGGGAGAGAGGAAAAGAGAAATAGATAGATAGAGGGAGAGAGAGAGCCAGAGGGAGAGAGAGAAAGAGAGAGAGAGAGAGAGAGAGAGAGAGAGAGAGAGAGAGAGAGAGAGAGAGAGAGAGAGAGAGAGAGAGAGAGAGAGAGAGAGAGAGAGAGAGAGAGAGAGAGAGAGAGAGAGAGAGAGAGAGAGAGAGAGAGAGAGAGAGAGAGAGAGAGAGAGAGAGAGAGAGAGAGAGAAACCAAAGTCGAAGGAACATTTTATAGGCACAACCAATGTCGAATTTTCTCGGATCCCCAACTGAATAAAGAGTGTGCAAAATCGACCCGACACTCCAGTAATATAGTGTTGGCGTGAGAGAGAGATTGGAAGAGGAAAGATTGAGAATGAGGTAGCTCAGGATGGAGATAATAGAGAGGGAGAGTGTAACACAGGGAGATGAATAGAGGAAGGGAGGGAGATTGTGAGACTGAGAGGAAGAGAGCGAGAGATTGACACAGGGAGAGGGGGAGAGGAAAGAATGAGGGTGGGGCAGCGGGAGAGAGAGAGAGAGAGAGAGGAGAGAGAGAGAGAGAGAGAGGAGCTAGAGTGAGAGAGATAGAAATATGGAGAGAGTGGGCGAGATTCCGCGACGATCGCACCCAGGACTGCGACCCGAACGACCCACGTACGTGTCCGTGGAGGATCCAAACCATTAGAGTCTTAACTGCAGCCACCCTCCTCTCCATATCTTCCCACTTTCTTTCTCCCCCTCCATGGATCTATAAGATCCCAAACTCTCCAAGGTTTAGATGGCGACTTTTATTTGAAGAAAGGTTTCCTTTTGAGTGTTTTTTTCCGCAGGTTTGCCCTCAGCCATCGAAAGTTGCCGGCGCTGCCGCCGTTGAGGGGGCGCCCTCCTGTTGCCATCTCCCTTCAGTTAGCCAGCCCTTGTTCACTCTATGTTTCTCTCGTTCCTGCACTCTCTCTCTCTCTCTCTCTCTCTCGCTCTCTCTCTCTCGCTCTCTCTCTCTCGCTCTCTCTCTCTCTCTCTCTCTCTCTCTCTCTCTCTCTCTCTCTCTGTCTTTCTCTCTCTCTCTGCCCCGCTCTCTGTCCCGGTCTGTCCGATTCGCCTTCTGTCCCTCTTTCTCATAATCATTTTCTCTATCTATCTTGCCTTCTCTCAATCACCCAGTCTCTCATTGACGCTCTCTCTTTCTCTCATCCGCTCCCTCTTTCTCGGTTGCGTGCTGTCTTTCTCTTCCTGGGTATCGTTCTCTCTTTGCCTATCACGGTTTTTCTCTTTCTCTCTCTGTGTGTCTTAAGAAAAAACGCCTGACATCCAGGACGGAAAGAAGGAGTTATGTAGCGCGGGCAGAGGAATGCGACCGAAGAGAGAGAACAGTTGAAGACGAGAGATATGAAGAGAAAAAATCACGACCGTTATTAGGCATCTCTCCTTGACAATTTCTCGCACCCACTCTCTTTGGACACTCTTCCTCTTTGTTCGTTTGGCAGGGATATCCCAGCGATCAGCTATATTAACTGGACATAAAAAATAAGGTGGAGTGCAACGAATACGCATCTGAATTAAAAAACAAATCAAAAGAACAAATAATGATCGTGCTGTGTGGCTGTCCCGAAATCAGCTGGCAGAGCGCCGAGTAACTTCACGAGCTGTCTTCCCTCGCATGTTTCTACGGCATCCCGAGTTGATTAGAGCCTCGCCGCAAGAAGATCTGCAGGCCGATGGAGACCAGGGATGCATTCGGCGAGTGCTGCTACGAGCTTCTCGAGTTCTTCCGAGGTATGGGCCGCAGTGAGGGTGACCCTTAATCTGGAAACAGAAGATACCGTCGCGTCATGGGGAGGGGAAATAGGGAGGCCAGCAAGGCAAGAAGGAGAGTAAGTGAGGGGGAGCTCACCGACAAGCGTCGGACGCCACAGCTGGGGGCGGATGGCAGTCACGAGGAAGCCGCGCTTGAGCATATGCTCGCTGGCCCGGAGGGCTGTGGCCTCGGAGCCAACAACGAGAGAGGATGGGGCTGCTGGCGGGGTGCTTAGTCATTGCCGCAAAATCTTGCACTTTTCTCCAAACAGCCTGCCTGCGCCATCCCTCCTTCCTGGCCACCGTCACCGCAGCTGCGCGAGATTTGGCGAAAGGTTAGGAGGGGTCGTTATCCTCGTCATTTGTGCGCAGCGCTCTGGGGAGGGAAGAGAACGAGCGCAAGTGGCGGGCATGTTGCGCAACGGGGGGCTTACCATAACAGGCCGCAACGACCGGCAATGGGGTGGCAGTCGTGAACATGTTGGGGCGACCAAATCCACGGACAAGGTTTCCAAATTTGTCGCTGCAGGCGATGTACCCCCCGAGACATCCGGTGGCCTTGCTGAGTGTGCCGACGATGATGTCGAGATGGTCCTGGATGTCATAGAGCTCTCCCACTCCGCCGCCAGTCTTACCGCAAACAAGCGTTGTATGTGCCTGAGAGGTTTCCGCGACGGGACGGGCGTAAGAACTAAGAAGGGGAGACGCCCGGAGTATATCGGAAGATGCGCGTAGAGTTCGGAGGACCTACTTCGTCGACGACGAGCAAGAAGCCGTGCTTTTTTCGGAGCTCCACCAGCTCGAGCATCGGTGCAAAGTCCCCTTCCATGCTGAACAGGCTGCGCAAGAAAGAAATCCACCAAGGGCACGGGTGTGTGAGCGATCGTAAAGAGAGCAGGGCAGACGCAACATGCATAGGTCCACCACCTACCTGTCGGTGACGACGACCTTCTTCTCGCTGGCGCAGTTGGTGAGCAGGAGGTCCAGGTGCTGCATGTCGTTGTGCCTGTAGACGGAGACGACGGCCTGGCGGTGGCGCTCCATCATCTGGAGGCCGTCAATGATGGACGCATGGTTCAGCGCACCGGAGAAAACGGCAATCTTCTCAAGCGTAGTCGGCCGCGCGGATGCGGCATTGATGGAGGCCACGGCGCCCAGCGCTGCGAACAAGGCTGTGTTGGCTGCGAACCCCGTCGGCGTTATGACGCACGCCTCCTTGCGGTGCAGCTCCGCCAGCAGCGTCTCCAGTCGCCGGTGGTACTCTGTGTGCCCGCTGATCAGTGCCGCTGACCTCGGACCCATCCCGAAAGCCTTTGACGCCTGCGCCACGAGTAGGTCCTCTCATGCGATGCACTAGACGACGCAAACGTTGATGTAGAGCGTACCTTGATGGAGGCCTCGCGCACAGCGGGGTGGCCGCTGAGGTTGAGGTAGTCGTTGCCGGAGAAGAGAACCATCTTCCTTCTTACCGGCTCCCCGTCGCTGCTAGCTCCAGCCGTGGACTCCTCCACCTCCACGTCCAGCAAGGTGCGGTCCCATGGTCCGGGACCTTCTAACGTCCGGATGTTGGCCAAGGGATCGTCCTCGGCGTTCACCCTGGGGAGGCACATCTTGGGCAAGTACGCCAAAAACTTGGCCCTACCCCCCTCCGCAAGCGCTCTGTCCACCGATTCCTCCCACGTGGCAGATACCGATGCCATCTCAACTCCTTGCGCAGGCGAATGGCAGATATGGGCTTTTCCGGCAGGCCGGGCGGGAAAACTTGGGCTAGCCGTCGGTCGACCTTAGGGGAGGACGAAGAACGGCTTCGCGGTTGTAGCACTGGCCGGTGCACGGGAGGGTTATTTATGCGGGAACGGGCCGCCGTCGCCGTCTGCTTCCGAAAACTATGACGATGCCGTCTTGGGTGGCCGGCGCCGGCGCCGGCACCTTTGATTTCTTTGACAGCTCTCTCCCGAGGCTGTCCTGGGTCCCTTCATTGGAGTGCCAATTATGTTCGGCTTCTACCCTCGGTCGACGACGCTGATTATGCCAATTATGTTCGACTTCTACTCTCGGTCGAAGACTCTCGCGGCCAACGAGGGTGTGCTAATTATGCTAATTAACTCGTCAAAATAAGGGAACTCTGGCGGACCCCCGCAACACGAAACGCGAAACTTCTGACTTTGCCTGTGAAACGATTTGCCCCCCGACTTCACCTCTAGTCTATCCAAAAGAGTGGGCGGCCATCGGAGGAGCGCCAGCGGTATAGTTCACGTCCTTTGAAAGTGTGCAGGCTTCCTTCCGGTTCAGCGCATGCAGCCGGCGCAGAGGCAGGGGCAGGGCCCGAGAAGGGCGCGAGACTATCCACCAACCGAGTATATTGCTGATAATCTCCAGCCTTTCCGGAAACAAATACGACTTGGGCCGGGCCAAAGACTGTTTCATTCGGGAAGATCGGTCCGCGGACTCATCCCACGGAACCCGCGACTGTACCGCTCATCATATGACGGGCTTTTGAACTCCGCCTCCGCCTCGTCAACCTTCTTCGCACATCACCGATCACAATTTCGAAAGGCGATGGTTGAAAGCTACTGTCCGACAGCTGCAAGATGAACGCTGCGCTGAGGTCCGCCTCGTATCCGTCGTTTCAGAGAACCACTGGTCGTATCAAACAGGCCAAAGACGATGACCCAGGACGTGGCCTGACGGCAAGGTTAACAATCGTCGGGTGCCAGTACGCCCCGACCCGTTAGTTCCTCGAGGATGCCGTCGAAATACGAGTATATTTATCTTTTTTGAGACGATCAGATGTTTATAACGCTACGGGACGACCGCCAAATGAGATATTGATCGCAAGCCACGTCGAATCTATGTTTGGACCTTTATTCCGCAGGCGTAAGTCCATGGCCTTGAAAATTCTTCAAAGCTTTTTACGTTAAATGAGCTAGGATCACACTTAGAGCATGGGCTAACATGTACAGTTTTTGACAACTTTAAAATGGTAACACATCTTTAAACGTGCATGTTTTTTTCACGTCAGATCATGTACGTCAATTCAGAATCGCTTGAGCACACCAAGCATTGACGTTAGGCAACAAAGCATCAATCCGTAATTCCGGATGACGCCGACTATCGTATTCGTCATAATTTCCTATCACCTTTATCACTTCTTCAGAATTCTTGTCCCAAGTCAACTCCCACGCCATTTATGATGTGGAAAACGTTTTTTTAACGCTGTCTATCATTCTAGCTACATTAAGGATGAATGGCCCGTCAATTCTGTCAAAAAAACTCAATACACCCCGTAGATTGGCGGCATCTAATACATCAAAATTATTTAGGTTTCCATTATTATATGAGCTTAGAGTTTAATGTATTTAGATTGAACAACAACAGAGAACGCCAGATGAACATTGACCTCTGAACCTTCCCCTCTCACTCACTGCAATTTAAAAACCCTCTTTTTCCCATCTAAAATAGAGCGGTTTAACTGACCCGACCTTGACGACTATGAAAACACAAAAAAATATACTTCACTGAATTAATAATATCGCCTCGAATGATGCCAAACATGCTGGTATTTACGTGAAAATCAAATGCCGACTTTTGTGTGCTGACTTCGTTCAAAAGGCATGGGAAGTAGTGGATACAAGCAGATGAGAATAAACATAAAAAAATCCATGCACCAACAAAGGCCACAACAATCCACAAATATATGTGGTATGACCCCCTCTATCTCTCTGTCTCTCTATCTCTGTCGCTTTCTCTATATATCTTACGATGTTTCCTAATTTGATTCCTTCTACCTCGCACACAGACCATCTATCTCTCACTGGTCGCAGTTATAAAATATACATAATCCTGAGCCAAGTTCCTTATCTTCTTTTGCCCCTCCTACTTTTTATTATGAGACATTATTTTATCAAAGGGAGAGAAGGTTAATGTTTTTGATTAATCTCCGTTGTGTTGTTTTTCAAAATTCTTCCACGAAGTTATGGTTTTGTTTTTCGTTTGATGTTTTAATTGAGAATATTTTTATGGCCGAAGACTCCAATGGAATTAAGATTGAGATTTATCTCTATGTCATTGTAAAGCACCTTTCCATAATTTATTTCCGTGTCATACCCAATTGTTTCCCAAACTTTGTCTTCGGTCTCATAATTTGCTGCTTTCCCTTAATCGTTAATGTTCCACGTTAATTGTCTTTCACGTACTTTTCTCTTGGGCGGTACTTTCAACTTGATTCTCAATTAAAGGTTTCGTCCCTCCTGTTATTTTCTGTATTTCTCTCTCTACCTGTTTCTTGGTACCTAATCAGCTACGAAAAAGTTATAATGTTTAATAATATATCTGGCCTCCAAGTAAACTACATAAAAAATCTTATTCCCACTTGATATGTTTACATCTCTGTCAACATTCATTGACACCAAATACTTCCATTATAGTGCAGGTGAAGTTCTTAAATCTAAGCTCATGAATACCTGAAATATCTAAGTGAATGACAGACATATCACAGGTCGTAAGTCACTACCATTAATCATGTGTTCACGATATTCCTATCTGAAGGATGCTCGAGAAGGATATAGAAATATATTGGAAGAGCAGCACTACCTATTCTAGCTCTTACGATGAGCATGGATGATCTCCTAAACATTATCATTTGTGACGCGAACTTTCTATAATGGGTTTTTCATGCGTAGAGTGTTAACCAAATAGGTCTGCACGAATCCCTGGATGGTATTTGACAAACGCAAATCATGGTGTCCTTTTCACGACGTTGTGAATTAATTTTACCTTCATCAAATAAATTATAAAATCATCAAAACTCAGCAAGGCACGTCCACTGGTGGGTGAGGTCGTCCCCACAGGGAATGGCCTTGAGAGATGGATCTAGCTCTGAAGTTTGGATTAGGAAGAATAAGGTAATAATATGGAGAGTAACACGAATCAAAACGCAAGATAATGAAAAGTGATAGGATAGGTATAATTTATTGATGGGTGATTTATGTTTGGTTGAAATTCCTATGATACTGTAATATGTACTAACAAGTATAGATAGGATGGCAGAGAGGAAGGTTTGTATATATATGCCATATCTTGTAAGCTTTCACCATTCTTATCGTCATTGTTCTTTATAGATATTATAGGCAAAGCATACGTACCGGAACAAAATAAATTTATCGTACTAAAGTGAAGGGAGTGTGATGGGGCACGCCCAAACGACATCGATGAAACAGCAACGGAGTCATCTTTGCCATCATCAGCGCCACTGCCGGTTCGTATCCAGCCCGACCGGCATGTCAAAGCATCTCTGAAGACGCTGGGTTTAAATACCCCAGGTAAAGCACGTCTGTGCACATGTTCGCGTTTTAATTATCGGTTTTCGTTCGTCCAATTTCATGTTTCGTGTTTGCCACGACGAGTTCACCATACTCGTCGTGACGCATCCGTATCGTCGCGTTTTATCCATCATATTATTTCGAATCGTTCTAAGTTTCCTACCTACGTCTTTTTCTATGTTTCAAATGTTGTAAAAGGGTCCCTTATTGGGCCCATATGTGGGCTGTTGTATTGGGGCCCATCACGGCCATTAAGATGGCCATGATGGGGACGTTCACAGTCAGATCTGGTTGCTTTGTTTGGCAGTGGCACTTTCCAGGTCTCATGTGAGAAGAAGAGAGTAGGACACTAAGAAAGAGAAGGAAGAAGGAAAGAGGAGAGGGAGGAAGGGAAGGGAAAGGGAGAAAGCATTAGAAGCAGGCGTCATCACCGACCGCTGCAGCCAAGGGCGACGCGTTGCCCTTCTTTTGTGGTCCCATTGACCTTTGCATGTGTTCTCGTACCCTTCCAGTTGGGCGTTCATGGCGAATGCTTCGGCGAAGGTCAACGCCAGCACCGGTCAGTGGTCTTTGGCTTTTCCTTGCAACGGTTCTCCGAGTCGGTGTACCCCCAAGGCTCTGCCTCGACGCCCTCAGGCCTTCTTGCGACCACTGCGGATCCACCCTAGATTGCCAGGGCAGCCTGTCGTCGATGGCATCCACTGTTGGACTCCGTCCGTGTTGATTCATTATCTGATTGATCCTCCTGGCTCAGCCGATTAGCTCGGGCCGGTTCGCCATTGTACGCCTCCCTCCTCGTCCTCGCCTTTCTAGGACGCCACGCTCCCGTGTCGCGATCCTGCTCCCGCTGGTGCCAAGCCGTGCCCATCAATGACACGGCACCACCAACCTGCCTCCATCAGTCTGTGCATTGACAAAGAATGCGACGATGAGAAACCTCATCGACGAGGTATGTCGTTCCCTTGCTCGCCTTCATATTACCATCTTTAGTATATTTTTGATTGTGCTCCGCTACCTAAGGGGTTATAATAGGTAAGAGGATTTATCCAGAAAATCACGAGTTGAGTGCTTCCATAGACACGGGCCGAGCCTATCTGTTACATGCAAGCCCCTACGGAATTATTCCGTTCCGCGGCGCGTGATCGCCGTCGTCGCACCGACAAGGGTCACAAGGTCACCGCCCTCCTCATCGGTCGTCTCCCAGGAGCTTGGACTCGGCAGATTTTCCACAAGTCGGACCTGCCCGTACACTCCACCTAGGTCACTTGCGCTCACGTAGTTACATTCACCTTAGTGAATTACCCGTCAGACGATGCGATTGACGACGTCCAACATCAGAGAGACGGAAATAGGTAGTAAAACCTTCATTCGGAGATTTTAATTTGGACCTAAGTGTAATACTCTAGGGAGCGAGAACTTGAGATAATACCCGTAGTTGGAGATATCTTTAGTATGGTTACCTTTCTCTAATTGATAGCTCGGTTGTACGAAACATGGAAGAGGTAGATATTGGAAATTGATGCGGATCAACAAAGTGGAGATAGTGCATCTATGTATTCACGTATAACGAACTATGAGAACAACACCATACAGGAAAGTCAATAATAACAAAATGAACAAGAAGCAACGATTTATTAATGGTATTTAGGTTAACGAGGTGAAGACACACACACACATACCTATATATATACACATATATATATGTCTATATATGTGTGTGTGTATATATATACAGATAAGTATATGTGATAGGATTTTTAAGCCGCAGGTCGATAAATAGGATAATTATTTTGAAAGTTCTACTGAATTAAGTGTGGAGAAAGAGGGGTCCGGCTGATAATAGAGGACGAAATGGTAAATTATGAGTAGATGATATTTCTGGAATCAGCGGCAGATTGACATATGCACGGAAGAAGCATTTTGGTGTACTTTGGATAAAACATGAACGCGAAATGAGAGAAACGTGTATGTAGATTTCGACAAATTGTAGGTGGTCGACAAAAAGCAATAAAGAGGCTATTCCAAAAGGCTCAAATCAGAATTTGATATGTGCGTTGATTTAGAAAAACTCATCCCAGCCTGGGATATTTTAACATTAATTTTCCACCAGATTGAGACCAGTGTTTTACTAGATCCACACAGATTTGCGCAAAAATGATAATCTTGTTGGAAACAAATGATTATATTACTCTCCCATTTTTCAAGAATTTTGTGCTTTGAGAACAAGAAGGGCCTTGGCTTATTCCAAGAACGATTTGAATACTGATGGATTTTAACTACTGACTTTAGAGTTGACCGTTTGTACCTTTGAATTCATAGATGTTACCTTTGACCAATGAATGGGGCTGTTTCCAGTACTCACAAAAAAGGAAGTGTCTTGTACAGGAGAGAGACAAAGCGACATATACAAAAAGTAAAGGGCCTTGGACAAAAAGAGTTTAAATGATTTAGGCAAATATTGTTTGTCTGTAGCCATGGACCAACCGAATATTGATGAATACAAATCCATGAGAGAGTAATTGAAAATGGTTCCCCTAGTACAAACCAATCATTCCAATGTTCCTCGAAGTTATTGTACCCATTGGACCATTATTTGGCATTACGATTCTGATTGATGGATATCTCTAATCGAGGAAAAAAATAGAATCAAACCAGCTTTTTCACTTTTTTCGAAATTAGATATATGTTGTTTATGGCATATTTTTGTGTAGTTATATGATTCATAGTATTATTTCCTATCTGATCAGTAGTGAAATCCATATTCATAGTCGCGATGGGAGTTAGTTGTGAAAAAGAACCGACTGAGACATTTCCTATAACCCGTAGGGGTTATATTTTGATTTGGGTCATGTTTTGGATTAATCTAGCTTTATCGACCGTCTTCGCTGTGATGTTGTTACAAATACTTTTATTTTTTGTAGGATTCCCATAGAATTTCTCAAGTTGTATCAGTAGCAGATGATCATTTGTCAGCCTCTCACCTTATGTGAATAGCGGGGCCATTGAGGAAGATAAAAAATGCATCTTGGGAATCAACCTCATCCTGTTTTTGTTTGTCGCACTTAACCAAAGGAAGGACCTCACAGAATTGATCTTCCTCTTAGGTGCTGAATCTCTGCTTAATCTATCCAATAGTAAAATTGTACATATTCTCCTATAATGGAATCAACCAAACCCAGGATTGATCAAAAGAGCCGTTAAAGATTCTTTAAATAGGGTGAGAGAGAGAGAGAGAGATGAGAAGAGTGAGAGGGGAAGGATGGAAGAGATGGAGATGGAGGGAGTTTGAAAGGGGAGATTTCGAGAAATAGAGAGGCTGAGAATGTGAGCGGGGAGACAGAGAAATCCAAAGGAGATATGGTAAGAGGAGACCGTGAGAGAGACAAAGAAAACCAGCGGCATAAAGATAACAACAGAGAGTTAGGGGAGAGAGCCACAGAGACAGATATATATATATAGAGAGAGAGATAAAGGAAGAGAGATAGATAGATAAATGGAAAGAGATAGAGAAAGAGTGAGAGGGAAATAGGGAGAAAGGTAGAGGAGAGGGACAGAGAAAGGGAGAGAGGAAAAGAGAAATAGATAGATAGAGGGGAGAGAGAGGGAGGAGAGGAGGGAGGAAGAGAGAGAGAGAGAGAGAGAGAGAGAGAGAGAGAGAGAGAGAGAGAGAGAGAGAGAGAGAGAGAGAGAGAGAGAGAGAGAGAGAGAGAGAGAGAGAGAGAGAGAGAGAGAGAGAGAGAGAGAGAAACCAAAGTCGAAGGAACATTTTATAGGCACAACCAATGTCGAATTTTCTCGGATCCCCAACTGAATAAAGAGTGTGCAAAATCGACCCGACACTCCAGTAATATAGTGTTGGCGTAAGAGAAGGAGATTGGAAGAGGAAAGATTGAGAATGAGGTAGCTCAGGATGGAGATAATATGAGCGGGAGAGTGTAACACAGGGAGATGAATAGAGGAAGGGAGGGAGATTGTGAGACTGAGAGGAAGAGAGAGCGAGAGATTGACACAGGGAGAGGGGGAGAGGGAAAGAATGAGGGTGGGGCAGCGGGAGAGACTGAGAGAGGGAGAGAGTAAGAGCGGGAGGGAGCTAGAGTGAGAGAGATAGAAATATGGAGAGAGTGGGCGAGATTCCGCGACGATCGCACCCAGGACTGCGACCCGAACGACCCACGTACGTGTCCGTGGAGGATCCAAACCATTAGAGTCTTAACTGCAGCCACCCTCCTCTCCATATCTTCCCACTTTCTTTCTCCCCCTCCATGGATCTATAAGATCCCAAACTCTCCAAGGTTTAGATGGCGACTTTTATTTGAAGAAAGGTTTCCTTTTGAGTGTTTTTTTCCGCAGGTTTGCCCTCAGCCATCGAAAGTTGCCGGCGCTGCCGCCGTTGAGGGGGCGCCCTCCTGTTGCCATCTCCCTTCAGTTAGCCAGCCCTTGTTCACTCTATGTTTCTCTCTTTCCTGCACTCTCTCTCTCTCTCTCTCTCTCTCTCTCGCTCTCTCTCTCTCGCTCTCTCTCTCTCGCTCTCTATCTCTCTCTCTCTCTCTATATATATATCTATCTATCTCTCTCTCTCTCTCTCTCTCTCTCTCTCTCTCTGCCCTGCTCTCTGTCCCGGTCTGTCCGATTCGCCTTCTGTCCCTCTTTCTCATAATCATTTTCTCTATCTATCTTGCCTTCTCTCAATCACCCAGTCTCTCATTGACGCTCTCTCTTTCTCTCATCCGCTCCCTCTTTCTCGGTTGCGTGCTGTCTTTCTCTTCCTGGGTATCGTTCTCTCTTTGCCTATCACGGTTTTTCTCTTTCTCTCTCTGTGTGTCTTAAGAAAAAACGCCTGACATCCAGGACGGAAAGAAGGAGTTATGTAGCGCGGGCAGAGGAATGCGACCGAAGAGAGAGAACAGTTGAAGACGAGAGATATGAAGAGAAAAAATCACGACCGTTATTAGGCATCTCTCCTTGACAATTTCTCGCACTCCCTCTCTTTGGACACTCTTCCTCTTTGTTCGTTTGGCAGGGATATCCCAGCGATCAGCTATATTAACTGGACATAAAAAATAAGGTGGAGTGCAACGAATACGCATCTGAATTAAAAAACAAATCAAAAGAACAAATAATGATCGTGCTGTGTGGCTGTCCCGAAATCAGCTGGCAGAGCGCCGAGTAACTTCACGAGCTGTCTTCCCTCGCATGTTTCTACGGCATCCCGAGTTGATTAGAGCCTCGCCGCAAGAAGATCTGCAGGCCGATGGAGACCAGGGATGCATTCGGCGAGTGCTACGAGCTTCTCGAGTTCTTCCGAGGTATGGGCCGCAGTGAGGGTGACCCTTAATCTGGAAACAGAAGATACCGTCGCGTCATGGGGAGGGGAAATAGGGAGGCCAGCAAGGCAAGAAGGAGAGTAAGTGAGGGGGAGCTCACCGACAAGCGTCGGACGCCACAGCTGGGGGGCGGATGGCAGTCACGAGGAAGCCGCGCTTGAGCATATGCTCGCTGGCCCGGAGGGCTGTGGCCTCGGAGCCAACAACGAGAGAGAGGATGGGGCTGCTGGCGGGGTGCTTAGTCATTGCCGCAAAATCTTGCACTTTTCTCCAAACAGCCTGCCTGCGCCATCCCTCCTTCCTGGCCACCGTCACCGCAGCTGCGCGAGATTTGGCGAAAGGTTAGGAGGGGTCGTTATCCTCGTCATTTGTGCGCAGCGCTCTGGGGAGGGAAGAGAACGAGCGCAAGTGGCGGGCATGTTGCGCAACGGGGGGCTTACCATAACAGGCCGCAACGACCGGCAATGGGGTGGCAGTCGTGAACATGTTGGGGCGACCAAATCCACGGACAAGGTTTCCAAATTTGTCGCTGCAGGCGATGTACCCCCCGAGACATCCGGTGGCCTTGCTGAGTGTGCCGACGATGATGTCGAGATGGTCCTGGATGTCATAGAGCTCTCCCACTCCGCCGCCAGTCTTACCGCAAACAAGCGTTGTATGTGCCTGAGAGGTTTCCGCGACGGGACGGGCGTAAGAACTAAGAAGGGGAGACGCCCGGAGTATATCGGAAGATGCGCGTAGAGTTCGGAGGACCTACTTCGTCGACGACGAGCAAGAAGCCGTGCTTTTTTCGGAGCTCCACCAGCTCGAGCATCGGTGCAAAGTCCCCTTCCATGCTGAACAGGCTGCGCAAGAAAGAAATCCACCAAGGGCACGGGTGTGTGAGCGATCGTAAAGAGAGCAGGGCAGACGCAACATGCATAGGTCCACCACCTACCTGTCGGTGACGACGACCTTCTTCTCGCTGGCGCAGTTGGTGAGCAGGAGGTCCAGGTGCTGCATGTCGTTGTGCCTGTAGACGGAGACGACGGCCTGGCGGTGGCGCTCCATCATCTGGAGGCCGTCAATGATGGACGCATGGTTCAGGCATCGGAGAAAACGGCAATCTTCTCAAGCGTAGTCGGCCGCGCGGATGCGGCATTGATGGAGGCCACGGCGCCCAGCGCTGCGAACAAGGCTGTGTTGGCTGCGAACCCCGTCGGCGTTATGACGCACGCCTCCTTGCGGTGCAGCTCCGCCAGCAGCGTCTCCAGTCGCCGGGGGGACTGTGTGCCCGCTGATCAGTGCCGCTGACCTCGGACCCATCCCGAAAGCCTTTGACGCCTGCGCCACGAGTAGGTCCTCTCATGCGATGCACTAGACGACGCAAACGTTGATGTAGAGCGTACCTTGATGGAGGCCTCGCGCACAGCGGGGTGGCCGCTGAGGTTGAGGTAGTCGTTGCCGGAGAAGAGAACCATCTTCCTTCTTACCGGCTCCCCGTCGCTGCTAGCTCCAGCCGTGGACTCCTCCACCTCCACGTCCAGCAAGGTGCGGTCCCATGGTCCGGGACCTTCTAACGTCCGGATGTTGGCCAAGGGATCGTCCTCGGCGTTCACCCTGGGGAGGCACATCTTGGGCAAGTACGCCAAAAACTTGGCCCTACCCCCCTCCGCAAGCGCTCTGTCCACCGATTCCTCCCACGTGGCAGATACCGATGCCATCTCAACTCCTTGCGCAGGCGAATGGCAGATATGGGCTTTTCCGGCAGGCCGGGCGGGAAAACTTGGGCTAGCCGTCGGTCGACCTTAGGGGAGGACGAAGAACGGCTTCGCGGTTGTAGCACTGGCCGGTGCACGGGAGGGTTATTTATGCGGGAACGGGCCGCCGTCGCCGTCTGCTTCCGAAAACTATGACGATGCCGTCTTGGGTGGCCGGCGCCGGCGCCGGCACCTTTGATTTCTTTGACAGCTCTCTCCCGAGGCTGTCCTGGGTCCCTTCATTGGAGTGCCAATTATGTTCGGCTTCTACCCTCGGTCGACGACGCTGATTATGCCAATTATGTTCGACTTCTACTCGGTCGAAGACTCTCGCGGCCAACGAGGGTGTGCTAATTATGCTAATTAACTCGTCAAAATAAGGGAACTCTGGCGGACCCCCGCAACACGAAACGCGAAACTTCTGACTTTGCCTGTGAAACGATTTGCCCCCCGACTTCACCTCTAGTCTATCCAAAAGAGTGGGCGGCCATCGGAGGAGCGCCAGCGGTATAGTTCACGTCCTTTGAAAGTGTGCAGGCTTCCTTCCGGTTCAGCGCATGCAGCCGGCGCAGAGGCAGGGGCAGGGCCCCGAGAAGGGCGCGAGACTATCCACCAACCGAGTATATTGCTGATAATCTCCAGCCTTTCCGGAAACAAATACGACTTGGGCCGGGCCAAAGACTGTTTCATTCGGGAAGATCGGTCCGCGGACTCATCCCACGGAACCCGCGACTGTACCGCTCATCATATGACGGGCTTTGAACTCCGCCTCCGCCTCGTCAACCTTCTTCGCACATCACCGATCACAATTTCGAAAGGCGATGGTTGAAAGCTACTGTCCGACAGCTGCAAGATGAACGCTGCGCTGAGGTCCGCCTCGTATCCGTCGTTTCAGAGAACCACTGGTCGTATCAAACAGGCCAAAGACGATGACCCAGGACGTGGCCTGACGGCAAGGTTAACAATCGTCGGGTGCCAGTACGCCCCGACCCGTTAGTTCCTCGAGGATGCCGTCGAAATACGAGTATATTTATCTTTTTTGAGACGATCAGATGTTTATAACGCTACGGGACGACCGCCAAATGAGATATTGATCGCAAGCCACGTCGAATCTATGTTTGGACCTTTATTCCGCAGGCGTAAGTCCATGGCCTTGAAAATTCTTCAAAGCTTTTTACGTTAAATGAGCTAGGATCACACTTAGAGCATGGGCTAACATGTACAGTTTTTGACAACTTTAAAATGGTAACACATCTTTAAACGTGCATGTTTTTTTCACGTCAGATCATGTACGTCAATTCAGAATCGCTTGAGCACACCAAGCATTGACGTTAGGCAACAAAGCATCAATCCGTAATTCCGGATGACGCCGACTATCGTATTCGTCATAATTTCCTATCACCTTTATCACTTCTTCAGAATTCTTGTCCCAAGTCAACTCCCACGCCATTTATGATGTGGAAAACGTTTTTTTAACGCTGTCTATCATTCTAGCTACATTAAGGATGAATGGCCCGTCAATTCTGTCAAAAAAACTCAATACACCCCGCAGATTGGCGGCATCTAATACATCAAAATTATTTAGGTTTCCATTATTATATGAGCTTAGAGTTTAATGTATTTAGATTGAACAACAACAGAGAACGCCAGATGAACATTGACCTCTGAACCTTCCCCTCTCACTCACTGCAATTTAAAAACCCTCTTTTTCCCATCTAAAATAGAGCGGTTTAACTGACCCGACCTTGACGACTATGAAAACACAAAAAAATATACTTCACTGAATTAATAATATCGCCTCGAATGATGCCAAACATGCTGGTATTTACGTGAAAATCAAATGCCGACTTTTGTGTGCTGACTTCGTTCAAAAGGCATGGGAAGTAGTGGATACAAGCAGATGAGAATAAACATAAAAAAATCCATGCACCAACAAAGGCCACAACAATCCACAAATATATGTGGTATGACCCCCCCCCCTCTCTATCTCTCTGTCTCTCTATCTCTGTCGCTTTCTCTATATATCTTACGATGTTTCCTAATTTGATTCCTTCTACCTCGCACACAGACCATCTATCTCTCACTGGTCGCAGTTATAAAATATACATAATCCTGAGCCAAGTTCCTTATCTTCTTTTGCCCCTCCTACTTTTTATTATGAGACATTATTTTATCAAAGGGAGAGAAGGTTAATGTTTTTGATTAATCTCCGTTGTGTTGTTTTTCAAAATTCTTCCACGAAGTTATGGTTTTGTTTTTCGTTTGATGTTTTTAATTGAGAATATTTTTATGGCCGAAGACTCCAATGGAATTAAGATTGAGATTTATCTCTATGTCATTGTAAAGCACCTTTCCATAATTTATTTCCGTGTCATACCCAATTGTTTCCCCAAACTTTGTCTTCGGTCTCATAATTTGCTGCTTTCCCCTTCATCGTTAATGTTGCACGTTAATTGTCTTTCACGTACTTTTCTCTTGGGCGGTACTTTCAACTTGATTCTCAATTAAAGGTTTCGTCCCTCCTGTTATTTTCTGTATTTCTCTCTCTACCTGTTTCTTGGTACCTAATCAGCTACGAAAAAGTTATAATGTTTAATAATATATCTGGCCTCCAAGTAAACTACATAAAAAATCTTATTCCCACTTGATATGTTTACATCTCTGTCAACATTCATTGACACCAAATACTTCCATTATAGTGCAGGTGAAGTTCTTAAATCTAAGCTCATGAATACCTGAAATATCTAAGTGAATGACAGACATATCACAGGTCGTAAGTCACTACCATTAATCATGTGTTCACGATATTCCTATCTGAAGGATGCTCGAGAAGGATATAGAAATATATTGGAAGAGCAGCACTACCTATTCTAGCTCTTACGATGAGCATGGATGATCTCCTAAACATTATCATTTGTGACGCGAACTTTCTATAATGGGTTTTTCATGAGAGTGTTAACCAAATAGGTCTGCACGAATCCCTGGATGGTATTTGACAAACGCAAATCATGGTGTCCTTTTCACGACGTTGTGAATTAATTTTACCTTCATCAAATAAATTATAAAATCATCAAAACTCAGCAAGGCACGTCCACTGGTGGGTGAGGTCGTCCCCACAGGGAATGGCCTTGAGAGATGGATCTAGCTCTGAAGTTTGGATTAGGAAGAATAAGGTAATAATATGGAGAGTAACACGAATCAAAACGCAAGATAATGAAAAGTGATAGGATAGGTATAATTTATTGATGGGTGATTTATGTTTGGTTGAAATTCCTATGATACTGTAATATGTACTAACAAGTATAGATAGGATGGCAGAGAGGAAGGTTTGTATATATATGCCATATCTTGTAAGCTTTCACCATTCTTATCGTCATTGTTCTTTATAGATATTATAGGCAAAGCATACGTACCGGAACAAAATAAATTTATCGTACTAAAGTGAAGGGAGTGTGATGGGGCACGCCCAAACGACATCGATGAAACAGCAACGGAGTCATCTTTGCCATCATCAGCGCCACTGCCGGTTCGTATCCAGCCCGACCGGCATGTCAAAGCATCTCTGAAGACGCTGGGTTTAAATACCCCAGGTAAAGCACGTCTGTGCACATGTTCGCGCTTTTAATTATCGGTTTTCGTCATTCAATTTCATGTTTAGTGTTTGCCACGACGAGTTCACCATACTGCCGTGACGCATCCGTATCGTCGCGCTTTATCCATCATATTATTTCGAATCGTTCTAAGTTTCCTACCTACGTCTTTTCTATGTTTCAAATGTTGTAAAAGGGTCCTTATTGGGCCCATATGTGGGCTGTTAGAGTTAGCCCATCACGGCCATTAAGATGGCCATGATGGGGACGTTCACAGTCAGATCTGGTTGCTTTGTTTGGCAGTGGCACTTTCCAGGTCTCATGTGAGAAGAAGAGAGTAGGACACTAAGAAAGAGAAGGAAGAAGGAAAGAGGAGAGGGAGGAAGGGAAGGGAAAGGGAGAAAGCATTAGAAGCAGGCGTCATCACCGACCGCTGCAGCCAAGGGCGACGTTGCCCTTCTTTTGTGGTCCCATTGACCTTTGCATGTGTTCTCGCCCTTCCAGTTGGCGTTCATGGCGAATGCTTCGGCGAAGGTCAACGCCAGCACCGGTCAGTGGTCTTTGGCTTTTCCTTGCAACGGTTCTCCGAGTCGGTGTACCCCCAAGGCTCTGCCTCGACGCCCTCAGGCCTTCTTGCGACCACTGCGGATCCACCCTAGATTGCCAGGGCAGCCTGTCGTCGATGGCATCCACTGTTGGACTCCGTCCGTGTTGATTCATTATCTGATTGATCCTCCTGGCTCAGCCGATTAGCTCGGGCCGGTTCGCCATTGCACGCCCCTCCTCGTCCTCGCCTTTCTAGGACGCCACGCTCCCGTGTCGCGATCCTGCTCCCGCTGGTGCCAAGCCGTGCCCATCAATGACACGGCACCACCAACCTGCCTCCATCAGTCTGTGCATTGACAAAGAATGCGACGATGAGAAACCTCATCGACGAGGTATGTCGTTCCCTTGCTCGCCTTCATATTACCATCTTTAGTATATTTTTGATTGTGCTCCGCTACCTAAGGGGTTATAATAGGTAAGAGGATTTATCCAGAAAATCACGAGTTGAGTGCTTCCATAGACACGGGCCGAGCCTATCTGTTACATGCAAGCCCCTACGGAATTATTCCGTTCCGCGGCGTGATCGCCGTCGTCGCACCGACAAGGGTCACAAGGTCACCGCCCTCCTCATCGGTCGTCTCCCAGGAGCTTGGACTCGGCAGATTTTCCACAAGTCGGACCTGCCCGTACACTCCACCTAGGTCACTTGCGCTCACGTAGTTACATTCACCTTAGTGAATTACCCGTCAGACGATGCGATTGACGACGTCCAACATCAGAGAGACGGAAATAGGTAGTAAAACCTTCATTCGGAGATTTTAATTTGGACCTAAGTGTAATACTCTAGGGAGCGAGAACTTGAGATAATACCCGTAGTTGGAGATATCTTTAGTATGGTTACCTTTCTCTAATTGATAGCTCGGTTGTACGAAACATGGAAGAGGTAGATATTGGAAATTGATGCGGATCAACAAAGTGGAGATAGTGCATCTATGTATTCACGTATAACGAACTATGAGAACAACACCATACAGGAAAGTCAATAATAACAAAATGAACAAGAAGCAACGATTTATTAATGGTATTTAGGTTAACGAGGTGAAGACACACACACACATACCTATATATATACACATATATATATGTCTATATATGTGTGTGTGTATATATATACAGATAAGTATATGTGATAGGATTTTTAAGCGCAGGTCGATAAATAGGATAATTATTTTGAAAGTTCTACTGAATTAAGTGTGGAGAAAGAGGGGTCCGGCTGATAATAGAGGACGAAATGGTAAATTATGAGTAGATGATATTTCTGGAATCAGCGGCAGATTGACATATGCACGGAAGAAGCATTTTGGTGTACTTTGGATAAAACATGAACGCGAAATGAGAGAAACGTGTATGTAGATTTCGACAAATTGTAGGTGGTCGACAAAAAGCAATAAAGAGGCTATTCCAAAAGGCTCAAATCAGAATTTGATATGTGCGTTGATTTAGAAAAACTCATCCCAGCCTGGGATATTTTAACATTAATTTTCCACCAGATTGAGACCAGTGTTTTACTAGATCCACACAGATTTGCGCAAAAATGATAATCTTGTTGGAAACAAATGATTATATTACTCTCCCATTTTTCAAGAATTTTGTGCTTTGAGACCAAGAAGGGCCTTGGCTTATTCCAAGAACGATTTGAATACTGATGGATTTTAACTACTGACTTTAGAGTTGACCGTTTGTACCTTTGAATTCATAGATGTTACCTTTGACCAATGAATGGGGCTGTTTCCAGTACTCACAAAAAAGGAAGTGTCTTGTACAGGAGAGAGACAAAGCGACATATACAAAAAGTAAAGGGCCTTGGACAAAAAGAGTTTAAATGATTTAGGCAAATATTGTTTGTCTGTAGCCATGGACCAACCGAATATTGATGAATACAAATCCATGAGAGAGTAATTGAAAATGGTTCCCCTATTACAAACCAATCATTCCAATGTTCCTCAAGTTATTGTACCCATTGGACCATTATTTGGCATTACGATTCTGATTGATGGATATCTCTAATCGAGGAAAAAAATAGAATCAAACCAGCTTTTTCACTTTTTTCGAAATTAGATATATGTTGTTTATGGCATATTTTTGTGTAGTTATATGATTCATAGTATTATTTCCTATCTGATCAGTAGTGAAATCCATATTCATAGTCGCGATGGGATCTAGTTGTTAAAAAGGACCGACTCGAGACATTTCCTATAACCCGTAGGGGTTATATTTTGATTTGGGTCATGTTTTGGATTAATCTAGCTTTATCGACCGTCTTCGCTGTAATGTTGTTACAAATACTTTTATTTTTTGTAGGATTCCCA